>NC_143194.1:18445000-19645000 GCF_051530095.1 Phoenix dactylifera
AGTTCGTTGTGCGCTCGTAAAACAACAAGTTGGGTTGTGAGCTTGTAAAACAACCGGCTGTAATCGGTAGGATTATAGTGAAATTCCCAAGAGGTCTTGGGGAGTGGATGTAGGTGCTGGGGTGCACCGAACCACTATATGTCCTTTGTGTTTGTAATGCCTCTAGTTATTGTCTAACTAACACACTTACTTACTTAGATAAATTGCTTGCTTAATTCTTATCCGCACATCCTTTAGTTGCAAGCATATTTAATCAAGTCGAAGTCTATACATCAAACCCTTGCTAAGTTTAACTTTCACTGTGCATCTATACAACTTAGCATAGTTAATCAAAAAGTTTTAGAAGTAGCATAAAAGTTTTAAAAGACCCAATTCACCCCCCCTCTTGGGTTGTATCTACTGGGCAACAGTACCGCTTGAATTTTAGGTGCACTACTCAAGTTCGCAAGTGTTTACTACAGTTTATTAGAACCTGATCTATCAAATTTTCAGAATATCACATGTTGTCTACATTCGTCAAGAATGGTTTGAAAGTGAATCCTAGGTTCTTCGGTGTTTAGCATGCTGAATTTTTTTTTTTTTTGAAAACCATGGCTGAACCTGATCGGGTTGCCTACGTACCCCTTCATAAGGGGGATCAAGCCATACGTAGTTCTTTTTAAGTTTTAAAACGCAGCGGAAAAACCGAATCAAACAATTTAATTCATGCTTGCTTACAAGATCAAATCTAGAAATCAGCACCTTAAGAACACATAGGATTATGCCGGAATCATTTAAACAATTATGCTAAAACTTTTATGCATGATTAACTATCAGATCTGAAACTTAAGAACTCTATTCCAATTAATCTCCGAATATTCATCGAATGGATTCTGGAGATATCTCCGTGAGGAGCCCCAAAAGAGGGTAAAACCTCGGGGAATTGGACCTAGACCTTGACACCATAACAAATGATTAATGCTAGATTAATACCTGTTGCTGGTGGTCCAAACCGAGAACGATTGACACGACGGTGTGAACGGGGTTCCGCCTGAGTTGTCTTGGTTGGTGCTGGTTGCGCTCCGCCTTCCGCCAAGGAACCTGCAAACAAGCCTTGCACCACCACCAGGGTGGTGATGGCCCTCCGACGGTCAAGTCAGAGGAGATTGGAGGAGGAGAGATGATAATCACAAGTGGGAGAGAGTGCTCTGGGAGGTATTGCTTACCCCCCCCCTTCTCCCCCCAGCCGCATATCTACCTGGCTGGGAGGTCTCTCAGGGGGGTTTGTCGTCGTGGGGCACGATAGAATGGCCACTGACATGGCCGTTACGGGGCGTCGTGGAGCAGCGTCGGGTACGGTCATGGCAGGGCGTAGTGGAGCTCTGCTTTGTACGGTTGATACAGGAGATCGTGGGCAGCATCGGGTACAGCCGTTGCAGGGAGTAGTGGAGCAGGAGGCCGCGGCGTGCCTCTGGAGAATAGCCTGTCGTTATCAAAAGATCTCCGACTCGGGGTCGGAATGCTGGATCATAGGGCAGCCGACCCGGGGTCGGGCTGCGAAGCCGGGGAGGTCCGACTCGGGGTCGGAGTGCTGGATCATAGGGCAGCCGACCCGGGGTCGGGCTGCGGAGCCGAGGAGGTCCGACTCGGGGTCGGAGTGTTGGATCATAGGGCAGCCGACCCGGGGTCGGGCTGCGGAGCCGAGGAGGTCCGACTCGGGGTCGGAGTGCTGGATCATAGGGCAGCCGACCCGGGGTCGGGCTGCGGAGCCGAGGAGGTCCGACTCGGGGTCGGAGTGCTGGATCATAGGGCAGCTGTAGCTTTCCTGGATACGCGTGCCGATCACGTGGGGCATGGCGGCTCAATTCCCCCATAACAGTAGCCCCCCGCTTCCGAGCCTGGAACCAGAAGGGGAACAGGTGAAGGGAGTGATGTTTCGAGATTGCCGCCATCCTTCGGAGAGGCGCGCGCGCTTCAAGCTTCCCGCCTTCTTTATGGCGTATGGCGGTTGCTGCTGACCTGGCAACCTGAGGATTTCGGCGGACATCCTTCCTTAATGGTGTCGATTCGCCTTTGGGGTGCGAGCGACCCTTCGGCGGCCAGGCGTCTTCTGGCGTCATCGAGGTGTCACTTGCCCTTTCGCCTATTTAATCGGGGGCCCTCCCCCGTCCGTCTTCTTCTTTACGGACATTTTCGAGTTTCTCCTTTGCGCTACCATTGTTGCCGCCGAAACGTTCGCTTGCTTTTCCTTTGACGCTCTCGGAGCCGTTCTTCCTCCTCTTCAAGTGAGTTTCCCACTCTTCTACTTTGAGCTCTTCATACTTTTTCTTTTTGTACTAGTGCACCCCAGTCGTTCCGGCCTTTCCCTCCTTCTTGACCCCGTCCTGACCGTAGATTGGCCATTAGGGATGGGCGAAGTGGGAGCAGATAGCATCAAGTCAAAACTGGTCGCCGAGGACTTAGACGGATTTGTGGCTCGGTACCACCTTCCCGAGGCCTGCAATGTCACGCTCCCAGGGCCTGAGGAGAGGATGTCTCATCCTCCTCGAGGGAAGATCGCCATCAATGAGGGCATCCTCCAAGCCGGGTTCCGCTTTCCCCCTTCAGACCTAGTCTTACAGGTGCTCCGGGGTTTAGGAATGGCACCGACGCAACTGGTGCCGAACTCGTGGCGTGCTCTGACGGTCTTCCAGGTTCTCTGTCGCTTGCATGCGATTCCCGCCACCTTGAACATTTTCTGGGAGCTCTACGGCCTGAGCGGCCACCCCCAGGACAAAGGGTGGTGGTGCTTCGCAGCGCGGCGAGGGTGCGGCCTTGTCAAGGAGGGTCCTACCTCCATTCACCACTGGAAGGAGCGCTTCTTTTTCGTTGATGCAGACCCCTCCTGGGAAATCAGGGCAATCTGGGGGACGCCGGTGAAGTCCCCAATTGGCCTGTCGAAGTTGTCGAGGGAGGAATCTGAGGGCGTCGCCGCCTTGAAGGGGTTGGTCGCCGAGGGCCAGCTTCCCCCGGTGGGCCGCCTCATTTCTGAGGATACCTTGGTGAACGTCGGTTTGAGCTCGGTCCCCACCGACCGTGAGTCCGCCATCGTTTCTTTAGCTCTTTTCTTCTCTTTCGTTCCTTCTTCCTTTCGGTTTCTCAGTCCCTGACCATCCCGTCCTTCTTGCAGAGGTCGACGACGTCATGCGGTCGGTGAAGTCGAAGGCTGTTGGTAGGGCGTCCCTGCTGGAAGCAGTCCGGAGGAGGAAACGAGCTCTTCCGAGCGGGGCCCCACCGGTGAAGAAGTCCCGTAAGGAGATACCTCCGATGCCGACCGACGAGTCCGGGCCCACCGGTCAGGGAGATGTCGTGGGCACCGACCGGCAGCTGACGCTGTATCAGCCCTCCGGTGGTAAGGTTGCCGCTACTCCGGAGGTGCCACCTGAGCCTGCTCAAGACGGACGGGTCGGACGTGATCGGTCCCCGACCCGGCCTTCGACTCGGTCGGCTCCTGATGACTCGAGGAGGGACGCGCCGAGGCCCCGGCCGAGCGGGACCCTATCAATTCCTGGGGCGACCCCCGCCCCGAGCGCGATCAGCCGGACTCTTCCCCAGGCGATGGATAAGGGTAAGGCTGCAGAACCACCATCCGGCTCCGGGGAGAAATCGGGGTCTGCCTTCACTACCGATGGCGCCCGAAATCTCATCGAAACAGTGTTGCTGGAGAAGGACCGTCGGCGGGTCCGGGAGTTGGATGTCTCTGACGTTGGGGCCGCCAGCTGCGTCTGTCTCATGTCGGTGAGTGTTCTTCTGGCCGTCTTTCACCATTTATTGGCTCTGTTGTTCTCCGCCTGACTCCCTTATTTTTCCTATTTCTTAGCTCGCCCAGTACATGATCCGTCTGGAGGAGTGCTACAAGGAACAGGCGGGGCTTTTGGCGAAGGCCGAGGACCGGCTGAAAGCAATGGAAGAGGGAGGCCGGGCTGCGGCAGGCAGGACGACCGGGGACCTCGAGGCGAGGCTCCGGGAGGCCGAAGAGCGGGCACTCGGCTTCGCCGCCCTGGAGGAGCAACTGTCAGAGGCTCGGGAGCAACTCAAAGCCGCCTCGGGCCTCGAAAGCAGGGTCAAGAAGGCGGAGGAACGGGCTGAAAAGCAGTCCCGGAAGATCGCGGACTATCGAGAGCGGTGGGAGAAGGCCCAGCGGTCTGCCGACAACGCCTGCGACCGAATCCGCTCTTTTGAAGCCAAACTAGGCGAACTGGAGTCGGCCCTGGAGAAGTCATGCACGGACGTCCAAGAGCTCCGTTCGCGCCTGAAGGAAGCCGAGGCCGCTCGGGTTGCTACCGAGGCGAAGCATAAAGAGGCTCAGGCTGATCTGCTGAGGGTCTCCTCTGAGGCCGAAGGCCGGATTGTGGCGAAGGTCTTGGAGGCCAAGGCTCAGATTATGGAGCGAGCTGAGGCGGAGCTGGCCGAGAAGAGGGCGGAAATCGGGCGTCAGGCGGTAGAGGCTTATCGCCAGTCCGCCGAGTTCGCCCATGATATGTCGGAGGCAGTGCGGACCTATCGCCAGTCTGACGAGTTTGTCCATGACGCGTCGGACGCGGGGGCCGAAGCCTTCACCTTGGGCTTCGAGGAGGGCCTGGCAAGGGTGTCGGCTAAGTATCCCGAAGTTGACCTGAGCGAGATCTCCCTCCTGGACTCCTCTCCGGCGCCATCGCCTGCTGGTTCTCCTGCTGCTTCCCTGCCTCCCGCGGACGAGCCCGGCGTTCCCGACCCGGGAGTTCCTCCAAGCTGACCTCTTGTACCTTTCATTGTCTTTTTTATTTTTGTATGTCGGCGTTTTGCCCAATTGTATGGGCCTCGGCCCTGAAAATTAATGCACGTCGAATATTTCTTCATCTCGCCCTCGTCCTCTTTTTTTTTTTTTTTTTTTTTTTTTTTTTTTTTTAGCTCTTGGTTGCTTCTTGCTGACTTTTGATTCCCGAAGTTCTTCCGGCGCTAGGCCAGGCATCCGAGGGTTAAACCTCAGGAAACTCTTCCGGCGCTAAGCCAGGCATCCGAGGGTTAGGCCTCAGGAAATTCTTCCGGCGCTAAGCCAGGCATCCGAGGGTTAGGCCTCAGGAAATTCTTCCGGCGCTAAGCCAGGCATCCGAGGGTTAGGCCTCAGGAAACTCTTCCGGCGCTGAGCCAGGCATCCGAGGGTTAGGCCTCAGGAAACTC
Source organism: Phoenix dactylifera (assembly GCF_051530095.1). Taxonomy (NCBI): domain Eukaryota; kingdom Viridiplantae; phylum Streptophyta; class Magnoliopsida; order Arecales; family Arecaceae; genus Phoenix; species Phoenix dactylifera. The sequence continues at coordinate 18,450,179 of NC_143194.1, forward strand.
TTCCGGCGCTAGGCCAGGCATCCGAGGGTTAGGCCTCAGGAAACTCTTCCGGCGCTAAGCCAGGCATCTGAGGGTTAGGCCTCAGGAAGTTCTTACGGCGCTAAGCCAGGCATCCGAGGGTTAGGCCTCAGGAAACTCTTCCGGCGCTAAGCCAGGCATCCGAGGGTTAGGCCTCAGGAAATTCTTCCGGCGCTGAGCCAGGCATCCGAGGGTTAGGCCTCAGGAAACTCTTCCGGCGCTAGGCCAGGCATCCGAGGGTTAAACCTCAGGAAACTCTTCCGGCGCTAAGCCAGGCATCCGAGGGTTAGGCCTCAGGAAATTCTTCCGGCGCTAAGCCAGGCATCCGAGGGTTAGGCCTCAGGAAATTCTTCCGGCGCTGAGCCAGGCATCCGAGGGTTAGGCCTCAGGAAACTCTTCCGGCGCTAAGCCAGGCATCCGAGGGTTAGGCCTCAGGAAATTCTTCCGGCGCTAAGCCAGGCATCCGAGGGTTAGGCCTCAGGAAATTCTTCCGCTCGCTGGTCGGCCAAGGCTGGCGCAAGCCGAAGCGACCGGTCGGGGCTTCCGGCTAGTCTGCTCCCGGGATGATCATCGGGTTAGCCAGGCATCTGAGGGTTGTCAAGCCTCAGGGAAATTCCGCTCGTTGGTCGGCCAAGGCTGGCGCAAGCCGAGGCGACCGGTCGGGGCTTCCGGCTAGTCTGCTCCCGGGATGATCATCGGGTTAGCCAGGCATCTGAGGGTTGTCAAGCCTCAGGGAAATTCCGCTCGTTGGTCGGCCAAGGCTGGCGCAAGCCGAGGCGACCGGTCGGGGCTTCCGGCTAGTCTGCTCCCGGGATGATCATCGGGTTAGCCAGGCATCCGAGGGCCGAGCCTCGGGAGATTCCACTCGTTGGTCGGCCTAGGCTGGCGCAAGCCGAGGCGACCGGTCGGGGCTTCCGGCTAGTCTGCTCCCGGGATGATCATCGGGTTAGCCAGGCATCTGAGGGTTGTCAAGCCTCAGGGAAATTCCGCTCGTTGGTCGGCCAAGGCTGGCGCAAGCCGAGGCGACCGGTCGGGGCTTCCGGCTAGTCTGCTCCCGGGATGATCATCGGGTTAGCCAGGCATCCGAGGGCCGAGCCTCGGGAGATTCCGCTCGTTGGTCGGCCTAGGCTGGCGCAAGCCGAGGCGACCGGTCGGGGCTTCCGGCTAGTCTGCTCCCGGGATGATCATCGGGTTAGCCAGGCATCCGAGGGCCGAGCCTCGGGACATTCCACTCGTTGGTCGGCCACTTGTCGCTCGCCGCCCATCGGGGTTTCTCTGTGCCCAGCCGCGACCGTGTTTCTCCTCTCCTCCAAGCGTTGCCTGGGGGGAACACGAGAAGGGTATTAAACGCTAATTAATGCGTTACCTGGGAAATCGGATCGCCAGTTGCTGCTGGTGAGGAGTGTTAGTTGAGCGGCCGCGATACGCGGGTTCTTCGAGGAGGATGCGGCCTGGGCGCGAGCGGAGACATGTGGACCTAGGGGTATACGTCACCCGGATCGTCCTGCACAAAGAATGCGATTTAAGGAGAATGACGCTTAGGAAATCGCGGGGAGATACGCCTCGGGAGCCGGAACGGCTCCGGATTCAGTGCGCCTGCATTTATTGGAGCCACCCGTATCGGAACTACCAGGGGGCCGCAGCTTGGCTATAAATACAGGTGCAGGTACGATGGAATTTGCTAAGCCGGAGCTGCAGGTTGCCATGGATCGCGGACCTTCTCCTTGGCATATGACTGAGAGACTCCTGTCGAAGGAAAGGGGAGGCGCTCCCCTTACAACTTCAGCCAACTAGCCGTTTCATCTGGGATCAACAAGGAGGGTCTCCCCGGCGGAACTCCGCTCTAGGCGTTTCATCCGGGATCACATCTCCCCTCCTTGAAGTTCAGCCTCCCGGTTGAGCTCTGCGCCGGACGCTCAATCCGGGACCGCGCCTCCATATACTCTTCCCCCTCGAATCCCTTCTCTTCCCTACCACTGGGGAAGATGGGAATATCCTTTGGAGGCGGCGTTCCCCTGGGGGCAGCGGGAGCTTCTTCTGCGGCGGCTCCTCCTCTTTTTGGTGAGGTGCTGGATGGCGCCTCCGGTTAGAAGCACCCACTTCTGGTGGGACTGCAGCCGCCCTGGGTTGAGGGTTTGGGTCCCCACCTCTTCTTTACTTTCTTTACTCCCTAATTCCCCTCTGGGAATTCCTTGTAATCACACGAGCACGCCACTGTAACCAGAAATTATTGAAATGAAAAGTATTGCACCTTTTTAAATTGTCTTTCTGGCCTTGTTGTTCTACTGGTAATACATCCGCAGGTTAGCGGAATTCCAGCCCCTTGGAATTTCTCGGCCATCTAGGGCTTCCAACTGGTAGGAGCCAGGTCTGTTTACCCAACGAACTTTATACGGGCCTTCCCAATTTGGCGCTAGCTTCCCACCTTCCGTAGGTTGAGATGCCTTAGCTCGCCTCAGCACCAGATCTCCAATTCTGAAAAGCTTCGGTCGGACTTTGGAGTTGTAATATCGGACCACCCTCTGCTGATACATTGCCATCCGTACCTGAGCCATTTCCCTTGCCTCTTCCAAGAGATCCAAGTTCCCTCGGAGTTGCTCTGAATTGGCCTCGGGTCGGTGCGCGGCCACCCGAGGCGAGGGGAGTCCGAGCTCCACGGGGGCAACGGCTTCCGTGCCATAGGTTAGGCTGAAAGGCGTCTCTCCAGTAGGAGTCCGTTGTGTGGTCCGATACGCCCAAAGGACATTCTCGAGTTCCTCGACCCAAGCTTGCCCCGTCCGGCCGATCCGCGCTTTGATACCTTGGAGGATTGTCCGATTTGTGACCTCGGCCTCGCCGTTGGTTTGGGGATGCGACACGGATGTGAACCGATGCTCGATCCCGAATTCCTCGCAGAAGTCCCGGAAGTGCTTGTTATCAAACTGTCGACCGTTATCCGAGATGAGGACCCGAGGTACTCCAAATCGGACAATGATGTTCTTCTTCACGAACTTCCGGACTTGTGCCTCCGTGATGGTGGCCAGTGGCTCTGCCTCCACCCACTTGGTGAAGTAGTCGATGGCGACAATCAAAAATTTCCGCTGGGCCGAAGCGACGGGGAATGGTCCGAGGATATCCATTCCCCATTGTGCGAAGGGCCAGGGCGCGGTGATTGGCGCCAAGGGGACAGAGGGGACTCTCTGGACGTTGGCGTGGCGCTGGCAGGCGTCGCATTTCCGCACGTGGTCCTTCGAGTCCTCCATCAAGGTCGGCCAATAGTAGCCTTGCCTCATGATCTTATGCGCCAAGGACCTAGCCCCCAAGTGCGATCCGCAGATGCCTTCGTGGACTTCGCCGAGGGCGTAGGCCGCTTCCGCGGGGCGGAGGCACCTTAAGAGGGGGGCGGTAAACGAGGTCCGATACAGCCTCCCTCCATAAAGTACGTAGTGGGCGGACTTCTTTACAAGCCGCCGGGCCTGATCTTCGTCTTCAGGGAGGATTCCTTCGGCGAGGTAGGCGACGAGCGGGTCCATCCAAGACGGCTCCGGATCAATTGCCATCACCGCTCCAGCCCCGTCAATGCTCGGGGCATCCAGGGTCTCCAGGTAGATTGCCCTCGACAAGTTGTGCGCGTCTGCGTCCACTAGGCGGGACAACCTGTCGGCCCTGGCATTTTCGCTCCTCGGGACCTGCTGAATGTCAACACTGCCGAGGTCGGGAATGAGTGTTTGCACCTTCCGGACGTAGCTCTGCATGGTCGGGCTCCGCGCCTCGAACTCCCCTCGAACCTGCCCGACCACCAGCTGGGAGTCGGTGAAGACTTTCAGACGCCGGATGCCGAGCTCCTTGGCGAGTTTGAGTCCCGCGACTAGGGCCTCGTACTCCGCCTCATTGTTGGTCACTGGAAATCCGAACCTCAAGGCATACTCGGCTATCACTCCATCGGGATTGGTGAGGACCAGCCCAGCCCCTCCACCTTCAGGGTTCGACGACCCGTCAATGTGGAGCGTCCAGATCGGGAGATCGAGGCTGGGTGTCTCCGGCGGCTTAGGTTCCGCCTCCTGCACAGTGCACTCAGCGAGAAAGTCCGCGAGTACCTGGGCCTTGATGGCTGGTCGGGGCTGGTAGCGGATGTCGAACTCACCAAGTTCTACTGCCCACTTCACCAGCCGTCCCGCATTCTCTGGATTGCTGAGAATCTGCCGCAGTGGTTGATCGGTCAAAAGGGTGACAGAATGAGCCTGGAAATAGGGGCGAAGCCTCCTGGTCGCAGTCAGCAGCGCGAAGGCGATCTTCTCAGCCTTCGTGTACCGCGTCTCGGCATCCCGGAGGACTCGGCTGATGTAGTATACAGGCTTCTGAAGTCTTGCCTCTTCCCGAACCAGTACTGCGCTGACTGCGGTTGGGGAGACCGCCAGGTAAAGGTAGAGCATCTCCCCCTCTTGCGGCTTGGACAGCAGGGGAGGAGACGCCATGTACTCCTTGAGCTGGTCGAACGCCGCATGGCATTCGGCCGTCCAGAGGAAGTCTTTTGGGCGCTTCAACACCTTGAAGAATGGTTGGCAGCGTTCGGCCGACTTTGCCACAAATCGTCCGAGCGCGGCGACCCTTCCAGCGAGCTCCTGAACCTCCTTCACTTTGGTCGGAGGGGACATATCTTGGATGGCTTTGATCTTGTCCGGGTTGGCCTCGATCCCGCGCTGGTTGACAATGAAACCGAGGAACCTCCCGGCCGAAGCACCAAAAGCGCACTTCGCTGGGTTTAGCTTCATGCGAAACTTTCGCAAGGTGGTGAAAGTCTCCTCCAGATCTGCAATGTGCTGGTCTGCATTGCGGCTTTTTACCAGCATATCGTCCACGTACACCTCCATATTCCGGCCGATCTGCTCCTTGAAGATTTTATTGACGAGGCGCTGGTAAGTGGCGCCAGCGTTCTTCAGACCGAAGGGCATTACCTTGTAACAGTACAGCCCCCGGTCTGTTATGAAGGCAGTTTTCTCCTCGTCCTGTGGAGCCATCATTATTTGGTTGTAGCCGGAGAAGGCGTCCATAAAAGACAGTAGCTGATATCCGGAAGTCGCGTCGACCAGTTGGTCTATCCGTGGGAGCGGAAAGCTATCCTTGGGGCACGCCTTGTTCAGGTCGGTGTAGTCGACGCACATCCTCCACTTCCCGCTCGCCTTCCGGACAAGTACGACGTTTGCCAGCCACTCGGGGTAGCTTACCTCTCTTATGAAACCTGCCTCCAAGAGTTTGTCTACCTCCTGGTCGACCACCCGGATCCGATCCGGGGCACAGTGTCTCTTCTTTTGCTTTACTGGTCGGTGGGTCGGGTCGACGTTGAGGGCGTGAGAAACGACCTCCGGGTCGATCCCAGGTACATCGGCCGCCGACCAGGCAAACACATCTGCATTGGCTCGGAGGAATTCAACTAACCGGAGCCGAGCTTCCAAGTCGAGGTTGGCACCGACCCGGACCGTGCGGTCCGGGCGGCCTTCTTCGAGGGGAACTTCGATTACGCCCTCGGCCGGCTCCCCGTGCCGCAAGGCCACTTCGTCTCTGGCGTCAAGTGACTCGACGCTTAGGGCCTCCATGGGCTTCTTCCCTTTGAGAGTTGCTAGGAAACACTGCCGTGCGGTCGGCTGGTCACCTCGGACCTCTCCAATCCCGGCCGCTGTGGGGAACCGCATGAGCAAATGGTAGGTAGAAACCACCGTGCGAAGGGCGTTCAGTCCGGGTCGTCCGAGGATAGCGTTGTAGGCCGAGGGGACACGGACGACCAAGAACCCGAGCCGCACCGTGGCTTCTGCGGGTGCAATGCCCGCAGTCACAGGCAGCTCGATGACACCTTCGGCCGAGATAGCGTCTCCAGTGAATCCTATGAGGGGGGTGGATGTTTTGTGCAACAATTGTCGGGAAAAGCCCATCTTTTGGAAGGCCTCGTAATACAAAATATCAGCTGAGCTTCCACTATCCACAAGAACACGCCTTACATCATAGTCCGCCATAGTGAGAGAGATCACCATGGCGTCATCGTGGGGAGTCTGAACCCCCTTTACATCTTCATCACAAAAAGTGATTACATTTCCGACCCGCTGCCTCTTCGCGACGGCCACTCCTGATACTTCCGCCGAGCCCCCTGCGTTCCTCACGGGCCGAGAGCAGCCCCCAGTGATGGTGTGGATCACTCCCGCAACGGGTCGATTCTGCTCCCGAGGCTCCTGAGGGGCCGGGTCGGCTGGACGCGGGTCTGCGGGGGGACGTCGGTCGTTTACATATCGACCGAGACGTCCTCGGCGAATGAGAGCCTCGATCTCGTCCCGAAGCTGGAAGCAGTCTTCGGTATCGTGGCCGTGGTCTCGGTGGTACTCACAGTACGCCCGAGAAGGCTTCCTCCCAGGGATCTTCTTCATCTGCCTCGGGACCGGGAGGTCCTCCCGCCCCTTGACCTCCATGAGGATCTGGGCCCGGGGGGCCAGGAGTGGGGTGTACCGGTTGAAGCGTCGGTGCGGAGAATGAGGGCGTGTGGCGCCGTGGTTCCTTGCTGGTGACGGGCTTCTGCGCCGGCGTTGAGGCGTCGGGCTCCTCCTCTGGGGTGCCTCTTTTCGCCTTTTCTTCCCGGGCTTTAGAGGGGCTTCGGCGGCCTCCTTGTTCCGGTGGGAGGCTGCCTCCTCGGCGTCTGCATACTGGTTTGCCCGAGACAACAGCTCCGGGAAGCTCCGCGGCAGACGTTTGTCCAGGGAGAAGGTGAGTCTGCCCTTCCGGAAGCCTCGCTTCAGGGCTGAGAGAGCCACCTCCTGGCTCAAATTCCGGACCTCCAGTGTTGCCTTGTTGAAGCGGGTGAGATAATCCCGCAGGCTCTCTCCCTCGTTCTGCCGGACATCGAAGAGGGAGTCGGAGACCAGTCTTCGCCGGCTACTGACGGCGAAATGGCTGATGAAGAGACGGGTGAACTGGTGGAAGGACTGGATGGAATTAGCCTCCAGGCCGGCGAACCACGCCCTTGCCGGGCCGCGGAGGGTCGCCGGGAAGGCCTTGCAGAGGAGAGGATCCGATGCTCCATGGAGGAGCATAAGAGTCCTGAAACTCTCCACGTGGTCCCGTGGGTCCGCCGCCCCGTCGTAGGGTTCGATCGCCGGCATTTTGAACCCCGGCGGGTTTAGGGTTCGCAGGATCCTTGAGGCAAGCGCCGGCTGGGAGGAGATTTCCAAGTCGGCGAAGGGATCTTTGGAGTGGCCCTTCAGGACCTGGAGCTGTCTGTGGAGATCGTCCACCCGCCGGTCCAGGGAGCGCGACCGGTGGGTGGGAGACAAGGAGCGGCGCGAGGGGGACCGACTGGAGTGCGGGCCCCTCGAGGACTGGGGTGTCTGAGAACGCGCCCGGGTCCGCCTCTCGTACCCCGCGCAGCTCCGATGAGAAGGTCCTGGCAGAATGGACCGCACTCGAGAATCCTCCCCGCGCCGGCGCTCCTCTCCATGGGAGAGGAAGGAGCGCGGGTTGTGAGGAAGAGGCGAGTGCTCGGGGAGCAGCGGCTCCTGAGCCCGCTGCGGCACCCGAGAGATCACACCCTGCAGATTCTGCACTGCCTCCGCGAGGGTGCGAACCTGCTGGGCTAGCTGGTCGAACTGAGCAGGTTCGACCGTCTGAATGGGAGGAGAAGCGGTGGAATGCTGCTGAGAGTGTGTTGGGGACGCAGCAGCCTCCCGGCCAGAGGCGCGAGAGGCTCCGCGACCGGAAGCATTGGAAGCTCCGCGACCACCTCGCCGTGCCATTACGATCGTTCTGAGATTCGGCCCTTCCTCTAGCGCCAACTGTTGCTGGTGGTCCAAACCGAGAACGATTGACACGACGGTGTGAACGGGGTTCCGCCTGAGTTGTCTTGGTTGGTGCTGGTTGCGCTCCGCCTTCCGCCAAGGAACCTGCAAACAAGCCTTGCACCACCACCAGGGTGGTGATGGCCCTCCGACGGTCAAGTCAGAGGAGATTGGAGGAGGAGAGATGATAATCACAAGTGGGAGAGAGTGCTCTGGGAGGTATTGCTTACCCCCCCCCTTCTCCCCCCAGCCGCATATCTACCTGGCTGGGAGGTCTCTCAGGGGGGTTTGTCGTCGTGGGGCACGATAGAATGGCCACTGACATGGCCGTTACGGGGCGTCGTGGAGCAGCGCCGGGTACGGTCATGGCAGGGCGTAGTGGAGCTCCGCTTTGTACGGTTGATACAGGAGATCGTGGGCAGCATCGGGTACAGCCGTTGCAGGGAGTAGTGGAGCAGGAGGCCGCGGCGTGCCTCTGGAGAATAGCCTGTCGTTATCAAAAGATCTCCGACTCGGGGTCGGAATGCTGGATCATAGGGCAGCCGACCCGGGGTCGGGCTGCGAAGCCGGGGAGGTCCGACTCGGGGTCGGAGTGCTGGATCATAGGGCAGCCGACCCGGGGTCGGGCTGCGGAGCCGAGGAGGTCCGACTCGGGGTCGGAGTGTTGGATCATAGGGCAGCCGACCCGGGGTCGGGCTGCGGAGCCGAGGAGGTCCGACTCGGGGTCGGAGTGCTGGATCATAGGGCAGCCGACCCGGGGTCGGGCTGCGGAGCCGAGGAGGTCCGACTCGGGGTCGGAGTGCTGGATCATAGGGCAGCTGTAGCTTTCCTGGATACGCGTGCCGATCACGTGGGGCATGGCGGCTCAATTCCCCCATAACAATACCTTTTATGATGGATGAAAGTTGTGAATCTGATTCTTGACTTCGTAGCCACGCACACGAATGGCCTCTACGAGAAGTACACGCGAAGTCCTGAAGGATCTTCTTCCGCAACATTGCTAGCAGCTGCAGAACACTTGAAAGCTGAAATCTGCCCGCCGGGATTCAATCAACTCTTGATCAATCGTCTTGAAGCAGATAGAGATGAGGTTTGTAAGGAAAGTAGAGGACTCAGATCTGATCTTGAATCTTCTAGATATTCACCTTGAAAACCCTATCTAAAATGGAGAAGAAGAGGAGGAGGAGGCGGGTGAGGAAGAAGGCTGCAATGGATGTGTTTTTGGTGGTCATGTTTGACCCCTTTTAATGGCCTCCGAATTTTCATTCAAAATTTGAAATTTATTTTCAGAAAACCTCTTTTAGTTGGCACATGCAAAGGAATAGGAACAACCCAAATCAGATCTCAACCAAATCTGATTTAAATTCAAATTTTAAACACATGTGCAAGAGGGAAGGAATTTGAAATCCATGCGGCAAGGTAAAACACTTCATAATTTCGAAATCACCTCTTGAAATTCGAATTTAATCCATTCAAAAACTCAGACGCCACCTTGGCTGATGGTTTGAGTGATTAAAATCATTTAACACATTGCTTAATGTTTGAATTTAAATTCAAATAACAAACAATGTCGCCATGTGTCAAGCAATGGGTCCATGTGCCATGCAATAATTTTGGTTTATTTAAAATTCATGAAATCCAATTCCATGTCACCAATAATTGCCACATCATCTGAGCCTAATCCCCTTGGGTTGCACCTAATCAAATTTGGTCAAATCCGAATTAAAACAAAGCAATTTGGTTGAACCCAATCTAATCATGTCAGACCCTGATTGAGCTCAAATTGAATCCAATTCAATTTTGGCTCATGCAAACTCAATCAAATTGAATTATTACTTTGTGTTGGACCTAATTCAATTAGGTCAATCCCCAATTAAGAACAAATTAATTTAAAATTAATTTGATCAGCTTAAGTCTTTTTTTGGTTCTGACCTAATCCAATCAGGTCAAAACCCTGATTGAGCCCAAACTTGAATCCAATTCAATTTGGCTCATCCTTAGCACAATTACTCAATCAAATTGAGTTTATTAGTAATTTAATTACTAATTAATCCTTCAATAATTACTTTAATTATTTTATAAGATAATTTGCCAATCAAATTGACCAAATTACCCCTGAATGATTCTTAATCATTCATCAGCTTTCTTGATCAATCAGGAATCTTCTATGCGTGTGACCTCATAGGTTCGAACCTAATCCGGTAGTATAGGAACAATTTTCTACACTAATCGATGTGACCATCTAGCAATGGTACCCGACGTCCGGATAGGTCGAATATATGCGAAGCAAATATTCTGGAACCCTGAACTATGGTCACTGTATAATTCAATCCCTTTGACTCCTAATGCCAGGATGACTTAGAGCTCACTGTCAACCCTATAATTAGTACATCCATTATGTGATTAACTTTAGATATCCCGTGACTCCTCACTGGGATTACCCTGGCCAAGGTTTTGCTAAATTAATCACAAGACATTATCTCTTGTTTTCAGGAGGGGTCAATTCCATCTTGACTCACAACTGACTACGCAAGTACTTGACTGCACCCAGTGACCTTCCGTCACTGAATTAGAAATTTAGGTAGTCCGGTACCAAAGTACAGTGAGTTGCTTACTAGTCACAGGTTGCGGTCTCAGGTCAGAGGGCCAAACTTATACCCATATCCACTCGGAACATCTCTCGACAGTAGAGCGTTCCGGAATTGGTCATGTTTAGTGAAATGTACTTCTACACTTCACTTGTGTGGCATACCAGTGTCTCCACACTCTTTGGTTAAGAGGACAACCAACGTATATGTCACACAACGACCTAATCTCGATAATGTTGTCGTCCTAGTAACAACATATCATTTCGTCGCAAACAAGTTTAAGGACTCAAAGATAAATCCTCCTTTATCATAACATAAGTCCTAAGGACTTCATCATATAAGAGTTCATTTGAAGATGAAATGATGAATAATGCCAAATAACACTTTATTAATTTGTCAATTCATTTACAAAATTCAATCATCAATATGCTGACCATTGACATTTAGGATACAAATTCCAACAACTCCCACTTAGCCTAATGCCAATCGGCACAGTATCTAATACCCATCTTCGACTTGTGTTCGTCGAACTCTTTGATGCCGAGGACTTTGGTAAATGGGTCAGCCAGATTTTCTTTTGTGTCAATCTTCTGAAGATCAATATCACCTCGATCGATGATCTCTCGAACCAGGTGGTAGCGACGTAGAATATGCTTGGTCCGCTGATGTGCTTTGGGTTCTCTTGCTTGAGCTATTGCCCCAGTATTGTCACAAAATACAGGCACTGGCCATCAATGGAGGGTGTCACTCCAAGCTCGGTGATGAACTTCCGCAACCATACAGCTTCCTTGGCGGCATCAGATGCTGCGATATATTCTGCTTCACATGTAGAATCTGCCACTGTATGCTGCTTGGAACTCTTCCAGCAGATGGCCCCACCCTTAAGAGTGAAGATATATCCTGACACGCTCTTGCTATCATCTTGATCTGACTGAAAACTTGAATCAGTATATCCCTCAAGTTTTAAGTCAGAATCACCATAGACAAGCCACTGATCTTTTAGTATTTCTCAAATACTTAAGGATGGTTTTTACAACCTTCCAGTGGTTGCTACCTGGATCAGACTGGTATCTGCTCACTACTCCTAGTGAGTATGCCACGTCTGGTCTAGTACATGTCATGGCATACATTATAGATCCCACTGCCGATGCATATGGAATTCTATCCATACTCTCTCTTTCTTGAGGGGTTGTCGGACAATCCCTTTTAGAGAGGTTAATTCCATGGCCCATCGGAAGATAGCCTTTCTTGGAATTAATCATACCGAACCTCTTCAGTATAGTATCAATGTATGTGGATTGGGATAATCCAAGCAATCTTCTAGATCTATCTCTATAGATCTTCATCCCTAGGATGTAAGATGCTTCTCCCAAATCCTTCATGGCAAATTGAGATGATAGCCAAACCTTTATTCCTTGTAATGCAGGAATGTCATTCCCGATTAAAAGAATGTCATCCACATACAAAATAAGGAATATAATAACTGAACCATTTGCCCATTTATAAATGCAAGGTTCCTCTTCATTCTTAATGAAGCCATATGTTTTGATTACCTTATCAAAACGTATATTCCAACTCCGTGAAGCTTGCTTTAATCCATAAATGGATTTTTGAAGCTTGCACACTTTAGACTCATCTGCAGATGTAAAACCTTCAGGTTGTATCATATACACTTCCTCTTCTAAATCTCCATTTAGAAATGCGGTCTTTACATCCATTTGCCAGATTTCATAGTCTAAATGTGCTGCTATCGCAAGCACAATCCGAATGGACTTGAGCATTGCCACAGGAGAAAACGTCTCGTCATAGTCAATACCATAACGTTGACGATAACCCTTGGCAACCAAACGGGCTTTATAGGTCTCTACCTTTCCGTCTGCGCCCCGTTTCCTTTTGAATATCCACTTACACCCTATGGATTTAATTCCTTCGGGTGGGTCAACTAATGTCCAAACATCATTGACCTTCATGGATTCCATTTCGGATTGCATGGCTCTAAGCCATTTATCAGAGTCATACCTCTGCATTGCATCCATATATGTGATCGGATCCTCATCGTTTTCATCAAGTTCGATAGGATCCCCATCCCGGACCAAGAAACCGTAGTATCTGTCCGGCTGACGTGGTACTCTACCCGATCGCCTTAATGGTGCATCTAATATGGGTTCTGGATCTGATCTAATCAAATCCGACTCAACTAACATGTAGAAGATCCGACACCATCTAAGAAATTCCTTTTCTAAGAAAATTGCTCTATTGCTTACGAACAACTTTTGTTCTTCAGCAAAGTAGAAGTAATATCCTTTAGTTTCTTTAGGGTAACCAACAAAGAAACATTTGTCAGACTTGGGTTCAAGTTTGTCTGTCTTCAAACGTTTGACGTACGCCGGACACCCCCAAATCCTAAGGTGAGAGAGCATCGGCTTACGTCCAGTCCACATCTCATGTGGTGTTTTATTTACAGACTTACTTGGAACCTTATTTAGAATATAGAAGGCTGACTCAAGAGCATATCCCCAAAAGGATATGGGCAGATTAGCAAACCCCATCATGGATCGAACCATGTCTAACAGAGTTCGATTTCTCCTTTCTGACACACCATTATATTGTGGTGTACCAGGAGGAGTCCATTGGGAGAGAATCCCATTTTCTCCTAGATATGTCAAAAATTCACTGGAGAGGTATTCACCTCCTCGATCTGATCGAAGAGTTTTAATACTCTTTCCAGTTTGTTTTTCTACTTCATTACGATATAATTTGAACATTTCAAATGATTCAGATTTATGTCTCATTAAATAGACATAACCATACCTAGAAAGGTCGTCTGTAAACGTAATGAAATATGAATACCCACCTCTAGCATCTGTGCTCATTGGCCCACATACATCAGAATGTACAAGGGTCAATAAATCACTCGCTCGTTCACCTTTTCCGGTAAAAGGTGATTTGGTCATTTTACCAAGAAGACATGATTCACAGGTTGTCAATGATTCACAGGTTGTCAATGATTCACAATCATTAACATCAAGGATTCCTTCTTTACTTAACCTGTTCATCCTATTCTTGTTAATATGACCTAGCCTATGATGCCAAAGGTAGACATCCGTGACATTATCTATTTTAGGGCGCTTATTGGATTTATACATTACATGAACAGGCTGTGACAAAATGTAAATGCCATTACTCAGAATTCCATTCATTACAACAACACCATTCCAAATGACATTGCAATAATCCTTTTTTATTGATATTTCATAACCATTTTTGGCCAAAAGGCCTACAGAAATGATATTCAATAGAAAACTTGGACAATAGTGACAATCACTAAGGACATTTACATGAGAGCTGAATTCAAGTTTAAGAATTCCTAAAGCTAGAACTGGAACTGGTCTTCCATCTCCAACATTCAGGAACCTTTCTCCTTCTTCAAACCTCTTACTGACTTGTAGCCCCTGCAACGAATTGCAAATATTAAAAGGACTACCGGTATCCAATATCCAGGTCGAATTATCACAAATAGAAAAATTGCAAGGTGTTATCATATAAGTACCTTGATTGGCAACTGATTGCCCACTTTTCTTAGGCCGGTTCGGATCGAGGGATGCAATGTAAAGAGGACAGTTCCTCTTCCAATGTCCTTGCTTCTTGCAGAAGAAGCACTCCGCTTTTCTCTGATCAGCCTTTTTACTCTTTTTCTGACTAAGCTGAGCATGGTGCACCTGTTTCTTTTGGATTTTATTTTTCTTTTTTCCCTTTCTTAAAGGAGCGACCCTTGGATGAACCTCCCACTAAATTCACCGTCTTCTTAAGAAGTTGGTGATCATTCTCAAACGTCTGTAGTAACCCCAACAATTGGTGATAATTCACTACAGGTTTCGTCATACGAAAATGAGTGAGAAAAGGACGGTATGATCCAGGCAATGAGTTTAGTATGGCATCCTTCCCCAATTGATCATGAAGGGGAAAGCCAAGAGAGCTTAGACGCTCGATCAACTCAATCATGTACAGTACATGATCAGTTACCGAGGTCCCATCTTTCATTCGGGCGCTGAAGATGGCACAACTAGTTTTGTGCCTCTCAACGTCGTCAGGAACGCCGAATGATTCATTCAACACTTGAATGATATCTTCCGGCTGCGTATTCTCAAAACGCCTACTAAACTCATCACTCATTGCTGCCAACATGATGCATCGAACAGTGATCCGGTCACTGAGCCACTTCTGATAAGTGTCTCTGGCCGATCTTGATGCATTAGCAGCGGGCTGCTTAGGTGCTTGATCCGTTATCACATAAAGGATCCTCTCATGCTCTAGCACTATTTTCAGTTTCCTATGCCAATTATTGAAATTTGGACCAGTCAACTTGTCATTGTCCAACAATGAGCGAAGTGATAAATTAGTGGCCATTTCTGCATAAAAAGAAAATTTGGCTATTAGTATATGAATTGACTAAACACAGTAGACTTGGACTTTAGTCTAAAGATATTCCCACTATTTTATACAAATTGGTAGCCTCTACCTCTAATTCGAAAAATTACTTCTAATTCTTTAGTGGGCACTAGAACCCAATAGATCCCATATAGGCCCGAGTGTGGCTCGGCCAACCCATATGCACCTATTGGTAGGTTCTTAACCAATTGCTTCACTAAGCAACTTCTAGTGATGATTTTGCCCTAGGTTTTCCGGCAGGCGTGTGGCGCCTCCACCGAATACCCTAGTTAGGTCCAACCATTAAATGATAGGGTTAAGTCTAATCAATTAATAGACGACCAAGCCCGAGTGTGGCTCGGCTCACCTGACCGCCTATTGAAGGTATACTTAACTCATCATATATTGAATGACAATTCCAATGCTTGATAAGTACCAGGCGTGTGGCGCCTCCAATAATTATCAAAACATTGGACCCATTATCACCCAACTTAATGGGAGGCTATGACCTAGTTATCTCCATAACCATTTCATTTTAAGGACCTAATAATTTTAGAGGATTTCATAATTAGGATAGATGAGAAGATCCGGTTAGTCTAATTTCTCCCACTGACTTCACCAAATCAGATTAGACTCAAACCGGTTAAGAAGACACCTAAATCAGTCATACTGATTTTCCTTAAGGCATGGGCTAACTCGAATCATTAAGTGATCCAATCAAAATGTGATTGACCATGTCGGCCAGGTAAGTGAGATCGGTGGAAGGGATATGCCATTAACTCGACAAAGACGAATCAGTGCGAGTAGCTCCCAATTAAAAACCACCGGTCAAAACTGCCAAACTTACCTTAGACACCAACTGGTTAATCAATTTCGATTTGATTACTCAAATGACTCGGGCTACACCTTTGAGCCTAAATCAAGTTCCATCTTGGTCTAATCAAAGACATGGAATTGATCAATCTACAACTATTGTATTTAACCTAGAGTTTTCTTGACCTAATCTAGTTACTACTTAATTAGATTTGATCAATTAACTCTAATTAGACCATGTTTGATTCTAACCTTAGGTCTAACCCAATCCTAAGAACTTGATTCAAGCTAACTCATATGCCCAAAGAATTATGCAATGTCAATTAATTGAGTTACAATTCTATTTCATAACACTTAATTCTCAATTAAGTTTAGACTTATGAAAGTTTTGATCATTGCATATTTCTTTTTAATTACATATTAATTACAATCTTTTAGTTCTTAAAACACATTTTCAGATCTGAGTTTTTATAATTAATCACATGTAATCAGATTTAATTCATGTTTAAGTCATTATGTTTTATGTTCATGCATCACATATACATAACAACATGAATTAATACAAACAACATACATCTTATGTATTTGTTTTTTCACTTTTATTTTCAGATCTGATTTGTTCATTAAAATCAGAGATCATATGAATCATAAACTTTATTTAGATCTAATCTAAACAATATTATGATTTCAGATTTATTCATGCTACTAATCCTAACACAAACATGCATCATATGCATCCAAAATTTCAGATCTACTTAATCATGCATAATCAGCAATTAAATCAATCATAAAAAGCACTTTAGATCTAATCTAAACATGTTAATGATTTTAGATTTAATTGCAAGAATTAAAACATAAAAGTTTAAACATAAACCTGGCTCTGATACCACTGAAAGTGAATCCTAGGTTCTTCGGTGTTTAGCATGCTGAATTTTTTTTTTTTTTTGAAAACCATGGCTGAACCTGATCGGGTTGCCTACGTACCCCTTCATAAGGGGGATCAAGCCATACGTAGTTCTTTTTAAGTTTTAAAACGCAGCGGAAAAATCGAATCAAACAATTTAATTCATGCATGCTTACAAGATCAAATCTAGAAATCAGCACCTTAAGAACACATAGGATTATGCCGGAATCATTTAAACAATTATGCTAAAACTTTTATGCATGATTAACTATCAGATCTGAAACTTAAGAACTCTATTCCAATTAATCTCCGAATATTCATCGAATGGATTCTGGAGATATCTCCGTGAGGAGCCCCAAAAGAGGGTAAAATCTCGGGGAATTGGACCTAGACCTTGACACCATAATAAATAATTAATGCTAGATTAATACCTTTTATGATGGATGAAAGTTGTGAATCTGATTCTTGACTTCGCAGCCACGCACACGAATGGCCTCTACGAGAAGTACACGCGAAGTCCTGAAGGATCTTCTTCCGCAACAGTGCTAGCAGCTGCAGAACACTTGAAAGCTGAAATCTGCCCGCTGGGATTCAATCAACTCTTGATCAATCGTCTTGAAGCAGATAGAGATGAGGTTTGTAAGGGAAGTAGAGGACTCAGATCTGATCTTGAATCTTCTAGATATTCACCTTGAAAACCCTATCTAAAATGGAGAAGAAGAGGAGGAGGAGGCGGGTGAGGAAGAAGGCTGCAATGGATGTGTTTTTGGTGCCCATGTTTGACCCCTTTTAATGGCCTCCGAATTTTCATTCAAAATTTGAAATTTATTTTCAGAAAATCTCTTTTAGTTGGCACATGCAAAGGAATAGGAACAACCCAAATCAGATCTCAACCAAATCTGATTTAAATTCAAATTTTAAACACATGTGCAAGAGGGAAGGAATTTGAAATCCATGCGGCAAGGTAAAACACTTCATAATTTCGAAATCACCTCTTGAAATTCGAATTTAATCCATTCAAAAACTCAGACGCCACCTTGGCTGATGGTTTGAGTGATTAAAATCATTTAACACATTGCTTGATGTTTGAATTTAAATTCAAATAACAAACAATGTCGCCATGTGTCAAGCAATGGGTCCATGTGCCATGCAATAATTTTGGTTTATTTAAAATTCATGAAATCCAATTCCATGTCACCAATAATTGCCACATCATCTGAGCCTAATCCCCTTGGGTTGCACCTAATCAAATTTGGTCAAACCCGAATTAAAACAAAGCAATTTGGTTGAACCCAATCTAATCAGGTCAGACCCTGATTGAGCTCAAATTGAATCCAATTCAATTTTGGCTCATGCAAACTCAATCAAATTGAATTATTACTTTGTGTTGGACCTAATTCAATTAGATCAATCCCCAATTAAGAACAAATTAATTTAAAATTAATTTGATCAGCTTAAGTCTTTTTTTGGTTCTGACCTAATCCAATCAGGTCAAAACCCTGATTGAGCCCAAACTTGAATCCAATTCAATTTGGCTCATCCTTAGCACAATTACTCAATCAAATTGAGTTTATTAGTAATTTAATTACTAATTAATCCTTCAATAATTACTTTAATTATTTTATAAGATAATTTGCCAATCAAATTGACCAAATTACCCCTGAATGATTCTTAATCATTCATCAGCTTTCTTGATCAATCAGGAATCTTCTATGCGTGTGACCTCATAGGTTCGAACCTAAGCCAGTATAGGAACAATTTTCTACACTAATCGATGTGACCATCTAGCAATGGTACCCGACGTCCGGATAGGTCGAATATATGCGAAGCAAATATTCTGGAACCCTGAACTATGGTTACTGTATAATTCAATCCCTTTGACTCCTAATGCCAGGATGACTTAGAGCTCACTGTCAACCCTATAATTAGTACATCCATTATGTGATTAACTTTAGATATCCCGTGACTCCTCACTGGGATTACCCTGGCCAAGGTTTTGCTAAATTAATCACAAGACATTATCTCCTGTTTTCAGGAGGGGTCAATTCCATCTTGACTCACAACTGACTACGCAAGTACTTGACTGCACCCAGTGACCTTCCGTCACTGAATTAGAATTCAGGTAGTCCGGTACCAAAGTACAGTGAGTTGCTTGCTAGTCACAGGTTGCGGTCTCAGGTTAGAGGGCCAAACTTATACCCATATCCACTCGGAACATCTCTCGACAGTAGAGCGTTCCGGAATTGGTCACGTTTAGTGAAATGTACTTCTACACTTCACTTGTGTGGCATACCAGTGTCTCCACACTCCTTGGTTAAGAGGACAACCAACGTATATGTCACACAATGACCTAATCTCGATAATGTTGTCGTCCTAGTAACAACATATCATTTCGTCGCAAACAAGTTTAAGGACTCAAAGATAAATCCTCCTTTATCATAACATAAGTCCTAAGGACTTCATCATATAAGAGTTCATTTGAAGATGAAATGATGAATAATGCCAAATAACACTTTATTAATTTGTCAATTCATTTACAAAATTCAATCATCAATATACTGACGATTGACATTTAGGATACAAATTCCAACATGGTTCGTATGTAAAGAAAGAGCTATCAATCCCAACTAAATATCCAAAGTACACAAATGTCCAATACAATGGAGTCAAACCAGCCCTTACCACATGTCACCGGGTTCTGCCCGACCAACCCTATTCATGCTTTTTTTTTTTTAGCATAAATATTGGAAACACATATGGTGATTACAATAGTCCAACCCCCTTAGGCTCTAGCAAGGTCCATGTAGCGAGTTTTCGGCCAATGACTCTTGATCCAGTTGGCTCAAGGCATTAGGTGTAAACACCCCTCGGGCTTAATTACTCAAACCAAACTACGCCACGAGGTTAGACTTGTCATCTCCTCATTTATTTATTTATTTGATTTTTTTTTTCAAAATAGAGAAGGTAAACTGAACCATATAATGTGACTGCAACGTGACTATAGGTCAACCAAGATCGGAACATAAGGCACTTAGATGATCTAGCCGGGGTATTCAACCTCGATCTTTATGTGAAAACCAAATCAAGAACCTTATAGTACGGACAAGGATACTCGTACTTCTTTTACAGATATAGCTTAATAAAAATGCATTAAACAAATGTGAACTCCTGAGGCCTTCCTATAATCATTAAATACATGTGCGGGGATCTAATAATAGGTCTCTAATCAGTCATAGTACGCATGTATTCCTTGCCTTAATAGTTGCACAAACTCAATATGAAAATACATGTGCATTTGCTTAGAAAAGAATGCAAAAACTTTTTTATTATTATTATTTTTTTATTTTTTATGCAAAATACTTTCCTCCCCCCAACTTAAACATTGCATTGTCCTCAATGTAATAGATACAAGAAAATTATAATGAAAGACAGTAGAGAAAATAACATTGGAGAGAAGAGAAATACCTTGAGCTGTTGATATCCAGAAAATAAAACCTTCAAAACTAATATACACATACCTTTGCCTTCATGTTCAGTCATAAGAAGGCTCCCCAAGAAAAAGGAGTCTTCTTCATCTGCAAAATTCTCAAGAAAAGGTTTAAGTCTGTGTCCATTTACCTTAAAAATTCTACCATCCCGTGGATTCTCAATCTCAACCGCCCCATGTGGAAAAACAGTTTTTATAATGTAAGGACCTGTCCATCTCGATCGCAACTTACCAGGAAACAGATGTAAGCGGGAATCATATAAAAGAACTTTTTGCAAAGGTTCAAAAGATTTTTTTAAAATTGATTTATCATGTAAGATCTTCATTCGTTCTTTGCAAATTTTAGCATTGTCATAAGCATCTCTGCGAATCTCATTAAGCTCGTTTAATTGCAATTTTCTAGCTAGACCGGCATCTTGTAAATCAAATTTCAATTATCTAATTGCCCAATACGATTTATGTTCTATTTCTACGGACAAATGACACGCTTTTCCGTAGACTAGCCGGTAGGGAGACATGCCAAGATTAGTTTTGTATGCAGTACGATAAGCCCATAATGCATCTGATAGTTTCAAGGACCAATCTTTCCATGATGGATTCACCGTTTTCTCTAAAATACGTTTGATCTCTCGATTGGCTAACTCTACCTGGCCACTGGTTTGCGGATGATATGGGGTAGCAATTCTATGGGTGACACTATATTTTTTCAATAAGGTTTCGAAAGGCTTATTACAAAAGTGTTTTCCACTGTCACTAATTATGATTTTAGGCATCCCAAATCGTAAAAAAATATTTTCTTTTAAAAACTTCAGGACAGGTTTGTGATCATTGGTCTTACAAGCAACAGCTTCTACCCATTTGGACACATATTCGACACCGACTAAAATGTATTCATATCCAAAAGATGGTGGGAATGGGCCCATAAAATCGATGCCCCAACAATCGAAAATTTCGATAATAGTAATGGGTTGAAGAGGCATCATTTGCCTACGAGTTAGACTTCCAATACGTTGACATGGATCACATGTCCTGCATAACTCGTGGGCATCTTTGAACATAGTGGGCCAATAGAAACCACATTGCAAAACTTTTGCAACAGTTTTCTTAGAGGCAAAGTGTCCACCGCAAGCATCAGTGTGGCAGAAAGAAAGTACGCTTTGTATATCATGATCCGGTATGCATCGTCTAAAGATTTGATCATTGCAATATTTAAACAAATAGGGTTCGTCATAGTAATAATTCTTTACTTCGCGCAAGAAAATTTTTCTATCTGTCGACCCCCAATGCTCCGGCATCCGGCTTGTAACAAGAAAATTTACAATATCTGCATACCATGGTATACTAGAAAGTGCAAACAACTGCTCCTCAGGAAATGAGTCCTTGATAGAAAACTGTGGCACTGAATCATGAAAAACTAATCGTGATAAATGGTTAGCAACCACATTCTCTATTCCTTTTTTATCTTTGATAGTGATGTCAAATTCTTGGAGTAAAAGTATCCATCGTATTAAGCGTGGTTTGGCCTCTTTCTTATCCAACAAATATTTTAGTGCCGCATGGTCCGTGAAGATAACAATAGGAGCACCAAGGATATAAGAGCGAAATTTATCTAAGGCAAATACAACTGCAAGCAATTCCTTCTTGGTGCTAGTGTAATTTATTTGAGCATCGTTTAAGGTTTTGCTTGCATAGTAAATGACATATGGCTTATTATCCTTGCGTTGTCCTAGGACAGCTCCTATTGCATAGTCACTAGCGTCGCACATAATCTCAAAAGGTAATGACCAATCGGGTGGTCGCACGATGGGTGCAGTGCTAAGCATAGACTTCAACTTTTCGAATGCCTCCTGACAGGTTTCAGTCCAATTGAACGGTGTATCAAGGGATAGGAGATTACATAATGGTCGAGATATGACACTAAAGTCCTTGATGAATCTCCTATAAAATCCGGCGTGACCCAAAAATGATCTAACATCTCTAACCGTCTTGGGTGCAGGTAGCTTAGCAATTAAATCAGTCTTAGCTCTATCAACTTCCATGCCCTTCGATGAAACAATATGTCCTAAGACAATTCCCTTTGGCACCATGAAGTGGCATTTCTCCCAATTCAGTATCAAATTCTTTTCCATACATCGAGCTAAGACAGCTTGTAAATGTGACAGGCTTTCATCAAATGTGTCGCCAAAAACGGAGAAGTCGTCCATGAACACTTCCAAAAAATTTTCGTTCATGTCTTCAAAGATGCTGAGCATGCATCTTTGGAATGTTGCAGGTGCATTACACAACCCGAATGGCATTCGTCGGAAAGTAAATGTGCCAAAAGGATAAGTGAAGGTAGTCTTCTCTTGATCTTCCGGTAAAATTTCAATTTGATAATATCCCGAATAGCCATCGAGAAAACAATAGAAATCATGCCCTGCAACCCTCTCCAATACTTGGTCTAGGAAGGGTAGAGGAAAGTGATCCTTTCGTGTGACCAAATTCAGTTTTCGGTAGTCAAAACACATGCGCCAACTCGTCGGGACACGAGTTGGAACTAGTTCACCTTGTTCATTTTCTACTACCGTCAAACCCGATTTCTTAGGAACGACTTGAGTAGGGCTTACCCACTTGCTGTCGGAAATTGGATAAATAATACCCACGTCAAGCAACTTGAGGACTTCTACCTTAACCACATTTCTCATTGTAGGATTTAACCTTCGTTGCATTTGTCTTGTAGTTTTGGCATTGTCCTCCAAATATATCCGGTGCGTGCAAATTAAGGGGCTAATTCCCTTCAAATCGGCAATAGACCACCCTAAGGCTCCTTTATGATTCTTTAAAACATCAATTAATTTTCTTTCTTGGGTATGATCAAGTCCAGACGAGATGATTACAGGAAAAATATCTTCGGGTCCAAGAAAAGCATACTTAAGTTCCTTTGGTAAGGGTTTCAATTCGAGCTTGGGTGCTTGCTCATGGGATGGTACTATTTTCACCTCTCGAGGCGACAATCTCTCAAATTCTCCTTCTTTTGGTCTCCACCCATTGACCATCTTGATATCCAGATTATCCACAATAGGTGTGACTGACAAATCATCATCATTGGTTCCATTAGGACACCAATCAATTAAGCTATCATTGGATGGGTTGTTAATTGCTTTAGCTAATAAATATTCTTCTGCGATGGTTTCAACCCAATCAACCTCCTTACTCTCTTCGGGATCATTGGGTTGTTTGCACACATTAAAAATGTTCAATTCTAAGGTCATGTTACCAAAAGAAAGCTTCATGACGCCATTCCTACAATTAATCAATGCATTAGAAGTTGCAAGGAATGGACGTCCTAAAATGACCGGAATCTGAGACTGTGAGTTCGATGCCGGATGTGTGTCCAATACGATAAAATCGACAGAAAAGTAGAACTTGTCTACTTGGACTAATACATCCTCGACAATCCTCCTTGGAATTTTAACTGACCTGTCAGCTAATTGCAAAGTGACAGAGGTTGGCTTCAACTCACCTAAACCAAGTTGCTCATATACAGAATATGGCAATAAATTCACACTTGCCCCTAAATCTAACAATGCTCGCTCTATCCTAAAGTCACCTATGATGCATGAGATGGTTGGGCAACCTGGATTTTTATATTTAGGGAGAATGTTGTGCTGCAAAATAGCACTCACATTTTCAGTTAAAAATGCCTTCTTCTTAACATTTAATCGGCGTTTGACAGTACACAAGTCCTTCAAAAATTTAGCATATGAGGGTACTTGTTTGATTGCATCAAGAAGAGGTATGTTGATCTTTACTTGTTTAAAAAGCTCAAGAATTTCAGAATTAGGTTCGAGCTTTTGCAACGGCTTTAACCGTTGTGGAAAAGGTGGAGGAAAAGGACATTCAACTTTCTCGGTAGAAGTTGGGACCTCAACTTCTTCTTTGTTCCTTTCATCGGCGTTGGGAGCATCAGAATTAGAAGTGACTTGCGGTCTCAATGGGATGGTCTGATTAATGACTTTTCCATTACACAAAGTCATGATGCTCTTTGCATGCTCTGTATGCGAACTAGAAGGAGCCGTATTATTACTACCGTGCACTTGTGGGTTAGGTTGGGGTTGAGCTGGAAGCTTACCCTTCTCTTAGGTACTTAGGATGGTAGTCAACATTGACAATTGGTTCCTTATGTCTTCAAAATTTCGAGTATTTTGAGCATTGATATTAGCTTGACCTTGTAGAAAAGTTTGTATGGATTGCAAGGTATCCTCGATATTTGGCTTTTGAGAAGGTGATGGTGCATAAGTTGGATGTGCAGGTGGAGGAGCTGAATGGTGTGACTGTTGAGGATGATCGTTTCTCCACCTAAAGTTTGGATGATTCTTCCAACCAGGGTTATAGGTATTCGAGTATGGATCGTTATAAGGCTTTTGGTAGGAGTTCATAGCATTTGCTTGATCGTGCAAAACTTCTTTGAATGCCGGTATGGTGGAGCAATCTGTAGTGGTATGACCCGACATATCGCAGATACCACAACACTCATTTCTAAGCTCTATAGTCTTGACAGGCTCAACCTTCCTAAGCTCAATTTCTTCTACCTTCCTAGTGAGGGCTGCCATTTTAGCGTGAAGATCATCCTCAATTCTGAGGTTGTAAAGGCCTCCCTGTACAGAGCTAGTAGGCTTAGGCAAAGACTTGTTGTTTCTATCCCCATTATCCCAAAGTTGGGCAGTCTCAGCAAGGGAATCCAAATACTCCCATGCCTCATCAGGGTGTTTTTCTAAAAATCTACCATTGCACATGGTCTCTACAAACTGTTTCAACTGTGGAGATAAACCTTCATAAAAGAAGCTAATGGTTCTCCAAGTTTCGAATCCGTGATGAGGGCATGAGAGAAGAAGGTCTTTAAATCTTTTCCAACATTCATAAAATATTTCATTATCTTTTTGTTGGAAATTGCTGATATATCTTTTCAAAAAGTTGGTCCTTTGTGTGGGGAAGAACTTCTTTAAAAATTCTCTCTGCATATCTTGCCAATTTCTTATTGATCTAGGTCGCAAAGAGTTTAGCCATGTTTTGGCCTTATCCTTTAGAGAGAAAGGAAACAATGTCAACTTGAGGACATCCTCGGTGACATTTGGCACTCTAAATGTAATGCTCAATTCTTCAAAATTCTTTAAATGAAGATACGGACTTTCGGACTTTAACCCATGAAACTTGGGCAGCAATTGGATTACCCCTGGTTTGATGTCAAAATGTCCTACATTATCAGGAAAAATTATGCATGAAGGCTGACTAGTCCTAGCCGGTTGTAGGTATTGTCTTAGAGTCATAACATGGGGTTCTCGTTCTCGACTGTGGTGACTCCCCGCATCTTCATTTAGATCAGCCATCTCACAAGGTGTGAGATATTGCGAAGGAATTTCAGAGGTATGTCCTAAGGGATGATCTAAAGTTGTACGACTTAATCGACCGGTGTCGTCCCTATTCCACTTTAGCATGCAAAATAATTCCCTCTCTTTTTTTAAAAAATAAAAAAATAAAAAAAATAAATATAAGTACCAACTAAAGATACCCTAAAATGACATTCTAAAATAAAAATCCTATTCACAGTCAAACATGCAACAAAACATTACACCTCAATTTCTAATGTTTTTCTTAAATTTTTAGACAGCTCCTAACTGGTTTGAAGAGGGCACCTAAGCCTCCAATCCGGTCTAATGAACCGAGTTGACCAGGTAAGCTCCCAGGTAAGTGGAGGGGTCACGATGCGTTCGCAAAGGTCCCACTTAAAACCCACTTGCCTCGAACAGATGAACTGTCTCCCTTATAGGGACAAAGCTTGCCTAGACATCAACTAAGCCACAGAGCGAAATTGGTGCAACTTTCGGTGGTCTTCGTCTTATTGAGCTCGAATGTCCTTAGGGGCCAACGTCTAGTTGATTTTAGTTAAGCTTAGGATATTTATGCACTGGGGTGATTTTTGGGCTAAGGACAAGTGATGAAATCCCGACCTTATCTTTTTAAATGGGTTCTGCCCTTAAAATATTTTATGCTGATACCTTGTACTATATGCAACAATCAAGAGATTATTTTTTTTAATATTTTATGACATGACATTAAATTTCATTGAATAGGTGATCAAGCAAATTATTTATTTATTTTTTTAAAAAAATTTTATGAGTTGAAGTCTGAAATTTGAAATTTGAATTCTGAAATTTGAAATTTAAAATTTGAAATTTTAGATTTTCCCTCTTTTTTTTATTTTTGAATAATCACCCTTGATCTTTTCTTAAAGTTTTTTTTCTTAAATTTTCAATTAGCAACAAGGGTTAATGAGATATGATAACAATAAAATTCTGATTCTAAAAAAAATAAATGCAGAAAATTTAAAGTAGAAAGTAGCAAGGTTTCGTATTAATCTGATGGTCTTAAAAATATCAGAATGTCAATCAGACCGTTTCGATTATCTAACAATGTGTCTTGCACTAGCTGACCAAATTTGAGTCAAATCAGACGGCTAATTTCTATGATATCAGAGTTTGATGCAAACTGTGCAGTGAATTAAAAATAGTAGTAAAGATGCAATTTTTTTTTTCAAAAGAAAAATACTAACTACTAAGGTAAAAATTAAATCTAAAATTATACTAATAACTTAGCCGTTCCCCGGCAACGGCGCCAAAAACTTGGTGCAAAAATAAAACTGCTCTCCCAAGTGCAGGAGATTCGCACAAATAATATAACTCGGGAGTCCGAGGTCGATTCCTCAGGGAACGATCTAAAGATTATTAGCGTAATTTTTAGATGTAATTTTCAGTTGATTTTCAAAAGTTAAAAGCAGAGAATTAATAGATAATTAAACAAAGTTCAAGAATATAGAGAAGGCTAGGGATCCGGAATCCTCCTTAACAATATTACTTTCAATAAATAAACTCGGTGATTCTTGATTAAAGATTAATAAGATAGAGTAGTTCTAATCATGGAGTATACAATCTGAAAACATGAATTCAACATCTAAGTATTTATCGTGCCGGTTACGTCTACGACAAATCAAAAATCAAAACAATCCATGCATCAATACATATATAAACCATAAAAGATCTATCAAATAAATAAATATTCAAGAATTCAAAACATACCAATGGATATAAAACAATTAGTATAAAAGATTAGAGTATACTTGATGAAAGCAACATGACAAGGATTCATCCATCACCCTTTTGCCAAAGGAATTAGCAAGTCATTACAAAAATCAGCATCTCTCCCTTTCTCACTCTTTTTTTTTTCTTTTTTTCTTTTTAGAAACAGGGCATACCCTGTTTCTTCCTTTCTTTCCTCCTCTGTTTTCTTTTCTCCCCCAAATCAGCCACTTCGACGGAACGGCTATCTTCTTCTTCCCCCCAAATGAGAGCTCCCTATTTTCGGATCAGAGGCCTCCTCATATAGATCCCCAGAGTCCATGGAATCAATGATTCCCCTGATCGCGCGTGGGGAGGAGGGGACGGCAAGGATCGTGCGTTGCGGACGATGCGCGGACGTTGCAACGCTTCACGGGATGCTGGTGGTGCCGAGATGCTCAAGAATTGCTGGAACAGAGGAAGAAGTGGGCGCTGATCTCGGCTGGGAGGTGCGTGAGATGGGCGGAAGAGGAGCAGGTTGCGGATCCGGACTGCTGAAATATCGGACACGGGGTTGATCGCGGTGGGCTTGCTTCATGGACAGCTGGGAATGTGGGAGAGGCGGATGAACGCCGTGGCTCACTCGCGGGAGGCGGATGGAAGCGGGACCCTTGGCTCGGACGTGCGAGGACCCGGAATGGGCGGAGAAGACGGATACGGTGCCTTGCTGTGATGCTGGAGCTTGGGAGATCTGATGCGGAGCTGGAAGGAGGCGCACGCGGAAGGAAGGCGCGTGATCTCTTCCGGACGGCCGCTGGGAGGATTCACAGAATGCTGGAAACGGCCGGATCCGACGCTGGTGAAAGGAGGAGATGATTACGGGCTGAAGCATGGGAGCGTTGATCGGGTTGTGAATGGACTCGAGGAGGAGCGGACGCTTGGAAGCCTCTGAGATCAAATCACGAATCCGGGAGCTCGCGGTATGCTGAAGATGGTAACGGATGAGGGCTGCAGCAGGATCTTTGGCATGTGTCACGGGAAGAGGCTATGGCATGTAGACATGTGTAGCTCCGGTGCAAATGTGCTTGACCAGATTCAATTATGCTCCTAACATCATTAGGCTTGGAGCCATGCCTTATCCCAAACTATACAAAATGCACATTTAAACTCTTGATTTACAATAACCTTTGCACCAGAAAAATATAATATTAATGCAACACTTTTAATCATTATTTATTAGCAATAATATTAATTTAAGTGATGTGTAAATCGTACTTTTGTGCTCTCATCAACAGGAAAATAAGTTTTGGCAAAATAGAAATGTCATGCAAGAGAACTAGAACATAACTACATAAACAAGCCCAAGAGAAAGAAGAACATGTTACCTGTGGTGAATGCAATCAACCAGAAGCATCCGTTATAGAGTCTCGAACACGAAATCGGCACCGGGCGAAGTTAGCTTGAGCTGTGGGCCTGACGTTGCAGCAGAAAGGCCTTTTGGACTTCTAGAGTGGGCTGAGGAAGATGCTGGATCGGGCCTGTAACTGGACCTGCGGCCGATTGGGCTTGGGCCACGCTAAGGTAACGATGCTTGGACTGGGCTGTCAAAACAGATTCGGGCCGCAGGGGTGGATTGGGTTGGTGGCCTGCTGGACAAGCGATAACCGGGCCAGATCTGTCAGGCCCGGGTGTAGCCCGAGAAAACTGGGCTTGGTGGGGTGTAAGGCGGGCCTAAGGTAGCCCGCGGTGGGTCTGAGCAATTAGATGGGCCTGTGAAACAAGGGCGATCGATAGTGGCTCGGATGAATGCGAAAGGAGGTAGGTGACCGAGGGAAGGAGGTGACGAAGTGGTGGTGCTCGGCGGTGAAGTGGTGGCGGCGGTCGAAGTAAGGCGGGGCGAGGAAAGCGACGGTGGGAACTTTAGGCGGTGCTCTCGGATGGCGATGCAGCGGATGGCGAACAAGGGCGGAGGCGGTGATGGCGCTGCGGATGCGGCGGCACAGATGGAGGGGATCGGTTGGCGCGGCTCGGCGAAGAGGGAGAAGCGGGGCACGGCCAAAGGGTGCGGTCTGCGAGGGATGGCAGAGCTCGGCGGCAGCGCTCGGGCAGTGAGTGCGAGGGCTGCAAGGCGGAGGTGGCAAAACGGCGGAGCTTGAGTGGCGAAACAGCGGAGGCGGTGGCAACAGCGGCGAGCGGAGCTCGGGTGAATGCTCGGCGGCACGGCAGAGGTGGCGGCGGGGGTAGCGACAACGGCGGAAACCCTAGGGTTTCCCTTCGGCCGAAGCAGAGGTAAGCAGTTTTTTTTTTTTTGAAGACATGCAAGTCACGTGAACTTTTTTTTTTTTGAGAACACGTGCAGGTCACGTGAACTTTTTCTCTTTTTTTTTTTGACTTGTTGGACTCGGGTTACCGGGTTGTGGGTAACGGATTTAGAACTAACCCGTTACTTGATTTTCTTCTTCAACCTCCCGACCGATTCGGGAGGGTGATCCGGTCGCTTCGGCGGTAGCGGCGGAATGGCCGAACAAAGTGGCGACGGCGTTCGCGGACGCAGCTCCGTGGTCGGCGGCTGATCGTGTACGCGGTGGCCGGCGGGTGTCTCAACGGGTTCGATTGATAAGGCCGAAAGAAGGGCGGCGATGCTCTTCTTCTTTCCGGCAACGGGAACCGCTCGTGGCCCGTCGACACGCTCCGATGTCCGGGGTCGGGGTACTGCGTAGAGCTCGTGTGCCAATCGAAACCCGGGGATCCGGCGATGCTCGGCCATGCACCAGTGGTAGTTGTCGCAAATGGTGGTGGCTTCGGTTGCAGGCACCGGCGGAGGGCACAGAGGCGGCGCTGCAGAAGATCAGCGGCTGGTCGGGCGAAGCTCGGAGGAGTCCGGCGGATCTGGGCGGAAAGGAGCGATTGTGGCAGGGAGGTGGAGGAGAGCGTCGGGCATGATGGAGATAGGGGAAGACAGAAAGTGGACGACAGACCCTTTCGTTCTGTTTTTTTCTTTTATAATGAACGGGACTGTTTGTTGGAAAGGTTGGTGCCTGTTCCGGTTGTGGTGAAGGGGAGACCAACGAAGGCTTTGTTTTGCCTTGTTTCAAGTTGCTGGAACCAGGGATCCGTACTTTGGCAGGGCAAGGCGTACGGCTCTGATATCAAGTTGGTGCCGAACCAGATCCGGGAAGGAATACTACGGTGATGATGTTGTACTTGTGGTGAGATGAAAGAGGAAACAAAGGAGGAGAAGAGAAGGAGAAAGAAGAAGAGACAAAGGAGAAGGGAGGAGGAGGAGGAAAGGAGGGGAAACGTGGGGAAAGAAAAGTCTTAATTCTTCATTGAAATTTCATATCAAAATAATTCCCTATATATAGGGCCCAAATACACAATTGGCCTAAACCCCCTTACACAGAAATAAATCCTAATAAACCTACAAATAACCCACAAATAAGCTCTAAAATGAAATAAGCCCAGAAATAAAATACTAACATAAATATGCAAATAAAATGATGACCTAGCTGATGTCCCCATCAGTTAGGCTTTGGAATAAGAAAGAAAATTATTGTCTCTTACTTCAATCGTATGGTTAGGAGGGATCCGTTCCTATTTTTATTCCAGGAGGAGTAGGAATTTGCTCCAATCCCCAAAAATTCAATCATGGCTCTCCTTCCGATATTCAAATCTCATTCTGCCATAGTTACTCAAAAATATTGATTTTTTAAAAGTACTTGTGTGTTTAATTGATTTTTCAAAAATTTAGCTTTTGAGCTTTTGATTCCAATTATACTCACAAACCACATATGTCGGGGAGTATGACCATTCCGATTTTCATTCCAATCTAGTCTGATTGCGATTCTGGTCGTGGACAAATGCAACCTTAATGTTCTTGCTTCTTTAAGGATTACATTTCCTGCTTTCTGAATTATGGCCATTTCTCATCCATTGTCTCTTGTTTCATAATTTATTAATGTTTCTTGCATCATTTTCTCCATATGGCGACTATTTTACGCGAGATAACATCAAGGCTTTTGGATGATGCCTAGACACCAGCTCAGCACCAAAACCTACAAAATCCTACCAAATCTTCACATACTCTTGACATTTCTTCGAGTTAAAATCTTGAATAAATTTTTGTTTCCTCTGTTTTTGTCAAGAGACATCAACCAACAAAAGCTGACAAAGAGACTTTCAGCTGGTGGCCTTGATCTCCTTCGCAAAAACCGTCATTTCCCACCGCTTTAGTGCCAGCTCGCAAAGGTGTTCGCTTCTCCTCTTAGAACTAATTCTTTTCCTTCTTTTGTCTCATCCTCCAGCAAAGCCAAAGCTAAAGTTCCACTTCTTAAAAAAGGAGGAAACTTTCTGGAGTTGAGAACCACAAGAATTCTCTCAACTCATTGACTGAGACTACCAACAATAACATCAATATTGCTTTTGGATGATGCCTAGACACCAGCTCAGCACCGAAACCTTGAGCGAAAACAAGACCAAAAGCACAAAGAGAGAGGGGTCGAGAAGACGAAGCGAGAAACCAATATCAGCATTCTCCACAATGACGCTGCCTGCTATCTTATCTCGCACCTTGGATGAGATCTTGACCACCGCCCTAGATCCTGATGACGCCATGCAGTCCAGCAACATGGATGATTTCCTCACCAACCTCTGGGCTTCTGATGAGGTCAACACCTCCACCATCACTGCTACCACAGGCTCCATCTCTCCACTGCTCCATAACAAAGACCGCACCCTCAGTTGCACCACATTGTGGGAGAAGACCATGGATGAGGTATGGGTAAAGATCCAGAGGGAGGAAACACTACACAGCCCCCACACTCATGACCAGTCTACCCTTGAGGAGATCACCCTCGAAGAATTTCTTGTACAGGCAGGTGTAGTAAAAGAAGGGCACAATTCTTGTGTTTCCTTAACACTATCTCCACAGTGGATCCCAGGCAACAATTCAAGAGCTCAAAATGATGCTGAAGAGAAAGGGTTCAACCATGTTCTGGGGTTGGGGGACAAGAACCATGGGAATCTCATGTGCACCAAAAGCGGAGTTTATCATGGAGAGGGAGAGAACAAGGGGGTGGTGGGGTTTGGAGCACAGCAGTTAGAGATGGGATCACCAGGAAGCCAAATTTCAATAAGCACAGCATCAACTCATCGTAATGCATCAGTGGAGCACGTAGATGGGCTTGGTTTATTTGGTAGGGAGGAAGTAGGAGGGAGGAGTTGTAGGGGAAAGAGGGGTTTGAATGATATGATAGGAAGGATGATGGAGCGGCGAAAGAGGAGGATGATCAAGAATCGTGAATCTGCTGCTCGTTCTCGTGCCAGAAAGCGGGTAAATTTTTTCAATCTGATTGCATTTTCTTCAATAGATACTATTTATAAATAAGTGCATGACACACTTTAGAAGCATATTAATGTTTGAATATTCTTAAACTCACATAGTGATTTTTTTGTGTGTGTGTGTGTGTGTGTTTTAGAACTAGACAGGTTGTTCTACAAGAATTCCTAAACCAAAAGAAAAATAGAATGATAATAGTTTGTCAGACCAACATTTTGTGGAAAGTCCCATAAAGAAAAACAAAGAGGAAAAGATTAATTAATAATCCATTAAGCAAGTAAATATAGAATTACTGCCCTTCATCTCTTTCTCATGTCAATTGAAAAGTAGCCCAAGGATTGATGTCTTATGTACACAACTCATTCCTCAAATCCCACAATCAAGTTATTGCAAAAACGTTGAGAAACATGGAAGAAAATGTAGTAAAGAGTTGTGAGGAGGATGCTCTTATGATTCAAGGAGGTTAAATAGCTTCTATTCTTCATCTCATCTCCCTCTACAACCTGCTTACTTGATCCTTGCCCCTTTGCCTTGCTCTTTGTTCATAGCTCTTACGTCACGGTAAATATGGAATGCATTTAAAAGGAACTGGAAGAGTTATTATATATTTTGTACATATTACAGGTTGAGAACATGGAAAAAATTATACTTGTCTATTACTCGTCATTTTTACGGGTAGATTTTTTTGGGTTACTATTAATTTACTTTCATTGAAGATGGGCATGTCAGAAAGAGTCAATAGTTGAGAGGTGGGGAGTAATCTTATTCAAAGTAGTAATGAGCAAGCATCTGCAAGAGATGACAAGAGAAATAAATTATTATAATCTAAATTTAATTCAATTTTTCTTTGATTTAAGCTTATAAAAATTACTCTGTTGAGGGGAGTTCATGAGTCAATCTTTTCGTCGAACAATTTCACTAATTCTATTTTGTTCTCTTCGTAAAGGAAAGCACAAATGAAGCAAATGCAAATTTTGATGAGAATTTGTGACTACTAAATAACAAGATGGGAGTGAACTAGATTAATTTTTAGACAAAATCTTGTTTCTAACTTTTTTCGATTAAACGTTTGCTGAAAACCTTTGTTTTTCCTTGAAGGCTTACACATTGGACCTAGAAGTAGAGGTCAACCAGCTCAAAGAAGAGAATGCCGCACTCCAAGAAGACAAGGTGAATGAGAATACCTATAAATTGTACATTCTTAACTCTTTAAAAAAAAAAAAAAAAAAATCTTCTTTGAATATTTGCTAAACTATTCTATCAGTTGACACTTGTAACAAGCCTTTCCTATAAACTACTAACATTTATGAATCCTCATATTAGGTAGACCAACTATAAGAAAATCTGTTAAATTTTAACACTGAATGCTTCTGTTGGTTTCTTCTGGTTTCTAGTTGATAACATGGTTTCTTTTGGTTTGCATCAAATTTGCAGCAAAGGTTCTGGGCAGAAACAACGCATGCAGTATAGTCTCTCCACTAGCCCCTTTGTCTCTTTTAGTTAATATCAAATTGAATTGATTAGCTACCTACTCTCGATTCCAAACATAATGGCACTAACGCCGAATCCTAAGACCCTTTTTCTTCTTGTATCTACAGGTCCTTCAGTTGATGGATGAAAATTCATGGATCAATGCACAGAAGACTATTTACACTCATCGCCGGTATAATAGTTGCTCATGGTGATATGCCCTCATGACCAATAATCAGAGCCTCCGACAAACCAGTAAACTAGTGGTTATGTACCTAAACTAAAAGATGATGTAAATTGAGTGCAACATTTTTGCAACTTGAGTCTCTCTCTCTCTTTTTATTTTTTATTTTTTGCAAGTTTTGTGAAGGAAGCAAGTGCATCTTGACTACAAGCATGAATATCCTTGAGAAAATGTAAGAGTCTCACTTTAGTATACTTATCTCAATCCTTCAGTAGATGCTAGGATGTTGAACAAAACGAATAGATGAAAAAAGTGAGAGATAATTAGGTAAGATTGATAATCAATAAAATGGAATACATTTCATACCATATATCATCTAGGATTTAGAACTTAAAATAGCAATGTTAAACAGGAGATAAAGGGAAACAAAAAGCTATGCAAATTGGAAAAGAATGATAAACAAGCTTGGAGATCCATAAATAATTTAGATAAAGTCACTTTGGTGAAATGTACTATAGCAGATTGATTGCACCCATCCTTTGAATGAAGGACTTGGATTCCAAATTTTGTATGAAATTTCTTGAAATTTAGATAAATTCTTCCACTATAATGATCGTCATTTCCACTATAATTTTGTACTATAATGAAGGAAACCCTCTGTATATGTTTATGCTATGTTTAAGAGAGTGAATTAGTGTCTTTAGGCTTTTTAGGTTTATCCAATTTCTTAAACAAAACTTCATGTTATAAGAACCATGAACATGCATAAAATTCAAAAAATAGATAGATCTCTTATTAGATTATTTCATTTATAAATAAATATTACTTCATTTATTTCCAATTCCTGCATTTGAACATGCTCATACATTAGCTAGCATGTATGTAGAAGAAGATAGCATTAATATGAAAATAAACATTGTTTTGATCCTAGTGTGATTTTGATGAGTATAAAGCCATTGAGGTCATATGGAAGTCCTAATATCATTAACTCAATTGATTAAGTCCATAAACACTAAAGGAAGAAAGAAACGATACATTCTCGATACATTCTACTTTCTTGATACATTCTTGATACACTCTACATATACGTTTAAAACAACTCTAAAGAACTCATCTAAAGACAAATTTATTAAAAGAACTTGAGGAAAAGTCTAAATCTCAGTTTGACAAATTTAACAGTCAAGTTCCCTTAGTTAAAGGGCAATTCTATCTTTTTCATAGTTAAAGAGATGAAACTTTCAAGTGCCAAGCATCCTAACTGAAAATTAACGACTTACAATGTCTTTTATTTATTTTATGTGTAAATCTAACCTTAAAATGCAGAAAATCGGGATTAGAGTCAACCCCAAAAAGTTTGGAGCCGACCCTGGCACATTTGGCACACTTGGCATAACTGGCACTGTAGCTCACTATAGCTCGAGCCGACCCAAGACCAGCGCAAGCTGACCCGAGAAAATTGGCACTATAGCTCGAGTCGACCCATAAAAGTTTGGAGCCGACCCTGGTACATTTGGCACACTTGGCACAACTGGCACTGTAGCTCACTGTAGCTCGAGTCGACCCCAACCAGTTTCATCAGAAAATTGCTCTCTGGAATTTTTTGTCAGAGCCGACTTCACTGTAGCTCGAGCCAACCTCAAGGAAGCTCGAGTCGACCCCAGCCTTACTCGAGTCGACCCCAGTAAAATTCGAGTTGACTCGAGCACGACTGACAGCCTAACGACTAGTTCTGTAGAAGTACTTTTTAAGGCTCCAACGGCTATAAACGGCTAGTTTCTTCAATTCAACAGCTAGAAACTGATATTTGGAGGTTGGAGAAGTATTTAAGAGCCACCATTCATCAGGAAAAACTATCTTGGTAGGAATCTAAGTGAGCATTCAAAAGAAAGAAAATCCAAGAGAGTTCAATTTATTGCTTCAAGTTCAAACCCAAAAGAAGTGTGTTGAGCAGAATTCAAGTGCCTTCAAGAGCTCAACTGTCAGGATCAAGCGCTACCATTACACCAAAACCTGCAGGTGTTAATAAAGGCGCAACTTTATTTCCTTAAACTAGTGCAGGGGCCCATAGCGCCATGAGTCGACTCCGACCAAGCCTCGCCCGACTTCGGACTCCGACAGGGCCTTGCCAGTGAGTTTAGGGACCTCTTAGTGGTATAACCCACCCTACTCCTCCAGCGCATCCACGATGGCAGGCAGCAGGACTGACTCGGCCCTTCAAGCCTCTGCCAATATTGACTCGGCCCCTCAGGCTTCTGCCAACAATCCCCCCCAACGTGATGCCTAAGTTTCGAACTCGAGACATATGGCTCTGATACCAATTGTCAGGATCAAGCGCTACCATTACACCAAAACCTACAGATGTTAGTGAAGGTGCAACTTTATTTTCTTAAAATAGCGCAGGGGCCCATAGCGCTACGAGTCGACTCCGACCAAGCCTCGTCTGACTCCGGACTCCGACAGGGCCTCGCTAGTGGGTTCAGGGATCCCCTAGTGGTAAACCCGCCCTACTCCAATGCATCCATGATGGTAGGCGGCAGGACTGACTCGGCCCTTCAGGCCTCTGCCAACGTTGACTCGGCCCCTCAGGCCTCCCCCAACATCTACCAATTCATTGGACATAGGTGCCTTGGAGTGTACGGAACCATTATACGAGCTTGTGTTTGCATTGTGTCTTGCCTTATGCTTCCTGCTTTACTTTCTTCATTACATTGTGTACTTGCTCTAGCTTAATTACTTAGTGATTTACTTGTGATTACTTAGAGCTTAAATATTTTAGCTTCCACTGCATTTATATTTTTGCATAGGTTAAATTGCATACTCATTTATAAATTAATTTGGGATCATAAAATTTAAAAAACTCAATATACCCCCCCTCTTGGGTTGCCACCTTGGGCAACAAACATGATCATAAAAAACTCCCATATCTAAGATATGAGACAATCTGAATTGCAAAATGATCTAAGGATCTACATGTCGATAAAGATGAACAAATATAGAGTAAAACGATAAAAAAATAAAATGAATGCCTTAATTATCTTGTTAGTAAATAATTGGATTTCTAAAGTAAATTTCTCACAACCCTATTCTATAATAAGGGATAGGTGCAGTATGTGGATCAATTAGTGTTAAATATAGAAAGATTTTCAGAAAGTTGTGAGAAAAAAATTTAAAAATACAATTGATGACTAAACTAGCATAACTAACTATAGTTAGTTAACTAATAGGAATAAACAAATCATTGATGATAAATGGGTGCAACCATCTTAATAAATGTTTGCGAGGCATATATAAACATTTTTCATGAAGAGATGCTTAGGTGGGGCAAACTCGTTAAAATACTTTATACGATATGAGAACATCCAATGATTGATGTAAATAGACTTATAGAGATCCTATACTAATTAATATCTTTGAGGATTACACACCCTAGGATCTCAAGGAGTCATCCAATGTAGAATAAACTAAGAAGAAAACAACAACAATTTTAAAAAGAGAGTGATTAATGGACTTAGCTTGTGAGAAATCTTCTTCTTCTTTTAGTGGTTATAAGTTCAATAAAAATGGTGTCACCTCTATCAAATATACTAAAATGAAGAAAAAAGAATGAAAGAGACCGGCAACTCTCTACCTCTATCTATATTATTATATAAAGTGTATGAAATGGTGTATCCTTTTACCTCAAAATCAAATTGAATATTATTCTACTCTATTTAAATTTAAAAGTTTGAAGGAAATGGATGATTCCTATTACATCATCTTGTTCCTATCTCCCGGGTCCTATTTCTTCTATATAAATT
The DNA here is from genome assembly GCF_051530095.1 of Phoenix dactylifera. Classification (NCBI taxonomy): domain Eukaryota; kingdom Viridiplantae; phylum Streptophyta; class Magnoliopsida; order Arecales; family Arecaceae; genus Phoenix; species Phoenix dactylifera. The sequence goes on from NC_143194.1 coordinate 18,488,090, forward strand.
TTTATTAGGAAGATTTTTTCATGCATCTCCACGTCTTAACCTTATTCTAAATTGGATCATTACTTATTTACCATAAAATTTTGGAGATCAAATCATAAATTAATAAAACAAAAATATTCTGGAGTTCTAGGACATGATATACATATCTAAGGTGAATATTTTCGAGAAGAGAAGGAAGCTATATAATATACTTATCAGCAAAATTAGCAAAGGTGTCTCCATAAAACAACTCTTTCACCACCAATGACCTCATAGGCTTGAAAGATAGTTCCAGAAAAAGTGACACCATAGATAGCAAATGAGATGATTCATCAACTATTGTCTACTTTGATTATAATAACTGCAATGCTAACATCCATGATGCGTATCTCCACTTTCTTTGATTTTTACCTCCTATAGTGGTGACATTGCCTAAAAAGAAACTTTTTTAATATGCAAATAGAAATGATTATTTTTCTTTCTTCTTCTTGCACTTCTTTTTGGACTTAAAAGTCCGATTTCCTCTTGAAGTTGCCGACTTCGGATGGGAAGCGGACTCCCATTGAGAGTTTGTTGTCTCCCATAACATGAAAAGCATGAATGGGTTTAGTTGTTGGGCCAGCATCTTGATTGGGCAGGTCAAGTGGATCGGGCCCTGACCAAGCTGTCACATTCTCTCCACCCTCCTTAAAAGAGTTCGTCCTCAAAACTTAACATATGTTCATTATCAAACAAGTAAAGATACTCATCTAATACTCTACAATGCTTTCATTGTGCAACTCTAATCTAAATCCACCCTTCTATACTCATCCTATGCCTAATCCTACAGAATATAAATCTAAGCTTAAAGTCTACCCACAATCAAACCTATACTCTCATACTACTAAATATCATGCTCCAAATTCAGCATATAACATGGCCATGCTATCATGGGGTACCGCCCATGATAAAACAAAGCTTACAGTAGCTAACCTATATGAAAATCCATCTTAAATAAACTAAAACCTAACAACAAAGTTCGAGACTATCGTCCAATAAATAAATAAGTATTGCTATAGAGCGTCTAAATCTAAATTTAAATGCCCAGAACCAATAGCCTCAATATCTATAAAATCAACAACTAAGTAAATAATCAACTAGCGAACTAAAATTCTCCTATAAAGGTCTATTAGCACAAACTCCAAGATTGGATCATTTTCCACTCCTAACGATCTTGTTCGTCTGAAAAAGTTAGAAAAGAAGAGATATGAGCTACATAGATTAGTAAATAAATCTTACACTGTCTTACCGGATCAAGCACAAGTTTTTACATTAATTAATTCATCATTTAAATAAAATAACTATCATTAAAAAATAGAACATTTAATAATAATAGTTTAATAAAATAAGTTATGAAACAATTACGCTCTTGCATACACATAAATCATGTAAATTTTATAAATAAAGTTATAAATTCTTTATCATTTTGCCACATCATAATTCATAATAACTCTCGCAAACTAAATGTTAAGATCATCTTATACCTATAATAGGGTTGTAATTAATATCATACCAACTACTATAACCTGTTGGCGGACCGTACGCCTAACTACTATAACTAGTTGGCAATGACCATATGTCATGCTACTATAATTCACTAACAAGAGTCATATGCCAAGCTACTATAACCTACTAACAAGAACCGTATGCTAAGCTACTATAATCCACTGGTGAGGATTGTATGCCAACTACTATAACCCACTCGTAGGGTCGTATATAGCTATCTAAGTGCTCATAGTCATATTTCTTAAATTATATTTTTTAAAAACATATGTTCTTATATATACATAAATAAGTTAAAGGTTATTAAATAGCTTTTATAGAGCTCATAATCCATAAATAAATCACTAAGGGTGAAACAATCATGCAATAAATCTTTTCATAACAAAATTGTAGATTTCATAAATAGAGAGTTCACAGTTCATAAACAAGCCATTAATATTAAAATATTTAAGAAACCATACTTGCAAATTAATACATAATTTGCATAATATCATGTGAATCCTTAAATTAAGAAAATATAGAATCGTCACTATTAAATATTCTTTTTATATTTCATATAGTTTTAAGCATTGAAAACAACCGATAATTCAAAAATTAGAAAGGAATGTCAGGGTTACTTATCTTTTTCGTGTTAAACCCATAAAATTTAACTATGCAAATTAGCTCAACGTATTCAATTACATGCAAATCCAATTAATTCATATCCAATAATTTCAATGGTATTAAAATTTCAAGAGAGAAAAAGGGGGGACGTTTGGCCGAGTGACGGTGTTCGGTGGCTTTGGTAAATGATTCAATCAATGAATCATGAAGTAGGGACTCGATCAATGCCAAGTTCGTTTGACAATGATCATCAATAGTAGGTTTCGAGAATACTTAACAAAAGCTGAGATGATTGGTCCGACATGCCACCGAGGTACTAGGGTGCTTCAGGGCCTCTTGACTGAGGTCAACTTGGGTCCATAAGAAAATAAAGATAGGACTCTAGAATAGGGTCCATGGACCAGGTAGAGAGAGAAACAATGGATGGTTTTTTCTTTTTTTTGGGGGGGCGGGGGCAACATAGAGAAGAAGGAAGCCCTCGTCTTGCTATTCCCAAGGAAGAGGAGGAGAAGGGAAGAGGTAGTGGCGGTCCAATGAGGCACAGCAGTGCAATCTATGGCCCGACATTAGGCAATTGGCAGCAATGACTAGTTTAATAGAGGGAAAAGTGGGTGAATAGGGGTTTGATCTGATCAAATCCAAGCTCCAGTCTGCTTACCATCAACTGGAGCTCTGGCATTGACCAAGGCTAGACCCAAGGGAGGGACTGAAGGCCTCGGCAATGAACACCAAAGATGGACATAGCTGAAAAAAGGAAGAAAAAAAGGAAGAACAAGGGTGGAATAAGAGATTTATCTTTTGGTTGATTTTCGGCGAAACCGAGGGAGTGTCGGTGATCCAAGGCTTAGAGAAGAAGGGGAAGGTGAAGAGAGTTAGGGCCTTACCTTGGCTTCGACGAGCATTGATCGCAGCCTAGATTTCTGATGGGGACTATTCGTCCGATTTCTATTTACCCAAAAATATGCTAAATAGATCGTTGTTAGAACCGACAAACAAAGTTTAATTTAATTTTACTCTTATCTTTTCTACTTGAAGAATAGTGGTTGTAAGAGGTCGATCCACATGGAGGCGATTGGAGTTGCATAAAAATTAGAACATTCACTCGGATTCAAAATCGATTTTTGAATAACAAAAGAAAAATATTATGTCGGAGATATTGACTGATTTTCTGGTCTACCAAAGAATTATTTTTAATTGAAATTAACTAAAAGACATATACTTAGATTTAAAGAGCATTTATATATTTAATGGAAAAGAAAGGCTTTGGCATAAATTAAAATGGATGAAAGCTAAGAAGATTGAAGCCTGGGACAAAAATTGCATGAAAGAAATTTAAATATATTGCCTTAAAAGAAAAATTAGAGAATGTGAAAAACATAAATTAAGATTGCAAATCTAAAGCTCTTAAAATAAAACTCTCCAGTAAAATTGCAACAGAAAGAGCTACAAATAAGACCATTAATTAAAATTAAAAACAACACTGTTCTTAATTAAACTAAAACAAAAAATAATAATAATAAAATAAAATAAAAAGAAGAAGGAGAACAAGCAACGTGCTCTGTTTGAAAACAGAGCACGACTTCTCCTCTCCCGTTTTCCTTCCTCCAAACCGATGGCCTCCACCCTTCTCTTTTCTTTGGACCCGCCGGCCACCACCCCCTCCCTCACTCTCCTCTCCTCCTCCTCTTATAGGCCGCCACAGCAAGGAATGGAGGAGAAACGGGCGCGGGATCTCGGGAGGTGGATGTGTGGATGATGATTCGGGAAGGAAGATGGCTGCGTTGCTTTGATCACGGACGGCTTGGATCACGCTTGTAGTCCAGGTGTAGGAGTTTCCGAAAGAAGAAGGAGCTGGATTACCGGCTGCTGGCAGTGGGATTCCTTGGATGCGAAAGGATGGGGTCGATGATCGTTGGTGCTCGGGCGGAAGACTCTACGCTGCTGTGAACCGTTGGGAGGAGCGGAAGAAGCCGGAATGGTTGCACGGCTGGACGCGGTGCGGAAGGAAGGAGGCGCGGGCTGAGGCGGAGGAGGAGCGATTTTGGCGTGATCCGTGGACGGCGCGGATGCTGGGGTCAGCCGTGACCGATGGAGCGGGCGTGGGATGCTGGGAGCTGACTCGGGATTCCTTCTTTGGACCATGGTTGAGAGGCGGGCTGGTGGGAGGAGCCGATCACGGCAATCGGTGGAAGCTTGGATCACGGCTTGAAATCGGAAGGGAGCTTGATCCGTGGATGTTCATCGCTTGAAGAATGGGATTACGGGAAGGAAGGAGACGCGCGGGATGACTGGGATGAGCCGAAATGGAAGATGCCGTGGATCCGGGAAGAGGGTGGAGCCGGACGCGACCGCTAGGAGGATGAATGCTGACGGACTGTTGGGCTACTGAGAGGAGCTGATCTGCCGTGATCGATGGGAGGCAACGCACGGAAGAGACGGAAGGGAGGAGACGCGGACGGCTGTGATGCACTGCGGGAGGCTGGGAGGCTGAGAAGGAAATGTTCGCGGGGCCTTGATGCGGGACTGATTTGGAAGGTTTTCTGATGGACAGCGCGGGATTTTATGCTTGCATGGCAGATGGAGAATTTGTTGAGCTCGAGCTGCCGGGCATTGGGCTCAAACCCAATGTTATTGGGTCTCCTGGATTCCTTGCACTCAAACACAAATACAATGTTAATTAATTAATTTTATCATTAAAAATTAACTATAATACTAATTAAGATGGTACGACGATTGCACTTTTGTGCTCTCATCAGGGACAAGGATGGGGCGTGGTGAAAATCAAATGGAAGAAAAATTGAAGAGAGGGCCGTGCTCGATGGCGAAGGGTTGTGAAGGGGCCCTAGGTCTCCAATTTCTTCTCGAAGTCGCAGGTTTCAGATGGAATGCAGACTCCTATTAGGAGTTGCTATCTCCGATCATGTGCGAAGCCCGCATGGATACATATAGACCAGCATTCGAGTCAGGCCGGTTAAGTGGATCGGGCCATGTTTAGGATGTCACAAGGCATTACCGCACTTTGATAACTCCGTTCGGTCTCCCATGACTTTTTTTTCATGTTAAAACTTTTGGGACGAAGCGCTCCTACAAATTGTCTGGCAAGTAGAGATTTCAATTATAATACGTCCTCAAATGATGCGGTACATCTAAAGCTATCTTTGTTAGTACAATCTGATTGCAAGGGGACTTTCTTATTTGCGGTCTGGTTGATGCCACTCAAGGGAACTCTTTCCTTATTTCCGAGAAAAGAGAAAGCATCCTTTCTTGTCGATCCTCATCAGAAGCTAATTTAGCAAGCAACACCCGGGTATCCTTGCAAGTTCTATCATCGGGTAATTCAGATGAATCTACAAAGTCGCTTGCTGGTGATCCATTAAATGAGAAGTCGTTGTTGCGTTCTTTTCTGCCACGAATCTTTTTAGCTGAGCGTGGGGACAACCTGGAAGGTGATTGAAGAGCTGTGAGTCAAGCAAACTCGAATAAAATAAAGAGAAGAACCGCGTGAGAGCTTTGCAAAAAAAACAGATATAAGCCCACCGACACTAGTCCACCGACAGATTGTTCTCATTTATCATTTTAGCTTTCTGCAATCTCAACCTAATGTTTGAGATATGAAGAGAATATGGCAGGATTATATTGCAATATATATAGGAGGGCATCATTACCAATTACATGTAATTACTTCAAAAAGAATAGCTGCTCATTTACTTAGAAAGTGTAAAAATAACTTATTCCTTCCCTTCAGCGTGGATTTTGCTTTGGTATTTGACTTGAGGCCCCAAGTCTTCTCTAGCTCACTTCATACTCACTCAACATCTCAAACTACATGATATAATTGAAACAATCATAAAAAAATAATATATAATCGAACAACAATAATGTGACACGTAATAGTTTTTATCAAATGGACCATGTTCTCACATGTTTCTAGCACCTCTAGTTCCCAATAGAGAAATACTGGATGTTGTAGTAAATAAATAGAAAAATAAGAGTCTTCAAGGATTGGAAAATAAGAGTTTCAATCTCAAGAGGAAGTTGGCTCACTATAGGCTTGTCAATCATCCTGTCCTGACTTGAAACCCGACCTGACTTGATATACTTACCGTACCTAATCCGACTCAATCTAACTGCAAGTTGGGTAAAATCCAAGCCAAACTAACACCTAAATCCTAATATCTATCTAACCGGATCTCAATACAGATCATAAACAACAGGAGGAGGAAGAGAGGAAGTAGAGAGAGAGAGAGAGAGAGAGAGAGAGAGAGAGAGAGAGAGACGTGGAGACCTCACATCACTCCCATGTATGCTTTCTTCACCACTGCCTTCGCCTCTTCTCACGGCCATTGCCATCAGAGAAACTGGTCATTTGGCGATAGGCAATTGTTACCGGGACAGCTGGAGGATGGCAATGTGGGGGAAGAGAGGAGAGAATGAGTTAGGTCAGGTTATAATTAAGTCAAGTCGGTTGAGTGATAGGTCAACAATTTAGGTTGAGCTTAACTCATCAGGAAGAAATTTCAAGCCAGGTCAGGTCATTGTCAGCTCAAATTTTAGGTTGGGCCAGGTCAAGTCGAGTCTGGTCAGGACCCGACTTGGCGATAAGCCTAGCTCCTTGGACAATGCATGAGATTATCAGTTTTGTTAGAAATAGATGCCATCTAACCTTTATTAACAAGCTCTGAGATGTGCAAGTAATTTTTAATCATGGCATAAGCTCAAAACATTAGAATATACGTTGTAACATGGACAATGTGCCATGCATTATCATAGAGGAAATCTCCCACATGCTGAGGCTCCTGGAGCCTAGCATGAGATCTTCAATCCATCCCTGGACTGACTATCTTTTTATATTGAATCCCTATGCAATTTTTAATTTCAATGATCATTTTATCTAATCCTCAGCCCTTGCATGATAGGTTTACTGCAAGGAAGAAAAAGGGGGCAAAAAAAAAAAAAGCCAAATGGGTAATAATATGGCAGGTAAATAAAGAACTGAGTGCCAAGTTTACCATTTGAGAATGCTATCAACGTGCTCTTGCTATCAATGCTATCAATGGGACCATGCCACCGTTTGCAAGGTGGCAGGCCGCTAGCTTGCATGAGACAGCTGAGCCACCGGAAAGTAAAAATATTCGGAGAAACAAAGCAAGAGCTTCCGCTGCCAGCAACCTTCTTTTGCGACACGTGCTTCGCTCTGTTCCTTTCTCTGATATCTTCTACTCCAACTGGAAGTATTTTTTTTTTCTGAAAAATACTTCAGAAAAGCTGGCCAGCAACAGTAAGAACAGTAAGAACTTGTTTGATTTCCAAAAAAATATTTTCTCATGTAGATATTAAAAAAATAATTTTCAATATCTGGTTGATCCTAAGAAATAAAATATTGCAGAATAGCTTATTTTTGGTTAAGCATCTATTTTTCTAAAAAAAATTGTACAAAATAAATATTATGTTCTTAATAAAAAAAGATCTTATCTATTTTATTTAAAAACTTGAGGATATTTTTAAAAAAACCATTATCCTAATCTCAGCCGCTAGATATTAGATTTTTTCATATTCGATATAAATTTTTCTTACCCGTGAAATCTGAAAATTTTATTTCTATAGAAAAGCTGCTTTCCTATCTCCTTTTTTGAAAATTTTAACTACACATGCGATATTTCTCTATTTTTTCATTAATACTATTTTTTTTTAATCAAACAAGCTTTAAGAGTTTAGTATAATAATACGGGCATCTCGAGATAATGGACCCTTCTTTTATTGTTATAACATCTGAAAGACTGGGCATATGTGAAAAAATAAAATAATGTGTTAACAGCTCCTATAAAACTAATTACTTTGCTTTCGAGCTACCTTATTTATGAAGGGGTAATGACTGTTATAATCATTAATGACAAAATGCAGTACCTGGGTTAAAGAAAGACCGTCACGTACAGTTGTTATAAACCGTGAAAATGTTAGATGAAGACTATTTTTGTTCATTTATGATAATTATTTTAACATAACAATGGAAAGATGATGATGATCGATTATGTAACGTTTGCATCGGACCCCACACAGAGAAAGATAAAGAAGAAGAGGACAAATCTACTTCCATCCATTGGCTGGAGTCTTCTGGACTCTCGTTTGTAAGTATCTATGTATATATATTCATCTTAAACCTCTCCTTAATAGAATACAGGATGGTAAAAACCTTCCTTTTCCATCAAAAAGCAATTTTTTACATTGTATACATATAGGCTAGGATGCACTTAGTGCGTTTGATTCTGTATGCTTTTTAGTGAAAATTATTGATGGATCTTCTGAAATAAAGGTTGATACCATTGAACAAGATATATGATGCATAAACTATCTATTATGCTATCTAGAAACAAAAAGATTATGCAATTAGGAGAATTTTTATGCATGCGTCGAATCAACGAAAAATAAACAATTTTAAAAGTACAATGTTATATCTTTATCTAATCTATAAACTACAAGCATTCAAATCAGTTTTGATCCATACATGCTTTAAAGTATTTAGATCAATATAACATACTTTACCTCTATTTATATTGTTATCTTTTGTTTTGTGCCTGCATAATTAATGCATACGCAAAATGGTTCTTTATCTTTAGATATTTTATATATCATATATCATGGACAGTGATGCCGATTTTAAAAGGTGCATATATACTCTCGTTTTAAAAGGTGCATTATTGATTTCTGCTATGAAGTATTTAATGCCATATATACTCGATTACTACATAACCTAACTCTACATCTACTATTAAATAAAGAAACTTTTCATAATTTTCCACCCGCCCTTTAATGTGAAGCTCCAAATGCCTTACATACAATTACATCAAAGACATAGCCAAACAAATGGATAAAAGAAAATGAAGAAAATAGACACTACGGATATAATGGGACTCTAGGCTACATAAACACCTATCCTTTCGTGTATGACAAGAAGATCGAGAAAGAAAGAAAAAATTCTTGAGCACACCAAATTCCTCATTTTATATGCATTACATGTGCCATACATTTCTTCGATCCTTTAATCACAACCATCAATCGCTCTCGTTTATACTGGTTTAACACCCTGAAAAGTCTTCCAAACTATAATAACAGATATTGTTTTTTTCAAAATTAGGGAAAATCATTTTTTTATTTTTTTCAAAATCATTCTATATCCATCCGACCTCATGAGCACTGACTCTATCCATAGTTGAAATGGCTAAAATGCTGGACGGGAAAAGCCTCTTACTGATCAGCGGCTCGGGTTTTATCTTCTGTATATAAAAAAAAAAAAAAAAAAATTGGGTGATTTTTTTGTTTACCAACCATCAGATCATTTATACACAATCTCAAAGCATTTTGATTTTTTTTTTAATTTGCCGGCATAGATGTTACAGCAACTGTTGCACAATCCATCCAACGTGGAAAAGAAAAAAAAAAGCAAGTGAATCATTTTTTCGGGTGAAAGATGCAACCCGAACCGCCGGTCAGATCTTATGCCGACAGTTTCCGTACGTGCTAAAATCTACGTGTCCGAACTCCAAGAGGGCTGAGGGTGGTTTCAAGAATACCAGCTGAACTAGAAAGGCAACAGCACATGTGCTGCTTTAATAGCTGCAAGAATACCAGCCGAACTAGAAAGGCTACGACACGTGCGCTTCTTTAATATCTTCTTCCTTTTTGGCTTTTCCGCTCTCTCTCTTCGTTGGCTGGCCGAGTGCAACTTGCGAGCGTTTCGCCAGGCCCACCCGAGAGCGTAGTGCAGTGGCCACCTCTCTTTCCACTCCACCCCACCCCACCTTACTCACCCAACCGTCGGAGAGAACCAAAAATTGAAAGAAAGAAACGCTCCACCCACCACAAAACTCCAATACCGTCAACAACAATAACAACAACCAGAAGGAAAAACCTTTTTCCCATGCTCTCTCCCACTCCACTCCCTCATCCTTCCTCCCTCTCCCCTCCTCCTCCTCCTCCTCCTCCTCCTCCTCCTAAGAGAGAAGACCACTACTGTTATTGATATTAGCGGGAGAGAAGAAAGAAGGAGGAGAGGAAAATGTTTGGAAGAGATCCATGGGGTGGCCCGCTGGAGATTTCGAATGAGTCGGCGACCGACGATGACCGGAGCCGGAACCTGCAGGACGTGGACCGGGCGGCGCTCTCGCGGCCCCTCGATGAGACCCAGCAGAGCTGGCTCCTTGCCGGCCCCGGCGATACCAGCAACAAGAAGAAGCGCTACATCGACCTCGGCTGCATGGTCGTCAGCCGCAAGCACTTTCTCTGGACGGTCGGCTCCGTTCTCGGCGTCGGCTTCCTCATCGGCCTTATAATGTTGATCGTGAAGACGGTGCCGCACCACCACCCGCCGCCGCCGCCGGCCGACGAGTACACCAAGGCCCTCCACAAGGCCCTCATGTTCTTCAATGCCCAGCGATGTGAGTTTGTTCCTCCATCCTTCATCGTGGCAAAACAATCCATTTCACTTGAATAAATATTATCTTTTTGATGAGTTGGAATCTTTATAGTTTTTTCTTTTCTATAAAAAAATTTAATCATGCTTAATCATTTCATCACCTGATGTTTACTGCAGAGATCGGAACTTCTCATCATTGGATTAATGTATGGTGAATTGACTTTGTACAGTATTGATTGATTGCTTTTCCAGAATTATATATATATATATATATATATATATATATATATATATATATATATATATATATATATATATATATATATATATATATATATATATATATATATATATATATATAGATCTCATGATTTGAACGGTGAAAATGGTGATCTGATTTGCCAACAATGTCGTCCCAATTTACTAATATTTTCATAGTGCACTTGTGAGTCCACTTTCTTTCCATGCCTATGGTTTTTCCTCAGTCCTTAGCTTTTTCACTAAACTGCACCCTGTTTTACTACACTTTCTTTCCCTTGCAATTAGAACATTATAAAATTTCCAGATCTGGAAAGAAATGGTTTAAATTGTTCCCAGATTTTCGATATCGATTTAAGTTTTCCAGCATTTAGGAATCGAGAAGAGAAAATTGCGCCACCTTACCATTGAGCAATCTCCCTTTACCTTCATGTTTCTGATCTGTTTCTGTCTGTGCTGTTAGCTGGCCCGATTCGGAAGCACAACAATGTGAGTTGGAGGGGGAATTCTGGCATGAGAGATGGACTTTCCGACAATGCAGCTAGAAAGAATCTGGTGGGAGGGTACTACGATGCCGGCGATGCGATTAAGTTCAACTTCCCCATGTCCTTTTCAATGACACTGTTAAGTTGGAGTGTGATTGAGTACAGTGCCAAGTATGAGGCTGCCGGCGAGCTCAATCATGTCAAGGACATCATCAAGTGGGGCACTGACTACTTCCTGAAGACCTTTAATTCCTCCGCCGACACCATCGACAGGATCGCTGCCCAGGTATAGAACAAACTAAAACTAATCTCAGAGTTCATGGCTCTTGCTCTTTAATTTGTTTAGCTTCTCTTTGCTCAATCTGAAACCTGTTTTGGAAGGCATAAATTGTGATAAATGAAGCATCCAAGAGCTTCAATTCTGGTGAAACATGAGGTCTACTCACACTAATCTGAGCCAGGAAGAAGAGAACAGAATGAGAATGTGATGAAATCTACAAGTTGTTCACGTTATATTATCGCTGTTGGGTGATTCAGATCTGTCATCCAATTAAAGCAAGTTGGAACTGTTGTCATGTTTCTTGTATTCTGCTCTAACTTTTGAAGTAATTGTACATGTTGATCATGCCAAATTATGGATTTATCTTTTTGTTAGAATCATTAAGTGAGCATCCTATTTCGGGCAGGTTGGACTAGGGGATACTTCGAAGGGACCGAGTGCTAATGACCATTACTGCTGGGTGAGACCAGAAGACATCGATTATCCTCGGCCAGTGTATGAGTGTCATAGCTGCTCCGATCTTGCTGCCGAGATGGCAGCTGCCCTGGCTGCGGCATCCATTGTGTTCAAGGACAGCAAGACCTACTCGGAGAAGCTTGTCCACGGTGCAAAGACACTCTTCAAGTATGGGAGAGAACAAAGGGGTAGATATAGCCCGGCAGGTTCTGATCCTTCACTGTTCTATAACTCTACCAGCTACTGGGATGAGTTTGTATGGGGTGGCGCATGGTTGTATTATGCCACGGGTAACACTTCCTACCTTCAACTGTCTACTAATCCCGGTATTGCGAAACATGCCGGTGCCTTCTGGGGTGGTCCAGATTATGGAGTATTTAGTTGGGACAACAAGCTTATGGGTGCTCAGGTATGTCGAATTTAACATGCTCTTATTTGGTAGTTACTAATTCAATAATAGGGTTAAGAAGTTTGGTAGGTGCTCATATATTCCAATGTTTGTTTATTTCTCTGAAATTTAGGGAACTCACGGTGCTCAAGTATATGTTTCAGAATTTCACTGGGCATGCCATGTTCAGTTACAACATACCATATAATGTTAAACTTATGTCTCACTGCAGCACCATAAATGAAAGAGTTTAAGAACCTTCCACCTAGCCTTTCAGGGTGCTTTAATTTATAGTGGCACCAGTAAGGTTGTGTTTATGCACCATCTAGCAGATATTTTGCTGCTCTCGATCCTGGTCCTCAGTTTGAAGGAAGTAGAGTTTTGAGTCTCTTTGTGAAGCTCTAATCGAGCGACGCTTTGCTTCTGAAATAGAACCTGGTCAAAGTTGGAAGATAATTAATTAGCATTTTACTGTGAATGAGTTTGATCCTGTTGATAAGCTCTCATCCTTTACAAAGTAGGGTTTAACCAATTTATCACAACATAGATATTGCCACACATTGCTTCAGGTAGAATGTAACTGGATATGTTTGGACAGAGATATTATTTACATTTGAAAAAAATTAATTGAAATTAAATGCTTATGTTAACATGCATCATTGCTTTTAAATATCGAGTTAATTATAGTCCCTATATACTTGTTGTATTCCTAATTGATTTCATCTCTATTATTTTACTTCAGGTTCTTCTGAGTAGGTTGAGACTGTTCCTGAGTCCAGGGTATCCTTATGAAGAAATATTGAGGACATTCCACAACCAGACTAGCACTGTCATGTGCTCATATTTACCATTTTTCAGATCTTTTAACCGAACAAAAGGTTTGAGAGAATCCTCTGGTTCCTTTAATATGTTCTCTAGACTTCAGACTCAATATGGAAATATTTTTTTACAGGAGGCCTGATACAACTAAACCATGGAAGGCCACAACCCCTTCAGTATGTTGTCAATGCAGCTTTTCTTGCTTCAGTGTATGCTGATTATCTTGATGCTGCAGATACACCAGGATGGTATTGCGGGCCTAATTTCTACTCGACGGATATCCTACGTAATTTTGCCAAGACTCAGGTTGCTCTTAACTCTTTTTACATTTGTTGCCTCCTTAGGAGGTGTGGCTCTTAGTTTTTAGTATGTTTCCAGATGTAGCTATGCATCCAAATGTAGTATAAGACATTCAGGGAACCTTCTTCAGCTGGTCATATTCTTAAATTATGACAATATTGTTCACAATATTCTATCAACATATTTGTTCCACCAGATATTTATTTCCAAGCCTACTTTTGTCATTGAATCAAGCCATTGCTTGAGAAATCCCCTTCCATTGCCATTTATTTAGAAAAATGCTCACAAAATTTCTTTAAATGAATTTCAAGAGTCTTTGTTTTACTTTATTAAGAAGATATTGTTATCGACTCTTCTGATGCAGCCATGATCACTTCCCAAGTACCAACTGCTGATCATTCCTCTGTTTTTGGAAGTATAGAGATTCCTTTAGGTAGTCCTATTTCCATTAGACTTTGATATCGTTATGGTGGCTTCCTCAACTTTTCTAAACATCAATTGGTTTCCAATGAAAATAAATTCTTTATTGATTATGCAGTTATTTATCATTTATCACAATTCCACATCGATACGAAAATATCAATGCTTTCTGTTCCACATGTTCTTCCTTTATGTTTAATAAACAAGTCCAGTCCCCAATTTAGAAGAACATTTTGATCTTCTAAGTTTGGGGAACGTTCATGTTATCGTGTATTAATCTTCTAAGACATGTACAAGCTGTGTTCTTGCTGACATTAATTAAATGATCCTTTTCTATCTATCCTTTTCTATCTACAAGCAAACCACAGAACCAGACCTCTTCAGATATGTTAACTTAATTAACATGTTGTTGCTATCAGCAATATTATTGACTACACAGCTTGTACATGTCTTATGGTTGCAGTTATTAATGAGCTTTGGAATAATTCATTTTTTATTGTTGGCAGATTGATTACATTCTAGGCAATAATCCACAGAAGATGAGCTATGTTGTTGGATATGGTAAACGTTATCCTAAACATGTTCATCACCGAGGCGCATCAATTCCCAAGAATGGTGTCAGGTATAGCTGCAAAGGAGGGTGGAAGTGGAGGGATACTAAAAGGCCAAACCCTAACACTCTTGTAGGGGCGATGGTTGCTGGACCTGACAAGCATGATGGGTTCCACGATGTTCGTACGAATTATAATTACACAGAGCCTACACTTGCAGGGAATGCTGGTTTGGTTTTTGCATTGGTTTCTTTGTCAGGAGTAAAGACTGGAGTTGATAAGAATACTATCTTCTCTGCAGTCCCACCCATGTTCCCAACTCCCCCACCACCACCTTCAGCTTGGAAACCATGAGAATGATAAGCACTTGTAATTCATTTATATTTTCGAAGTTTAATGAGCATAAACTGCTTGTTTAGTACACTGGTGGACTCTGAGCAAATACCAAGAGATAAAACAAAAGCCGACAAACTATTAAAGAACTTTGGCATTTCCTTTCTCCACTGTACTTGGAAATCTTCTATATGTTGTGTTTCTTCAGAGAGAACTTGTATTTTGTATAAAACAAAAGAGGGGAAACATTCTTTCTGGTTAAACCTTTGTGTTTTTCTTGGTGTGTTTGTATTTTATAATACGAATGTCATATTTGTAAATCCTTCTGTCATGGATAGTCTATAGTTTGTTTCAGTTATGCATGGGCATATTGGTGGATGGCCTCATTGATACTGCAATTTTTCTCATCCCATGCTTGGGATAGCACTATATATCATTGATAGCAATGGTAGGCCATATGGTATATAATAGTGAGGAAAAGTATCTAAGATAAGTAGTGGCACCCATCTTCTAGTTAAGAGGAGCCATTTATAAATTTCAAATTATAAGCTTAACGAAGGATCTTTTGACAATCCAAATCAAGGCATTTTATTTATCTTAGTTTTTAATATACTAGTAGTTTCTACCTTAAGAGTAACTATAACTTCAAAAATTTCTACTACCATAGTCCAGTGCTATATCTCCATTCATATCCAAAATCATCTCCTCCGAACGGTAGTGTGAAAGTAGTGAAAGTTCTTGAAGATCAAGGCATATTGACCCATGCTACACTCTACCATCCGCGATCACCATCTTTCCGACTAATCCAACACCGGTGGCATGCCCACTCATAGCCATTTGACTTATCACCCTTTGATCAACCAACAAGTTCCATGGGAGTTCAGAATAGGACAATAAGGGCACACAAGTTTTGCAACATATCTCGTAGGGTACTGCAGAGCTACCATCATGTCTTACGGAAGAAAGTTAAGAAAACAACTGCAGAAAAAGTGGCTGCTACGCTGAGGCTACTTTTGGAGCGATATGCAACATCCTTGGCTTTAATGTTGAAATAGTTAAATAAACTTGTTTCTGTTGTTGAAAGCCAGTATTGTGGCCCACAATATGTCCCAATGTACATATGATGAAATCAGTCAATCCTACCACTTTGTTAGGTGAATCAACATATCAAGTTTCACACTATGAGGATGTTGGGATCCTCAAGAAACTTGACTTTTATTTTTCACCCCACTTGAAGAACAAGATCGAAGTCTACTCTATAGAGTCCCCAAACTCTACAAATCAAAATAAGTGTGGGCAAATGCAGGAGCAAATAAGACCACATAGGCAATCAATGATGCTTTGATCAACATTAGGCCAGTATTCAAGTCCGAGATGAGATTCGACCATCATAATTTGCAAATGGCTGTGAGGAGAGATGTTGGTGAAAATATACCGACACCAGTGACTTTTGCTAGAGTCAGACATCCCCAAGGAGCAACAGATGGAGAATAATAGTTTAACCAACTTGTAGTGCAACCTACTCTTATTCTGAGGGCCGAAGGGCAACCACCTTCTTTTCATTGGCAGCCATGCATGCCAAATCTACCAATGGACTGGGGGCAAGCATGATGATGGATCTTGTATCTACTAGAGCCTCTATGATTTCTACCTACTACTCAACTTTGAATCTCACCTCCACCAAATCCTCCATGATCTTCAAATTGGCCAAGTTGAATGATATCCAAGTCTAAGATTAGGTTGATGGATATAGTGTTAGGTACATCCCATTATCCTTCTGAACACCAACTGATGAGATATGGGGCAACATTATTTACATCACATCAAACTGGTTGTAATCAAAAGACTAATACACCAAGAAAGGTGTGGGCCGAAATACCAAGGTTACGGGCTAAATGAATGTAGTGCACATCGAAGGGAGCAAAAGTTCTTGTCCTAGGATGAAGCCTTAATGGAGAAGAATCCAAAGATGGTAGTTTTGGCTAGTGGTTACAACTATCCATGCATGGGGAATAGTCAAACTACGTACCATACATAGAAATAATCGTCCATATAACACACAATAGAAAGGATAAGTGCCCATAACGAGTAACGATGCCAACTTTTCACTACCTATGACGTGAGAGATGGAGTAGCACTACCAATCACGTATGATACTAGTGGGCCATGTGGCGTATAATAGTGAGGACAAATATACAAGATGAATAAGGGCACACATCTTACCAATTAAGAGGGCACACTTAAAAATGTCAAATTATAACCTTAACAAAGAACCCTTTGATAATCCAAATTAATACATTTTATCTTATCTTATCCTAAAGAATAGCTATAACTTAGAATTTCTACTAGCGTGGCCCAATTCTATACCACTATCCCGACCAAATCCATCTCCTTCATATTACGACTCATCCATGCTTCGACTACCATTTTTCTAGCTAATCTAACACCTCTGGCATTCTTGCACATCTATTATAGCTATTTGACTTGTCACCCTTTCCATCAGCCAACAAATTCCTGAGCACATCTGGACAAGACAAGAATAGCAAACACACCAGCAATTCCCTACTACGAGATAGTACAATTACAGGTGGAGCATGATCATATGGTTGGCCATGATCGTTGTCTTAGAGGACTAGATTTGGAGGATAGTATGCTACCAGATGCATCTTCTGAGCATCTCATCAACTCTTTCCACCATTGTGCACTAAATCAAGGGTTGCTTCATCTTCTCCTACTTTATGAGAGAGTCTCATAAGATCATGATAGGATCTTCGGCATCAAATTTAAGATTTCGAGTGTCATAGGAGACTCAATCTAGATGACTTTCTCTACCGGATCACCACCAGAAAGGTTTTTTAATGCTATGGACATCCCTGACAACAAGAAAGTAAATATTGTGGCCTTGAAATTACAAGGCTATGCATCAATATGGTAGGAGAATACTCAGTACTCTTGAAAGACCACATCTTAACCAAAGATGGACAAGCATTTTGACTGGTACTTCTAGTAAATCACTCTCTCTTTGTAATTCTTATATGAATCTTAGGCAGGGTGAAAGGAACATTACAAATTACATGAAGGAGTTTTTCAAACCCTATATTTTGGCATGCCCGCATAAAGGAAAAAAAACTCATGTAGCCCATTATCTCAATGGAATGAGGGTTTTGTTCTATGATGAGGTCGTTGATCATGCCAGGTGACATATGATTATGCTTATCATAAGGCAAGTCGTGTAGTGAAGAAGCTGCAACGAACCTAGATGGCAAGAAGAGGAACAATCGATGCATGTGCCCCAATGAGTACTACCATGGATACTACGATTGCCCAATCTAGCACTCCAAGAAGGCCATCCATCACCCAACCATCACATCGTAGTCTCAAGGAAAGTCCTTATAAATCATGCCACATGACACATTCATTCCACCATCTTGCTACACTTGTGGAGATTTAGGATACCGTGCTTTTAAGTGTCCTTATCGATGACCGACTACTAAAGTTCATATCGTTGATGAAGATGATGAATAGGAATGTAAGTATGAAGAGCATAACACCGATCTATGAGAGTTTGCTGGTAAACATATCTACTATCATGAACTAGGTAATTAACTCTCCATCAATCTTGAAGCATATCAAGGCCAAAGCCTTATCTTGCACCGAATGATGAATACACCTAAAGCTGAATATAAGGATTGGCTTCAGACCAATATGTTTCACACTCAGCGCACCACTAGTGGATGTATCTACAATGTTGTATCAATGCCATGTGAAATATTATATCTCAAGAAGTCATTGACAAGCTAAAGCTAAAGATAAAGAAGCATCCCAGACATACAAAATTGCCTAGCTCAAAAAGGGGCAATGATGTAATCGTCTCCAAAAATTGTCTCATCAATTTCTCTATTGGTGACACCTATGTTACCAATGTATGGTGCTATATAACACCGATGGATGCTTGCCATATATTATAACCAATGTATCGTGCACATAACACCTATATTATTAGGTCATCCTTAGAAATATACTGAGGGATGATCTATGATGGAAAATACAACACATACTCCGTCCATAAATATGGAGCAAAGATGGCGCTCCGACCCATAAAAAAGATATCCCTACTACCAAAGAAGAAGGAGGATGTGGAGTGATTGATTAAAACCCCATTTGATTTTGATGAGCTCAAAGCATTTGAGTATATCTTGTGATTACTAATGAATTCAATTGAGTGTTTCAGTGAAAAACCTGTCCAAGTGTTTCTAGACTTGGTTCATAGTTGTTACGGGGGAACTTAGCCACCATGCCCCACGTGACCGGCACGCGCGCCCAGGAAGACTACGGCAGCTCCTTGATCCAGCAATCCGACCCCGAGTCGGACATCTTCGGCTCCGCAGCCCGACCCCGAGTCGGCAGCCCCTTGATCCAGCAATCCGACCCCGAGTCGGACATCTTCGGCTCCGCAGCCTGACCCCGAGTCGGCTGCCCCTTGATCCAGCAATCCGACCCCGAGTCGGACATCTTCGGCTCCGCAGCCCGATCCCGAGTCGGCAGCCCCTTGATCCAGCAATCCGACCCCGAGTCGGACATCTTCGGCTCCGCAGCCAGACCCCGAGTCGGCTGCCCCTTGATCCAACAATCCGACCCCGAGTCGGACATCTTCGGCTCCGCAGCCCGACCCCGAGTCGGCAGCCCCTTGATCCAGCAATCCGACCCCGAGTCGGACATCTTCGGCTCCGCAGCCCGACCCCGAGTCGGCTGCCCCTTGATCCAGCAATCCGACCCCGAGTCGGACATCTTCGTCTCCGCAGCCCGACCCCGAGTCGGACATCTCTCGACAACGACAGGCTATTCCCCAGAGGCACGCCGCGGCCCTCTGCTCCGCTACACCCAGCAACGGTCGTATCAGGCGCTGCTCCACGATCCCCTGTAACAGCCGTACAAAGCGGAGCTCCACTACGCCCTGTCATGGCCGTACCCAGCGCTGCCCCACGACGCCCTGTAACGGCCATGTCAGTGGCAGCTCCATCGTGCTACACGATGACCAACCCCCCAAAAGGACCCCCCAGCCTGGTATATATGCGGCTGGGGGGAGAAGGGGGGGTAAGCAAGAACTTCCAGAGCATTCTCTTACTTGCTACTATTATCTCTCCTTCTCCTCCAATCTCCTCTGACTTGATCGTCGGAGGGCCCCCACTACCCCAGTGGTGGTGCGAGGCTTGCTTGCAGGTTTCCCGGTGGAAGGTGGAGCGCAATCAACAACAACCAAGGCAACTCAAACAGAACCCCGTTCACACCGCTGTGCCAATCGTTCTCGGTTTGGACCACCAGCAACAGTTGGCGCTTGAAGGAGGGCACCGAATCTCAGAGCGATCGTAATGGCACGGCGAGGTGGTCGTGGAGCTTCCAATGCCTCCGGTCGCGGGGCCTCTCGCGCCTCCGGCCGGGAGGCCGCTGCGTCTCCAACACATTCTCAGCAACACTCCACCGCTCCACCTCCCATTCAGATGGTCGAAGCCGCTCAGTTCGACCAGTTAGCCCAGCAGGTTCGCACCCTCGCGGAGGCAGTGCAGAACCTGCAGGGTGTGATGTCTCGGGCGCCGCAGCGGGCCCAGGAGCCGCTGCTCCCTGAGCGCTCACCTGTCCTCCTCAACCCGCGCTCCTTCCTCTCCCATGGGGAGGAGCGCCGGCGCGAGGAAGATTCTCGAGCACGGTCTATTCTGCCGGGACCTTCCCATCGGAGCTGCGCGGGATACGAGAGGCGGGCCCGGGCGCGTTCCCAGATCCCCCAGTCCTCAAGGAACCCGCGCTCCAGTCGGTCCCCCTCTCGGTGCTCCTTGTCTCCCACCCATCGGTCGCGCTCCCT
The DNA here is from genome assembly GCF_051530095.1 of Phoenix dactylifera. NCBI lineage: Eukaryota > Viridiplantae > Streptophyta > Magnoliopsida > Arecales > Arecaceae > Phoenix > Phoenix dactylifera. The sequence goes on from NC_143194.1 coordinate 18,508,771, forward strand.
GGACCGGCGGGTGGACGATCTCCACCGACAACTCCAGGTCCTGAAGGGCCACTCCAAAGATCCCTTCGCCGACTTGGAGATCTCCTCCCAGCCGGCGCTTGCCTCGAGGATCCTGCGGACCCCGAATCCGCCGGGGTTTAAAATGCCGGCGATCGAGCCCTATGACGGGGCGGCGGACCCGCGGGATCACGTCGAGAGTTTCAGGACCCTTATGCTCCTCCACGGAGCATCAGATCCTCTCCTCTGCAAGGCCTTCCCGGCGACCCTCCGTGGCCCGGCAAGGGCGTGGTTCGCCGGCTTGGAGGCTAACTCAATCCAGTCCTTCGACCAGTTTACTCGCCTCTTCATCACCCATTTCGCCGTCAGTAGCCGGCGGCGACTGGTCTCCGACTCCCTCTTTGATGTCCGACAAAACGAGGGAGAAAGCTTGCGGGATTATCTTACCCGCTTCAACAAGGCTACGCTGGAAGTCCGGAACCTGAGCCAGGAGGTGGCTCTTTCAGCCCTGAAGCGTGGCTTCCGAAAGGGCAGACTCACCTTCTCCCTGGACAAACGCCTGCCGCGGAGTTTCCTGGAGCTGTTGTCCCGGGCGAACCAGTATGCGGACGCCGAGGAGGCGGCCGCCCACCGGAGCAAGGAGGCCGCCGAGATCCCTCCAAAGCTCGGGAAGAAAAGGCGAAAAGAGGCACGCCAGAGGAGGAGCCCGACGCCTCAACGTCGGCGCAGAAGCCTGTCGCCGGCGAGGAACCACGGCGCCCTACGCCCTCGTTCTCCGCCCCGACGTTTCAACCGGTACACTCCTCTCCTGACTCCCCGGGCCCAGATCCTCATGGAAATCAAGGGGCGGGAGGACCTCCCGGTCCCGAGACAGATGAAGAAGATTCCTGGGAGGAGGCCCTCTCGGGCGTACTGTGAGTACCACCGGGACCACGGCCACGACACCGAAGACTGCTTCCAGCTTCGGGACGAGATCGAGGCTCTCATCCGCCGAGGGCGTCTCGGTCGATATGTGAACGACCGACGTCCCCCCGCAGACCCGCGTCCGGCCGACCCGGCTCCTCAGGAGCCTCGGGAGCAGAATCGACCCGTCGCGGGCGTGATCCACACTATCACTGGGGGCTGCCCCCGGCCCGTGAGGAACGCAGGGGGCTAGGTCCTTAGCGCACAAGATCATGAGGCAAGGCTATTATTGGCCTACCTTGTTGGAGGACTCGAAGGATCACGTGCGGAAATGCGACGCCTGCCAGCGCCACGCCAACGTCTAGAGAGTCCCTTCTGTCCCCTTGGCCCCGATCATCGCACCCTGGCCCTTCGCACAGTGGGGAATGGATATCCTCGGACCATTCCCCGTCGCTTCAGCCCAGCGGAAATTTTTGATTGTTGCAATCGACTACTTCACCAAGTGGGTGGAGGCAGAGCCGCTGGCCACTATCACGGAGGCGCAAGTCCGGAAGTTCGTGAAGAAGAACATCATTGTCCGATTTGGGGTACCTCGGGTCCTCATCTCGGATAATGGTCGACAGTTCGACAACAAGCATTTCCGTGACTTCTGCGAGGAGTTCGGGATCGAGCATCGGTTCACATCTGTGTCGCATCCCCAAACCAACGGCGAGGCCGAGGTCACAAATCGGACAATCCTCCAAGGAATCAAAGCGCGAATCGGTTGGACGGGGCAAGCTTGGGTCGAAGAACTCGAGAATGTCCTTTGGGCGTATCGGACCACGCATCGGACCCCTACCGGGGAGACGCCTTTCAGCCTAACCTATGGCACGGAAGCCGTTGTCCCCGTGGAGCTCGGACTCCCCTCACCTCGGGTGGCCGCACACCGACCCGAGGCCAATTCGGAGCAACTCCGAGGGAACCTGGATCTCTTGGAAGAAGCGAGGAAAATGGCGCAGGTTCGGATGGCGATGTATCAGCGGAGGGTGGCCCGATATTACAACTCCAAGGTCCGACCGAAGCTTTTCAGAATCGGAGATCTGGTGCTAAGGCGAGCTAAAGCATCTCAACCTGCGGAAGGTGGGAAGCTAGCGCCAAATTGGGAAGGCCCGTATAAGGTTCGCTGGGTAAACCGACCTGGCTCCTACCAGTTGGAGGCCCTAGATGGTCGAGAAATTCCAAGGAGCTGGAATTCCGCTAACCTGCGGATGTATTACCAGTAGAACAACAATGCCAGAAAGATAGTTCAAAAATGTATAACACTTTTCATTTCAATAATTTCTGGTTACAATGGCGTGCTCGTGTGATTACAAGGAATTCCCAGAGGGGAATTAGGGTGTAAAGAAAGTAAAGAAGAGGTGGAGACTCCGAGGAGCTGAAGATCTGGGATCCCGAAACCTCCATCCGAAGCGGCTGCAATCCCACCGGAAGTGGGTGCTTCCAACCGGAGGCGCCATCGACGTCTCACGAAAAAGACGAAGAGCCGGCGCGGATGAAGAAGAAGTGGACGAAGGAGAAGTCCACACTGCTCCTACCCAGAGGCGCCATCCACGCCTCACGAAAAAGACGAGGAGCCGCCGCAGAAGAAGCTCCCGCTGCCTCCAGGGGAACGCCACCTCCAAGGGATATTCCGGTCCTCCCCAGTGTTAGGGGAGAGAAGGGATACAAGGGAGAAGAGCATATGGAGGCGCGGTCCCGGATCAAGCGTCTGGCGCGGAGCTCAATCGGGAGGCTGAACTTCAAGGAGGGGAGACGTGATCCCGGATGAAACGCCTAGAGCGGAGTTCCGCCGGGGAGAACCTCCCTGTTGATCCCAGATGAAACGGCTAGTTGGCGGAAGTCGCGAAGGGCGCGCCTCCCGTTCCTTCGGTAGGGGTCTCTCAACCATGCGCCGGAGAGGAGGCCCACGATCCATGGCAACCTGAACAGCTCCGGCTTGGCAGGCTCCATCGCACCTGCACCTATATTTATAGCCAAACTGCGGCCTCCCGGTCGTTCCGATGCGGGTGGCTCCAATAAATGCGGGCGCATTGAATCCGGAGCCGATCCGGCTCTCGAGGCGTATCTTCCCGCGATTTCCTAAGCGTTATTCTCCTTAATCGCATTCTTTGTGCAGGACACTCCGGGTGGCCTGTACCCCTAGGTCCACATATCTCCGCTCGCGCCCAGGCCGCATCCGCCTCGAAGAACGCGCGTATCGCGGCCGCTTAACTGACACTCCTCGCAAGCAGCAACTGGCGATCCGATTTTCCAGGTAACCCCTCAATTAGCATTTAATGCCCATCTGGTGTTCCCCAGGCGACGCTTGGAGAGGAGGAGAAACACGATCGCAGCTGGCCACGGAGAAATCCCGTCGGGCGGCAAGCAACAGGCGCACGACCAGCGAGCGGAATTTTCCGAGGCTCGGCCCTCGGATGCCAGGCTAACCCGATGATCATCCCGGGAGCAGACTAGCCTGAAGCCCCGACCGGTCGCCTCGGCTTGCGCCAGCCTTGGCCGACCAACGAGCGGAATTTCCCGAGGCTCGGCCCTCGGATGCCAGGCTAACCCGATGATCATCCCGGGAGCAGACTAGCCTGAAGCCCCGACCGGTCGCCTCGGCTTGCGCCAGCCTTGGCCGACCAACGAGCGGAATCTCCCGAGGCTCGGCCCTCAGATGCCAGGCTAACCCGATGATCATCCCGGGAGCAGACTAGCCTGAAGCCCCGACCGGTCGCCTCGGCTTGCGCCAGCCTTGGCCGACCAACGAGTGGAATCTCCCGAGGCTCGGCCCTCGGATGCCAGGCTAACCCGATGATCATCCCGGGAGCAGACTAGCCTGAAGCCCCGACCGGTCGCCTCGGCTTGCGCCAGCCTTGGCCGACCAACGAGCGGAATCTCCCGAGGTTTGGCCCTCGGATGCCAGGCTAACCCGATGATCATCCCGGGAGCAGACTAGCCTGAAGCCCCGACCGGTCGCCTCGGCTTGCGCCAGCCTTGGCCGACCAACGAGCGGAATTTCCCGAGGCTCGGCCCTCGGATGCCAGGCTAACCCGATGATCATCCCGAGAGCAGACTAGCCTGAAGCCCCGACCGGTCGCCTCGGCTTGCGCCAGCCTTGGCCGACCAACGAGCGGAATTTCCCGAGGCTCGGCCCTCGGATGCCAGGCTAACCCGATGATCATCCCGGGAGCAGACTAGCCTGAAGCCCCGACCGGTCGCCTCGGCTTGCGCCAGCCTTGGCCGACCAACGAGCGGAATTTTCTGAGGCCTGACAACCCTCAGATGCCAGGCTAACCCCATGATCATCCCGGGAGCAGACTAGCCTGAAGCTCCGACCGGTCGCCTCGGCTTGCGCCAGCCTTGGCCGACCAACGAGCGGAATTTCCTGAGGCCTGACAACCCTCAGATGCCAGGCTAACCCGATGATCATCCCGGGAGCAGACTAGCCTGAAGCCCCGACCGGTCGCCTCGGCTTGCGCCAGCCTTGGCCGACCAACGAGCGGAATCTCCCGAGGCTCGGCCCTCGGATGCCAAGCTAACCCGATGATCATCCCGGGAGCAGACTAGCCTGAAGCCCCGACCGGTCGCCTCGGCTTGCGCCAGCCTTGGCCGACCAACGAGCGGAATCTCCCGAGGCTCGGCCCTCGGATGCCAGGTTAACCCGATGATCATCCCGGGAGCAGACTAGCCTGAAGCCCCGACCGGTCGCCTCGGCTTGCGCCAGCCTTGGCCGACCAACGAGCGGAATCTTCCGAGGCTCGGCCCTCAGATGCCAGGCTAACCCGATGATCATCCCGGGAGCAGACTAGCCTGAAGCCCTGACCGGTCGCCTCGGCTTGCGCCAGCCTTGGCCGACCAACGAGTGGAATCTCCCGAGGCTCGGTCCTCGGATGCCAGGCTAACCCGATGATCATCCCGGGAGCAGACTAGCCTGAAGCCCCGACCGGTCGCCTCGGCTTGCGCCAGCCTTGGCCGACCAACGAGCGGAATCTCCCGAGGTTTGGCCCTCGGATGCCAGGCTAACCCGATGATCATCTCGGGAGCAAACTAGCCTGAAGCCCCGACCAGTCGCCTCGGCTTGCGCCAGCCTTGGCCGACCAACGAGCGGAATTTCCTGAGGCCTAACCCTCGGATGCCTGGCTTAGCGCTGGAAGAAGTTCCTGAGGCCTAACCCTCGGATGCCTGGCTTAGCGCCGGAAGAAGTTTCTGAGGCCTAACCCTCGGATGCCTGGCTTAGTGCCGGAAGAATTTCCTGAGGCCTAACCCTCGGATGCCCGGCTTAGTGCCGGAAGAAGTTCCTGAGGCCTAACCCTCGGATGCCTGGCTTAGCGCCGGAAGAAGTTCCTGAGGCCTAACCCTCGGATGCCTGGCTTAGCGCCGGAAGAAGTTCCTGAGGCCTAACCCTCGGATGCCTGGCCTAGCGCCGGAAGAATTCTCTGAGGCCTAACCCTTGGATGCCTGGCATAGCGCCAGAAGAATTTCCTGAGGCCTAACCCTCGGATGCCTGGCCTAGCGCCGGAAGAAGTTTCTGAGGCCTAACCCTCGGATGCCTGGCTTAGCGCCGGAAGAATTTCCTGAGGCCTAACCCTCGGATGCCTGGCTTAGTGCCGGAAGAATTTCCTGAGGCCTAACCCTCGGATGCCCGGCTTAGCGCCGGAAGAAGTTCCTGAGGCCTAACCCTCGGATGCCTGGCTTAGCGCCGGAAGAATTCCCTGAGGCCTAATCCTCAGATACCTGGCCTAGCGTCAGAAGAATTTCAAGAGTCGGGAGTCAGCGAGACGCTACCAAGAGTTAAAAAGAAGAAGGACGAAAGTGAAATGAAGAAACTCTATTTGCATTAACTTTCATTGTTTCAGGGCCGAGACCCATACAACTTGGCAAAACGCCAACACACAAAGAAAAGAACAAAAATACAGAAGGTCAGCTTGGAGGAACCCCCGGGTCGGGAACGCCGGGCACGTCCGCAGGGGGTAGGGAGGCGGTTGGAGAATCAGCAGGCAATGGCGCCGGAGAGGAGTCTAGAAGTGAGATCCCACTCAGGTCAATTTCGGGGTACTTAGCCGACACCCTTGTCAGGCCTTCCTCGAAGCATAAGATAAAGGAGTCGGACCCCGCGTCCGACATGTCACGGACGAACTCGTCAGACTGACGATAGGCCTGTACCGCCTCCGACATATCACGGGTAACTCGGCGGACTGACGATAAGCCTGTACCGCCTGACGCCCGATTTCCGCACTCTTCTCGGCCAGCGCCGCCTCTGCCCGCTCCATAATCTGAGCTTTCGCCTCCAAGACCTTCGCCACAATCCGGTCGTCCGCCTCGGAGTAGACCCTCAGCAGATCAGCCTGAGCCTCCTTGTGCTTCGCCTCGGCAGCAATGCGAGCAGCCTCAGCCTCCTCCAGGCGCGAATGAAGCTCCTGGTCGCTCGCGCGGGACTTCTCCAAGGCCGACTCCAATTCGCCCAGCTTGGCTTCAAGAGACCGGGTTCGGTTGCGGGCGTTGTCGGCTGACCGCTGGGCCTTCTCCCACCTCTCCCGGTAGTCGGCAGCCTTCCGGGACTGCTTCTCGGCCCGCTCCTCCGCCTTCTTGATCTCGCCCTCGAGACCCGAGGCAACCTTGAGTTGCTCCTGAGCCTCCAACAGTTGCTTCTCGAGGGTGACGAAGCCGAGTGCCCGCTCTTCGGCCACCTGGAGCCTCATCTCGAGGTCCCTGGTCGTCCTCCCCGCCGCAGCCTGACCTCCCTCCTCTACTGCCTTCAGTTGGCTCTCGGCCCTCGCTAGAAGCCTCGCCTGTTCCTCGTAGCACTCCTCCAGGCGGATCATGTACTGGGCGAGCTAAGAGATAGGAAAAACGAGGGCGTCAGGCGGGGATCAACAGAGCCTATAAATGATGAAAGCGACCAAAAGAACACTCACCGACATGAGACAGACGCAGCTGGCAGCCCCAACGTCAGGGACCCTCATCTCCCGGACCTGCCTGCGGTCCTTCTCCAGCAGCACCGTCTCGATGAGGTTTCGGGCGCCGGCGAAAGCGAAGGCCGACCCCGACTTCTCCCCGGAGTCAGACGGTGGTTCTGCAGCCTTACCCTTACCCATCGCTTGGGGAAGAGTCATGCTGACCATGCTCGGGGCGGGGACCGCCCCTGGAATTGACAGGGTCCCGCTCGGCCGGGGCCTCGGCGCGTCCCTCCTCGTATCATCCGGAGCCGACCGAGTCGAAGGCTGGGCTGGGGACCGATCACGTCCGACCCGTCCATCTCGGGCGCGCCCGGGTGGTGCCTCCGAAAAAACGGTAGTCTCGGCATCGGAGGGCCCCCGGTTAAATAGGCGGAAAGGTGGGTGACGCCTCGGTGACGCCAGAGGACGCCTGGCTGCCGAAGGGTCGCTCGCGCCCCAAAGGCGAATCGACGCCATTAAGGAAGCATGTCCGCCGAAATCCTCAGACTGCCAGGTCAGCAACAACCGCCATACGCCATAAAGAAGGCGGGGAGCTCGAAGCGCGCGCGCCTCTCCGAGGGATGGCGGCAATCTCGAAGCATCACTCCCTTCACCCGTTCCCCTTCTGGTTCCAGGCTCGGAAGTGGGGGGCTACTGTTACGGGGGAACTTAGCCACCATGCCCCACGTGACCGGCACGCGCGCCCAGGAAGACTACGGCAGCTCCTTGATCCAGCAATCCGACCCCGAGTCGGACATCTTCAGCTCTGCAGCCCGACCCCGAGTCGGCAGCCCCTTGATCCAGCAATCCGACTCCGAGTCGGACATCTTCGGCTCCGCAGCCTGACCCCGAGTCGGCTGCCCCTTGATCCAGCAATCCGACCCCGAGTCGGACATCTTCGGCTCCGCAGCCCGACCCCGAGTCGGCAGCCCCTTGATCCAGCAATCCGACCCCGAGTCGGACATCTTCGGCTCCGCAGCCTGACCCCGAGTCGGCTGCCCCTTGATCCAGCAATCCGACCCCGAGTCGGACATCTTCGGCTCCGCAGCCCGACCCCGAGTCGGCAGCCCCTTGATCCAGTAATCCGACCCCGAGTCGGACATCTTCGGCTCCGCAGCCCGACCCCGAGTCGGCTGCCCCTTGATCCAGCAATCCGACCCCGAGTCGGACATCTTCGTCTCCGCAGCCCGACCCCGAGTCGAACATCTCTCGACAACGACAGGCTATTCCCCAGAGGCACGCCGCGGCCCTCTGCTCCGCTACACCCAGCAACGGTCGTATCCGGCGCTGCTCCACGATCCCCTGTAACAGCCGTACAAAGCGGAGCTCCACTACGCCCTGTCATGGCCGTACCCAGCGCTGCCCCACGACGCCCTGTAACGGCCATGTCAGTGGCAGCTCCATCGTGCTACACGATGACCAACCCCCCAAAAGGACCCCCCAGCCTGGTATATATGCGGCTGGGGTGAGAAGGGGGGGTAAGCAAGAACTTCCAGAGCATTCTCTTACTTGCTACTATTATCTCTCCTTCTCCTCCAATCTCCTCTGACTTGATCGTCGGAGGGCCCCCACTACCCCAGTGGTGGTGCGAGGCTTGCTTGCAGGTTTTCCGGTGGAAGGTGGAGCGCAATCAACACCAACCAAGGCAACTCAAACGGAACCCCGTTCACACCGCTGTGCCAATCGTTCTCGGTTTGGACCACCAGCAACAATAGTATTTTGGATAAGTTAAGAAGTCTGCATGAACCAATGTCTGAGACTCGAGTCGACTCCCGAGTATCACGAGTCGACTCCAAGCATATCAAGTTCACTGGCACGAGCTCGAGTCGACTCCAGACTAGTACGAGTCGACTCCGACTGAGAACAGAAAGAAGAACAGAAAGCCTCATCTCAGAACCTGTCAACGAGTCGACTCCTGAAGTGCGCGAGTCGACTCCAATGTTCAACGAGTCGACTCCAGGGTAGTAAGAGTCGACTCCAAGAGGTACACAAAGAAAAGTCAGAGAGCAGTTTTCGGGTCTGAGATTCGAGTCGACTCCAGTGGAATGCGAGTCGACTCCGATGGTTGGCAGGTCGACTCCAAAGAAGGTAAGAGTCGACTCTCAGCGGAACACAAGGAAAAAGTCAGAGAGCATTTTTGGGACTCTGATATTCGAGTCGACTTCCGCAGTACATGAGTCGACTCCGAGACTGAGCGACCATCAACAGACAGAAGACCATGTTACTGCCTCTGAGATTCGAGTCGACTCACAGACAGCTCGAGTCGACTCCAAGACAAGCTTCACGTCAAAAGGCAGAAGACCAACTTTCGGAAACTGAGAGCCGAGTCGACTCCAAGGAGGTTCGAGTCGACTCCAAGACTGGATGAGCCAAACGACAGAGAATCGAGAGTTCGGGCTCTGAGATTCGAGTCGACTCCCAGGACAGTCGAGTCGACTCGAGTGGACAAAATTCAAATTTGGATCCACGGACTTCAGTGGATGAGCCGACTCCAAAAATTGCCAGGTCAACTCCAGAAGTTGGCGAGTCGACTCCAGGTCAAGACGAGTCGACTCCCAGTCAAGACGGCAACTTTAATTCAAATTTGGAACAGTTGCCGAGTCGACTCCGGAAAAGCGTGAGTCGACTCCTGCTACAGACGAGTCGACTCCTGATCGCGCGAGTCGACTCCAACCCACCAACGGTCATATTGTCAGGCTGCGCAGAGTGTGCAGAACGGCCAGAAAAAGCAGAGTAACGGCTAGTTTCCGTGGGGGTTGGCATAAATAGCCACAGAGGACTGTAGCAAGGTAGAGAACAGATATTCCACTCCAAGCATTCAAGTTTTCAAGCTCTCCAAGTGCACTTAAACGAAAAAGGGGAGATCTGCATTTACTGCTCCAACAACTTCTTCCCAACAATCAAAGCTTCCTCCTCCTGCATTCAAGTCGACCACTCTTTCAAGAGGAGACCGGAGTTCCAGAAGCCATACCTCTTCACCAGCTTAAAAGCGTTTGAGGGCTTCTAACTCCTTTACGATTATATTGTCTTAAATCTGCTTTTTGAGAAGCTATTTTCTGTTTTCTTCTATCTCTTGTATTTACTTGATTCAATCGGGGGATTGAATCAAGGGGTTTAAGGTTGGTTGGTGAGCCAAGTTAAAACCAACGTGTGTAAGGGTTTGATTGTGAGCCCGGAAAAACAATCGGGGTTGGTTCTAGTCGGTGAGCCTGGGAAAACCGACCGAGTTCGTTGTGAGCTCGTAAAACAACAAGTTTGGTTGTGAGCTTGCAAAACAACCGGCTGTAATCCAAGGGGGTTATAGTGAAATTCCCAAGTGAGACTTGGGGAGTGGACGTAGGAGCAAGGGTTAGCTCCGAACCACTATAAAACTTTGTGTTTGTAGTGCATTGTCTCTCATCTTCTTCCCCGCACATTACTCACATCACTAGGCTTTAATTAAATAACTTGCTATAGTTTTTAATTAATCATCCACAAAGTTTTAATTAGCCAAGTTATATTAAAAACCCAATTCACCCCCCCTCTTGGGTTGTCTATCTGGGCAACAAGTGGTATCAGAGCCAAAAACTCTTCCACTCAAGAGTTAAAAGATCAAAATGACAACCCCATTTGGATCTTCTCACATTGAGGGTCAGTCCACCCAAAGACCCCCTTTCTTCAATGGATCCGACTACTCATACTGGAAGGCTAGGATGAGAATATTCATCCAAGCCCAAGACTATGAGATGTGGACCATTGTAGTGAATGGCCCATACATCCCATCCACATATGTAGAGGGTGTTAAGGTACCCAAATTAGAAAAGGATTGGGATGAACATGACATGAGGAAGGCACAATTAAACTCTAAAGCTATGAATGTGCTATATTGTGCCTTAGACCGTAATGAATTCAATAGGGTCTCTACTTGCAATTCTGCAAAAGAGATTTGGGACAGACTTGAAGTGACCCATGAGGGCACGAATCAAGTGAAAGAGTCCAAAATAAATATTTTGGTTCATAAATATGAACTATTTAAAATGGACTCTAACGAAACAATTACATGCATGTTCACTAGGTTTACTGATATTGTCAATGGCCTAAAAAGCCTTGGCAAGAACTATACTAACAGTGAACTTGTCAGGAAAATCCTTCGGTGTCTACCAAGGTCGTGGGAAGCTAAAGTGACGGCAATCCAAGAAGCTAAAGACTTGAACAAGCTTCCACTTGAAGAGCTCCTTGGATCCCTTATGACGCATGAGCTTACCATGAAACAACACAACGAGGAAGAGTCCTCCCATAAGAAAAAGGTAATAGCTTTAAAATCTACTTCTTCTAACAAGGACTTGTCTTGCAGCAGCAGCAGTGAAGAAGAAGAAGATGAGGAAGATGGTGGTGAGGCTCTTCTTGTGCGCAAGTTCAAGAAATTCATCAACCACAAGAAGTCTTATCATCAAAGGAGAGGCCCCTCAAATTCCTACCGCAAGGACAAAGGTAAGGAAAGGGAAAGTGAGGGGATCGGATGCTATGAGTGCAAAAAGCCGGGACACATCCGAGCTGAGTGTCCCTTACTAAAGAAGAGCAGCAAGTACAAGAAGAAGAAGAAAGCCCTTGTCACCACCCTATCGGACTCCGACGCATCATCTTCATCATCGGATGAAGAACAAGAAGAGAAGGCCAATTTTTGTTTCATGGCCAACGAAAATGAGGTAACTTCCGATACACACTATGATTTTTCACTTGATGAACTTTATGATGCGTTTAACGAACTAATGATTGAATATAAGGATGTTAATGTTAAAAATAGGGAACTAAAAGTAACTAACCAAACTTATATCCGTAAGTATGATTCATTAATTAAGGATAAAGATAATCTTACCAAAGAAAATCTAGAACTTAAGACAAGCAACCAACTCTTAATTAAGAAGACTAACAACTTAACGAAAGATAATGAAAAACTAACTAAGGAACTTTCAGAACTTAAAAACCATAAACAAATCTTAAACAAGGATCTCACAAAAGAACTAAATGATTTAAAAGCAGAAAATCAAACATTAACTAAAGAACTTGGAAGATACAAACCTTTAGTTGAAAGGTTTACATATAGTTCTGAAAAGTTAAATATGATACTTAATAATCAACGAGCCGTATTTAATAAAGCGGGTTTAGGATATAAACCAAGAAATAAACAAAAACTTCTCAGTAACTTCTTTGTTAAAGCTGGGAAAACTAAAATTAAGAAAATAACTTGCTTTTGTTGTGGTACAGTAGGTCATAAAGCAAATGTGTGTAATTTTAGGAAAAGTAAAACTAAAAGAAAAATTAAAAAGGTATGGGTTCCAAAAGGAACCAACTTGACTAACCATGAAGGACCCAAGAAAACTTGGGTACCTAAGATGACATGATTTGCTTGTGTAGGAGTGTCTTGCAGCCAAGGTCAACAAGAACTGCTGGTATTTGGATAGTGGCTGCTCAAGGCACATGACGGGTGATAAAGACCAATTTTTCACCCTTGAAGCTAAGAAGGGAGGTGCTGTGACGTTTGGAGACAACAACCAAGGTCACATCATTGGTATTGGTAAAGTTCAAATCACCCCTTCTACTTTTATAGATAATGTTAGATATGTTGATGGTCTTAAGCATAACTTGTTAAGCATTAGTCAATTATGTGACAAAGGATATGATGTTATGTTTAAACCATCACTATGCATTATAACAAATACTAATGATAATAGTTTAGTTTTTAAAGGGATTAGACGTGGAAATGTATATGTGGTAGACCTAGAAGACCTTGCAAAACATAACCAATGTTTAGTTGTTAATGAAACTAAAGATAATGATGCTAGTTGGTTATGGCACCGTAAGTTAGGTCATGCAAGCATGGACACAATAACTAAATTAGTTAAAAGAGATTCCGTGATAGGTTTGCCAAAGTTAAAATTTGAAAAGAACAAAATCTGTGAAGCATGTCAATTTGGCAAACAATCTAGGAATTCTTTTAAACCCATAAAATGTGTCTCTACCTCTAGGCCTCTAGAATTATTACACATGGACCTATTTGGTCCAACTAGAACAACAAGCCTAGGTGGAAATAAATATGGTCTAGTCATAGTAGATGATTACTCTAGGTACACATGGGTCATGTTTCTAGCACATAAGGACCAAGCATTTTTCATGTTTAAAAAGTTCCATAAGGAAGTAACAAATGCTAGAGAGTCTTCAGTCATAGCCATTAGAAGTGACCATGGTACCGAATTCGAAAATCAATTATTTGATGAATTTTGTAGTAAAAAGGGGATAATCCATAATTTTTCTGCACCTAGGACACCACAACAAAATGGAGTTGTGGAAAGGAAAAATAGAACACTAGAGGAAATGGCTAGAACGATGTTATGTGAAAGTAACCTCCCTAAGTACTTTTGGGGAGAAGCCATTAATACTTCTTGCCATATATTAAATAGAGTTCTATTAAGACCCATCATAAAGAAAACACCTTATGAACTGTGGAAAAACAGAAAACCAAAGGTTAACTATTTTCATGTTTTTGGATGTAGGTGTTTTGTACATAATAATGGAAAAGATAATCTAGGGAAATTTGACCCTAAATCTGATGAAGGAATATTCTTAGGTTATTCTACAACTAGTAAAGCCTATAGAATCTTTAATAAAAGAGCACTAGTTATAGAAGAATCTATACATGTTGTATTTGATGACTCTAGTGACATCTCCTCTAGTAAGAAAGCCAATCTTGATGATGATATTGAAATACTTGAAGAAAAGATAGATGAGGTGGGATTACAAGATGGTAATCAAAAGTTGATTGAAGGAGAATCGTCAAACCAAGGCCTATAGTGGATCATGGGCTTGCTAAAGCTTGGAGGTATGCTCACGGGCATCCTAAGGAACTAATTCTAGATGATCCATCACAACCGGTTAGGACTAGAGCATCCCTTAGGAATTTGAATAATCATCTAGCTTTTGTTTCACACTTTGAGCCCAAACATATAGAAGAAGCCGAAAATGATGTAAATTGGATAAATGCAATGCAAGAAGAACTAAATCAATTTACTAGAAACAAGGTTTGGGATCTAGTGGAGAGACCTTCTGAATATCCAATTATAGGTACTAAATGGATATATAAAAATAAGCTAGATGAAAATGGAATTGTTATAAGGAATAAGGCTAGACTAGTAGCAAAGGGTTATAATCAAGAAGAAGGCATAGATTTTGATGAAACCTTTGCTCCCGTAGCTAGACTTGAGGCGATTAGACTTCTATTAGCATATGCATGCTCTAAGGACTTCAAGCTATATCAAATGGATGTAAAAAGTGCTTTTCTAAATGGGTTTATTAATGAGGAGGTGTATGTAGAACAACCTCCTGGTTTTGAAAATCATCAATATCCTAATCATGTGTATAAACTGAACAAAGCGCTTTATGGACTAAAACAAGCACCTAGAGCATGGTATGAGAGACTTAGTAAATTCCTATTAGAACATGAATTCTCTAGGGGAAATGTAGATACAACATTATTTCTGAAAAAGAAAAATAAGGATATGTTATTAGTACAGATTTATGTTGATGATATCATTTTCGGTGCTACTAACAATCGCCTCTGCGAGGAATTTGCTGATTTGATGCAGAGTGAGTTTGAGATGAGCATGATGGGAGAGCTGAACTATTTCCTCGGGCTTCAAATCAAACAATCTGAAGGAGGCATCTTCGTCAATCAAGCAAAATATATCAAGGAGATGCTCAAGAAGTTTGATATGGAGGGAAACAAGTCAATCAGCACCCCCATGAGCTCATCATGCAAGTTAGACCAAGATGAATCAGGTAAATCTGTAGATCAAAAACTTTATAGAGGTATGATAGGTTCTTTACTGTATCTTACTGCAAGTAGGCCTGATATTATGTTTAGTGTGTGCATGTGTGCTAGATATCAGGCTAATCCTAAAGAATCACACCTAGCTGCAGTTAAGAGAATCTTTAAATACTTAATTGGAACTAAGAACATAGGGCTGTGGTACTCTAAAGAATCTAGCCTAAACTTAATAGGGTACACAGATTCAGACTTCGCTGGATGTAAGCTTGATAGAAAAAGTACCAGCGGGTCTTGTCAATTTCTAGGAGAAAACCTAATCTCATGGTTTAGCAAGAAACAAAACTCGGTTGCATTATCCACTGCAGAAGCTGAATATGTTGCAGCCGGGAGTTGTTGTGCTCAAATCTTATGGATTAAACAACAATTAGAAGATTATGGCATTAAACAAGATAAAATTTCCATTAATTGTGATAACACAAGTGCCATAAATCTAACTAAAAAATCCAATTCAACACTCAAGAACTAAACACATTGAGATAAGACATCACTTCATAAGAGATCATGTATTGAATGGTGATGTGTCACTCCAATTTGTGTGTACTGATAATAAATTAGCAGACATTTTTACAAAACCCCTAAGTGAAGAGAGGTTTAGTGTGCTTAGAAGGGGATTAGGAGTGATTGATCCATCCTAGTGGGAGTTTCCACTAGATTAATTGATTTTGATGATTAGAATGTGGTTAAAATAGAGTTTCTATTCAATGATCATCAAATCAGATCCCAATTAGGTGATTTTCCCTCATTTGGCACGGTTATAGCATGATTTTTAGGTGCGTGCCAAGGTTAGAGACGACTCGAGTAAGTTTCAGAGCCGGCTCCTAAGGGGGAGTCGACTCGCGCATTTGCGGGAGTCGACTCGCAAAGATGGCAGCTGAGGGGGAGTCGACTCGCACACTGTCGGGAGTCGACTCGAAGTCTATATGCGCTAACAGAGAGTCGACTCGCGCATATTCTGGAGTCGACTCGAGGTCGAGTCGACTCGCGACTCAGGGGAGTCGACTCGCAGTCGGGATCCGACTTTTTAACCCTAGGTTTGTCGTTTCGCAAACACTTTTCCTCAAGCCGCCACTGTTCACAAAGCCCTAGAGCCGACTCCTAGGTCATCCCCGATCGTCTCCAAGCCCTTTTCCCGTCGATTCTTCGCCGGACATTGAGTTTCCGTCCGTTCCTAGGTCATTTCCGGTCCGTCCCGAGCTTCCTCTGTCGGTTCTTCACCATCCTCAGGTATTTTTCTTCCCGTTTAAGTCAAGATGCCTCATAAGACCGTCGTTAGGAAGAGGTCCCGTCCCGACGCCGGTCCCGAGCGACGCTCCAAGGCGCGGCACGATCCCGCGAGGCAACCACCTCCGGATCGTTCCCCGCCTAGGGTGGTTCTCGTTAGGCCGTTGGCCGGGAAGGCCGTCACCTCCGGGAGGTTTGTCGATTTCGACTATCTCTCCCGGGAGGGGTTCACCATAGGCGATAGGCTTAGAGCCCAGGGCCTAGAGTACTTCCTCACCTTGGACCTTCCCACCTATCCTGGCCTAGTTCAAGAGTTTTACAGTACCGTCCATCGGGGAGATGGAGGTATCGAGGGTACGGTAGTAGGTGTCCCGTTGCGTGTCACAGAGGACCTCATTGCCCATATCCTTCGCCTTCCATTAGTAGGGGTGGCTCCCGCACACCCTGAGGATAGAGTTGCGGCCCTTACGGTCGTCTTAGGGCATCCACCTCAGTCCCCCCTAGATGAGGTATCTGCTAGCTCACTTCCTATTGAAGTGAGAATCCTTTTGAGCATTCTGTCCAGGTCCATCTTCCCTAAGACAGGGAGATTTGATTTTGTGAATGAGAGGGACTTAGCTATTATGTCTTATATCCTTCAGGACACCCCGATCAACTTCCCAAAGCTCATTTATAGGTATATGTGTGAGCCCCTAGATAGACCTAGGCTCTCACTCCCATACGGGATGTTATTCACTCTTCTTTTTAGGCAGTACGAGATTCCCATTCCTGAGAGGGAACCCTCTCGTGCCTTGCGATGGACTGATCGCTTGTGTACGGGGACTATGCACAGGATGGGATTTCGGAAGAGAGAAGGGATCTGGGTTAGAAAGTCTACTCTCACTGCTCAGACCACCAGACCATCACCTAGTCCTGAGCCAGATTCAGACTACCCAGACCTTCCAGACCATCCAGACCTCCCATCCTCTCCTCCTGCTCCTACCACCTTTCCCGGACCTTCCTCCTCAGCTACACCATCTATGGAGGTTCGGATTGATCCAGAGCAGCTCCGGGAGCTGCGGCAGGAGATCGTCCGAGATCTGAGGGACGAGCTGCTTCGGGAGCTCCGAGGTACGGTGCCTGCTCCCACTCCTGCATCCGTATCTTCTCAGTTGGTCCCTTTCTTGACAGCCGTGACTGACATGACGGCTCATGTACGGGAAGAGATCTACAATATCCGGAGTTTGGTCCAGGCCCAGTTCCAAAGCATGAATGAGGTCACGAGCTCCACTCGACAGATGCGAGAGGAGATAGGTCGTGACATGCACACCACCACCGAGGGGGCCGAGCGCTTGTCGAATGTACTCATCGACAAGCTGGACGCACTACAGACATCGGTGACTAGGCTTCAAGCGTCGGTGACAGAGCTCTCCACTACACATAGCAGAGCCACCACGTCTATTATCACGCAGCTCGGACATGTGACAGATGCAGTCACCCTCCTCATGGAGCAGAGCCAATTGAGAGGAGGAGCCACATCCTCGAGAGGAGGAGCCACATCCTCCAGAGGAGGAGATGCATCCTCGAGAGGGGGAGCCTCATCCTCGAGGAGGCCATAGATGTTTTTGTGTGATGTATTGTTTTACCTTACTTATTGTATGCTCAAATGTGTTCACATTCATATCAATACAATGAGTAGACATTTTATCTTCAATTATGTGCCATTTGATGTGCCATTTGTTGATTGTGCCATTGATTGTGTGTGATTACCTCCTTTTTGGTATGATGACAAAAAGGGGAAGAAATATGTATAAAATATGGTAAAATATGTAAAAGGGAGAAATATGTATAAAATGTGTAAAAGGGGAGAAATATGAAAAAATATGTAAAAGAAATCAATGGAAATAAGTAAAAAGATAAACTCTTAAAAACACACTCAAATTTGTTCTAAGTGGATTCGGTACCTCGAGGCTCATTATCTCTCTTTTGGGGCTCCTAATGGAGTAATCTCCAGAATCTATTCAAGAGATATTCGGAGATTAGCTGAATCCTACTCAAGAACAAATTGACAGATTTTCCCTCTAAAAAGATAAAATTCAGTTCAAAAACTTCAAAGCATTAAAAGGAAATTCAGAGAATCAAAACATAGTTGAATGCATATGTTGAGGGGGAGAATCTGAATTTTAATCAAGCTAAATCATTAATGACATATAAGCCAAACAATTGATTGCATAATATGAAGGCTTATATAATTCCCAATGAAAGGGGGAGCTTTAACTCCGAAATTTAATGTTTCACTCCTTTCAAACTTGGATAAATTAAATTATCAGACATTTGAATTCATTTATGGATTTTACTTCATTGTTTTATGAGCAATTCATTTTACATATACTCAAAGTTTTGTCATCATCAAAAAGGGGGAGATTGTGGAGTGATTGATTAAAACCCCATTTGATTTTGATGAGCTCAAAGCATTTGAGTATATCTTGTGATTACTAATGAATTCAATTGAGTGTTTCAGTGAAAAACCTGTCCAAGTGTTTCTAGACTTGGTTCATAGTATTTTGGATAAGTTAAGAAGTCTGCATGAACCAATGTCTGAGACTCGAGTCGACTCCCGAGTATCACGAGTCGACTCCAAGCATATCAAGTTCACTGGCACGAGCTCGAGTCGACTCCAGACTAGTACGAGTCGACTCCGACTGAGAACAGAAAGAAGAACAGAAAGCCTCATCTCAGAACCTGTCAACGAGTCGACTCCTGAAGTGCGCGAGTCGACTCGAATGTTCAACGAGTCGACTCCAGGGTAGTAAGAGTCGACTCCAAGAGGTACACAAAGAAAAGTCAGAGAGCAGTTTTCGGGTCTGAGATTCGAGTCGACTCCAGTGGAACGCGAGTCGACTCCGATGGTTGGCAGGTCGACTCCAAAGAAGGTAAGAGTCGACTCTCAGCGGAACACAAGAAAAAAGTCAGAGAGCATTTTTGGGACTCTGAGATTCGAGTCGACTCCCGCAGTACACGAGTCGACTCCGAGACTGAGCGACCATCAACAGACAGAAGACCATGTTACTGCCTCTGAGATTCGAGTCGACTCACAGACAGCTCGAGTCGACTCCAAGACAAGCTTCACGTCAAAAGGCAGAAGACCAACTTTCGGAAACTGAGAGCCGAGTCGACTCCAAGGAGGTTCGAGTCGACTCCAAGACTGGATGAGCCAAACGACAGAGAATCGAGAGTTCGGGCTCTGAGATTCGAGTCGACTCCCAGGACAGTCGAGTCGACTCGAGTGGACAAAATTCAAATTTGGATCCACGGACTTCAGTGGATGAGCCGACTCCAAAAATTGCCAGGTCAACTCCAGAAGTTGGCGAGTCGACTCCAGGTCAAGACGAGTCGACTCCCAGTCAAGACGGCAACTTTAATTCAAATTTGGAACAGTTGCCGAGTCGACTCCGGAAAAGCGTGAGTCGACTCCTGCTACAGACGAGTCGACTCCTGATCGCGCGAGTCGACTCCAACCCACCAACGGTCATATTGTCAGGCTGCGCAGAGTGTGCAGAACGGCCAGAAAAAGCAGAGTAACGGCTAGTTTCCGTGGGGGTTGGCATAAATAGCCACAGAGGACTGTAGCAAGGTAGAGAACAGATATTCCACTCCAAGCATTCAAGTTTTCAAGCTCTCCAAGTGCACTTAAACGAAAAAGGGGAGATCTGCATTTACTGCTCCAACAACTTCTTCCCAACAATCAAAGCTTCCTCCTCCTGCATTCAAGTCGACCACTCTTTCAAGAGGAGACCGGAGTTCCAGAAGCCATACCTCTTCACCAGCTTAAAAGCGTTTGAGGGCTTCTAACTCCTTTACGATTATATTGTCTTAAATCTGCTTTTTGAGAAGCTATTTTCTGTTTTCTTCTATCTCTTGTATTTACTTGATTCAATCGGGGGATTGAATCAAGGGGTTTAAGGTTGGTTGGTGAGCCAAGTTAAAACCAACGTGTGTAAGGGTTTGATTGTGAGCCCGGAAAAACAATCGGGGTTGGTTCTAGTCGGTGAGCCTGGGAAAACCGACCGAGTTCGTTGTGAGCTCGTAAAACAACAAGTTTGGTTGTGAGCTTGCAAAACAACCGGCTGTAATCCAAGGGGGTTATAGTGAAATTCCCAAGTGAGACTTGGGGAGTGGACGTAGGAGCAAGGGTTAGCTCCGAACCACTATAAAACTTTGTGTTTGTAGTGCATTGTCTCTCATCTTCTTCCCCGCACATTACTCACATCACTAGGCTTTAATTAAATAACTTCCTATAGTTTTTAATTAATCATCCACAAAGTTTTAATTAGCCAAGTTATATTAAAAACCCAATTCACCCCCTCCCCCCTCTTGGGTTGTCTATCTGGGCAACAGAGGATCCAATTCTCCTTACTATCAAAAGCTTACTCATTGAGAGCAAGGGCTCAGGTTGCATCTACATGATCATTAAAAACGATGAGGATAGTGTAAATACAATGCTCGATGATATGAAGCGACTCCTTGAGGAGTTTGATAATTTGTTACCTGAAGAGCTTCTTGTTGTTCAGCCCCTTATGCTTCAGATCCAGCATGTGATAGACCTCGCATCTAGTGCCAACTTGCCAAATATGTCGAGTTGGATAATAACAGTGCGGAGTTCCTCCTTCACTAAGCAAGAGCTTGTGCTAACACCAGGGTGTGCTATCACACTAAACGGTCTACACTAGCAAGCCACCTTATAAGCACTATCAGGGATAGAGATATGAATCACGTGTATGATGTGAATCAGATGTATCAGCTTACAAGTGATCCCTTGACCTAAATGGCAGGATATACTACAAGATTCAAAGGCCTTTAAATTTTTTTTATAGCCAAACCCATGTATTAACCATAATATCCTGGATTCTATCACTAATAACGAATATAGTAGTTTACTGGATTCAAATATGAGTATAGGTCAAGTTGTCCAATATGAAAGCGATCATCATAGCATAGGGTCTGCATTAGAACAAAGGCATTTTTGGGCATCCCACACATATAACTTGAAAGAATTTTTAAAATAATTATTTAACAAATTATTATAATGAATAATTAATTATTTTTAAAAATAAAGTTTTGTGGGAGTAAGCTTCATAAAAGGATGTTTGATATGATCTAGGGTTCTAATGGGCCATGAAATTATATGACTAGATGTCTGACAATGTTATATTCAATGGTTATATGGGGACATTAAAATGATGGGGGCCGAAATTGCAGAAGGTGAGATGAACTAGTTTCATTTTACTAACCAAATAATGCGATACAGACTCCATGCTCTCATGTTGAACCATGCGGATGATGTATAACTAAGCGGATCTAAAAGGAGTAGTCTTTGGTGAGTAGGAACTTTAGTTGCCTTATCCCAACAATGGATCTAAATTTGTCATTTGTCTCCTATTCAATTGGAATTAGATTCCAATCCAGAATTCTCTCATTAAGATACAGATTTGATTGAAGAAGAAATAGGATGAAGGTATTAATCTGAATATAAGAATCGAGCTTGGTTAGATCAAGAAATACCTACCCTAAGCTAATCAAGATCAACTAGTTTGTACCCAAGTGCAAGCCGACCAACTTAGGCCGACTTGCCCCTGCCTAATGGGTTACCTATAGCTGGGGCACCATCTTCTAAAGAAGGGAGTGGCCATCGTTATCAAGCTGCCACCCACCCCTTTCCTCCCTAAACTCTAAGTCCTATAAGGACTTAAGAAAGGGGGCGGCTAAGATAAGGATGCTACTCTCTCCATTCTTGTCTCCTCCTAGCTAGAGTTCGAATAGGACTTTGGGGAAGAAGGCATGAGCATGATCCTCTTCTATATAAGGGGGTATATGCCTCCTCTTTGAAATTCAAGGTTTCTATTTAGGGTGTGCCACACTCACAAGAGGAGAGATAGAGAGAGAAGAACAGGGTAGGTTCTTCTCCAATAAAGAAGAGAGAGAGAGAGGAGAAAAGTTTGTTAGACAAGTCTTTCCAATGGTGCATTCTCTTGGTTTGTGATTTATGAAAAGGAGCCCGGTAGAGCTTTGAAAGACAATCAAGTAGACTAAAGTAACACAAATAGTAATTATTAGAGAGTCATATGCTTTCGCAACCTCGCTAACTCCTCAAAATGCAAAGATCAGCCACAAATCATCACCATAGGTAGGTATAATATGTTTTAACCCTTTTACATATTTCTTTGTATGGTGATATCATGAGCAAAAATTCTTATATTCCATCAAGTATTCTAATAATTCCAAAGAGTCCATCAATCTCCATAGGGTTATTCTGATGATTCCCAAGAGTCCATCAATCCATAGAAGATTTTTAGTCAAAATGAAAAATTAGGATTCTAAATAACATTGCATGCTTGATTTTTCTATGATTTTTTTCCAATTTTTTCTTAAATTTTGGAGAGGGTAGAGTTTTCTCCCTCCTATCCTTTTTAATAGGTGTAGAGGGTTGAAAATTTCTTAATCCATTTTTCTTTTCCTTTTTAAACTTTCAAAGCTAGAAATATGAATATATGTATCTGACATATCATTTATGTACATATATGTACATAGAGAGGAATAAATATAAATATATTAAGCATCAAAATTTCATGATATATATAAGATGAATAAACATATTTAGATGTTAATTAAGTAAAACACCATCCGATGAGGCCAGTAGCATTTCCAGGTGGACCCTCTCCGCCCAAATGGTCTTGTCCACTGGATTTGGTTTTCCCAACACCTTCAAAACTAGGTATGTTGCCAGAGTCTTGATATCACCATCACCACAAATGTCGACCCTTGTAATGTAAAACCACATCAAGAACGCTTAGATCCACTCACCCTTCAATAATCCTACCTCTATAAACAAGAACAATAAGAAGCAGAGTACAAAGAGAAATAATCAATTTTTTCCAAATTTTGAGAGCGCCATCAATCTTGGTGACCTCCATGTCAATGACGATCATCTCGAGGACAATCTCCTTTGTGAGGCGGACAATTGCATCCACCATCGAGTTCATGTTGAGCGCCTTCATCTCGGGGACTGAGTCAATCATCCCAATGTCCTTCAATCGCTTCACTCTAGTGGCTACAAATAGTTCATCATGCTCGCAAGAGCCCACCACTGACTTGGCCTCCATCGGGTTCGGATGCATGCATGATTGAGTATTATGGTTGATCGACACCAAGGCCTAGTTAGTCACCATGCCAGCAACTCTCTTTCACTATGAGGTCCTCCACCACAATGGCATTGAAGAGCTTAACATTCGGAGGGTGAGGAGGTGACTCATGATGGTGGAGGTGAGGAGCATAGCATGCTTGATGACGACCAAAGTGTCTTGCTTGACATAGGAAATGCCGAGCTCGTTGAGGAAGAGGACGACATGGTGAAGAAGAGCTGCCCAATAAGCCAAACCACCACCAGGGGAGACCGGGAGATGGACTGCTCCACAACAGCAATTTGGACAGAGGAGTCATTGGAGATCTCATATGTGCAATATTTATGAGTATTATAATGATATTATTATGGCACTATTAATTTTATAATACAACATATAATAGCTTAGTAATATGTTATATCATGTTATCATGCAATTAGTATTATCATTTGCCGTATGTGCAATATTTATGAGTATTATAGTGTGTTGTGGTTAAAATTTGGCCTGAGGGTGACCACGCCGAAGGAAAACAAGAAGCCTTAGCCAAGACGGAGAAAGAGAGCTACCTCCTGCGCTCCAAGGTACCTACACTAAAGATTAGGTTCGGGATTATTAGAAGAATTTTTTATGGAAGAAGAACAAGTTGTTTCTTTGATCTTCCCAAAAACAACTTCTTTTTCGGCTGGAAATTCTGGCGAAGGCCCTCTGATGGCTAAGTTAGCAGAGTTTTTGGAGTGCCCTTTTCGAAAAAAAGTTTCTGAGTGTTTTTGATATGGCTTATTTATAGTTCTCAAAAGGGTGCCCAGGTGGCTGCGGTATGGTCCATCCTCATCATGGGAGGAGATGGCCTCGGCCAAGTAGCATGTGGCCAAGACCAGGGCTCGCTTAAGGCACACGGTTTGGGCAGTCCTTGTGCACGGCATGGTATTAGCCAGTGTGGTAGGGTATGGCCCTTGGCAGGTATGGCAGGGTATGGCCCTTGACAGCAAGCATATCCTGGCGTGGCCAGCAAGCAATGGTTCGTGGAAAGGGGCTGGCTGGGCTGGGATGTTCGGCCACATGTGCAGGTGTGGGGGGGCGCGCGAGTGCGGCTGCGGGCGAGATCAGCTCAGCCTTTGGCGGGAGTTGAGGTTGGTCTGGCCTCTGGTCGAGGTCGGCTCGGCCTTCGGCGGGGACTGAGGTCGGTCTGTCTCTCAGCGGGACCGAGGCCTAGTCTGCTCGGCTCTGAGGTCTGCTCGGCAAGAATTAAGTGGTTCCATGCTAGAGCAGGACGATCCATTTTGCCTCCTATCATAGTGATATTACTATGACATTATTAGTTTTATAACACAACATATAGTAGTTTAGTAATATGCTATCAAGTTATCATGCAATTATTATTATCATTTTTACCAATATAGCATATATAATAAAAAATATTATTTGAGTTTTCTATTTCAACATATATTCATAATATAATGTGCAAACAATACATAGTATATCTTTTTGTTATTAATTATACTATTATTGAAAAACAATGCATACTATTATGGTATTATGGAATTTATGATATAGTATATTAGCATAATATAATGAAAAAGTATAATGATATATAACTATGTATTATAATGATAATATGTTGTATATATTCTTTGATAAATGTTAATGATGTTATGTACATAAAAGTTGATGCATATTGTAATGGCATAGCTGTCTCAATTATTTGTAAAAGGGCAACTTTACTAGAGCAGTTGCGGGCCTCCTGAAACCGCAATGGCACTTACAATTGTTAATTGCAGGCGTCCAAATGAAAAAATAGTTTCCATTATCTGCAATTGCAGGCAAACCAAATAAATACCAACAAAAAGAAATATGATACTTTCACTCAGCAAATTCTGTTGAGACAAGTGGAATCACAAGCAATTAAACAACCTCTAAACACACAGAAAGAGCTGGTACTGACCCTGTGAATTATAAAATTGTATACATCTTAGCAATCCTCACATTATTTCTCCATCATTTTGTTTTAGATAGCACTTCCACACCTTTATTGTTCGAGTTTTAACTTAAAAAAAAATAATTTTAAAAATTAAATATGCTAGCTTTATCTTCTAAATTTTAGATGGTTTAAAAACTTTAAAACTCTTATCCTTTTCCTCAGACGCTTCTTTCAAAAAAGTTACAACTCTTTTGAAAAAAATATTAGTTCTAGTTTCCATAGAGATACAATATTTCTGAAACATCGCAACTTCAAAAATACCGTATCATATCGGTCACTGAACAGAACCTATAAATAGGCTCTCGGTCCAGTGGTTTCAAAAAAACTCAATACACATTACTACTTCTCTACTTTCTGAGACGAAATAGAAAATTCTTCTTTTCTCTTTTTTTTCTCTTCTTCCAAACCATTTTCAAGTTTTCCTTTTCATATCGGCAACTGAAAGAGTCAGTCGGGTTAAGCCTCTCCAGCGATCGTGCTCGTTAGAGAAGGATCGAGCTGAGCTGAGTTGTTGTACCTTGAGGACGAGTTCGCCGCAAACCTACACGTATGGAGTGAATCACGCTCTTAGGATAATGAATATCATACGCCTTGATCTAAGCAAGCTCTTTTCAATTTTCTAATTTTATTTTAGTAGATTATTCCTTTATAATACTTCTATAAAATAAAGATATAGCAATTTGTAGGCAAAATATTTCCAACAGTCTAAAAACGTAAGCTTGATTATAGTAAAACTTGTTATATATATATATAGTTATTTATCAAAATTTGATTTGATAGCATAGAATTAGATTTAATTTTAGTGTATAGAAACTTTAAAAGCTTTAACTTCATTCGGAAGGTTGTTTTTTTCACAAAAAACAGTCTTTTAAAAAAGTCATATTGCTCTGAAAATTATGCAAACAAATTTCTGCAATTTTAAAAACCATATATCAAATTTTCTGCATAATTAAAATCTTTGCAGAATTTTCTGAATCTTTAAAAATAGTGCAGCAATTTTCTGCAGACAAAATGAGTATAGAAAAATACTGGAGCTTTAAAATCCATATAGATTTTCTACTGTGCAATCTATTTTCTACAATCTTTAATTTCTGTGCAGAATTTTCTACATCTTTAAAATTTATGCAGAAAACTTCTATATTTTAAAAGTTGTGTGGAAATTATTGTTGCTTTAAAAGCTATGCATATTATTAGTTGTTCTCAAAATAGATATTGTTGCTTTGAAAAACATGCAGAAATTACAAAGTTATGTTACTCGTTATATTTTTTAGTATGATTTTTTAATTGTATTGATATCATTGCTCTTTATTGTACTTATTTCAAAATCCAGAATCTAATTCAAAATCTAACGAATCAAAATAGTACTAAGAAAAAGATAAATCGAAATATCCAAATTCATCATAAATTTGTAAGACAACTTTAAAAGAGTAATATCATTTTCTTGAAATTTGTCAAGTATGTCATGTACGAGAAAAACTTGGCAAATAAATTAACCAGAAGTTTGTCTAGGAGTGAAGTCCTAGAATTATCAAGGGAATGGAGCTTAAGCCCACTATTTGGTCATCGACTGTGGATACCCAACCTTTGTGATTGGAGATCTCCTGAAGAAGGTTCAATGTGATAGAAATGAAACCGACTGAGCGATCGTGTTAAAACATATTTTTCGGAGTATATCTCCTTCCATTCCTATGATGAGTGCTATTATCAATCTAGAAAGGTTGAGTTATACTCTTAATAAGTCCAAAATAAAATATCTACAAGGTATTAGGTCACAAAGACCCCCGGAGGACTTACCTATATGGGATTTGTCATATAGGCTATGACTAGGGTTTTGGGCTAACCTTAATAAAATTCTCATAAAAAATCAAGGCACTAAGTGCGAGGCCATTAAATGGCGCTGACCGCATAAAAACCCAATTAATCCATACAGTCTAAGTCAAAGGACCTAGTTCAAGGTCTAATCTATTGTGGTTCTTTCAGACAGATACTATGAACACTAAGTGAGGTTCAAGTCTACGAGACACCTCACCCATTGCACAATATAAGTTGCCCAGATTTTCTTCCATATAATTTTTCTAAATTTAAATCTTTTGTGGAAGATTGTTAGAGTTTTAACTTAAAAAATAATAATTTTAAAAAATAAATGTACCGGCTTTATCTTCTATATTTTAAATGATTTGAAAACTTTAAAACTTTTATCATTTTCCTCCCACGCTTCTTTCAAACGAGTTGCGACTCTTTTGAAAAGAATATTGGTTTCGATTTCTATTAGAATGCTGTTACGGGGGAACTTAGCCACCATGCCCCACGTGACCGGCACGCGCGCCCAGGAAGACTACGGCTGCCCCTTGATCCAGCAATCCGACCTCGGGTCGGATATCTTCGGCTCCGCAGCCCGACCCCGAGTCGGCTGCCCCTTGATCCAGCAATCCGACCTCGGGTCGGATATCTTCGGCTCCGCAGCCCGACCCCGAGTCGGCTGTCCCTTGATCCAGCAATCCGACCTCGGGTCGGATATCTTCGGCTCCGCAGCCCGACCCCGAGTCGGCTGCCCCTTGATCCAGCAATCCGACCTCGGGTCGGATATCTTCGGCTCCGCAGCCCGACCCCGAGTCGGCTGCCCCTTGATCCAGCAATCCGACCTCGGGTCGGATATCTTCGGCTCCGCAGCCCGACCCCGAGTCGGCTGTCCCTTGATCCAGCAATCCGACCCCGAGTCGGCAATCTCTCAACAACAACAGACTGTTCCTCTGAGGCACGCCGCGGCCCCCTGCTCCACTACTCCCTGCAACGGCCGTATCCGGCGCTGCCCCACGATCCCCTGTAACAGCCGTACAAAGCGGAGCTCCACTATGCCCTGCCATGGCTGTACCCAGCGCTGCCCCACGACGCCCTGTAACGGCCATGTCAGTGGCAGCCCCATCGTGCCACACGATGACGAATCCCCGAAAAAACCCCCCAGCCTGATATATATGAGGCTGGGGGGGAAGGGGGAGGGTAAGATATATCTTCCAGAGTATCATCTCACCTGCTACCTTCTCTTTCTCCTTCTCCTTCGATCTCCTCTGACTTGATCGTCGGAGGGCCCCCACTACCCCGGTGGTGGTGCGAGGCTTGCTTGCAGGTTTCACGGCGGAGGGCGGAGCGCAACCAAAGCAACTCAAAGGGAACCCCGTTCACACCGCTGTGCCAATCGTTCTCGGTTTGGACCACCAGCAACAGTTGGCGCTAGAAGGAGGGCCGGATCTCAGAGCGATCGTAATGGCACGGCGAGGTGGTCGTGGAGCTTCCAATGCTTCTGGTCGCGGAGCCTCTCGCGCCTCCGGCCGGGAGGCCGCTGCATCTCCAACACACTCTCAGCAACACTCCACCACCCCACCGCCCATTCAGACGGTCGAAGCCGCCCAGTTCGACCAGCTAGCCCAGCAGGTTCGCACCCTCGCGGAGGCGGTGCAGAATCTGCAGGGTGCGATGTCCCGGGCGCCGCAGCGGGCTCAGGAGCCACTGCTCCCTGAGCGCTCGCCTGTCCTCCTCAACCCGCGCTCCTTCCTCTCCCATGGGGAGGAGCGCCGGCGCGAGGAGGATTCTCGAGCACGGTCTATTCTGCCGGGACCTTCCCATCGGAGCTGCGCGGGATACGAGAGGCGGGCCCGGGCGCGTTCCCAGACCCCCCAGTCCTCGAGGAACCCGCGCTCCAGTCGGTCCCCCACTCGCCGCTCCTTGTCTCCCACCCACCGGTCGCGTTCCCTGGACCGGCGGGTGGACGATCTCCACCGACAACTCCAGGTCCTGAAGGGCCATTCCAAAGATCCCTCGCCGACTTAGAGATCTCCTCCCAGCCGGCGCTTGCCTCGAGGATCCTGCGGACCCCGAATCCCCCGGGGTTCAAAATGCCGGCGATCGAGCCCTATGACGGGGCGGCAGACCCGCGGGATCACGTCGAGAGTTTCAGGACCCTTATGCTCCTCCACGGAGCATCAGATCCCCTTCTCTGCAAGGCCTTCCCGGCAACCCTCCGTGGCCCGGCGAGGGCGTGGTTCGCCGGGCTGGAGGCTGACTCAATCCGGTCTTTCGACCAGTTCACTCGCCTCTTCATCACTCATTTCGCCGTCAGTAGCCGGCGGCGACTGGTCTCCGACTCCCTCTTTGACGTCCGGCAAAACGAGGGAGAAAGCCTGCGGGATTATCTTACCCGCTTCAACAGGGCTACGCTGGAGGTCCGGAACCTGAGTCAGGAGGTAGCTCTTTCAGCCCTGAAGCGTGGCTTCCGGAAGGGCAGGCTCACCTTCTCCCTAGACAAACGCCTGCCGCGGAGCTTCCCAGAGCTGTTGTCCCGGGCGAACCAGTATGCGGACGCCGAGGAGGCGGCCGCCCACCGGAGCAAGGAGGCTGCCGAGATCCCTCCAAAGCTTGGGAAGAAAAGGCGGAAAGAGGCACGCCAGAGGAGGAGCCCGACGCCCCAGCGTCGGCGCAGAAGCCCGTCGCCGGCGAAGAACCACGGCGCCCCACGCCCTCGTTCTCCGCCCCGACGTTTCAACCGGTACACCCCTCTCCTGACTCCCCGGGCCCAGATCCTTATGGAGATCAAGGGGCGGGAGGACCTCCCGGCCCCGAGACAGATACGAAGGATCCCTGGAAAGATGCCCTCCCGGGCGTACTGTGAGTACCACCGAGACCACGGCCACGACACAGAGGACTGCTTCCAGCTTCGGGACGAGATCGAGGCTCTTATTCGTCGGGGGCGTCTCGGTCGATATGTGAGCGACCGACGTCCCCCCGCAGACCCGCATCCGGCCGACCCGGCTCCTCCGGAGCCTCGGGAGCAGAATCGACCCATTGAGGGCGTGATCCACACTATCACTGGGGGCTGCTCTCGGCCCGTGAGGAACGCAGGGGGCTCGACGGAAGCGTCAGGGACGGCCGTCGTAAAGAGGCAGAGGGTCGGCAATGTAATCACCTTTTCTGATGAGGATGTAAAGGGGGTTCAGACTCCCCACGATGACGCCATGGTGATCTCCCTCACTATGGCAAACTATGATGTAAGGCGTGTTCTTGTGGATAGTGGAAGCTCAGCTGATATTTTGTTTTACGAGGCCTTCCAAAAGATGAGCTTGTCCAGACAGTTGTTGCACAAAATGTCCACCCCCCTCGTAGGATTCACCGGTGACGCTGTCCCGGCGGAAGGTGTCGTTGAGCTGCCTGTGACTGCGGGCGTCGCACCCGCAGAAGCCACGGTGCGACTCGGGTTCTTGGTCGTCCGTGTTCCCTCGGCCTACAACGCTATCCTCGGGCGACCCGGGCTGAACGCCCTTCGCGCGGTGGTCTCCACGTACCACTTGCTCATGCGGTTCCCCACGGCGGTCGGGATCGGAGAGGTCCGAGGTGACCAACCGACCGAACGGCAATGTTTTCTAGCAACCCTCAAAGGGAAGAAGCCCGTGGAAGCCCTAAGCGTCGAGTCCCTTGATGCCAGAGACGAGGTGGCCTTGCGGCAGGGGGAGCCGGCCGAGGGTGTGGTCGAAGTCCCCCTCGAGGAAGGCCGCCCCGACCGGGCGGTCCAGGTCGGCGCCAATCTCGATCCGGGAGCTCGGGCCCGGTTGGTGGAATTCCTCCGAGCCAATACCGATGTATTTGCCTGGTCGGCGGCCGATGTACCTGGGATCGACCCGGAGGTCATTTCTCACGCCCTCAACGTCGACCCGACCCACCGACCAATAAAGCAGAAGAAGAGACACTGTGCCCCGGATCGGATCCGGGTGGTCGACCAGGAGGTAGACAAGCTCTTGGAGGCAGGATTCATAAGGGAGGTAAGCTACCCCGAGTGGCTGGCAAATGTTGTACTTGTCCGGAAGGCGAGCGGGAAGTGGAGGATGTGCGTCGACTATACCGACCTGAACAAGGCGTGCCCTAAGGATAGCTTTCCGCTTCCGCGAATAGACCAACTGGTCGACGCGACTTCCGGATATCAGCTGCTGTCTTTCATGGACGCCTTCTCCGGTTACAACCAGATGATGATGGCCCCACAGGACGAGGAGAAAACTGCCTTTATAACAGACCGGGGGCTGTACTGCTACAAGGTAATGCCCTTCGGTCTGAAGAATGCTGGCGCTACTTACCAGCGCCTCGTCAACAAAATCTTCAAAGAGCAAATCGGCCGGAACATGGAGGTGTACGTGGACGATATGCTGGTGAAGAGCCGCCATGCAGACCAGCACATCGCGGATTTGGAGGAGACTTTCACCACCTTGCGGAAGTTTCGCATGAAGCTGAACCCAGTGAAGTGCGCCTTCGGCGCTTCGGCCGGGAGGTTCCTCGGTTTCATTGTCAACCAGCGGGGTATCGAAGCCAACCCGGACAAAATCAAGGCCATCCAAGGTATGTCCCCTCCGACCAAAGTAAAGGAGGTTCAGGAGCTCGCTGGAAGGGTCGCCGCGCTTGAACGATTTGTGGCAAAATCGGCCGAACGCTGCCAACCATTCTTCAAGGTGTTAAAACGCCCGAAAGACTTCCTCTGGACGGCCGAATGTCAAGCAGCATTCGACCAGCTCAAGGAATACCTGGCGTCTCCTCCCCTACTGTCCAAGCCGCAAGAAGGGGAGATGCTCTACCTCTATCTGGCGGTCTCCCCAACCGCGGTCAGTGCGGTGCTGGTTCGGGAAGAGGCAAAGCTCCAGAAGCCCGTGTACTACATCAGCCGGGTCCTACGGGATGCCGAGACGCGGTATACGAAGGCTGAGAAGATCGCCTTCGCGCTGCTGACCGCGACCAGGAGACTCCGCCCCTATTTCCAGGCCCATTCTGTCACCCTCTTAACTGATCAACCACTACGACAGATCCTCAGCAACCCCGGAAATGCGGGACGGCTGGTGAAGTGGGCAATAGAACTCGGTGAGTTCGACATCCGCTACCAGCCTCGACCCGCCATCAAGGCCCAGGTGCTCGCGGATTTCCTCGCTGAGTGCACGGTGCAGGAGGCGGAACCTAGACCGCCGGAAACGCCCAGCCTCGACCTCCCGACCTGGACGCTTCACATCGATGGGTCGTCGAACCCCGAGGGTGGAGGAGCCGGGCTGGTCCTTACCAGTCCTGATGGAGTGATAGCCGAGTATGCCTTGAGATTTGGATTTCCAGTGACCAACAACGAGGCGGAGTACGAGGCCCTAGTCACGGGACTCAAACTCACCAGGAAGCTCGGCATCCGGCGTTTGAAGGTCTTCACCGACTCCCAGCTGGTGGTCGGGCAGGTCCGTGGGGAGTTCGAGGCCCGGAGCCCGACCATGCAGAACTACGTCCGGAAGGTGCAAGCACTCATTTCCGATCTCGGCAGTGTCGACATCCAGCAGGTCCCCAGAAGCGAAAATGCTAGGGCCGACAGGTTGTCCCGCTTGGTGAGCGCAGAGGCGCACAACTTGTCGAGGGCAACTACCTGGAGACCCTGGAGGCCCCGAGCATCGGCGAGGCTAGAGCGGTGATGGCGATTGATCCGGAGCCGTCTTGGAGGGACCCGCTCGTCGCCTACCTCGCCGAAGGGATCCTCCCTGAAGACGAAGATCAAGCTCGGCGACTTGTCAAGAAGTCCGCCCACTACGTACTCTATGAAGGGAGGCTGTATCGGTTCTCGTTTACCGCCCCCCTCTTAAGGTGCCTCCGCCCCTCGGAGGCGGCCTACGTCCTCGGCGAAGTCCACGAGGGCGTTTGCGGATCGCACTTGGGGGCTAGGTCCTTGGCGCACAAGATCATGAGGCAAGGCTATTATTGGCCTACCTTGTTGGAGGACTCAAAGGATCATGTACGGAAATGCGACGCCTGCCAGCGCCACGCCAACGTCCAGAGAGTCCCTCCTGTCCCCTTGGCACCAATCACCGCACCCTGGCCCTTCGCACAGTGGGGAATGGATATCCTCGGACCATTCCCCGTCGCTTCAGCCCAGCGGAAATTCTTGATTGTTGCAATCGACTACTTCACCAAGTGGGTGGAGGCAGAGCCGCTGGCCACTATCACGGAGGCGCAAGTCCGGAAGTTCGTGAAGAAAAACATCATTGTCCGATTTGGGGTACCCCGAGTCCTCATCTCGGATAATGGTCGACAGTTCGACAACAAGCATTTCCGTGATTTCTGCGAGGAGTTCGGGATCGAGCATCGGTTCACATCTGTGTCGCATCCCCAAACCAACGGTGAGGCCGAGGTCACAAATCGGACAATCCTCCAAGGAATTAAGGCGCGAATCGGTCGGACGGGGCAAGCTTGGGTCGAAGAACTCGAGAATGTCCTTTGGGCGTATCGGACCACGCATCGGACCCCTACCGGGGAGACACCTTTCAGCCTAACCTATGGCACGGAAGCGGTTGTTCCCGTGGAGCTCGGACTCCCCTCGCCCCGGGTGGCCGCGCACCGACCCGAGGCCAATTCGGAGCAACTCCGAGGGAACCTGGACCTCTTGGAAGAAGCAAGAGAAATGGCGCAGGTTCGGATGGCGATGTATCAGCGGAGGGTGGCCCGATATTATAACTCCAAGGTCCGACCGAAACTTTTCAGAATCGGAGATCTGGTGCTAAGGCGAGCCAAAGCATCTCAACCCGCGGAAGGTGGGAAGCTGGCGCCAAATTGGGAAGGCCCGTATAGGGTTCGCTGGGTAAACCGACCTGGCTCCTACCAGTTGGAGGCCCTAGATGGTCGAGAAATTCCGAGGAGCTGGAATTCCGCTAACCTGCGGGCGTATTACCAGTAGAACGACAAAGCCAGGAAGACAGTTCGAAAAATGTACAATTCTTTTCATTTCAATAATTCCTGGTTACAACGGTGTGTTCGTGTGATTACAAAGAATTCCCAGAGGGGAATTGGGGATTAAAGAAAACAAGGAAGAGGTGGAGACTCCGTGGAGCTGAAGATCTGGGATCCCGAACCCTCCATCCGAAGCAGCTGCAATCCCACCGGGCGTGGGTGCTTCCCCCCGGAGGCGCCATCGACGCCTCACGAAAAAGATGAGGAGCCGCCGCAGAAGAAGTTCCCGCTGCCTCCAGAGGAACGCCACCTCCAAGAGATATTCCGGTCCTCCCCAGGAGAAGGGGAGGGAAGGAATACAAGGGAGAAGAGCGCGAGGAGGCGCGATCCCGGATGAAGCGTCTGGCGCAGAGCTCAATCGGGAGGCGGGGCTGAAAGGAGGGGGGATGTGATCCCGGATGAAACGCCTAGAGCGGAGTTCCGCCGGGGAGAACCTCCTTGTTGATCCCAGATGAAACGGCTAGTTGGCGGAAGTCGCGAGGGGCGCACCTCCCGTTCCTCCGGCAGGAGTTTCCCAGCCACACGCCGGAGAGGAGGTCCACGATCCATGGCAACCTGAATAGCTCCGGCTTGGGAGGCTCCACCGCACCTGCACTTATATTTATAGCCAAACTGTGGCCCCCCGGTCGTTCCGATGCGGGTGGCTCCAATAAAGGCGGGCGCACCGGATCCGGAGCCGTTCCAGCTCTCGAGGCGTATCCTCCCACGATCTCCTAAGCATCGTTCTCCTTAATTGCATTCTTCATGCAGGACACTCCGGGCGGTGTGTATCCCACGGCCCACGTATCTCCGCTCGCGCCCAGGCCGCATCCGCCTCGAAGAGCGCGCGTATCGCGGCCGCTTAACTGACACTCCTTGCAAGCAGCAACTGGCGATCCGATTTTCCAGGTAACGCCTCAATTAGCATTTAATACCCTTCTGGTGTTCCCCAGGCGACGCTTGGAGAATAGGAGAAACACGATCGTAGCTGGCCACGGAGAAATCCCGTCGAGCGGCAAGCGACAGGCGCGTGGCCAACTAGCGGAATTTCTCGAGGCTCGGCCCTCGGATGCCAGGCTAATCCGATGATCATCCCGGGAGCAGACTAGCCTGAAGCCCCGACCGGTCACCTCGGCTTGCGCCAGCCTTGGCCGACCAACGAGCGGAATTTCTCGAGGCTCAGCCCTCGGATGCCAGGCTAACCCGATGATCATCCCGGGAGCAGACTAGCCTGAAGCCCCGACCGGTCGTCTCGGCTTGCGCCAGCCTTGGCCGACCAACGAGCGGAATTTCCCGAGGCTCGGCCCTCGGATGCCAGGCTAACCCGATGATCATCCCGGGAGCAGACTAGCCTGAAGCCCCGACCGGTCACCTCAGCTTGCACCAGCCTTGGCAGACCAACGAGCGGAATTTTTCGAGGCTCGGCCCTCGGATGCCAGGCTAACCCGATGATCATCCCGGGAGCAGACTAGCCTGAAGCCCCGACCGGTCACCTCGGCTTGCGCCAGCCTTGGCCGACCAACGAGCGGAATTTCCCGAGGCTCAGCCCTCGGATGCCAGGCTAACCCGATGATCATCCCGGGAGCAGACTAGCCTGAAGCCCCGACCGGTCGCCTCGGCTTGCGCCAGCCTTGGCCGACCAACGAGCGGAATTTCCCGAGGCTCGGCCCTCGGATGCCAGGCTAACCCGATGATCATCCCGGGAGCAGACTAGCCTGAAGCCCCGACCGGTCACCTCGGCTTGCGCCAGCCTTGGCCGACCAACGAGCGGAATTTCCCGAGGCTCGGCCCTCGGATGCCAGGCTAACCCGATGATCATCCCGGGAGCAGACTAGCCTGAAGCCCCGACCGGTCGCCTCGGCTTGCGCCAGCCTTGGCCGACCAACGAGCGAAATTTCCCGAGGCTCGGCCCTCGGATGCCAGGCTAACCCGATGATCATCCCGGGAGCAGACTAGCCTGAAGCCCCGACCGGTCACCTCGGCTTGCACCAGCCTTGGCCGACCAACGAGCGGAATTTTCCGAGGCTCGGCCCTCGGATGCCAGGCTAACCCGATGATCATCCCGGGAGCAGACTAGCCTGAAGCCCCGACCGGTCGCCTCGGCTTGCGCCAGCCTTGGCCGACCAATGAGCGGAATTCCCCGAGGCTCGGCCCTCGGATGCCAGGCTAACCCGATGACCATCCCGGGGGCAGACTAGCCTGAAGCCCCGACCGGTCGCCTCGGCTTGCGCCAGCCTTGGCCGACCAACGAGCAGAATTTCCTGAGGCCTAACCCTCGGATGCCTGGCCTAGCGCCGGAAGAATTTCCTGAGGCCTAACCCTCGGATGCCCGGCCTAGTGCCGGAAGAATTTCCTGAGGCCTAACCCTCGGATGCCTGGCCTAGCGCCGGAAGAATTTTCTGAGGCCTAACCCTCGGATGCCTGGCCTAGTGCCGGAAGAATTTCCTGAGGCCTAATCCTCGGATGCCTGGCCTAGCGCCGGATGAATTTCCTGAGGCCTAACCCTCGGATGCCTGGCCTAGCACCGGAAGAATTTCCTGAGGCCTAACCCTCGGATGCCTGGCCTAGCGCCGGATGAATTTCCTGAGGCCTAATCCTCGGATGCCTGGCCTAGCGCCGGATGAATTTCCTGAGGCCTAACCCTCGGATGCCTGGCCTAGCGCCAGAAGAATTTCCTGAGGCCTAACCCTCGGATGCCTGGCCTAGCGCCGGATGAATTTCCTGAGGCCTAACCCTCGGATGCCTGGCCTAGCGCCGGAAGAATTTCCTGAGGCCTAATCCTCGGATGCCTGGCCTAGTGCCGGAAGAATTTCCTGAGGCCTAACCCTCGGATGCCTGGCCTAGCGCCGGAAGAATTTCCTGAGGCCTAACCCTCGGATGCCCGGCCTAGTGCCGGAAGAATTTCCTGAGGCCTAACCCTCGGATGCCTGGCCTAGCGCCGGAAGAATTTCCTGAGGCCTAACCCTCGGATGCCTGGCCTAGTGCCGGAAGAATTTCCTGAGGCCTAATCCTCGGATGCCTGGCCTAGCGCCGGATGAATTTCCTGAGGCCTAACCCTCGGATGCCTGGCCTAGCGCCGGAAGAATTTCCTGAGGCCTAACCCTCGGATGCCTGGCCTAGCGCCGGAAGAATTTCCTGAGGCCTAATCCTCGGATGCCTGGCCTAGCGCCGGATGAATTTCCTGAGGCCTAACCCTCGGATGCCTGGCCTAGCGCCGGAAGAATTTCCTGAGGCCTAACCCTCGGATGCCTGTCCTAGCGCCGGATGAATTTCCTGAGGCCTAACCCTCGGATGCCTGGCCTAGCGCCGGAAGAATTTCCTGAGGCCTAATCCTCGGATGCCTGGCCTAGTGCCGGAAGAATTTCCTGAGGCCTAATCCTCGGATGCCTGGCCTAGCGCCGGATGAATTTCCTGAGGCCTAACCCTCGGATGCCTGGCCTAGCGCCGGAAGAATTTTCTGAGGCCTAACCCTCGGATGCCTGGCCTAGCGCCGGAAGAATTTCCTGAGGCCTAATCCTCGGATGCCTGGCCTAGCGCCGGATGAATTTCCTGAGGCCTAACTCTCGGATGCCTGGCCTAGCGCCGGAGGAACTTCAAGAGTCAGGAGTCGGCGAGGCGCTACCGAGAGTTAAAAAGAGGAAGGATGAAAGTGAAATGAGGAAACACTCTATTTGCATTAACTTTCGTTGCACCAGGACCGAGCTCAGACCGACGTTCACCAAGGCATCCTCGGAAATAAGGCGGGCCACCGGGGGAAGCCGGCCCTCGGCAACCAGCCCCCTCAAGACGGCAACGCCATCGGACTCCTCCCTCGACAACCTCGATAAGCCGATCGGGGACTTCATCGGCGTCTCCCAGGTTGTCCCGATTCCCCAAGAGGGATCTACGTCAATGAAAAAGAAATGCTCCTTCCAGCCGTGAATGGAGGAAGGAGCATCCTTGACGAGGCCGCACCCTCGCCGCGCCGCGAAGCACCACCACCCTCTGTCCCGGGGGTGGCCGTTCAGGCCGTAGCATTCCCAAAAGACATTCAGGGTGGCGGGAACCTCATGCATGCGGCAGAGAACCTGGAAGGCCGTCAGGGTGCGCCATGAGTTCGGCACCAGTTGCGTCGGCGCCACTCTTAAACCCCGAAGCACCTGCACAACTAAGTCCGAGGGGGGAAAGCGGAACCCAGCCCGAAGGATGTCCTCATTGATGGCGACCTTCCCTGGAGGAGGATGGGACATCCTCTCCTCAGGCCCCGGGAGCGTAATGTTGCAGGCTTCGGAAAGGTGGTACCGGGCCACGAACCTATCTAGGTCTTCAGGGACCAGCTCCGACTGAATGCGGTCCGCCCTTACTTCGTCCATCCCTAATGGCCAGTGAACCTACGGTCAGGACGGGGTCAAGAGGGGGGAAGGCACCGGAACGACTGGAGTACACTAACACGAAAGGAGAAAGTACGGAGAGCCCTAAATTGAAGAGTGGGGCAACTCACCGGAAAGGAAGGAAGAACGGCTCCGAGAGCGTCAAAGGAGGAGCGAACGAACAGTTCGGCGGCAACGGCAGCGGCACAAGGGAGAAACTTGAAGATGCCTGTGAAGAGAAAGGCGGACGGGGGAGGGCCCCCGGTTAAATAGGCGGAAAGGCGGGTGACGCCTCGGTGACGCCAGAGGACGCCTGGCTGCCGAAAGTTTGTTCGCGCCCCAAAGGCGAATCGACGCCATTAAGGAAGGATGTCCGCCGAAATCCGCAGACCGCCAGATCAGCGACAACTGCCATACGCCATAAAGAAGGCGGGAAGCTCGGAGCGCGCGCGCCTTTCCGAGGGATGGCGGCAATCTCGAAGCATCACTCCCTTCACCCGTTCCCCTCCTGGTTCCAGGCTCGGGAGTGGGGGGCTACTGTTACGGGGGAACTTAGCCACCATGCCCCACGTGACCGGCACGCGCGCCCAGGAAGACTACGGCTGCCCCTTGATCCAGCAATCCGACCTCGGGTCGGATATCTTCGGCTCCGCAGCCCGACCCCGAGTCGGCTGCCCCTTGATCCAGCAATCCGACCTCGGGTCGGATATCTTCGGCTCCGCAGCCCGACCCCGAGTCGGTTGCCCCTTGATCCAGCAATCCGACCCCGAGTCGGCAATCTCTCGACAACAACAGACTGTTCCTCTGAGGCACGCCGCGGCCCCCTGCTCCACTACTCCCTGCAACGGCCGTATCCGGCGCTGCCCCACGATCCCCTGTAACAGCCGTACAAAGCGGAGCTCCACTATGCCCTGCCATGGCTGTACCCAGCGCTGCCCCACGACGCCCTGTAACGGCCATGTCAGTGGCAGCCCCATCGTGCCACACGATGACGAATCCCCGGAAAACCCCCCCAGCCTGATATATATGAGGCTAGGGGGGAAGGGGGAGGGTAAGATATATCTTCCAGAGTATCATCTCACCTGCTACCTTCTCTTTCTCCTTCTCCTTCGATCTCCTCTGACTTGATTGTCGGAGGGCCCCCACTACCCCGGTGGTGGTGCGAGGCTTGCTTGCAGGTTTCACGGCGGAGGGCGGAGCGCAACCAAAGCAACTCAAAGGGAACCCCGTTCACACCGCTATGCCAATCGTTCTCGGTTTGGACCACCAGCAACAAATGCGATGTTTCCGAAACATCGCATCTTTGAAAACACCACACCATATCGATCACCAAACAGAGTCTATAAATAGGCTCTAGTTTAGTGGTTTAAAAAAAACTTAATTCACATTACTACTACTCTGCATTCTAAGACGAAATAGAGAATTTCTCTCATCTTTTTTTCTCTTTCTTCCAAACCTTTTTTAAGTTTTTCTTTTTATATGAGCAATTGAAGATGTTGGTTGAATCAAGCCTCTCCAGCAATCGTGCTCGTTAGGAAAGAATCGGGCTAAGACAGATTGTTATATCTTATAAATGAGATTGTCGCAATCCTGCATATAGACGACAAATCATGTTCTTAGAGCAGTGTATATCATACGCTTCGATCTAGATAAGCTCTTTTTAATTTTTTGATTTTATTTTAATAAATTATTTTTTTATAATACTTTTATAAATAAAGATATAATAGTTTTTAGATAAAATATTTTTAATGTTTATTGCCATGTATAAGAGCTACGACGCAAACCATCGTAAGACCATCCCGTAAAATGACAGGGTGGGTTTGTCGGACAGAGAGTCCACGCAATCCAGCCAATTAAGCTGGGTTTACTAAAATTAAATAAAAAAAAACGACGTTAATACTAGGATTCAAAGTTTAATAAAATTATGTCAGAAAAAGATATCGATACTAGGATTCAAACCTCAGTATAAATCAATGCAATTAAACATATTTCATATTCGGTTCTTTCCATAAAAAATTACTTTTTTTCTCTTTGTTGTAAAATTAAAAATAAATATACGTCGTCATATTTTTTATAATATTTTCAAAATTTTACTGTTTAAAATAAGTTAAAAAATTCACAAGTTCTACGGTTCTTTACAGTGACCCAAATCTTGACCAGGTTGGTCTCCAATCCGTAACCATGCGCCAGGTCTACTTTTTGCATGGCCACCCTCCACATGAAGCCAGCCTCAGAGATCTCATTTCAGCAGCCTTCATGTCATATGAAGGCCCCGTTTATGATTTATATTATTTCCCATCAAAATCACAAGCATCAAGATTTCCTATCACATATGCCAAATTATAGGGTATTACACCCAACTACGCTCCGACATCCCTTCTTTACAAGATATGCCACCTTTCATCTAGTTCTTGCTCCCACTAAACAAGCAAAAAATAAGAAACTTTGCAGGCCAGACGCAAAGGTGCAGCTATCCAAGATAAAAAGATCAAACTTGATTAGATAAGCATCCCATCCATCCCTGCTCTCTCATTTTCAGGTGCACATTAACTAGCCAGCAACAAGTTAAGTAGCTCACCTTTTAAATGATATGTAAAGGCCTCATCCCTCCCAAGAGGGAGAGTAGGTAAATTAGACAAAGATAATTAAAATAAGATAACAAAATAATCAGCATGGTTTCTTTCATAATCATAAAGTTCAATGCTCCATAAAGTTCAAACTTCAACCCTCTATAAAGTTCATTGTAGACAGTCAGCATGGTTTCTTTAATAACCATAAATAGTGAACAAAGGATATCAGCCAAAAAATGCAACATATTTCTTATGTCGACATATAGATCGTGTCAATCCCCTGGATGAGTTGTGTTTGCTCCATCCCTTGTCTTATGAACCAGCATTACCCTGCCCAATCATGTCCAAAAATAAAAAGTTGAGCCAGTTTTATTGGCCATTTAACTGAATTCAGTGAAGAGTTGGGGAGAGAGAAACCTTAGCTTTAGTCTTTTTAGATTTGGCTTCTGGGCTCTGCTTGAATGGGAGAAATTCTTGGCCACCCATGAAGGGTTGCAACACTTTTGGAATTTCAACTCCATCTTCCCTCTGATAGTTTTCGAGAATGCAACAAATGGTCCTTTCTGTTGCTGTTAATGTAGAGTTCAGCATATGGACAAACTGCTTTGCCTGTTCATCATTCTGCATGGGAACCAACAGAAAAACTTGAATTACTTCACTATGTGATGAAACCCAAGATGAAAAGCTAAGGATAGCCACCCGATGATCATTTATTTTACTCTGGAATGCAGAATCAACATTTTTTGATAAAATAAAAAAGGCAGTAAAAGTTGAAATTCTTGCCTTTTTCTGGCCATATCCAATTCCTAATCTCCTTGATTGGTAATCCGTGCAATTCGAACAGGAGACTAGTTCCCTGTAGGTCTGTGATGCCGGAAACCATCCTTCCAAGTCATACTTCTTGGCTGCTGCATCATTTAAAGCACCAGAAACAATAGCCACGACTTGATAGGGAATGCTCAGCTGCGATATGTTAGTTCCATAAATACATTTATGTACCTAGCAGGCAATAATAAGAAAAATGACAAGGCTTCCAAGTTCCAAGAGCACACCTCCTTATAGAAGTCCTCCGAATTTTTTATCATTTCCTCATGCATCTCCCATGAGTCACTGTCATTTGGACTGGTAATACAGAATTGCTCTACTTTTTCAAACTGATGGACTCTAAAAATGCCCAGTGTGTCTCGACCATGTGAACCAGCTTCTTTCCGGAAGCAGGTTGAATATCCAGCATATCTAAAGTACATACAGATACATTACTAATCACAAACTAAACCAGGGTGATAGTATAGAACTCATAGATAAAATTACCAAAACAAAAATAAAGGAAAACCCATACTGTATAGGTAGTTCAGAAGGATAGATTCGATCATTTAGATGATAAGCACACAATGGCTGTTCTGCGGTCGCAATCAGATATTTGTCATCCCCTTCGCCTGTCACCTTTTAAAGATCAACTAATATCATAATCCTGGAAAACTTGAATTTAAAATTATTTAATAGTTGTAATTAGCAATCACATAAGCAGCTGGTAAGTATGCGCACAGCAAACTTGTCTATCTACTATATATAGCATGCATCATGGGGTTTCAGTTTTGAACCTCATGCGCTTCACCACCTTTAGATACCATTTGAGAGACTGAAATCCCATCCATATCACTACCTATCAAATCATGGCCTTCTGTTAGATACCCTTCCCTCTTGAACCAACCACGCACACTACATTTGCTGAGAAGCATCAAATTTATCTACAGAATCACCACCAACCATCAACAATATTCCACTTTTAGTTGTGAATGCATGTATGCTGTAATTATTCAGCAGTTGAGAAGATCATCAGCAATCCTCTGGAATTAGTCACTTGCATTACATGGAAGTTCAAGTCTGCACACGTGGATGCTTTTGTGATCACCTTCTGTTTGACCTTAATTTCTTGTAACATTCAACCATCTCTTGGCTTTTCCCACCAGCCACTTGAGCACTTAAGCTGCAATTTAA
This sequence comes from Phoenix dactylifera, assembly GCF_051530095.1. NCBI lineage: Eukaryota > Viridiplantae > Streptophyta > Magnoliopsida > Arecales > Arecaceae > Phoenix > Phoenix dactylifera. The sequence goes on from NC_143194.1 coordinate 18,551,522, forward strand.
AAGATGACGCTTGATCACTTGAGCTGTACCCAGTTAAAAGTTGGCAAATACTTAGTCTATTTAACCATTTGTTAGTGTTTTCTTAAAGGCTTCCAGTGACCGCATATTTGGTTTGAAACAAATTGCATATGCAATGTTAAATTTTTCATTATTAGTCTAGATCTTAGTAGCTGGCATCTTCTACCTAGGTTAACAAATCTGCTCCACAAGCTTCCTAGAATCTCCGACCTGCACCCGCTTCATAGGAACTTCCCTAAGTGTTTATAAAATATCTGCTCCGCAACCACACCGGCTCCCACATCTGCTCCCAATTCTAGCAATTAAGGTTCAGAATAAGAAAATATCCTATATGCTATCCAAAATGATATGACAATTATAATGTGCATATGTCTCGCACAATGTTTTCTTTTAGTGTAACTTGCAACGTAATATGCATTTCCAGCAAGTAGTTACCTATAAGACAACTTGAGCTCGAACCAACTCTCTCTTGATAATCCTATCACTGAAGGAAGGTCCTCCTTTCCTCTATTTATCAATCTCTTTTACTTTTTGCCTTTCCAACTTTAATTGTACACTATTGTATTCTTTTGATAACTCCCCTGATTCCCTCACATTGATCTTCTGCTACTAATATTATTTACTACTAACACCACCATTATTGTTGTATCTTGATACCTGCTAATAGTCATCTTCCCTGGTTTTATTCCTATAGTTTATATGATTGTCCATAGTGTTTAATAAACAAATTCTGAATCATTTTTTATAATTAAAACTAAAAGAGTTATTTTAGGTAAATTTAACTTGTTATATAATTTATTAGTCATTTAACTCTACGAAAGCCCTTTCAAGCACATAACACAACATCTAAAATACTGCATATAATGCAAGCACAGCACATGCAGCATGTCATATCCATGTCAACCCTTACATATAAGGAAAGATATGCAAGTTTGTAAAGGGATTCACAACCAACAAGCTAAGATACACTACTCCATAATATAAAATAATATTTTTTTCTTAAAACTGAAAAGACCAAAAAAAAACTGTAATTGACTTTATCTAACAGTCGATATAATAGAATACAGCTAAACAACAGCCATGTTTAAGTGCCAGTTATATGGATGTGCAACATAATGAGGGGCCTCTTAGACCATTTACAATTATAATGTTATGACAGATGTTGCGTTGACAACTAAAAGTGTTCTGTCTCTGTTCAAAGCTCTTCAAACATCCATCTGGCAGCAGCAAATTCCTAACATTTATACATGGTTTCACAGGTTTCAGATCTGTGGCTTTGAGATAGTGCAACCAATATCTCTTCCACTCTGCTAACTCCACACCCAAATCATTGTCCAAATAAACCCCACCAATGAAATACTCTCTCTCATCCCCCCCCCCCCCCCCCTTCTTCTATAATAGATAGAGGAAGATAAATAAGTTTAGGTTGCTTAATCTACTCATCGCTTAACTCCAAAAAAACAAACTTAGCAACCCAAACTGCACTACTCCATGCATCTCTCTCACCTCTGCTCTGATATTAGACATCTCTGAGTTCCAACCTGGCTAATAGTCATCCATGAGTGGCTTAGACTTGGGAATTGGGACTGCAAAAAAACAAAGACAATCGAGAAGCTACAAATAGTATAGAAGGATTCTATATGAGAACATGGTGACCAAAGTGGAAACTTGAGAGAAGAAACCAAAGAGAAGCCTTCGACTACGTAACCAAAATGGTTTTGCTCTGAAAGTTGTTAATACAATGCTAATTGTGGCTCTAAGCTTTAGTCTTAGCAAGGGACATAAAGGTCTTAAGTTTGCAAGTTTAAAATGTTTTTGAAATTACAAATGCATAAAACTCTAACCTTGTTGAATTGTATGCTAATATTTTGCATATTTTAGCCAAAGCATTAGGTTTCATATTGTGTATACTTGCATATGAGTTCAACTAACTTTTAGAGACACCATTAAAAAGCATGTAGAGTATAATCAACTTTTAGCTTTTCAGGTAGATGTTTTCCTATTCGTTTGCTTGAACAAAGAACATCTTTTCTAGTCGTTCCACAAAATACTCTTGAACATCTAACATTTGTTTATGCTTGTTATATGTCCAATAAGTTTCATTCCAATGACCTTTCCCAAACCAAGTAATAAAATAATTGCAAAACACAATCGAAAACCGACAAGCTTTTAGTCCTCTAGAAAATATAACTCAAGTCTTAATCCCAAATAGTTGGGGATGGCTACATAAATCATTTTCCTCCATCCCCCTTGGTTTAGGGTCATACTTTCTAAAAGATATTGAGATATCAAATCCTTCTACATCCTATGTGATTTTTATTCTACCTCTACCCCTCTTTCCTTGTATGTTTATTAAATCACTTCTTTGTTCTAGCACATCCCTTAGCCTACGTTATACATATCCAAACCATCTAAGTCATCCTTCTCTCAATTTGTCCTCAATTGATGCTCCCTCCATCTATTATGAATGACTTCATTCCTTATTCTATCTTTTCTTCTATTACCATACATCCATCTTAATATTCTCATTCGACCACATTCATCTTTTGCACAAATTATTTTCTAATTATTCAATGTTCTATACCATAGAGCTTAGCTGGCTGTATGGATGTCCTAAAAACTTTTTTCTTCAACTTGGCAAGTATCAACAATCACACAATATCCCAAATGCATTCTCCATTTTATCCAACATGCTATATTCCAATGGATAACATCCGCTTCAATCTCCCCTAATGAACAATCGATCCTAAACACCAAAATTGATCGCTCTTAAGATATACATGATCCTCAATTTTTGCACCATCTTCATCTCTATTTCAATTTTTACTAAAATTGCATTTCATGTATTCCATCTTGGTCCTACTTAACTTAAAGCCTTTGGATTCTAATACACTCCTCCATAATTCCAACTTACAATTAACCCTAAGCTTAGTTCATTCACCAAGCCTACAACATTTGCAAATAGCAGGTACCAGGAAGTATCATCCTTAATAATGCCTGGCACGCATATCCATGACTAGGACAAAAAAAAAGACTTATAATAAATCCTTGATGGAAAACTATTATAATTGAAAATCTATTGCAATTGGAAACTCACAAGTATTACCACCGGTAGTTCTTACACTAGTAACCGATCTAGTATATATATATATATATACACTTAATCACATTAATATATCTAATGGGATCTCCTTTTCTAACTCCTATCATAAGATCTCTCTAGAGACTCTATCTTATGCTCTGTAAATCAATAAAAATCATATAAAGATCTTGTCTCCTTTATACTTCCCCATTAACCTCCGAAGGAGAAAAATAGATTTCATAGTCAACCTTGCTAGCAATAAACCAAATTAGTTCTCTGATATTTTTGTATCCACCTCAATCTATGATCAATCACCCTTAAGGCTGCTAATGGGTCGGGTTGATTAGTGACCCAACCCGACCCAACCTGCTTAGACCCGACCCGCCCATTTTGAAGGACCCATGCGATCGGGTCGAGTTCTAAAATTGGACCCGTTCCATTTTTCGGATCGGATCTGGATTTACTGAATTCAGACCTGATTCCAACTCAACTCGATCTATTTGAAATTTGGATAATTTTGACAACCCGACTCGACCCGACACGATCTGTAAAATTATTTGGATGGATTGACTGGAACCGGACCTGACCCAGATCCGAACCGGATCTGACCCGGATCCGAATTTTTTTGGTTGGGTCCGGATTATACATGGACCTGACCCGACCCGAATGACCCATTGGGTCAAAAATTATAGCGGTGGACCCGACCCAATCCGATCTTCTATCGGATCAAGTTTGGGTCCAAAATTAGGACCCAAATAAGAAATTGGATTTGGTCGACCCATTTGCACCCCTAATCACCCTCCCCCAAAATTACATAGTATAGCTCATACGTTTAACAATATGATGTTAGAACAATTTTGAGTATCACTTTCATTCTTATAAATCAATATTATAGTACTCTTCCTCCAAATTGAAATCATCTTCTTGGTCTTTAAAATCTTATTAAATAAAGTAATCAACAAAGTTACTCCCACACCACCTAAATTAGGGTCTGTTGTGCCGGTATCGGGCACCGTGCCGGTTGCCCGGCCGCACGAGTCGGTATGAGCCCGCGTCATGCCGTGCCAGGCCTGTACTGATACAGAAGACCATGGAAAAGAGAAAAAGAAAGAGCAAGCAAGGAAGGGAGGGAGAGGGAGAGGGAGGGAGGCTAGCGCTGGTGCGGGCGGCGGAGGCTGCGGCCGAACCCCTGTTTCGAACGAAATAGGGGTCCAACCGTAAATATTTTGCGATTTTTAAGTAAAGTCGGCAATTTCGCTTGCCCGCACCAGCGCCGGCCTCCGCTGGCCCTCCGCCAGCCTCCCTCTCCCTCCCCCGCTTGCTCTCTTTTTTCTCTTTCCTTTTCGTTCTTCTTTTTCTCCAGCACGGCATTTCGGATTCTTTGTCGGAACCGTCCCAGTAAGCCGCCGGTATGGCTTGAGACACCCCGAACCGGGCGGTTCGGAACGGTTCCGCCAATCTTGACCTAAACACTTCTAAACCTCGATAGGAATTTCATCAGATCTAATAGATTTTCCTATGTAATCTTTTTAACAATTTTCTGTCTCTGATACTCAAATTCTACATACACTTACTTAACATTTGTATCCTCAATATAACTTGTAAGGTCTCCTAAATTTTCTATATGATTCCCATAAAATAGCTTATTAAAATAACTTTTCCATCTTTCTTTGATCTCGTTCACCTCAACCAAACTTTTTGATCTTCATCTCTGATCCATTTAGGTTAAGTCTCTAGTTTTGCTATATGTTAGTCTTACAATTTTATGGTATCTTTGTCCCCCTTTTTAGTTTCTAACTTGCGATATAACTCTTCATATGCTTTGAATCTAGCCTTTTGTACCACCATCTTCACTTCCTTCTTGACCATCTTATAACTTTCATACACTTCTCTACTCTGACATTTAGGTAGTCTTTCATAACATTCTTGTAGCCTTAACCGCCAATTGAACTTTCACTTTCCACCACCAAGCTTTCTTATTGGATGGCCTTTTTCTCTTTGATTCTCCAAGTAACTCTATAACCACTTTCTTAATATTTTTAGCCATCTTTACCTATATGGTTTTGATTTCCCTATCTAGACCCTACTTTCCTTCCTTCAACACTCCATCCTTAAAAGTTATTAGTTTCTTTCTTGCAAATTTCACCACTTAGTCCTCCAGTTCTTATTTTATTTAGTTCTTTTCCATTTCCTAATACATAAATGCAAAACCACCAATCTATGTTGGGTGGTTAAACGCTCACCCAATATAACCTTATAAGCTTTACACAGCTTGAACGGCCTTTTTAGTAAGGAAGAAATCTATTTGACTAATATTATATCCACTTTAGAAGTTATCAATTGAGAATCTTTTTTTAAGGCAGGTGTTAGCTAATATTGGGTCATATGTCATTATGAACTACAAGATGGCATTCTTTTCCTCATTTCTATCCTTGAAACCGTAACCTCCATGCACCTTTTTAAAACCTATAACTATATTTTTCCCATGTAACAATTCAAATAATCCTACAATAAATATCTTTTCTGCACTAGGAATCTCATGTATTAGTCCACTATATTCTCCAAAGAACGTTGCTTTGTAGCATTATCTAATCTTGCTAAGGAAAATAAGCACATTGATGATACTAATAAACTCCTCTCTTAACGCCAATTTTATCGAGATTATCCTATCTCCTATTCTCTTAATGTCTACAACCTCATATTTTTAAACTATAATCTACAATAATTCCTACTCCATTTTTAGTCCCACCTTTCCCTGTATTCCAACATTGATAACATGTCTTACCAACTTCCTTTGCATTTTTTCCTATCCACTTAGTCTCCTGCAAGCTGCAGGCATGCTATGTTAACTCTCTTCCTGGCCATTGTATTTGCTAATTCCATCAATTTCCTTGTTACCAGTCATATATTCCAAGTTGCTAAATGTATCCCACTTTCCTGAACTTTTTTTATCCACATCCATCTATTAAAACATGAGAACTATAAAATGCAAGTGTTAAACCTTGCTAATCTGACCCTCTTAAAAATATAAAATCACCATCATTTTGGTTTATGGATTGCCCACCATGTAAGAGTTTAAGAGAATACATCAAGGAAAGTGTCTACAGTGTAAATCTCCTACTACTACAAATATAATAATGTAAAATTCAGGAAATATGATGGATGCCTTTTTAAAAAAGCAAAATTGAAAATATCTCCATTTAATTAAAGGAATGATACGAGCAAGAATGGAGGGGCCTACAAACAATGTTTTGAAAGGCATCTATGGTTCGCGAGCAGTCAAAGGACCGCATATGCAGGTGCATATGAAGTTACTTATTTTAACTATTTAGAAATAGATACAATACATTCAATACAATAATAACAACAATAATGATGTAATATTTTTTTGGATGGATAATAGCAATATTAATAACAATAACAACCAATAATTAGATCCTATTTCTTAGTACCTAACCAGATAGCAATAATTATAACATAATCAGTATTTTAATATTATCAACATCCATATCAGACCTACCTCTAAAACACAGCAAACCTAACCATCAGTTTGAAACCACTTCATCTACATAGGTCTAGATAAGAATGGGTTGTATATGCAGCTATGGAATGCTAAACGAGCTCAAATATGCAGTCACAGTACTAAATAGGCTGCATAAGCGGCTGCAAATGCTAAGTGGACCACCTTTTCGATCCATATGCAATATGACCACGTATAGGCAATAGGTGCAGTACGATGCAGTCAAGGAACACTATACAAGACAACAACCAAGCCCTTTAAATAACCAAAATTGGATATTGGAAGCCCAACTCTCCCAATAAGTATGGAGTCCTTTATGCCCCTAGTCCATGCACAGAGCCGGCCTAACCCTTAGGCGACTGAGGCGGTCGTCTAAGGCCCCAGCCCAAAGAAGGCCAACTACAGGAAAGGCCTTAAAGACAAAATGGAAAGAAAAAAGGCCCCCCTGTAAGTTCGCCTTAGGCCGGCCTACTGTAGGAAAAGCCTTAAAGACAAAACGGCCTTAGGCCCCAAAGACATTGGGCCGCTTCTGCCCATGCACATGTTTTATCAACCTCACCCAAGTTTTCCTCTAACCAATAATGGTTTACAATCTTGTGCATCATGGAAGAGGTTTTGGTTAATAGACATTGTTAACACATGGAACCCTTCTTAACAGTTTATTGAGATCTTAGTACCTAGAATCTTCTACCTTGGGCAAGGCGCCAGCTTTAGAATCTTCATAGAAACTCAAACTTGAACTTATTTCACAATTGCTTCCTTATTTAAAGTGCTTCTAAAATATTTTCTTTCCCCATATCCACACTCACACCACTCATAAATCTAGCAACTAAAACTGAGATCAAATAGGAAGGCATGAATCGACAACCTATGAAAAGTTTATGAAGCGGCTTAGTCTGACAGCAACTATGAGTTATACTAAATCTAAGAGCCATGAATGTCTATTGGAATTTTTTTTTCATTTTATATATAATAAGGTCATAATTATGATTTGATGTCTTAATATCAAGCTATTGCCCTTGAAAGTTGTTGTAAGTAAACCAAACAATGTAGACAATAATTAAAATTAGTTCTAAAGTGGGCCTAGCAATGGGCACCAACCAGCCTGAGGCTTGTCGAGTCAAGCCAAGTTTAAGTAGCCCCTTGGCTTGGCCAAGGCCTAGCCCAGAAAATGAGGCCAATAAAAAATTTTTAGCGATAAACATTTTTTAATGTACATGCATATATTAAAAATCTTGAATGTTTTGAGAGGCCATGTGTTCTCTCCATGTGTCACGGCCTTTCCTTTGGCAGCAGGCCACTACACGATATCTCCCTTCTTAATTTTTTTCTCCTCCAAGCAATGGCTCTCACACTCCTGCTAACATATATCGACCTTTGTGGCATTATCCCCATAGAATTCTCATCTCCAGAGGAGTCCTTCATTGTTGTCACCTCCATGATTGGAGTCGGCATCTAGTTGACCACATTGACTGCCATCATCATGAAGGTTTCTATAGCTCAAGAAGACCTAGTAAAATCAGGCCTAGTTGATCCTTCAAGCCTAGCTTGGGTTTGGGACCTAGCTTTTGGTGAAGTTTTCAAGCTTAGACCCGATTCAAAGGTTGAAGATTTTTTGGGCCAGGTTTGGGCAAGGGGTGGCTTGATCAACTAAGCCCATTTCCAAACCTATTCTAAAGTAAATGAATCATGTAGCACTATGCTACTAACAAATCCTACACTAGCTCATATGCCTCTGCTACATAGATTTCATTTTCAAATCTTTTTTATGACATGTGCTCCCTTGCAGAGTCCTTATATAGGAATCCCTTGCAATCAAACAACTGGGCAATTACAGCCTTTGATCATTCATTGATGGTGCACAAGGATGGACCTACAAGATTAGCAAGCAACGGATCTTCATATCACAAGACTTGAATCAAGCAAATTCAGATCAATCATCTAGTACTTACTAGTCCACTTGTTGATCTTTGACAATTGAATCTTTGATGATGAGAACGCTAGCTGACAAGTTAACGAACAGTTTATCCAAAAAAGGGAACAAAAAAACTTAATATACAAATCTTTGCTTGCAGGCTTCTCAACAAGAACTTCAATAATTATTTTATTAGACTGATTATCCTTAATAATGGTAACTGAATCTGTAAACAAATTCAGATCTTTGCACAAAAAATCTAAAAGAGCAATGTGCTCATGGGTTGATCAAATACATGAATAGATAAAGGGAAAAAGAAGGAAGAACTAAAGATCAAAGGAAATGGAAGAAGGATTTTATTTTCTTCATCAAAAATTTTTCATCTTACCAGTAGCCTTTCCCCTGCATATAGAGGTCGTTGTCACTTAAAGAAATCGAGACTTTGTGTTCACTATTGATTCATGTAAACATCTTAGACCCTAAACTACAATGATAACCTCAAAAAAATTGCATCCTAATCCTATTTTAGCAATTACAATTCATAGGCAATTTGCAAGGAATGTCCAGTTTACTGCATCTAATTCATCCAAAAGATGTATCCTGTTGAGAAACCACAAAGCATATATAATATGAAAAAAACAGATCATGGAACTCAGTTTACAATCCCTGATAACTACAATTGAAATTGATTAAGAAATATAAAATGAATCAGAATTAGGTTCATAACATAAGGATACATCTAATCATATGCCACTAATCCTAGAAATTATGGTAAATCTTGTTAGGTTGTCTAGCTCGACTCACCATGCATGTCACTTACGCAATGTATGATAATCATCACTAACCCCTTCTTATATTCACCTTATTGCTCAAAGCCAAAAAAATCTATTGGATACAAGGTTCGCCGTCTCGGCACCGAACCTCGTACTAGTGCCACACTAGTACTATATCGGTACAATACGGAATGGAATCTTTTCGGCATACCAAGTATCCGTACGCCATCCATACCGGATACCAATACGGTACGATACACCCCGGACCATCTTTCAGTTCGGTATGGTGAACCATGATTGGATATGCTCTAAATGTAACTGGTAGCAAGGAAGAAACATAGAAGAGTACACTCCCAAGAAAACCCAGCCTACCATTAATTTTGTTCAGCAAAAATATTCAAATCCAATAACCTTTTCCAGATAATTCAAAACCTAAACTTTTTCTAGCAAAACCCTCCACAAAAAAAAAAAGAAAAAAGCAAAATCAATGGCCTCATGTAAGAGGGAACTCAGCATACTTTTTCCCTCCCCTTTCCAATATCCCAAACCTCAGAAACCTAAATAAAACATGTTTTTTTTTTCTTTTCCTCTTCCTGCTTACCAATTTTTTGAAGCAGAAATTCTCCTTTCCCAAGGAAAAAACTTCGTTTTTCTTTACCTACTTTGTAGGTTTCTCTCAACAACTAAACAGACCCTAGAGGATGGAAATTCTGTTTTCAGATGATTTATTGGTGGTTTATCACATTAGGTAAACATTGTTCCCATTCCAACACTTGTTTTTCAAGCTTAGTACTAAGAAACTTCTATCTAGGGTGGCACACCTGCTTCGAAAACTCTCAAGAAACTTGCTCCTAGACCTGCTTCTGAAGTGCATCATTGTCTTTGATATTTTTTTGAGAGATCCGCTTTCTCATATCCTCACGCAATCAACTTCCACATCATCTCTTCATTTAGGAAAATAAGTTCGCGTGTTACAAAACTAAAAGAATAGTTTTAAGCTCTCCTTTTTCTTCAACTGAGAACAAGTTATGAAATTAAGGATAAGGTCTACAGAGTGGTATCATTATGTTACTGCAACATTCCAACACTTGCTAGTTAAGTAACAAATTAGAAAATCCGTCTTCAAGGTTTACCAGGTTTTGGTTACTATAAATGAGATTCATTCAGAAAATATATGGTAATTTGATGAATGGAAATAAGTAGATCCCTTTAGTGTTACAAATGTCATGCTTTAAACAGAATACCTCCTTAAGCAGAGGTAACTCAGGTCTTTGAATATAACAATAATATATACGATCATCCTGAGATCAATCAATGCTCAGATTTCCTACTAAACTAGGAAATAACATTGTCTTGTGGAACATGTACAGAAAATCCCAAAACATCAGCTGCACTATGAAAAACAAACCAGAGAATACAAAAGGACATTCAATACTTACCTTGTAAAGTTCCTCATCAAATTGGGCCAGCTGCGCACATTTTGCCATTATGTCCTTTCTCATGAAAAATGGAGTCTGCATTGGTTGGTACTTTCTTTTCTTCAGAAATGCTAATCCAAAGTTTATAAGTGCCATATTTAAGAGGACTCCCTCACCCTTCAAATAGAAACCTCTCCCACCAGCTACATCAGCACCTATGTGCACCAAAAGCATGGCATTTACATGTTAGTATCAGTTATGGGTGCCATTAAAACAAGGTATGAACTTAAAAAAAAATATGATAGTGACTTAATTATCAAAATTATTCTTGAAGTATTCTCTTATGATACTATTTACAGATCAAATGCTTTCTTGATTGAAGAAATGGTAAGTGAAGAGCACAAAGCAAGCAAGTCATGCTGAAAGTACCTTTCCTTAGAAAACCTACTATAGTGAAATTCCACAATTTCTGTGAGGCTATAACATATCATAGAGCTGGTTTTCAGCAAAATGCAACAAATATGGCAACATAAAATTTCTTGACATCTACAAGGCCACACATTCAACTTAGTATGAATTCAAGTTACATATAATGTGAACTTTTCCATCTATCGATTCAGATCTTCTGAGGTAAAAACAAAGTGATTTACCAGAAGAAGCCATAAAGCTAAGCATTTGCTAACCAACTTCAAGCACAAGATATTTTTCATCAAGAATAACTTTACAGATTCTTAATATACATATATAAAGGAACATTCTACTTGATATCAGGTCAGCTCGACATCATTGAGCATTCTCAAAATTTCTTCTCAAATAACAAAATAAGAACTAGAAATGGTACCATAATAAACAATAAGCAATCTAATCTAGAGGATACCCTTTTCTGCATCCACAATATCAAGCAGCTTGACAAGGTCAACATGATTCCTCAACTTTCCCTCCATCCGCCGCTCCCCCCATGTCCGAATCACCTCATTGTTGGCCTGCAAACCAATTCCATGTCTATCTACAGCCGTTATCTTCCGAAATAGAGCAATTACAAAGAAAAATAATAATAATAATCCTGCACGAGGGCGCTGAGACCTCATCATTGCTGACGGGGACCGAGTCATGGACGAGGTTGCCGACGATCTCGAGCCTAGCATCCAGCGCGACCTTTGCTTCCTGGACCTCCACCTCCTTCGCGGCCGTCAGCTTCTTGTTCTCCTCCGTGCTCTTTATCATCCCCGTCGCATCTTCCTTTGCCTTCACCAATCCAGAGAAGAAACTTGGATCGATCCCACATCACTGAAAGAAGCGGTTAAGAAAACAAAAACGAGAGGAGAAGAACTCACGATCTTGAGGCGGGCAATCTCCTTGTTGATGCGATTGAAGTCCTTCCTCAGATTCTCGAGCTCGAATTGCCCTGGAGGATTTAAGTTTAAGGGATCTCGTGAGATCGAAAGAACAACAAAACGGAAAAGAAAAATGGAATTTTTTAAGTTTTATTCTGAGAGCGGATTATTACGCTGGCGCCATTCCTTGTCGAGGTGGATGATCTCGTCGACGATCTCGACACTGGCGAAGCGGCGGCGCTGGGACTCGCGGACGCCCTCGGGGTCAAACCCCTTTTCAGCCCGGAATATGTTGATGTCCAGCATCGCTTCTTCTTCCTTCGGGATGAAGTAGATGAGGACGAGGAAGGTGAAGGCGGAAAGGAACGACGAGGAGGGTTTTATGAGGAAAACCGGCTCGTTTGGTTCGCGGGAAGTATTTTCCATCCTAGAAATATAATTCCTGAGAATCATATTTCTAGAAAGAGGATATCTAGGAAAGTACTTTTGGCATGTTTGGTTAACCATGGGAAAGTGACAAATTTCTAAAGTGCTTATGTTTGGTTGACCATCCACTTTCCTAGGAAAGTTATGTATAATTCCTATTATGCCCTTAATAAAAATTAGGTCTTTAATACCTCTTTAATGCTTCTTTAATGCTGAAGGGTCTTTTTGGGAAAAAAATAAAAAAGGAGTGATTCCCACCTCATGGGAAAGTTACTTTCCCATATTTCTCATGGGAAAGACTTTCCCATGAAATGTGGGAATCATATTCCCATAGGAATACAACTTTCCCATCTCTCTCCTTTGAAAACTCCAACCAAACAAGAGGCATTTCATTACTTTCCCATTGACCACACTTTCCCCCCTCCTTTTCCTGCGAACCAAACGAGCCCTTAGCCGGAATATGTTCCTTTGGCACCATCATCATCCCCATCTTCCTTTTGAAGTCCCCAATTGCATGCTAACCCCCGCCTTTTCAACTTATTACATCACAAGTTTTTGGAGTTTATAATCTCAGCAACCATAATAAAAATAAAAAATAAAAATAAAATAAATAAATAAATAAAAATTTCATCACATGGTGCTTCGTGGTTTTTATTATGATTCTGTGGCGTGTTGCATGAATCTCACTTAATCTCCCGAGCGATGTGCCATTTTTTTTTCATATATAAAAGTAGGGGTGCAATCGAGCCATACTGAATTGAGTAGCTAGATGCTCGAGCTCAACTTAATTCAAAATACTCGAGCCCAAAACTCGACTCGAAATCGATCAAACTTTAATTTCCAAGCTTGAACTGAACTTGATATTAAAAAAAAAAAAAGTAATACTTGAGATCGACTAGACTTAACATAATCAACCGAGCCATATTCGAGCTCGAATTCAAGCCTTAACTTAATTAAAAAAATATGGTAAAAACAAAATATAAACTAAGCTGGATAGGACGTTCGTTTTCATATTTTCTTTCCAAAGTATTTGTTGAAACTCAAATTTGTTGAAGGAGGAGGAGATCTCTTTCACCTTCAACAGGACTTCAATATTGTAGGATCTCGGGCTTCATACACTCCTCAGACCTGATTAACGACCAAGAATCACTACAGGGCTTGAGTGGTTGCCCTAATGGTAGTCCAATGATCAATGCTTCGTACTCTGCTTCATTGTTGGATGTTTTGAAATTAAACCTCAGGGCTTACTCAACCACAACGTTCTCAAGACTGATGAGGATCAGCCCAACTTTGCATTCTCCTACATTAGAGGACATGTCAATATAGAGTGTTCAAAAAGATTGTACCTTTGATTAATGTTGCTCAGACTCCACTTCAGCTTCTATTTGGTCTTCAAGCTTAGCTTCCTCCGGCATAGTACACTCAACAATGAAGTCGGCGAGGCTTATGCTTCAATGGTAGACCTAGGCCGATAATTTATATCAAACTCTCCAAGCTCAACGGCCCACTTGGCCAAGTAGCCAAAAATTTTCAGCTTCTATAATACCTTCTTCAATGATTGATCAATCATAATATGATAGTATGAGCTTTAAAGTATGGTTGCAGTCTCCAAGCTGGATGACCAAGCATAGGTCATTTTCTCCATTCTTAGGTACCTTGTCTCGACATCCTAAAGTAGCTTGCTCGCATAGTAAATAGGCTTTTGGTTTTCAAGCACTTCTCTAAAAAGAACCAGGCTAATTGTGAGAAAGATATGGTCATGTAGAAATGCAGATTCTTCCTGACCTCGAGTTTAGTAAGGAGGAGACCTGAGGTATTGTTTTAACTGATTGAACGCTTATTGGCATTCCCCGATCCATTCAAAATTTTTGCATTTCGCATGATCTTGAAAAAGGAAAGACATCTTTCTGCCGACCTAGACACCAATCTACTTAGAGCAGCTATCTGTCCAGCAAGCCACTAGACCTCTTTAACCGTCTTCGAAGCAGTCATTGCCAACACTACTTGGATCTTCTCCGGGTTGGCTTCAATTCCTCACTGGGTCACCATAAAGCCTAGAAACTTTTCTGAGGTGACTCTGAATGCATATTTATTCGAATTAAGCTTCATATTATATTTTCTCAGAGTCTAAAAAGCTTCATAAAGGTCGATGACATCAACATTATGGCTCTTCACGAGTAGATGTCCACGTATACCTCCATAGTTTGGATGATCTATTCCTTAAAGACTCGATTGACCAGTCGTTGATATGTAGCTCTGCATTCTTCAAACTGAATAGCATCATGTGGAAGCCATATAATCTTTTGTTCGTAATAAATGTCGTCTTTTCCCTGTCCTCGAGGTACATCTTGATCTGATTTTATTTCGAGAATGCATCTATGAAATGAGAAGCTGGTGACCCAAGATACCATCAACAAGTTGGTCGATCCTCGAAGTGAAAAGCTAGCTTTCGAGCATGCCTTATTAAGATTAGTGAAGTCGATGTAGACTTTCCAACATCCATTGGCCTTTTTTTGACGAGCACCATATTGGCTATCCATTCCAGTTAGTCAACTTTATGAATGATCCTAGCCTTCACGAGCTTACCAACCTCTTCATCAGTGGCTTGTTGTCGCTCAAGGGTGAAACTCCTATTTGTTTTGATATACCGGCCGATGCTTAAGGTCTACATTAACCTGTGCATCACAATAGAAGGATCTATACCTGTCATATCGATGGCCAATTAGTTAAACATGTCAGTGTTGCAGCCGAGGAACTGGATTACTCAATTTTTCATTTTCTTATGGAGCAACAAGCCAATCTGGATTGTTCTCTATCTCCTCCTCTTCTTCTTCTTTTCTTCTTCCTTCTTTTCTTCTTGAAAAAATAGAGAATGAAGGAAGAGGGTGGACCGATGGTTGTCATGGTCATAGTCCAGCAAGGGTGCAGCAGGCGCCGGTGGCGGCTAGTAGAGGGTGGCCGGTTGGATTTAGCCCAAAAATAGGGTCAAACAAGGGGTCTTGGCTCGGTCAATCTTGGGTCCCAATCCGCTTGTCAGCAGCTGGAGGCTCTGACATTGGACAGAGGTCAACACAGGAGAGAGGCCAAGAGTCTCGGCAACAAGTGTCGATGGTGACGGTGGTCGAAAAATAGAGAAAAGAGAACCGAAATAGGGGTACCCTGTTTTGAATGCAAATTCGGCGATTGTTGGCTCTAAAAAGGCCATGTATAATGGCTAGAAGCCTAAGAAAAAAAAAGAAAACAAGGCGGAGAATTCTCACCTTGGTCCAACGAGGCTCCGGTGGCCTTTTTTCGGCGCCGATTCGAAGAGGAGGCTCGGAGAAGAAGCTTGAAAGTGGCGATGATTCCCTGCGATTCTGGCGGTGGAAATCAGAGGGGAATGAGGGGGATTAAATAGGTGAAGTCTCCGAGTTCTAGTTGACCTTGGAATCCCCGTTTTCCACCAAAAGTGGAGAAGGAAGAAGACTCCTTTCTCCGCTTCATCATGCCACAGGGCATGATAAGCTTGGGCGGGCCTCTTCGGGCCGGCCACAGGGCCAAGAAGACTAGGCTATTACATTCTCCCCTCTTAAAATAATTTGTCCTCGAAATTAACATACTTGAGACTCAACTTTGAAAGTAATCAACCATCATATCATCCTTGAGCTTTCCAATAGTCTCCCTCTTGGAGTACCTACTCGTAAGATTGGACATAAAGAATCATGGCATCTTAAACTTGATCCTTTCCATCTACAATACATAGTAGGTTCTTTTGATCTTCTTCAAAAGAAGACAACATCTCAACCTTGGATTTAAATGCATAGAGAGAGATAGAGAGAGAACTACATCAGATCTTACCTTCAATGGAACGGAAATGAATAAAATTTTTCATGTTCCTTCTTCTATCTTCACATGCTAGCCTATTCATCCCACCCACCTAATTTATATTACATTGTATTAAATGCTATTGTTTCTAACCAATGCAACAGTAACATCAAGCTTCTTTAGGCATGTTATTCCCACATCAGAAGTTCTTCTTTCTAAGAGCATTCAAGCCACAAAATCATACAGCAGAGGTGATGGTTGCCAAAGAAATTTGGGGATTAGTACTCCACCAAGCACTTATTGTTTTTGGATAGCTCAAATGATGGAGCCTATATGGAGATCACTTAGAACAAGGAAGTACCTTCATAAAGTTTTTATAGCCTCAACCTCTTTTGAAGACATATCGACCAGAGGAAAGACAAGCCAGGAAGGCTTTAGAGTTCAAAGAAAAGGGTACTGAAGGGAATTACCTTGATGAGTTGGACCTTCATAAAACTTTTTGAAACATTCTGAGAAGGTAAGAAAAGGTCCCTCCAAGCGGGCATATTAGAGACTAACTAGATGAGCTTCAGGAATGTCGGTTGTAGTTGGCCGGACTTCATGGAAATAGGTATACAGCTAAAGTTGGAAGATCCATGAAGGGCCTCCACAACCTCAGGTCTCTAAACTAAGTACCCGAAGGCCTTGATATAGATAGGCCAAGACTTTGGGGGGCAAGGCTATAAGCCAATCGTCAGCCAAGGCTGCAATCAGTCAGAGATGTGATTTCACAATCTTGATTGAATGAGAAAAGAGGAGACTTGCAAATCCAAACAAGAAAAGAAATGACAAATTCTTGTGTCGAAACTGGTCTGGTCTACTAGCTAAAGGCCTTCATATAAAAGCATAACTAGCCTTCTTATCCAAGTCCGACACTATTCATCTAGGTGTTCATATTGAACACCTCATCGATGGGTTGAAAGTTCAAGAGAACCCCTAAATTTAGAAGACTGACCCTGGTAATCTTGTGATTTAGATACAGGATGTTAGTTGAAGAAGACTAGAAACAAAAGACAGTATGGATGAGGGATTGGTTGGCTATAGGAGGAGATTTAGAGAGAGATAAAATAACTAAGAGGCTATTGTCCTCCTATATAGAATCTTTGTATTGGGAAACATGAGCCAACAAGAGATCCCAAAGATCATTCTTGGTTGGCCGAGACCAATGGGAATTAGGATTTTTCCAAGCCAAAGATTCTCATTAGAATGACAGATCAAAGATAGATGAGAGGATGCTGAGAACCCTAAGAGGAAGCTAGAGGAATCACGGATGAATACTTGTGATTGTAGATCTAGGATTCCTTGAACGCTCAAGTTCTTGTCCTTATTAAGCAACGTCATTGAAAGCAGTGTGCAGATTTATCTTGTTTAGAAGAATAAGCTAGTGAAAACAAGGACAACGAAGACAAGCTTTAGAACTGGGGCTTGATGAGGTCGGAGGGTATCCTCCGAACCCCAGAGCTCAGTCCCCACCGGGCTTAGACAGGACCTCTCCGCTATCTAGTCGATGTGGGACTAAGGCCCTGTTTGGGGGAGCTGTTGGAAGTAGAGCTGTTGGAAGTAGAGCTGTCTGAAGTAGAGCTGTTATAAAAAGTTGTTTGCTGTTTGGTAACTACGTTCGTAAAGTGCTGTGATATTTTGTTTTGTGTTTGGTAAACAAACTAAGAAAGTACTTTTATATGACAAAATTACCATAAAGGACATTGCATAGTATTATACAACATAACATAATAAAACATAACATAAATTAATACATAAATATACGATATAGTATAATATTATTGTAATATAAAATAATATTATGTTAATATAGCATAATAGTAATATAATTATTAGAGTAAATTAATATTTGGTAATATAACATAATATTAAATTATTTAACATAACATATTAATGTATTATGATATAATGTAATATATATTATATTTATAGTATAATACAATAATAAAAGTATAAAATATTATAATTATTAGTATAAATTAATTTCTCATAATATAACATAATATTAAATTATTTAAAATAACATATTAATGTATTATAATGTAATGTAATATAATACAATATTTATAGTATAATACAATAATAAAGGTATAAAATATTATAATTATTATTATAAATTAATTTTTCATAATATAACATAATATTAAATTATTTAACATAACATATTAATGTATTATGATATAATATAATATGATATTATATTTATAGTATAATACAAAAATAAAGGTATAAAATATTATAATTATTAGTATAAATTAATTTTCCATAATATAACATAATATTAAATTATTTAACATAACATATTAATGTGTTATGATATAATATAATATGATATTATATTTATAGTATAATACAAAAATAAAGGTATAAAATATTATAATTATTAGTATAAAATAATTTTCCATAATAATTTCCCATAATTTCTCATAAAATAATTTTCCGCGGTCCAGGGGCTCTTCTTCGTGGTCCACGCTCGAGGAGGACCTCAGTGTGGGCCACGAGGTTGATGATAAAAAAAAAAAACAATAGATTGATTTTGGAAGGTATGGAAAAGGATTAAAATTTTTTTCTTCTAAAATGTGGTTCAAGAGATGCATACAAAAATTGAAAAGAAAAATACCTTTTCTTACGGAAGGGAGTCTGACGGCTTGGGTTCTTGGCTCCAGCAGATTTTTAGGTTTATACAGGGATAAACTATGTAATTATGTTATTTTAATATGGGCATTTTTGTCAAAAATACAGCTTTCCGAAAAAGCTGAAACAACTTCCTCCCAAAAGCTCCAAATTGGAGCTTCCTCCCAAAAGCTGTTTTCAGCTTCCCGCAAAAGCTGAAACAGCTTTTTGAAAAATTTACCAAACACAGTTTTTCATCTAAAAGTACTTTTGGAGGGACAGAAAGTGCTTTCTAGCCCTCCAAAAGCTCCCCCAAATAGGGCCTAAGTTCGGACTCTTTATTCCCACAACAGGGCTCAAGGAAGGGTGAAAGAAGACGATCCTTAGTTATCCAAGGCTAGCTCACCGCACCAAGGTTTACCCAAAATGGATCCTAATTGATTGCGATATCTCAAAGGGTGATCGGATTACACTAGTTATTTAGAAGAGCCGATATTGTGCGAACACATGGTCATTCCCTATGGTCAAAGAGTAGTGGGTTGCGTTATAAATAAGGGATAATCCCGACGAGATGCAGAAATCTCGATAGTTGGATATTTGAAAAACCTATCAGGCACTTAATTAAGGTCACAGATATGGCATTGGGTATATCCCATCACCATTCTGACTGTCAACCAATGGGATGTTAGGAGCATTATTGACACCATATCCTAAATTGTAGTGCTAGTCCAAAGACCAGTTTGATAGCGGTCACATGGGAATCCTAGAAACTAAGTAATAACAAGCTCTAGCCATGGTCATGAAAGGGTGGCTAAGCATATAGGTTTGATTTAACAAGATGAGTGTAAAGACTATTGAAGGGAGGTGTTAGATCAACATAAATGATTTCATAGACCGAGCAGGCCTATCAAGTTACC
The DNA here is from genome assembly GCF_051530095.1 of Phoenix dactylifera. Taxonomy (NCBI): domain Eukaryota; kingdom Viridiplantae; phylum Streptophyta; class Magnoliopsida; order Arecales; family Arecaceae; genus Phoenix; species Phoenix dactylifera. The sequence goes on from NC_143194.1 coordinate 18,571,381, forward strand.
ATATGGCATCACGTAAGATAAACCAGGCAACGTCTAACGAAGGCTGATTGAACCAATCAAGTGACTACTTGAGCCATTAGTTGAGTCCTGAAGAGGGCAGGATGTTATGCTGAATCGGAATATGGCCTACCGGATAAACAATGTATTGACTTAAAGGCCGATCATGACTTATGCTAAGACCTCAGCCTAACACTGGATGAAGTCTCGCAAGCAGAATGTAAGAGGTGGAATTAAGTACTGAAATATCATGACATAGAACATAGAGATATGGCTAGAATCCATTGTGGCTATTGTTATAAGAAAGTGGATAAAGTGATGGTAATAGAGAAAGACAGATGTCAATGCTAGAAGAGGCCAGCTACCAAGTAGTAACAAAGAATGTGTGTAAATATTTTATAATTCTGAAAAGAGATTCTTCGCCAATCAAATGACTGGTATTTTATTTTATTTTTCAATTATTTCTTTAACTTTAGTTATCCTTTAGCTTCTAGTTATTAGCATAGTACCCTAGTTACTGCTCCCTTTCTCGAGAAAGCGATACTCAAATAGCAAAAGTTTTTTGAAGGTCCAGATAGTAGAACCTACTGCTGTCCATTCTTTCCTATTCAAACATCCACGACATGCCCACATATCATTCCATTCCAAACCGATTATCTTTTTTTATCCTACGCCAGGAGGAAAAGAAAGGAGCAACAATAGTACGTTAATGATATTTTATATCTTTATATTACTAGTTACATAATTATCACATCATAATATATTATCCATTATTGAATTATGTTTTAAAATTATAATAATATTACATTTTGAAAATAAATATAATAATATTATAGTGATAATAAAAGCTCTGCAAGTAGATATTATATAATAATATAAATCAAATTTTTATAATAATAAATATAATAAAATTATTATTTATATAATGTTTTTGAAAATAAAATTTCTCCATTTAATTCTTGCTAAGAAACTTGAACTATAGGAAAGTTCAGGCATCACATCCCTTACATTTAAGAAAATGACTCAAAGATTTGAAATCAGTGGAAACAAGTATTACAATCATCTTACTTTACTTGCGCCATGCTTCAAGCTGTTCCCTTTTAACTCCAAGTCTTGTTTGTCAGGACCTTCATTTGTTTTTTTTTTTGCTAAAACCGATGATTCATACTATTCGGGTACGAATGCACCTAGAAGAGTCAGCATACAAAATCTCCCGGATAGCACCAGGTAAATCACCCTCACCGACCCATAGTGAGCCGCCTGAGTGGCACGCAACAAACGCCGCCACCCAGTCTGCCGCACCATTGGCCTCCCGATATACATGCCCTGCTCGAAAGAGCACCCCCCCTCACCATCAACCATATATCCCGGAGCAGTGGGTGAACTGCCCTATCGCTATACGGGCCCTTCCGGACCCAACTGATCACAGTGGCCGAGTCTCCCTCCAGGATGATGGAGCTCGCCCGCAAAACGGATCGCGCATATCGCAACCCCATCCAAGCTGCCCGCAGCTCTGCCCCTGGAACTGAGATGTCGAAGATCTGACAGCCTCCTGCTGCCACCAAGCGGGAATCCGGGCCCCTGATGACAAACCCAGCACCTCCCCTCCTGCCGCCATCCTGGACTGAGGCATCAAAATTGACCTTGAGGAAGCTCGGGGGTGGGGGCTCCCAGGTGAAAAACACTACATGAGGAGCTGCCGAAGCAGAGTGGGGGCCCCAGATGTCCCGAGCTATCATAGGTCCAAGGTATGAGTCAACATGGAGGAACTCCGCTGCCTGCGCCCGAGCCCGCTCCATCACAAACCACGGGGACAGACTGATATCACCAAAAATACGGCCATTTCTGGCCAACCAAATCTGGTAAGCTGTACATGCCGCTCTAACGGCCAAACATCGCATCGGTGGGGATCTAGACCAGCCCCGAACCTCCTCCAGAAAGCCGTCCCTCCGGCTCCAGACACCCTCCGAGAACCCAGACAGCCTCCAAGTCCTCCTCGCCCAGCCACACTGGAAGAGTACATGATCCACTGACTCGTCCACCTCGCAGAGCGTGCACAAGGGGGAAATGCCGACCCCCCGTCGACTCAACTCTGAACTAGTCGGCAGGCGATCCTAGGCCACCTTCCAGAGGAACAGTGCCACCCTCTGGTGTAGGCCAAACCTCCATACCCAACCACAGTCCCTACTCAGCTCAGACTCCTGCTGAAGAACCCGAGAAACATCACCAACACTGACTCTGGTCCTACAAGTGGTACTCCAGACCCTGACATCCGGACCAGCTGACCCCGGGATGGGAAGAGCCCGAACGCGCTCCACTAGGTGCTCCCCAAATAACTGACCCAGTCTGTCCTCATCCCACTCCCTCTCGCCTGGCACGAGGAGGTCACATACCCGGAGTCCCACAGCTAACTCAACTCCAATCATCGTCGGCCACAAGCTCAGCGGGAGAGCATCCACCCATGGGTCCTCCATAACATCAATGGACCTGCCATCGCCAGTCAACCACCTGGAGTGTGCCTGAGCCATAGGCAGATACCTCCCAATCTCCCGCCACATAAAGGAACTCCTCCGGCTACCCCTCACCTGGCCCACTAAGCCTGCTGGACCATATCTCGCTGACATGACCTGACTCCATAGTCCATGTGGCTCCAGAACAAGCTGCACAGCACGCCTCGCCAAGAGTGCCTCACGCCTAGCCAGGAGAGACTGTACCCCTAGGCCACCCTCACTCAAAGGCGTGCAGACTCTCTCCCAGGCCACTAGATGAACTCCATGGCCCCTCCCCAAAGAGCCCCACAGGAAGCTCCGCATCAGCCGCTCAATCCCTACCAGCACTGTCTTCGGCACAACTGTGTGGGCCATAATGTAAACCGGCATGGAGCATAGCACTGACCTGACCAGCGTCAGCCTGCCCATCATAGAGAGGGATGAGGCCCTCCAACCCTCAAGCCTACTCTGTACTCTCTGCACCAGTGTGGAACACTCCGCCACCCGCAACCTCCTCCCAGTAATGGGAACTCCCAGGTAATCTAGTGCCCCCTCCTGCTCCTGCATCCCCAAAATCACCCTGATCTCCCGTCGCACCCTCCGCTCCGTGCTCGGACTGAAGAATATGGCTGACTTTTGGAGATTAATCCTCTGGCCCGACGCCTCACAGTAGTCCGACAGCACTCTCTGGAAGGTGCAGGCCTCACTAGGTCTCGCCCTAGCAAGCAGAAGGCAATCGTCTGCAAACAACAAATGAGAAATGGGCCGGGCGCCAGGGGCTGGACTATAGGCGGCCAGCCCCTGGTCCTCACAAGCAGCATGTAGCCAACGAGAGAGAACATCAGAGCAAATAATGAATAAGTATGGGGAAAGAGGACATCCCTGGCGAAGCCCCATAGTAGCTCTGAAGAAGGGAGATGGCGTACCATTGACCAAGATGGAGAAACTAGGCCCTTGCACACAGCCCAGGACCCAGTCAATCCAGATCTGATGGAAACCAAAGCTCTCCAAAGCACACCTGAGGAAGTCCCAACGAATCCGGTCGTAAGCACGCTCCATATCCAGTTTCACAGCCATCAAACAACGCCTCCTCGATGCGCGCTGTAGATCTCCCATCATCTCCTGGGCTAGCAATATATTATCGGAAATGCTCCTCCCCCCCACAAACGCCCCCTGCTCCATACTAATCAAGCTAGGCAACAAGGCCCTCATTCTCCCAACCATGATCTTCGCTACTACCTTGTACAAAGAGGTGCACAAACTAATGGGCCTGTAATGACCCGGCTCCGCCGCATCCTGACGCTTCGGGACCAAGGTTATATAAGTAGCCTGCCAGGCATCCGCCATCACCGCCCGAGCGAAGTATAACTGCACAGCCTCCACAACTGACCTCCGAATGATGCTCCAATATCTACGAAAAAAGAACGGCGGAAATCCATCCGGACCTGGAGCCTTGTCCTCCCCCAGGGACCACACTGCCTCCTGCACTTCTTTATCTGAAACTGGCTGGATCAATGCTGCATTCTCTGACTCCTCAACACGGACTGCCGGCCTGGGAAGCTGATCCGATACATAGGGCCCATCTACCTCCGTCCACCAGGATCTGAAAAACTCTAACAACACCTGTCTCACTGCAGAGTCCTCCACCACCCACTGGCCCGTCCCAACCCTCAACGATCGAATCATATTCCTTTGCCTCCTGATGACCGTCGATCGATGGAAAAAGCTAGTGTTCCGATCCCCCTCCTTGACCCACTGGACCCTCGACTTCTGCCTCCAAATTGTCTCCTGTTGATGTAGCAAGGAATGATGGGATGCCAAATAGCGTCGCAAATCCGACATCTCACCCTCCTCCAACTCCCCACCATAGTCCTCCCTCCCCTGAAGATCTGCAATCCTGCCCTCCACCTCCTCTAGTTTCCGGAATATGTTACCCACTACCTCCCGGTTCCATCTTCGAAGACGACGCTTGGTGAGCTCCAGCCTCCGCGACACCCTCTGCATGGCATCACCCTGAACTGGCATGGCCCAAGCCTCTCTGACTATTCCCCAAGATTGGGGGTAAGACAACCACAGCTTCTCAAAACGAAAAGGGCTGTGGTAGCTGGAGCTCGAAACTGTAGAAATCAGAATAGGACAGTGATCTGAGGCAATCCGAGCAAGATGACTAACCTGATAGGAAGGGAACCGCTGAATCCAATCCGGGGAGGCAATGGCCCTATCAAGCCGCTCCCACACCCTCGAGCGACCAGTCTGATTGTTGCACCAGGTGAAGCGCGGCCCAGTGAACCCGAGATCCACTAAGCCAGCCCCATTCATAAACTCCCGAAACTCCCTCCTGTCCACCGAATCCGAATAAGCTCTGCCTCCACGTTTCTCAGAGGGGGCAAGGATACAGTTGAAGTCACCCACCACCATCGTCGGCACCCCCTGGGACAACAACCGAGACAGCTCACCCCAAAGAAGTCTCCTAGTGCGGTAATCCGTGCTGGCATAGACCTCACACAGGACCCATGGGGGTTCATTCGGTTCAGAGATGACCATCACAACCTGCTGCGGGCAATTGCAAAATGCCTCTATAGAGGCCACTCCACGTCTCCACAGCATCATAATACCACCAGACAATCCCTGGGACTCTATCACAAAAGATTCCCAGTCAACGGCCAACCTCCGCATCACCCGGCACAAGCCTTCTCCAGAGACTCGCGTCTCACAAATAAAACAAACCTCGGGGCAATGAAGTTGAACTAATCTCTTGAACGACGTCAAGAAAGACGGCTTGGACGCCCCTCTACAGTTCCAAGCTAGTATTCTCATTTAAAAACTATGGGATGAGGATGAGGCATGCCCCTGACTTGGGCTACCCCCACCATGTTTGGATGAGTCCCCAGACTCCACCCCAGCATCCTGAATCACCGCCCGTAACAGTTCCACCACCCTCCCGTGAGCTTGAATGGGGGAGCTGGAACCCTGATCAGACTGACCCGGGAGGCCTCTCAGCACCACATTCGTTGAAGCACCAGGGGCTGGCTCCACCGGCAACCTCGAGAGCACCTCCTCTACTCCCGACGCCGACCAATCACTAGTTTGCAGGTCCGGTGGCGTCTCCCCACACTGCATCGGCAGAACCGGAAGTCCCTCCACCACCTTGCCGTCCGAGGCCATACCAGCTGATGTCACCTCGACGCCTCCTGCCACTGCCACCCGCTGCAGAGGAGTCGGAATCGCTGCCACAGGATCGCACGCCGGAGAAGAGGCCACCGGAACTGGCACCACGGGTCCCTCACCCGTTGGGGCGACACCAGTCGCCGGCCGGCTCGGGGCCCTAGCTGGAGGCAACGAAGCACTCCTGAAGTGCCTCCTACCCTCCACCCTCCGTCGGTGCTGCGGATCATCGAAGGAAGATGAAGAAGAGGACCGCGGGATCTGAGACGGCAAATTCCGTCTCGCCTGCAGTCCCCTGAAACCCCTTGCCGGGCTGCGGGCCCGCTTCATAGGGCTTGGGCCCTGTCCACAATCCCTCCCAGAGTCGTTCTTCTGGCCCATTCTAGCCTGGCCCGTACTCACTTTGGGTAGGATCACGGATGGCCCAGGACCCGGCCCGCTCGCCTCAACTCGCCCAGTTGCCACTCGGCCTGCAGTAGATGCCGAGTTCAACCCGGACCCCGAGTCAAGAGGAGTTGACTCAGTGATCAGCTCCCCACCCACCGCTTCCTTCTCCGGCGACCTCCTCCTCGCCACTTTAGAGGGTTTTTGCCACCCCTCCGTGTCCGTGGGCGACGCAGCAGAGGGTATCGCCGCTGAAGGGGACCTCGGCCCCGACCCGGAGGCCGCCCGGACCGGCGAGAGAGCCCCTTCCGAGACTGCGGTCTGCTTCCCCTTCGGCTTGCTCCCCTTCGGCTGCCACATCTTGGAGGTGGACAGCCACGGGCCAAAGGGCAACCGGCTTCCCAGGCGGTCCCCCTCCTTCAACTCCGCCCCCGGCTCCTGAGGAGGAGGGCCACCCTACACACCAGCCCCCACCGGGGATGTGGACGGGAACGGGCAAGCGCCCTCACCGTGCCCGATCCTGGCACACCTGAAACAGAACCCGGGCAGGTTCTCGTACCGGAATGCCTGCCAGAGGGAATCAGAGCCTACCTGGATGAAGGTCCCCGGCCGGAGCGGCTCGCACACGTCCACCTCGATCTTGACGCGGGCAAATCCCAGCTTCCGGCCTTGATCGGTGAATTTATCCAGCGCCAGAGGCCGACCCGCCTTCTCCGCAATGTACCAGATGAGCTCCTTAGTCCAGTACTCCGTCGGCAAGCTCGGGAGTCGAAGCCACACAACCGCCCGCCTCAACTGCTCGGCCCCCGGAACGAAGTTAGGCCGCCAACGCTCCATCGCTAGGAGCTGCCCTGCCACTAGCCAGGGACTTGCCTCCATTGCTGCCTCCCGGTCTTTCTCGCACCTGAAGCGGAAGACGAAGGACTCCTCTGCCATCGTGAAGCCCTCGACGTCGTAGTCGAGCTTCCCGGCCACTCGCAGTTCCCGGCAGATCCACTCCACCGGCACTCTGCGCCCTAGGCTTCGCATGATAACAGCAGAGTCGCGCCAGGCCGCCCTAGCCAGCTCCATCTTCTCCGGCGGGATCTCCACCACGTCAGTGAATCGGAGCTTCAGGGACTCCAACTCTGCGGCAGAGATTTGGTGATTGGACCATAACGGCGCCTTCGGGAGACTCTTCGCCACATACGGAAGGCCCTTCGCCACATCCGCCCATGACCGGCTCTTCTCGCCCGGACGTTGCTTGTCCCCCATGGCCGCCTCTGCATCCTTGGGACCCGGAGTCCCCTGCGTCGCCATCCCCCCTCCCCCTCACAGTCACTCACCAGATGTTTGAGAAAATACCCCACCCACCGCACGAATTTTAACACACCCAGGCACACATCCCGAGTCACTCCTTCTCTCTCCTCTCCTCTCTCTCCTCTTCTCTCCTTCATTTGTTTGAGATACATAATAGACAACACTTACGACAGCCACAACCTAGTAACAGGCATATACTAGAACCTGACAACCTTCAGTAGTAAAATTTTTGTTTGCAGAACTAGTTTAGTGCCAACGTGACCCGAAGTAATAGGATATCAATAGTATGGATCTTATTCAGTATGACTAACAGTTCTCTAGGCAAACAATATGATAATCTTCTAAAACATAATTCTTGCTCTGGATATCACACACCTAAAATCCTCTCTCTCATGGACAAACATATCAGATACACTCCATGACACTAAAGTATTTATTTTAGGTTTTGAAACAAGCAGCCAAATGATGACCATCTCACCATCAAAGTCCACTGACTGAACTGAACTGAGTCCATGCCTCCTACACAAGAAATAAAAAATTTAGTATATATAAATATAAATATGCATTTTAGTCAACCAATATTTACTGTTTTGTGAAGAGAAACAAAAGCTTATCAACTTTTACTAACGAAAGCTCAAACTAATGCCTAAATGATAGGAGATAATATTTTCCGATGGCCAGTAGATTTTTGGGAAGTATCCCATAGTCTTTTACAAAACTTCACAGTTGAGCTCAAGATTAATTATTGAGAAAAAACAAGGTTCTAATCAAACTTTAACCATCTCATTGGACTCCCTGAAGCAATGTCAGCGGAACTATCCCGAACCGCCTGATTTGGGACGTCCCAAGCCGTATCGGCCGCGGACCAGGATGGTTCCGACGATGAAAACGAGACGGCGCTGGAGAGAAAGAGGATGAAGAAAAAAGAGGAAAAGAGAGAGAGAGAGAGAGAGAGAGAGAGAGAGAGAGAGAGAGAGAGGAAGGAAAAGAGATGAAGGCGGAGGACGGGCAGCCGCCGCGCGGAGGAGGGAGACGCAGAAGAGGGGCTTGCTCCGATCTCCTGTTTCATTCGAAACAGGGGTCAAAGGGGCTCCTTTTATTTTTGGATTTTTTAAACAAAAGTTGGCAAACCAATTGTCGACTTTACTTAATTTTTTTAAGTGAGCCTCTATTATTTTTGGAGTTTTTAAGTGAAAGTCGACAAACTCATTGTCGACTTCGCTTAATTTGGCTTTCCGGTGGCTCTCTGGCCTCCATCGCACGGCCTGGCCCTCCATTGGCTCTCTATCGGCCTCCCTTGCCCCCCCCCCCCCTCTCTCTCTTTTCCTCTCTCGTTCTCTCTCTTTCCCACCTCTTCTATTGTGTCGGTACAGGCCCGGCCCGACACGGCGCGGGTCCGTACCGACTCATCCTGCCGGATAACCGGTACGGTGCCCGATACCAGTTCCACCAGCCCTACCCTAAAGAGTAGGCTGCTTGGCTGCCTTGAAGGAACCAAAGCCTAATAAAATGTTTCTACAGTCAATAGGTTTTTAGGGGTTCTCTCAAAATAAAAAATAAAGGATAAAAAATTAAAAGAGTTCATATAGATGGCTTGATGTGGTATGAGGCAATAGACAAGCACTGATGTGATAGGTTTGCATTACTCTGTGCCAGAAAACTAATTCAATGCAAATGAAATAGGCAAGAATAAGGAGAGATGCAGTGCTGTTGGTTCTAATTTTTGAAAAAAAGTTGTACCAGCATGACTTTGCTGCATGCTTGTACAGAGTGATTCATGGTTTTCAGAAATGGGCTTCCTCATAGACATGTAATAAATCGCTTGAATACGCAACTGTTCTGTTAGGAAAGATTTTATATGATGCAAAAAACTATGCTGTAAGTTCTGCACTGTTTGTCAGCATAAGCACACTGAAAGAACCCTTCTTGTTTTGGATCAATATATAGCAAAAGACATCTAAGTAGTTAGGTTCCAATGGAGAGCTTAAGAAAAGCCTAACGGAAAATGTTGGCAAATGACACATAATGCGTTGGAGATTCCAAATACCTGCAAAATGTCAAAAACTTTTTCTGCAATATATTTTTGATGAATGGCCACAGCCCGTTGTTGTAGTTTATCTGGATGTAAACAAAGTAGTGCCTTTTGATATGCTCTCTTCACAGCAGTTCCTTCAATTATATCAACAAGGGGAATTGGTTTCCATCCACATTCTGGCCAGAGAACCTAGGAGAGTGGGGAAAAAAACTGAAAGAAATAAGTCATTTGAAACACTATCATAAGCATTGAACTATGTAATCGTACAAGAATTTATTAAATAAAAATAAGTTTATTGCCATGTTTTGAAGCAAGTAATATGTAAGGCAAAGTTCTTCATCAGTAATCCACAACTAATAACAGAGAGAAACTTGATGAAAGAACTAATTTCATTGACATGTTGAGATAAACTTAATAGTATGTCGACAATCTATATCATGAATTGTCTGATAGCATTTCAAGCAATCCTCAAGATAGACTAGTGATTGTGGTTACATTAACATATACACCCACAAAAGAAAAGAAGACATAGTGATACTTGGTCTTCTAAATTCATGAAAAAGAATAACTATGACTTGAAAAGGAGTCCTGTTTCTTTATGGAGCAGAAGAATAATGCTTGCGATGTCAATCTTCTTTGCTGATTATGAAAGCCATACTCACATATTGTAGAGTCGATAACAGAGAACGGATATTTCCTTCCTTTCCCTTGGACCACTCCCATATTTGAGCATCTGAAATCTGCAGAAAAGCAAATAATCCAAGTGCTGTGAGGACAACACTGTCTAATTGGGTCCTTATCTAATGGTCGATCAAGTAATAGTTACTTTGAATTGATCTTGAGGTAGATTACTCTGCAGATGGTCATTCTGTTCCTGAGACAACTCCTCTACCTGTGAATCAAGAAAACAAAATCTTTAGTAACAGGTAGTTACAAAAATAATCCCCAAAATCAGCATCACCTATGAAAGCTCTGATTGTGCAAGCTCAATAATGTGAGGATTATCCAAGTCAAGGATGCAATACAACCTTCTATTATGTATTAAAACATGAGCATCAGTTACAGCTATCATGTTGCATTTGTGCTGTTGCCAGTATCACCACTTCAGAACAGATATCAGGTGATAAAAAAAAAAAATAGAAAAAAAAAATATCAAGTTAGCAAAGCAATGGATAAGATCAAGTAGATAAATTTGCATCTTCTGATACAGTAAGCAACAGAGGATCCAGTCTGAAGTTACAGAAGCGGAAACGGAAGGGAGAATCCAAGCAATTAAATGGTCCAGGGGGTTACATACTATTCCTTGTAAGGAATTCTAGAACACGATGAAAAGAGCAGGCTGCAACACTAGCATTATCTGCCAATCATATTTTACCATTATGAGGGTATAGGAGCCTAAGGTGCTCAGTATGTCTTCTTCATTTCCCAGTGAACTTCTTGAATATAGTATAGGGATCCACTTTCCATCTTTTTCATTCAAGATATGAGACACAACATACCCTTTGTGACTCTGGGATTGCATTAAGGAGATTGGCAAGGAGTATGTTGTCTATGTGTTTACAGACAGCGATCCACAGTATAAAAGGGTAGGGAGGACTTGATGTTAGAGAAGCCACATTTCTGCTGGACCTCTTGCAGCATATTGCATATATCTAATGCTGAAGGATATCAGTGACTTGCTGAAGTTAAGTCAGTTGCGGAGAGTGGGTAAGCAATATCCAAATACATCTATAATCATACGTGCGTGTTAGCCCTAATGAGGTCAAACATATAGGGAGAGACTCTTTGGCCCCATAACATGGTTAACCTTAAAGAGCCTCCTTGATAGGAAAAGAGTCCTCATGGTGATGGTTACTTCGAAGAAGTGGGTGGTTCTCAAGTATGCAAGCACATAGGAGGGAAGTAGAATTACATTGATTATCTTGGGCTCATATTTACTTGAATAGATGCACTAAGGCCGTTAAGGCAGTGGAGCCTTTATACGTCATGTTGAGAGCAGTGGATGATGAAAAGTACCTGTAGAAGGGCATTCTTTACACTAAGATATATATGGACAAATAGAAGATTTTAGACAGAATTGGCTAGAAAAAAGATGCACCATACTTATAGAATATTGAGGATAGATGGGACACTCAAATGGGTATGGACTTGTACAATAATTGATACCTGAACCCCAACGCTCACTCATCCTTTGTTAAATAATTGATGTTTATAATCTTGTTCTTATATTTTGTATCACCCTGCTATCTGAACCCTAAGTACCAGTACAGAAAACAAATTGCTTTTGATGACAAGCTACTTCAGGCAGTGAAAAAGTGGTGCATAGGTTGGATGATGGCTTGGCTGCACAAGCTAAAAGTGAGGAAATAAAAGAGTAGACGGTGAAGATTGATGGTATTCTTGCGCATTATATTGAGATTATGATAACGTTATTGTTAACTCTACATTGACTAGGCAGGGAAAAGCTTCCTGGAAGTGGTCCCGAAGTTTTCAAGAGCAGGGAGTGTCCAAATAAAAATCTAGGATGGCGTCAGGTATCATTATCAAAACTAATTTTAGTGTTCTATTGTTCAAGTTTTCATGTAAAGCTTAGGACATGAGTTCTTATATAGCTGTGTGTTATTTGATTGTGGGACAGTGGTGGGTCCAACAAGGCACATCTGCACCGTATTTGAGAGAGATTGTCATCCCACTCCTCTCACAAACTGTCTCATTCTAGCAGATGTGAGTTAAACTGGAGTATATTAGCCTTGATCTACACCAAACAGCAAAAACACTTTATGATGAAAAGACTACATGATCTGGCCTTAACTCACTACAATATGAACTCAAGTGTATTAGCAAGGGGACTAAGAAGAAGCAAGATGACTCGTTAGAGGACAAGTTTGTCTAGGATGAGGCACTATGCTTGGTCATGTTGCAAATCAAAAAGACTAGGATATGCCAGTGCTGAATAAGCTAGCGGATCCTCCATGACAATCTAGAAATCATGGCATAGAAGACGGGTGTACCGAACACAGACTAGTGCACAAAAGAATACTTAGCTTCAAGTCACGGTGCACTCGAGAGACTGGAGGGAGTGATGGTAGACAAGGTGATTGGCAGTTTGAGGATTCTGGTCAGCCATGGACTGCAAGTGCTTAGGCCAAGGCGTGAAACACGGGTCAAGGCTATCCAGGGCACAGGGATCATGTAGGGAGCCCGGGCATGAGCAGGGCCTCCAAAGGTAGTCAAAGAGGTGGTCAGGAAGGGCATTAAGCCTACTTAGTCCAGAAAGAGAGGTGGTCAGATTGGAACCAAAAAGTCTATGTCAAAGAAGAAGCTAGTCAATGCAGGATAGGTAGTTGACAATGTACAAGTCTGGGAAGACAACGAGACTCCCAAACCATCAAATCCTGGCTCGCACAAATCATCTCACAATACCTGCAATGATGATTTAATGATAGCATGATGATGACAAGTTTGGTGATTAGGGTTGTCATGATGACTAGCATAGTGTCATAGTTCATAGGAGCTTAGACCATTCACTATGAGATATAGTAGACCCACGCCACACAGGATCATGTCCACGAAGCCAGAGCAAGAAAAAGAGCTGAGGAATAGCTGTTGTCATACAGGAGAAGGGGGGAATAGAACTGCAGGATGCAGCAAACTAGCTGGTGACATCATGGAGTGATTTCATAGGAGTTGTGGAGAGCTTGAGAGCATTCATTTTAAATAGACAAGGAGGCTCAAGAGATTGCACACCTAGTGGGTCAGTTAGCCGTCTGGGGATCTGACAGACACTCATCATCATTGCATACCAGATTTCGATCCCTTAAAGCAATGAACAAACAAACTAGACATTATGGTCCTTTTATATAATATTCGCATTACACCCTCCACATCATATCCCAAGGGATGCTCCTGCAAAGTTTTACCCTTCCTATAGGAGCTTGTTCAGAAATCATGGTACACTATTGCCTCTTATTATCTTCAGCAAAGATGGTCAGGCTCCTACTAGATATATTATCAACCACAATATCAAGAGGGTTATCTAGGACAATCAAACACAATATCAGAGATGAAAACAATATTCAAGCTAATATCATACCAATGACCTAATTATTATAAGACCCACAGGACAATTCTCTTGAACCGTGCCAAACCAACTGGTTTAGGGCATATCGAACTGGACCAATCGATTACTAGCACGGTTCATTTGTTCGATTCGAAATGGAAGTCTTACCACACCTAGAGAGGGAGAGGGAATGGAGAGAGTGAGGAAGAGAGAGAGGGAGGGAGGGAGAGGGAGAGGATGGGAGAGAGGGGGAGGGAGAAGAAGGAAGGTAGGGTGAGAGGTCGAGAGAGAGAGGGCTCGAAAACACTCATTGGAAGTTCGGAATAGGGATCTCCTGTTTCATTTTGGAATAGGGGAATCCTAATTTCTTTTTTGCCATTCTTGAATTGACATTGGCAAAAAATTGAAATCAGAAAAAAAATGGTACGTCTCGGAATGGCATAGTATGGACCTACATTGTACCATGTCAGTCACCAACCAGTACGAGCCCTAGTACCAGTTCGGCGAACTTTGCCCACAAACCCTCCAATTGGAGCTCAAAGAAAATTGGATGTTATTTCACTTACAGTTATGATTCAATTGTGCATAATATAATTGATAAGTGATGTTTCACTTATATTTATTTGTACTAGTTTGTAAATTTTGTTCGTACCACAAGTATCAAAACTAGTATCAGCAACATTCTTTATGTGGTTGAGTCAAAACTTGAACATAGCTCAACAAATCCATGACCCCCTATGTAGTCAGATGGTATTTGCAATGTTGTAAAGGTTTTGCCTAAATTTCTCCAGCCAATTGAAAGAAAACATCCGGTGCAAAAAGAAAAAAAATAATCTTGGCCTTGAATGAATTCTCCTTTGCAAGAATCTGATTTTACTTGCAATCTTTGTTGGATGGTAATTTTCGAAGATTAGAAGCTATATATGTGTGAGCCACAACATAGAAGCTCATTAGACTATCAATCAAATAAAGGATTTTTGCTTCTCAAGAAATTGCTATATTTTACAATGATGCCTAAAGTGCTTTGGTGTTGCAGGTGTCATTAGAACTGGTTTACATGCAACTAATTTCCATTTAGATTGATTTTTCGCATACTCTCTCCCTTTAAGGGAATGATAGCTACTTTCACTCATGGTCTCTTCTTATTTACATGTCCAATACTTTACCCATAAAGAAAAAGAAGGAAAGAAAAAATGAAGCATAATCCTTCTAAGTCAAAGGAATAGATCTACATACCCCACGGCTCACGTAAAGAAATTGGCGATTAAGGATGCAAAGAAAGTTTGATTATGCCGGATAAATTTGGAATCAATATCCCCAGGACCAACTATGCAAGAAAGTATCTCCAGAATTTTACGACTTATAATCCAATCAATTAAAATTGCTGAAATACCAATGTAATAATTATTTTTGCTTTATCTTCAAAGTAAGAATGTACTAAATATGGAAAATATCTCCTGCCTAGATGATGCCAAAGTTGTTGTAAAATAATAATAGTAGAAATTTTCAAGGTCACATAAATCAAGACAAGGTAGGAAATGCGTGTACCAAACATTCTTCAATATCTTCATTATGGTAATCCTCTACATTGAATATTGAGGCATCCGTGCTTTTATGAGTTGACTCTGACATAAAAGAGCAATTTATATGAGTATATATCATTGCAGAAAAATGTAAGCATCAACAATATGTTAAAAGATGATACAACTAATGTCCACAAACAATAGAATAGCTCGCAAAGGATATGTAATAGTATTATTTAGTTTGTGATATTTCATAATGACATTGAAAGCTTGTTAGATGCATCATTATTGATGTCTCAAGCTTGGACAAAATGGACGATGGAATGTCTGACAGTAGTAATTGTTTTTTCTTTTTCAAAAAGGAAGAAAGTGAAGAACATGGAAACTAGATATTTTATGAATAAATAAATTAGTTGCTAGTAGTGTGATGCATATGTGATCTGCAGATTGATGAATTCATCTTTAAACGTAAATGTAATAAAGAAATTAATTCACTGAAGTCTGTTATCATTAATCCACTGCATATGTGATCAGTTTTTTATAAAAAAATGTGGCACCTTTATGATGGTTAGATTGGGCAATTACATGGCACATCTTACCTTGCCACATAAGACCATTTATACCAGTCCATGGAAAGAAACATCCACTAGAAAAAAAGATGTGCAGCCCCCTCCCTTAAGGGGGGCAGCCATCTCATAGGAATACTTAGAGATTTTGAGAAATGGATTTAATTTTATTATCTATTTAAGGCCTGACATGAAGGTTTTGGTGATTGGGAAACAAGAAAAAAGAAGTCAATTTTCTATAGCCATCCAACAATCCTTCTTCCTATTCTCAGTCTATTTTTTATTATTACCTTTCCATTCTTTCATTTGCAAGTTTTGGCATTATTCTGCTAGCTAATCTTGTAATGGATTGGAAAATAGAAACCATAAAACCTTTCTTTGATCTATACTGTATCGTATGATTGTCTCATCATTTTTAACTAACAATCTCTTGATTTCTGCTTGAGACCTTTATTCCCGTGCATACTGGAATTTCTGGACAGCAATTAGGTTTTTCCTTACAACTCTGCTAGGGAATCCTTCGGAACATAATGCAGTGTTGCAATTCAAGCTACAAGATATTGGCATCGAGCAAAAAAATGGCAAGTATTGTTCAGTTGCAAATTCGTGAATTAGCTTAGCTCATCAATATCCTAAGACTCAGTAGTCTCTTTTGATTCTATAGTTCAATGGAGGATGTGATGTAGTACTTTGATAAAGCTCTCATGAAACACTTAATTAAGCTCATAATCTCCCTTAGTTCACGCTTTGTTTTGAAGGTTCTTACAGAAACTTGATGGATGACTGCCATATCTTCAAAAAGCAAGAGTCTTCTTTATGATTCCAGCAGCTTTATCAAGTAATGAAGGATCAACAAGGAATCCTCCTAAATGAAGCCACTGCCTCTTCAAGTTTTGAGCTAGAGAACTTTTTATGGATCGCCCTTTTGCAAGTGGATTCAATCCTAGCTGGAGAGCAATTTCCATCACTTTTTCATCACTATTTATTGATTTATTGTATATTGTCATTTATTGATTAGAAAATATAGCAAAAATAATATGCTTAACTATGAAATATCAATTCTTTATTAATTAGCTAGGTTTCATGATTCCATTTGGAAAAAAATACATTTTTCAAATCTTAGCCAAACAAACTTTTTAAGCAAACTAATCACTACTACAAATATAAACATATAAAACAAACAATCTCAAAAATAAACTCTCAAGTGGAGCAAGGTACCAATATGTGTTTTAAAATGTTGTATGTATGGGCACATCTACATATGCAGTCCCCTGACAGCAAGATTCGCCAAATTGGTACCGGAGGGTGTACCTGCCGGCAATCCATTCGGCATGGTACGGATCCGTACTGTTGCCATTCTAGAGCATTTTGACCTCCCTTTTTTATTTTCAAATTTCAAACTAAAGTTGGCAAACGGTTTGCCGACTTTCAAAATCTGTAAATAAAAAAGGGGTTTTGATGCTTTGTTTCCTTTCTCCCCTGTTCCATAGAGGATGAAAAGGGAGAGAGAGAGAGAAGGGGGGGAGGGAGGGCGAGGGGGAGATGGAGAGAGGAAGAGAGAGGGAGGGTGGGAGAGAGGAAGAGGGAGGGAGAGAGAGAAGGAGAGGCCGTTGGAGAGGGAGAGAGAGAGAGAGAGAGAGAGGAGAGAGCGGAGATAAACCTACCTAGGGGGGGGGCGGCGGCGGCGTTCAGCATTGTTGTCAAGCGTCGGGCATTGTTGTCAAGCGTCGGGGACGCAAATTAAGGTTTAGTTGTCAAAGAGAAAGTTTGAAGCCATGATCGAGGAGGAATTTTAGCCATCGAATCACTCGGAGGGGGGCAGACCGATTTTATATGATGAACTATGCTAGTAGCCGACCAGTCCAATTCAAAATGTCCCAAACCGGCCGGTTTGGAATGGTTCAACATTCATTGCCTAACGACACCACATCATCTATATATGGTTATTATATGTGGTCATACTGCATATGAGCCCAAAAAGCCATCGACTTGGCACTATATGGCCATATATGTAGCTCAATTAATATTGTGTTGTTGCATATATGACCCGCTTTGCATTATAGAGCCAAATATATGCCCTCTTAGATGGGCCTATGCAAATAAACATGTTCAAAATGATGGTCAAATCAAATTTGGGTTTCAATTATATTATAACAGTCACTATTAGTATTAAGTATAAAATAATAAGCACTAGTTGTAATATTGTCAAAGTTCGCCATCTTGGTACTGGATCCTGTACCAGTGCCACACTAGCACGGTGTCGATACGGTATGATATGGATTTTTTTGGCGTATCAAGTTTTGGTACGGTACGGTACGCCTCGTACTGTTCGATTCGAGCCGATACGGCATACAATAAATATTGTTCTTTTTAATTAATATTAATTATCCAAAAAATATTACTATTATATTTTGAACTTAATATGTTTTATTTATTCTTATACAGCTAAAAACATTAACCACAAATGCATCCACATCTGCAGCTGACATACCGTATATACATTACGCATTTGCTCGACAGCCGGAATACCACAACATTTTTTAAGCATTGGTACCAATTACTAGACCAAGTCTAGCTTTTCTTTCTCCTTAAAAAAATGTCCTGCCATTATCACATAAAAATTGTTTCAAGTTTGGTAAACAATCAAAATATAAATTCCTTCCACATTGTAGGCTACGAAAAAGATTCTTATACATATATTAACAACCTATCCTAAAAATAGCTACCATCAACAACCTTATTTTTTTGCATATATAACATTAGAAAATTGTTAAAAATAACTTTTGCAAATGAATTATGGATTATTTCAACTTAGTTTTATTCCTATATCAATTTTAGTTATCCTTTTGTAAACCAAAAATACCACCAAGTTTAAAATCTTAATACCATTAATGATACCGGTCAAGTGCCAATCCAATATGGTAACAATACATACCATATTGTGCAGATGCATGGTTCAGATGCTAGCATAAGAGCTGGCATCATTTTTTTTTCTTTTCAATATGAAAGGCATCTCAAGTACCAATACTTCACTGGTCCAATTAGGAATGGACCAGTACCAAAATCAAGCAACCAATCGATCATTTAGCCAAACAAACAATTCCATATCTTTTCATGTATTCCTACTTCCCCTCAAAATTAGTTACCTCATGTCACTTGATAAAACCTATATAACATGATGAACCACCAAAATACCCATAACGGTAACTAGTAAGCTTGTCCTAGATATCATTTGCTTTATTTTATATCCTCCACCAATGACTTTGAGATAAGGGCTAATCTGCCACATTAGTTTTACCAGCTCCTTTCTTAATCAGCAAGACAGTCCATGTTATCATGAGCCCTTTGCTCCTCCTACTAACCTTTTCAGTAGCAATCTGAGCTCCTCTCCTTACATATAATGTTATAGTAATGATAAGTTAATAGCTCAACTTGAATCCATCCACATCCCAAATATATGAATGTCTAATGCTCAAAATAACCTATATGGGTGATCCCCAGGCACCAAGGAGAAAACATTGAGAGGCGACTTGTGAGAGATTGTGGTTGTTTGTATCAGATCTAAGTTACAGCCTCTGATCTTCCCATTTCTTACTGTCCCTGACCCTCTGTTATCTTCTCTCAGTTCTTTTTCTCTCCCTCTGGCCCTTCATGGACTTGACCTCTGTAATTCTGTTTCATTCACTCAATGAAAGCTGACAGGTTCCATCTGGGTCCCCATCTTCTTTTCAAAGAAAAAAAAAATTATATGTGTGACCACCTGAGCCCAATCATCCACAAATAATACTAAAATAGTATCCACAAATACCATTGTCAAGCTCCACTCAAGCTTAACTACCCCTTTAAATATAACAAGCCAAGCCTGGGCAGCCTTCTACTCAGCTAAGCTCAGCTGGTTTGTACACCTGCTGCCTTGTTTTTAAGACTTTCAGTCAAATCCATCATTTTGCAACAAACCATAAAGAAGCCAAGTTCTCCAGATTTGGCCCTTGTCATAGGTGCAGCCAAACAGAATGTTTTTAGGCATAATTAGTCGATGAGGTTCCATCAGCAGCCTATAAGGTGAATTCTTTTGGGAATGCCAAGGACAACATCAATAGAGATTCTTTTTCATAATATATACCAAACAGTTTACTTGTATCAACAACTCTGTAGTTTCATTCCTTCTTTTTTTTTTGTCCCTTGGTTTATCCTTAGCATTGTTCCACATGATTATGAAAGAGAAACTCTTCCAAGTAGACAATTACAGTAGCAAATTAATTAAACTTATAGTCAGAAATAAGAGTTTGATCTTAAAAAACTAAAGATAATTTCAAATATGATTTAACAGAACTAACCAGAACATGGCCCTGGGATGTTGATTCTTTCTGAAGATAGATCATTGTTCATGTGAATGTCAGAGCTCATATTGGAGTCCAGCTTCTCTACCCCATTTAATATTTCATTTATCTGAAACAATTATCAGACTACTTATTAAATCAACTCCAACACATATAAGCCAAGCTAACAATATAAAACTTCAAATAATGAACATTTTAGTCATTCAGTTAACATACTGCCACAGAGGTAGCCAAAAATGCTCCATTATTTTCATGGCTTGATTTCACTTTCTTATCTGCCTTGGCTGTAGGGATGCTGTGTTGGTCTTCTACTATGCTTTTGCTTCCATGCTTTCCTTTAGATCTGCGTTCTTGGGTTTTGAATGTGCTTTCACGTTTTGGTGAACCTTCATGACTGAATATTTTGATGAACTCCTTTACTTTGCCCTTTATTCTGCCACCAGGCATTTTATCTTCCACACATATCGGGGCATCTTGAATGCTTGTGCTAGTTACTTCAATGTAACCTACACTATTTTCTCTTCCATCTCTCTCTTTAAATCCAACATTTTCATTAACATTTCTTTGGCCTCTGGACAAGCCCCTTGTTTCCCCCTCCCGTATGATTACATCCTCATGTCCTATGTTCAAGAAGACAGAAGCTACACTTGAAATAGATTGGAAAAAGTAGCATCCAATTAAATTATTAGCATCCAGATTATGTTTTACCTTGTTTTCCAAATTCATCATTAAACAGCTGACATAGATTTCTTATTCCAGATTTCCTTGTATCAAGTTTAGTCACAGGAACCTCCTTATTGATGTTCTTGCAAGTACCTACATCACATGAAGCACCAGAAGAGACATGAAAAAGATAGGATTGAAGAAGAAGAATATGATGACTAATGCAAGAATACCTGATTCTTCAATTGAATCACTGTGAAGGTTCTTCAGTTCAAACTTAGCAGGCAAATGGTTATCCACAATTGCTGAACCTGCACAAAACTTTCTCCCCATATGGAAATCATCCAGTAATTTGCTAGTATGACTCTCACTTTGGGATTCAGATGCTCCAGTCACAATTGATATATTGTCATCATCAGAGGCTAGATCAACTTCATGTATCACCACTTCAGGTAATTTTCTAGCTTTACTTACTTTTTTATTTCTTTCTTCTGAATTACAAGGCAAAACTAGTTTTACTCCTTTGCCTGTCCATCTGCATATGGAGAAATGGAATTGGCTGCTGCTGATATGACTTTCTAAGCTCAATGAGTCCTTTTGATATTGGCTTTCTGTGCTCAGCCAAGTAGAATCTGTGTTCTTTAATGACCTATTCGCACTATAAGAAAACTGACGAGATAAAGGACTATGGCGATAAAAAGCATGACCATCATTTCTCGCATCAATTTGTGCTCGTATTTCTCGGGTTGTAAAACTGGATACAGAAGAATTTGGGGAAGAAGGAGAGCTGAATACATCAGGAGCCTCATACTCATTTTTATATAGAGAACCATTAGTGGGAGATCCCAATGATGGATGGTCTATCACTTTGGCTAGCTTCACAGAGTGGCTGGAAATATTCAAAGTTGTTGATGTCAATTAGAAGGGAGAAAATTACATGAATATACAAATTTAAATAAAAGAAAGAAGAAAAAGGGTTCATCAATTCTTTTCTTCCAATGTGCGTGAAATCCAACATATCTGTGGCTAGTTTCAGTTGAAAAGCCATACTTGTTGAGTGATTGAAAGGTGTATGTGTATGTCTTTGTTTGCGTGTGTAATGAAAGCAGATGGATATAAATAAAGGAAAGCAAAGTTACAATTATTTTGACAAGAAAATGCATCTGGGTTGTCAGAGTGAGAATTTAAAAGGTTATTTCTCCTAATGTGGCTTAATTTTTAACAAATATGGTCAAATTAAGCTTCAGAAATTGTCAAAGAACTCCAATTAAACATAGCACTTGGTGAAACATAGCCTGTTTGGTTGTCCGTAATTGGGCATCCAAACTCAGTCCAGGCTAAGGGGGCCCACTTCGAGTTTGGCCTCAACTGGAGTTGAGTTAAATTCCTCCCTGGCCCGATTTAAGGGAGAAAAGGCCCAAAGTGGCCTCACCCTATGGGGAAACTGAAGCTACTTTAATGAAGTGGGGCTCCTACTCAGCCCACTTACAGCAAACCAAGCAGGCCTCGAGTTGAGCAAGATCTAAGCCTAACAAATATATCTGGGGCCAAAGTTCAGATGACTCTAGGTTGAGGTCCAATTCAAAAAATAAAAGACACATGTAAAGGAACGTTTTTTCTAAATCTACAGGGAAAAGCAACAATAATTAGCATAACAAGTCAAGAGAATTGAGAAAGTTGGTTTGGTATGCTATTATTAATTTCATCAACACAAGGGCACAGTTTGACATTAATTAAGCCCTCACGTTTTCAAACAACAAATCGATAGGCCTAATATCCAACTACAAATCCAAATAAGACAATGGGGTGAGTGATTGACGGGTTAGACATTTCAAAATCATTGGGCTTTATGTAAGCCAGGTCAGGCCGAGTCAAGATGGGTTGTGTCATCTCATATTTAGCCCACTTTTGACCTGATTAGAACACAAGTAGGGTCAGGTTGGGTCAAGTGAGTTCGGATCCTCTGCCTATACTATCATGGATAGCTGCCATATCATCCATCTTGGAGGCGGGCGACTCTCATTCATTTCTGGAATATGATGAGGCGTCGTTAATGCGATGCACAGCACATTGCGGTGATGAAGAAGAGCCACCCGCCTGCAAGATGGACAACATGGCAGCCATCCATGGTGGTACAGGACCCTGCAGTGAAAAAGTCACACTGCAGAGGATCCTAGGTTGTGTCAAGTAGGATAAATATGATCCAAACCTGACATGATTTTCTGAATGGGTCATATATTCGAATAGACTCAACCCACATGTCTAAAATATTTGGTCTGGCTTGGGCTGATACAGTCAAATCATGGGTTAGCCTAGTTAGCAGGTAAAAGACAACTCTTTCAAGCTTTAACAGTAAGAAATTGAACCCATGAATCCATATCATGCCCTCTTCCACCATGTAAACTATTGTTCAGCAACGTTCTCTCATCATAACAAAGAATTGATCGTGCCTCGTTTTTGGTGGCCCAGCAACACCTCAAAACCACCATTTCCACGCAAGTCTAATAGTTAGATATTTCTTATATATAGGAACCAATTAAAGTTACTTTCTCTTTCATATGAATATAATATGTTTTCGTTTAGCAGAACAGAAAGTTTATGTGATCATAGTCTGAATGATGTTAATATGTGACAACTTGTATATTAAATCCATTTTTGTAAAGTTTCACTCTATTTCTTTCTTGATATATGCTAAATTTTGGTGAATTCACAGATTACATTCTTTGCCATGCTATAATTTTTTACCCATCAAGTAAATATATTTGGAAGGCCTTAAAAATGAAGTATTGATAAGACAAGAAACAATAAGGCAACCCTCAGACACTGAAGTCATTACAAGCTCAACTGATTCCAAAGGCAATTAGGTGGGAAAGCCGCACAAAGTCCTAGTGGTCTCATTATTCAATATGTTCAGATATTTATAATCTTTTAAGAAGATTATATTTTTTATCTGCTACCATCATGCATGTAACATGTAGAATTCTGGTTACTGATATGTATAAATTATCAAGCTTATGTTTTGTTGAAAGCTCCTTGCTGTCAGATAATTAAATTCTGAATTTTCTTTATAAACATCAATGGTAATGATGACGAACTATAATTTGAAACATCCATCATTACTAAGAAATAATTCAGTTCCCATGCCATTAAATAGCATAAGGCCACCATTGATTTATTTATTTTAATCATGGGAGAGCGAATCAAGCAATACATTACAAGGAACAGAGTATAAGAAAAGATATATGATATGGCCTTCAATGATGCATATAAACTAAGCTGTTGCTATATTAACATGATCTCATACAAAGTAAAAGCACAAGCTTGACCTTTGCATGCCCTGTCAGTGACTTAAAGAGTAGCACAGATGATCCATTTTATTGAATCATCATTTGATCCATTGCACAGTCCTTGTCTATAACTTAAGAAGTAGCATTGGTGATCCATTTTATTAACTCATCATCTAAAGTCGTGCACAGGCCTTGTGTATGACTTAAAGAGCAGCACAAGTAATCCATTTTACTGAATGATCATTTAACCTAGCTGGTCTTAGTTGCTGACTTCTAGTTTTGATTTGAAATAGAAACCACCTCTTGTTATGATTCAAGGAAACCTTTAAAACTCAAATGCCACTATCCAAATAAAAGTTGATCATGCCCGCTAACTAATCAATTTGCAAAACATCCATATATTTCTATATGATTGCAGTTACATTTCTTGTATAATGCGGACCTTTTTTTCGAGCATGAGAGCATCATGTGCATAAGCACATGAAAAAAGTAATAGTTTGTGTCAAAGTACACCATCTTGATACCGGATCCCGTACTGGTGCCACTCCGTTACTATGTCGGTACGTCCAGTATGGGGGGCCAGTTCGGCATATCGAGTGTTGGTACGCCTTCCGTACTACTTATCGATATCGAATCAAGATGGTACGGTACATTCCATATCGTCCGGTTCGGTGCAGTATGGCATACCTCGGTTTGTGTATATCAGTGTAACTTGGTGGTTGTTAATGAATAAGAATCCATAAGCCATATCAACTAGATGAGGAATTTTTTACCGGTCAATTCAACCATTAGCTTGAGATAATAAGAAATAAGATTAGCTAAAAGGCATATAATCATATATACATGAGAAACTTCAGAGGCCTCAGGCTCTAATCAGACATTTAATAAGCCAATAGTGAATAGCTTGAGTTTGGCTCAAAATCAATTTAAGCACGGCATGGCTCAAGACCTTAACCTCCACTTAGTCACACCCTTATTTTCTTTTAATATAGAACTATTACTTCTAAACAATTAATGATCACTAGACTACACACCGAGTATTTTATTACTAAAGAATCAATTATTCACCTTTCCATAGGTGAGGCAATTGGATCCAATCACACAACACAAACCATTAGTCACTATTGGTCATGTTTCCCTTTCGCCATATAGATACAGGCATGTTAGGAAACTCATGACAAGTCTCGCGGATAGGGATGGATCCGCGGGCATGTCACCAACGTTGGACTAGCTGAAAAGAGGAAGATCGAAGAAAAATGATGAAAGTAGTGTTAGCCCAAATGCTTTGACCTTCAAAGATTTCTGTTACCATCACACCACCCCATTCATAAGAAGATGGATAGGATAGGATAGAATGTAGACAGAGCTACAATTGAAGTCATCTACTATCACCGAATCTTAATGGTAATCTACGAATAAGGTAAAGTAAAGACAAAAATAATCAAAGATAAATTGGAATTATTGTTGTATCAAAAGGTTTCCTTCTCAACATTACAATTTGATATTTACAAGTGACTCCTCATAGATAGTAAGATGGGGTGCCACTACTCATCTTGAATACTGGCCCTTGCTTGATATTTATGTGCCACATGGCCCACTATTGCCATACATGATAGGCAGGGCCATCCCTATCTCACATCATAGATAACGAAAAGATAGGTGTAATTATCCCACTACTTCCACATCATTAGTAATAGAAAGATAATTGTAATTACCCCACTCCTATTTTATCAATAGTGGTAAGATGGGTGTAACCACCATCCTTGAACTCCGCTCTATTAAAATCTCGTCATAGGCTGATAACTCTCAATCCCTTGGATCTACAGCACATTCATTCTGCCTGCACCTCCTTTTGTATATCGGCCTTTAGATCATAATTGATCTGGATGTAGTGTAAACAATGTCCTCCACATCCTATCAGTCGACAATCAAGAGGATAATAAGATGTATCTGACACCATATCCATTGGCTTAATTTTTTGACTTGGATGTCATTCAACTTGATCGATTGAAGACCACCGAGGATCTGATAGTGGGAAGACTTAAACTTAAGTTGCAGGTAAAAATCATGAAGGATCTAGTGGAGGTAAAATCTATCACTGCATTTGCTTTCCAGTATATGGACTTGGGATGAATACCAGCCAGAGAAAACCGTATGGCATCAATCGAGAGGGTTGCCTCTTAGACCTTGTAATGGAAATAGCTAGTACTGTAAGGTTGTAACACTGCTCCCATCCATTAAGTAATTAATTTCTTTATCAAAGAATTGCGTTAATGTAGTCTCACTGACTACAGCAGCCTCTTGCAAATTAAGATGGCGAGTTTCAAGCTCAAACATCAATCCAATATTGATCAAAGTATCGACTCCTAGTTCAGTCTGATATAATCCTGCACTTGCTTACAAGATTTTTGCCTTGCCTTAGTATAAGAATGCCGAGAACTCCATAAGATAGTCTTCGACCTCTTCCTCCTAATAGGCCGAAATTCTAAAATCAGTTCCTCGAAGACCCCAATATTTTCATGCAAATGTTGATGGGCTAATTCATTTGCCATAAAGACAGGATCGGCTAATTCCGCCATAGTATACTCCAAAACGTGTTGTGGCTTCTCAAATTGGCTCTCAACAACAAAAACAAATCTTTCGACCTATTCCAACATCTAGACCGAAAATTTCATGCATCGCTCCATAAGTGGCTTTAGCATAGTGGCTACCTTACGCACAGCTATTTCGTGAATCTTTTTTTGAGCGGCATAACAGTAGCTACATGACAATATCCCATTGGGTGTGCGAGAGAGAGTTTGTTAGCTAGTTTTTCTTTCCGCCGCCTAGATACAACCATGCCAGAAAGCTCATGACAAGTCTCATGGCTAGGGATAGATGCATGGGCATGCCACTGACGTTGGATTAGCCAAAAACGAGGATGATCAAAAGAAGATAATGAAAGTAGCATGGGTCCAAGTGCTTTAACTTTCAAGGACTTCCACTACTGTTATATTACCAATTCAAAAGAAGATAGATAAGATAGGATAGGGTGTAGCGAAGACTACAGTTGAAGTAATCTACGCTAAAGCTACTCCTAAGGTAGAATCCTAACAAAATCTAAGAGCAAGATAAAGTAAAGACAAAAAGACACCGGACTCATTGATAATTAAAGATTATTTGGATTCACTGATATGTCGAAAGATTTCCTCCTCGACATTACAATTTAATATTTATAAGTAGCTCTTCGTAACTAGTAAGATGGATGCCACAACCAATCTTGGATATTTGTCCTTACTATTATATGCCATATAGCCCATTAGTGCCATGCATAATATATAGTGCTACCTCTCCTCTCATGTCATGGATAGTAGGAAGATAGGTGTAACTATCCTATTCCTTCCACATCATAAATAGTGAGAAGATAGGTGTAATTACCCCACTTTTCTCACGTTATGAGTAGTAGTAAGATGGGTGTAACTACTATTCTTGGATTCCACCCTACTAAGACCTCATATTAGACTAACAATTCTCATTTCTTTGGATCTACATCACATTCATTCAGCCTACATCTTTGGTGTTTCAACCTGCACTTTCATGGTATATCAGTTTTTAGATCATAATCAGTCTGAATACGGTGTGAATAGTCATAATAGTTGAGAAATTCATATAATATATTAATTCTTGAATTGATGTGAAAACTGAAACGAACTTTAATATAAAGATTTAACTGTGTCGCCAACTAAATGTAAAATGTCAAGGATGGGTAGGAATCGAACACCTGAGCTGCGCAGGCAGTGAGGAACTTCCAACATATGGTTCGCGGCTGGCCAGGACTGGGCGGTTCCGGCTGAGGACCCGAGAACCAGGCGAAGAAGGGTAAGAATCTCGGTCATGCTTTCTCGGTGTAGAACCCGAGGACTCGCTGCCCGGAAAAATGTCATCGAAGAAATCATCTCCCAGGTACCTCCTTCGAGCTGGGCTACTCATCTCCCCAAACACAGGCTTCTCCTCCCCACCCGACCATGGCCTCCGTGACCTCCCGCCATCCTCCCCGCTCCCTCTCCCCCTCAGCGAGGAAGGCGATTCCAACGAATCCCCCCGGCTCCGACGACTCTCATAAAATGAAGAATGCCTTGGGGGGCCGCCGAACACGTCATGGAAATCCGCATCGGAGTTCCGGTGCGCCGCCGAGTTCGGCAAGTTTCCGAAAGGATCTCGATGCGCGTAACCAAGGAGGGCGCGATCCCTGTCCGGGATCTTCTCCATATCAAGATCAGCAGACCAAATGTCTTAGACTGGAAGAACTCCAATTACAGTTCATTCTCTATCCAAACCAATTGATTGAAGCTGGGAGAGCTTGGATTGATCCAAGGAGGGTGGGGGGGGGGGCAGAAGAAGACAAAAGAGGTAGCATTGGGGTTGGAAGTGGGCCGGGGGGGCTTGTGGATGGGAAGAGAGGAAGGAGTGGAAGAGAGGAGACGAGGAATCCATGATGGGGTACTCGAGTCTCGACCACCAGTTTATTCTGGCGTACAGAGTAGCTCGAATGGTTCCAAAACGGACGTCCAAGGAGAGAGAGGAGGAGAGAGATCTCGTCGTGTCGAGGCTAGTGGGATGGGATGGTCCCCGCCGGGCCGTGGAAGAGGAGCAAGGAGTCGGGTTCCCGTCAACGTCCGGCATGCGGGGCGGACGCCCTCGCGGTCGTGTGGAACGCGCGGGACGGGATCCGACAAGGGATGGATGGCAGGCGATGGATGGGGCTGAAAACGGGCTCGCCTTGGAGCAGGTATAGCCTCCAAAACTATTATTTATGCGTGGATGAGAGTGAGAGTTTTCTCCATCCCATTGGCTACCCATGTCAATAAGACAAATTTCTCTTGATCCACAACGGATCCAAGATAAAGTACAAATAATGATAAAATGCATTCCAAATCTAATATAAATATATATAACTCTTTATAATTTTTTTCTTCATCATTTTTTTTAATCACTCCGCGAAAGATTGAATATATGAAAAATTACTTATTTTTTAGTTAATATTTTTCAAATTTGATATATTAAAAAATAATATTTTTTTGGTTATATTTCTATTACTGTTGAATATTAAGTTTGTTATATTCTATGTTATCGGCTCGTATGTTGCTTAATTTAACATAAAATATTAAATTTTATTTTTTATATTTTTTATTTGTTTGATTTGTATATAAAAATAATTAATTTTTACAACTTTATATGATCCGATTCATCCAGCATACCTTACTTAACTCTACTCATCCTACCTCATCCTAAGATAAGTATGGGGCAGATATAGTTAATGGACCCATGCTATCCTCATGCATGTATATAATTTTAAAAATATTATCTATAAGTATATCACCAAAAACATTTTTTATGTGTGTATCTACTCTGCTAACATAGTTTTAGTCAAAACTAAGGATTTAATAGAGTGAAATTTCAAATAGATATAATTTGACAATCTTGTCTCTAGTTAAAATTTTTTAGAACTCAATTATAGAATAGCAAATTCCTATATAAGAAAAAGGCTAACTCCCTCCATATAGAGAGAGAAAGAGAGACTAGCATGCACTCAAGTGTATTTGGTCCCAAATATTTTCTAGTGGAAATAAATGATGGACCTTTCCAAATGAAAATCGATACAATTGAACATAATATATGATGTATAAAATACCTAGAAACAAAAAAATTATATGATTTTTGGATCTTGTATCCATGCATCAAATCAATAAAAATGAACAATCTAGTAGTATGATGTTGTGTCTTCATTTGATCTATAGTCTAAAAACATCCAAATTAACTAATTTTGATTTATGTATATTTAAAGAATTTCGAGCAAGATCATCAGTTTAAATTTGCAAATTATATAGTGTATGATATACTTTAGCTCACTAGTTATATTGTCATTATTCATGTTGTACCCGCTAGCTGCATAGGCAAGAGGAATCTAAAAAAAAAAATTTTAGTCTCTAGACATTTTATATACCATATATCATGATCAACAATATTTGTTTTCATTTCGAGCGGTGCATCGTTGATCTCCACTAAGAGGCATTTGGAGCCAAATGCACTTAAGTGTGATCTATTCTAACTATATATATATAGAGAGAGAGAGAGAGATGCTATTGTGTATGCAAGTGGACTGGAAAATTGGTCCCCCCCACTTTCAAAATCAATGATTCATTATCCGAATTCAAGATTTAGCTTGTTGAGCATTATTTACATTATAAAAATAATCTAGAAACTAGAATTCATATATTTTGATTGTCTTTAGCCTGTGCATCAAGTTGGTATTAAAATAAAAGGTATCAATTATAGTAATATAGTAAAATACATAAAGGGCATATAATTTGAATAAAAAGAACTATAATCAAAATTCATGTGTTTTGATAGTTTTTGATATTAAAATGGATGATTTTAGCAGTGTGATATTATGCTTTACTATGATCTAATTATCAAAACCTAGTGATTTTAGATCTACTGTTATTTCAAAATAAAAAACTTGTCACCCTCACTCCATCTCTCTCACCTCCAGTCGAACGAACTTGCCCAGCCCATCCCCCCGCCCCCCCCCTCTTCAAAATCTCTGGAGACACTTGATCTAGCTGAAGGAGAGCTTGGAGGCCTTGCATCACTAAAGAAAGAGAGTAGATCTAAATTCACCAAGTCTCCAATCAAGTGTCTCTCACTATCTCTACCTCTAGCCAATCAAGGTCCTCAATCCATCCAGGGCACACCTATGGCCAAGTAAGGGTTTAGATCTATGATTTGGCTAGTTCTACAACATTTGACTTCTTGCTGATATCAACCAAGATTTTATGAATGCATCTATTGTAGAAGCACTAAAGATCACAGAAAAGTGTTAGAAGTGGAAGACACATGGAAATTCCAAGCAGTAAGAAGCATGAATTACGACTCATGTTCGTGTTTTGTTGTTTTCTAAAATAATAGAATAATGCCCAAGCTATTTTTTAGAATTCTATTCTATAACAGAAGTTCATTCTTCTAAGCAATTACGTGGACCATCTATGAAGAAGCAAAAACAATACACACGTGAAACAAAAGAATGATTCAATAACTTTATAATTCTATACAAAGCAACAATATAACTCCCAATTAGATTTTGTCCAGCCCTACATTCTTAAAACCACAATCTATTTCTAACTCTT
This sequence comes from Phoenix dactylifera, assembly GCF_051530095.1. Lineage (NCBI taxonomy): Eukaryota > Viridiplantae > Streptophyta > Magnoliopsida > Arecales > Arecaceae > Phoenix > Phoenix dactylifera. The sequence continues at coordinate 18,602,355 of NC_143194.1, forward strand.
TTGGGAAGTATGACAAGATCAAATAAAACTTTAACATAAATAGCATATAACACTATGGAAATTGTTCAACCTTTGACTAAACATTATATAGTTTTCAGAGCAGTTGTAGTCAAATAGGAAAAAATTATAGGTTAGTATTTTACAAAGAAAAAAACATTCACAAGAAGTGCATAGTTTGCAATAGCACATAATTTGATTACCGTTTTCTCCTCTAGATAGCAAACTAGATTTCATCCAATTTTATCAACCCATATAGTTTTCCAACCATGATTCCTACAATTTGATCATTCCACTTCTCCTGGCTTTCTTTGATGCAAGAGTTCCTGTTGTGCATTGTAATCTCATCTATAAAATAAGGCATGTCAGTGTTGATTAAAAGAAACTTGGATGTCTATCCACTCGTCAGTGACTTACTTGATGCTACAGTTGTATGACTAGTACTTGATGCATCCGCCCCTCCTCTTTCTCCTCTTTCCCTTGGATTGCCACACGGCGCAAAGAGAGCCCTTGATTCTCTCCAATCCCTTTTAAGTAAGGGGTGTGGAAGAATTAAGTAAGGAGTGTGTAAGAATTAAGTAAGGGGTGTGGTAGAATTTGAAGGAATGAATCAAGGAGTGATTTCTCATTGAAATTATTCTTTGTTTAGATAGGCATGAGATGCCTATAAAAAAAAGGATGGCGTGAGGGCTTAGAAGCATTGGATGTGCATCAATTTTAGCCGCCCACCCCCTTCCTCCTATCCTTCCAAGCGTGAGCAAGAAAAAGGGAAGAAAAGCAGCGCACCATCTTCTTCCTCTTCATCCTTCTTCTTCCTCCTTCATCTTCCTCTCAAAGCAATCAAGGAGTTGATTGAAAGAGAGAGAAAATCAGCCATCAAGAGAGGATCTCTGCAAGGGAGCTAGCACCCTGGTGAGATCAAGATTCTTGGAGTGATCTATCTCGTGTGGATACCTGTAGAGGCCGAACGATTGTGCGGCTTCAAGCGAACCAAATCCAACGATCATCAGATAGCAGTAAAGTTTTACCCTCTCAAAGGTAAAGATAGGGTCTTTACAATCCTTTATAATTCTGAATTATAGTAGATCTAAAATTAATCTAGTCTTTTAATTTTAATATTTTCTTAGATTTTATAATTTTTTGAGCTAGAGAACTCAGAATTTTTGAAATCTATGTTCCCTAAGACGTTCATAAAATGAACGACCCCACGTGTGTCTTTCCGCTACGAGCGTCGCAACGCGTGCAGGGATAACCCGACAGTGGTATTAGAGCCGCGTTTTTGAAATTTAGATTAAGATTAATAGGCTTGACTAGGATTTAATTAAGATCTAAAATTTTTATATGCTTGCTGAAATTTCTGCGTGCTGAAATTTTAGATTTCAGCATGTTGATTTTTGTTTTAAAATTCTGATCTTGCATGATTAATTTTAATTACAATGAGATTGTAATAATTGAAATCTCATCTTGCATGATCATAATTTCAGTTAATAGCATATTTAATTAAAATTTTAATATCTGAACTATATGCATGAGATGCATAAGGTATGATCAAATTATAAATTCATGATCATAAAAAGATATTTGTGCATGCTTATGCTTAAAAGAAACTAATATATGCATGAGATGTATATATATATATATTAAGCAATATTTTACATGATATGTGAATAAAAAAATCTAAATAGTTTAGGTTATTTACATAAAATGTAAACTTGAACAAATATGTCATTTACATAAGATGTAAACACGTAATATATGAAAGGAGTTTCATATTCGCATAAGATGTGAATTAAGCCTAAACAAATATGAAATTTACAAAGGATATAAATTTGAACAAATATGTCATTTACATAAGATGTAAACATATAATATATGAAAGAGTTTCATATTCGCATAAAATGTGAACAAGGCCTAAATAATTATGACATTTACATAAGATGTAAATTCTAATCGAGACCTAAAACATTCTCAATCAGTCAAGAGTGAACGATATATTGAGCTAGCCATATTTGATTAATTGATCTAATTAGTATCTAGAAAAGTATTAAAGGTGGTTATTTAATTAGGACCTTACTCTCTGAGTAAGGGGAGCCTCCTACCTGCTTACCTGGCCAATTGATCGATTACCTCCTATGAAAAGCTCAAAGTTGAAATCACTAAGACTAGATTACCTAATATTAAGTCTAGAGGTCTTCCATTATAGTAGAGTTGCTAAGGTCTTTCCGGCGTTAATTTGTCTCGACTGGACACAGTGGGCAAGTTGCATCGAGGTACTGGACCTCTCTATTAGCATAAGATATGGGAGTAAAGGTAGGGTTGGGGACCAATAACTGTTAGGTGAGGACCCAATGACGACTTTACTTCTGCGGAAATTATGGTGGGTCTGACTTAACCAAGAAACGAGACCGATAACTATTAGGTGAGGACCTTATGATGGGAGACCAAGTCGGCTGCAATTTGCTTGAGAAGTATTATACAAAGAGTTATACACTCATCGTGCTTATATGTTACCAATAACTGTTAGATGAGGCGGCATATAAATTAGTGGGACCGAAGCACCCCATTTGAAATCTAGAGTCACAGATTTTTGTTTCTCTACCAGAGAAGTGTCAGAGATTCGAGAAAATAATGGAAGATGTTTGTTTTAAAAGTCTCTAAAAAAATAGAAATTCAAATACAAAATTCTAATTAGAATCTTTATTCTTTGCAGATAAAAATGTTAGCTTCTAATTCCTTGACCCACATCCTTAAGAACAACCGATTGATCGAACCCAATTATAAGGATTGGCTCCGCAACTTGAAAATTATTTTAAGTTGTGAGAAATTAGGATATGTACTGGACCATGACACCCCTGTGTTACCAGCCTGTCCGACTGCTGAACAGTGTGAGACGCATGCGAAGTGGACGGACGATGACAATAAAGTTAGGTACTACATATTGGCATCTATGTCCAATGAACTACAATGCCAACATGAGAATATAAAAACTGTCAAGAACATACTGAATCACCTGCAAGAGTTGTATGGTGAACAGAGTCGCACAGCTCGATTTGAAGTGTCCAAGAGGCTCTTCAAAGCCAAGATGCGCGATGGACAGTCTGACCATGATAAAGGACTTGGAGGAGCTTGAGAAGCTCGGCATAATCATGCACAAGGAATTGCAAACAGATTTAATCATGCAATTCTTTCCTTCTTCATATGGGCAGTTTATAGTAAACTACTATATAAACAAGATTAAATGCACCAAAATGGAATTGTTAAACATGTTGGTAACTACGGAAGGAGCCTTAAAGAGTTCAAAGGGTGTTCTCGCTGCTGAGTTGACTTCTACTTTCAAGAGAAAGTTTCTCTGGAAGAAGAAGAAGTCTGCGAATAAGCAAAAGACCGAGAAGAAGCCAAGAAAGGATGTTCCAAAGAAAAAGGCCGAAGACAAAGGAAAGTGTTTCCATTGCAACGAAGAGGGCCATTGGAAGAGGAACTGTCCTATCTACATGGGAAGTATAAAGAGCAAGAAGGATGACACGCTTTCTGAAGGTATGTCTGATATGCTCATTATTGAAACTAATCTAATGGTTTCTTCTACTTCCAGTTGGATTATAGATTCTGGTTCTAGTGCTCACTTGTGCACTACTATGCAGGGTCTAAAGAAAAATAGAAGGCTCACAGAAGGTATAACCCTCCGGATTAGCAATGGAGCAAGAGTTGCTACTGTTGCTGTGGGCACCTATCCTCTGCAATTACCGTCTGCATTTAGTTTGATACTTAGGGACTGTTATTTTGTACCTACTGCTAGCAAAAATTTTATTTATGTATCTTGTCTAGCACAAAAAGATTTTGAATTCAATTTAAATAAAGACTATTGTTCCATTTATTTGAGAAATAAAATGGTTGCACGTGGTTTTATGATTGACAGTCTCTATCACTTACATTTAGATGTATCTGTGAATGCATCTGAGCAAACAGTGAGTACTATAGGATCCAAAAGATCTAGAGATAAGATAAATCAAAAATATTTGTGGCACCTCAGGCTTGGTCATATAGGAGAAGATAGAATAAACAAATTGGAGAAACATAGGCTTCTAGGCTCATTGACTTCCGAGTCATATCCAATTTATGAATCCTACCTTCAAGAAAAGATGGCCAAATTATTCTTCGTAGGACATGGGGAGAGGTTTACCGAAATACTTACCCTAGTAAACACTGATGTGTGTGGCCCATTCGATGTGCAGGCTAGGGGTAGTTATTCTTACTTTATAACATTTACCGATGATTGTTCTCGGTATGGGTATGTGTATCTTATGAGACACAAATCTGAAACTTTTGAAAAGTTCAAAAAGTTCAGATATGAAGTAGAAAAACAAACAGAAAAGCTCATTAAGGTTCTTCGATCAAATCAAGGAGGTGAATACCTTAGTGGAGAGTTTCGAGATTATCTCAAAGAAAATGGTACAATTTTACAATGGATCCCTTCTGGTACACCTCAGCTCAACGGGGTGTCAAAGAGGACAATAGCGATATCATCAGATGCCATCATACTCTACTGCGACAACAATGATGCCATAGCACTAGCTGAGGAGCTGAGGTCTCACCAGAAGTCCAAGCACATAGAACGGCGATATTATCTGATATGCAACTACCTCGAAAAGAAGTATGTGGAGATGCAGAGAGTAGACTCCACAGACAACGTGGCAGACCCATTCACTAAGCAATTGAATCAGCAGAAGACAGAAGCACATCTTGAGAAGATGGGGCTTGGCTTTAGTGCAAGTGAGAGATTGTTAGAAGTATGTCCTTGAAGCCAATTTAGTAGACACATTGTAATTATTCTGGGACATAAAATTTGTACTTTACCTTTTTATTAATTAATAAAATTGAGCATTTTGTTCATTCATGTTATTATGTATCCATGAATCGTCCTAGGAATTAATAAGATAATAACACATATTCTCAAGAGTTGAGAATTTAATATATATGTCATTAGGTAGTTAATTTTTGAATTGCTCCTGATCGATGGATTATTACGAAGGACGGTGATCGATCTGATAAGATTAGTGCACAGATCACTTTCCTTGATGGACGAGTCTTGAGTCCACAATGTAGGAACACTGGAGTGATTGTGCAAGTATTTGCTAGAGAACAAGGGTACTGAGCGTGACCAAAGCAAAAAGTCACTTAGATGTCTATCCACTCGTCAGTGACTTACTTGATGCTGCAATTGTATGACTAGTACTTAGACCTACGATGCCTTAGCTAATCATGATGAGGTTGCTGTAGTTTGACGAGCACATAAATATGGGCCCTAAGGTTTCTTGTGGTGCAAATTGGCTGCAGTAAGTTCACTGTTGGATTAGAATTGCATCTAGATGGGATCTATCGACCTTAATAGATTAGGAGTGATCCTATGTGATTTATGAGACAAAGTTCGAAAGACCTTGGCCATGGCAGTTTTGGAAAAAGAGTTTTCCAATCTCAAACTTGAGTCAAATAAATTTGACATATGACAGATGATAGGGTTTGACGAGTTATCCATAACCTCCGTCTTGTCGGAATCTACGATAGAGGTATTATATCATACGCTAACTGTACCTAGAGGTTCATCCATTCCGTTCCGCTGGGTTGTCACTATATGCTGCTAGGTATCACTAGTGGATCGTGGGATTCAAAGGCATTCACTTGATGATCAGTGAACCCTGAAGAGAAGAGTTGAAATTGTTTCAATCTATTGAAAAAAGTTTTAATGATATTGTAATAGAGATCACAATATATCTCACTACTAGACAGAATAGAACCTATAGGATCACACACATTAGAGGTTTTGATCGTTCCGACAGTTGAATTGCGATTTAGAATCGCAATCGATCTTAATTGTCAATTTGATTGACAATTGGTTTAACCCACTAAGAGCTGGTGAGTTAAAGAAGAAGGATTTGCAATTGGATTGCAATTTGATTGATTCAATTGGGCTTAATCAATTATAACTCCTTATTAGATAAAGAACTTAATTCATGAAGTCCAATTTGGATCCTAATTAGATTAGGAATCACATGAATCAAATTCGAGGACACATTGGGTCCTAATTGAATTATGATTAAATCAAACAAAATGGATCGCATGTTTCCTAATTAGATTAGGAAATCATAGCATGGAAGGAAGAGTTCCTTCATGCATGTAAAAGGGGAAATAAGGTAGGGGCAGGCGCCCCTCCTCTTTCATCCGCACCAAAGAAAGGACGAGTATCCACCCCTCCTTTCCTTGTTTGACTCCACATGCCACAAAGGAGGGGCATTCACCCCTCCTCTTTCTCTACTTTCCCCTGGATTGCCACACGGCGCAAGGAGAGCCCTTGATTCTCTCCAATTTCTTTTAAGTAAGGGGTGTGGAAGAATTAAGAAAGGGGTATGGAAGAATTAAGAAAGGGGTGTGTAATAATTAAGTAAGGGGTGTGGTAGAATTTAGAGGGATGAATCAAGGAGTGATTTTTTATTGAAATTATTCTTTGCTTAGATAGGCATGAGATGCTTATAAAAGGAGGGGTGGCATGAGGGCTTAGGAGCATTGGATGTGCATCAATTTCAGCCGCCCACCCCTTTTCTCCTATCCTTCCAGGCGTGAGCAAGAAAAAGGGAAGAAAAGTAGCGCGCCATCTTCTTCCTTTTCATCCTTCTTCTTCCTCCATCATCTTCCTCTCAAAGCAATTGATAAGTTGATTGAAAGAGAGAGAAAATCAGCCATCAAGAGAGGATTTCTGCAAAGGAGCTAGCACCCCGGTGAGATCAAGGATCTTGGAGCGATCTACCTCGTACGGATACCTGTAGAGGCCGGACGATTGTGCGTTTTCAAGCGAACCAAATCTAACAATCATCACATAGCGGTGAAGTTCTACCCACTCAAAGGTAAAGATAGGATATTTACAATTTTTTATAATTCTAAATTATAGTATATCTGAAATTAATCTAGTCTTTAATTTTAATCTTTCCTTAGATTTCACAATTTTTTGAGTTAGGAAACTCAAAATTTTTAAAATCTACGTTTTCTAGGACGTTCATGAGATGAACGACCCCGCGTGTGTCTTTCCGCTGCAATCATCGCAATACGTGCGGGGGTAACCCGACAAAAGGCACACACATCTTTGCAGATATAGTAAATGAATCTCTGCCAACTAGATTAATTGTTTCCATTTAATGCAGTTGGTTATTGCTAATCTTTGGCACTTTCCTATTGAATCTCAACCATTTAATCTTTGCCAACTATAAAGGTATGCATCTTTTTAAGTCATGCAATTTTAGATACTATTGATATTATAGAAACAAGTAGTATGTTTTGGTAGAGTGGATGAAAAAGGACCATGCTAAGGTATAGATTGTAGAGGATACTTATTTTATTACTATAATTTTAAGTGGTTGCATGCAAAGAATTCAGAAGTATAAGTTGTCAGAGATTGAGTGTTAAGCATATTTATTATTGTTACTGTGCTAGTCCAAATATGTTTGATTTTTCCTTTGATGCACATTCCTTCTTAGCCACAAGGCTATATATTGATGTACATATTGTTGTAGTAGTGTGAAAAAAATAGATAATAAACATATTTCTTTTTCTTTCCTTATTTTGTCATGGTATCAGAGCCCTAAAATCTATGCTTGCTACTACTGCCCACAGATTGATAGTCAAAGTATTGCTTATAGCTAGTCTTCTTCAACAGTTGTCTAAAGTCTCTCTCTTTAAATCTTCACTTTCGGAGGAAGTGGTTGTTCACTCTCTCCTCTGTATCTTCTCTATCTTGTCATCAAGGCTAGCATAGGCTTGTTGGCTAGCCATCCTTGCAAACATTGCTCAGTGAGCAACAAAGCCCAACGACAAACACTACCTTTTGATTCTCTTTCTGGCACTAGCAGCTAGCTATCTATAGTTTCTTTTTGGTGCCAGTAGCATCATCCATTGTCTTCTCCATGGCCTTCTTCCAACACCACTAGCTGGCCATTCGTAGTCTCCTTCTAGCATCATTAACCGATCGTCCACGGTCTTCTTTTTCCATTTCTCAGAGAAAGCATTCATGGTCTCTTTCTATCAAGCTGGAGGTAAGCCGAAGATCTACAGTTTCTCTAGCATAAGTAGAGGAGGAATTCACTAACGAGCTTTGCTACGATGAGCCCGACGCCATCATCTTTCTCTAGGGCTGGAAGTGGGTCAAGATGAGATGGGCCATACCCCTACCCAAACCTAGCCCGAATATTTTTTTTGAGACTTCATGCTAGGCTTAGGCCCAAAATTTTTTGGATAATGCAGGCTCGAGCCCAACCCGAGCCCAGGCCCAACTAAACCCAATTGGGCCAACCTGAATTACCTGTTTGAGCCAAAAATAGGTCTCGCCCAAATCTGATTGACGTTTAATACTTTATAATATTGCTTCATAAATTAATGAGCTGGCTAAAGATTGGACTTTTTCTTATAACACAAGTAAATGGTACATGATAATTATTATCAACTAAACCTTTGAGGCCCAATAGTTCCACATCGGAAAGACTCGTTTCAGAGCCTGGGCATATGAGGCGGGTGTCTCCAAATCCTGCAGACGCATTTTGGGTGGAAAACAAAATCGGAGAGGGGTGAAGGACGCTTGCGTGAAGCTCCGGAATCGGACAATATCTGGCAGGGGAGCCCTGTGTTCTCCCTCATGTGGCCCCCACGTGGGCACTAGGTGCCTTACGTGCTCCGCACAGGCGGGGGCGTGATATTTGGTATCAGAGCCGAGACGGCTCTTGTCCGATGGTGGAAAGGGTGTCAGGCCCAATAGTCCTACATTGGAAAGGCTCATTCCAGAGCCTGGGCATATGAGGCGGGTGTCTCCAAATCATGCAGACACATTTTGGATGGAAAATAAAATCGAGGAGGGGTGAAGGATGTTTGTGTGAAACTCCGGAACCGGACAATATCTGGCCGGGGAGCCCCGTGTTCCCCCCTCATGTGGCCCCCACGTGGGCACTAGGTGCCTCACATGCCCCGCGCAGGCGGGGGTATGACAAAATCCATTTTATTTGTCATTTACTTTCTCATTATTCTCTCTAAATAACAACATATAAAAATAAATTGATCCGGGCTTGAATTCATGCTTGAATTCAGGCTACTATTTTGGGCCTTGTTTGGGCTCGGGCTGGGCCCAGGCTAGGCCAATGACATACCCGAAGCCCGGCCCGAAGTCGTTCTAGCCCAAGCTTATTTCCAACCCAAGCCCATTTCCAGCCCTATCTTTCTTCATCAGTTTTGATCTCCAGGACACCATCGGTAAGCCTTCTCACTACTACCGACAACCTTCTCTCCCTTAGTCTCAACCTCCAAGACACCCTTTATGAGCCCTCGCACCACTGCTGTGTCGCCCCCTCTATGATTAGGGCTTGGATTCAAGCCCTAGTAAGGAAGAAGAGAGATCATGCTTAAGCGAATCGAACCCATCTCAAGCAGATCCAAAAGTAGGATTTGAACCAGGACCAGATCCGTTTAACTCAAATGCTATGTAATCAAACACGTGATCAACCTTATCATCACAATTGACACATCAACTATTACTCAATCAACATATCATCTAACATATCAGCTTTTTGATGCATAATCAACCACATCAACCTGACATATCAGCACATCAGCCATGTTGGAAGCCACATCAGCTACTGCATCATCATCTGATGTTGACCGATTCAGTTGGTGTTGACTAGACCGATTCGATTTTTTTGACCTTCCAGTTGACCCATTTTTGAACTAGTTCTCTATATTTTTAGATGTGCTCTTTCTACATTTGGCCTCAGTTTTTCCTAAATCTACTCTACAGTTGGTTTTTTGCTTGTACTTCATTTACTTTTCAGCGGTTCATCATTGCATACCTGCACTTATGGATGAATTTGATGTCTTTCTGCCTATTTTAATGTTTTGGATGGATCCAACTATATTTCTATTATACAAGGGATGTCTACTTTCTTAAAAGGCCACAAACTTTGGCAATTTATTATTGGAGATATCTGTCAACCTATTTAAAAACTAGATGAGGACTTGAACAATAAAAATCACCAAATCATTGCATGGTTTAGGAATACATCGATTCCTTCTATTCATCTTTATTTTGGCTGATTTGGAGCAGCCAAGGAGGTCTAGGATTTTTTGGCCAAACAGTATTCCATCTCAGATATTGCCCATCAATATCAACTACTATTTGACCTACATCGCATGAAGTAAGAACCTAGGTAGTTTATTCATGAGTTTCTTTCTAAGATGTATGATATATAAAATCAGTTAACTCAGTCTAGGCCTTAATAGGACCATGACAATGATGCTAAAAATTTTGCTTCCTATAGAGATAACATGCGCTTGGTGTAGTTTCTTATTGCTCTTCAAGTTAATTTTAAACTAGTAAGAGCATTACTTCTTCCTTGTGGTACCTTGCCATCTTTTGAGTTTGTTGTTTCTAAACTTATCTCTAAAAAAACAAGACTTGGTTTACTCCAATCCTAGCGCACAAAGGTCGTTCTTGCTACAACTTCTCAAGTCTATGTAGATTAGTTAGTCTGCACATAGTCATAAGCCTAGTCACTACATGGTCAACTATTCAAAAAGATGGAAAATCTAACAGAAGATTAGCCACTATCTTGATGATTGTCCACAAAATCTAAATAAGCAATCTAAATCTAGTTGATCTAGAAGTTCTTAAACTAAATTTGACAACTAATCACAACTTATTTCTCGTTTTGCTACTATCGAAGTTTTCTATACTGATAACTCTTCTTCCACACCTTCCATCTCAATTAGTAGCATGTCTATCAATGGTCTCGAAGATCTAATCAAATAGGTTCTATCTAAATCTTATATTTCCACTTTGAATGCTCTTTATATTGCTTCAGGTAATTTTTGGTATTTTGGTTCTACATGTGGCAATCACATAACTTCAAATTCTACTCTTTTTTAATCAAAAATTCCTGATCATCTTGCACCATCTATTCATGTCGTGGATGGTTTTATTATGCATTCTAGTCATATAGGTCATGTTTGCACCTCTTCATTATCTACACCTAACACTTATTTGATTCCTAGACTTATTTTAAATCTTATTTCTATCGGTCAATTGTGTGAACTTGGCCTTATGTCCATTTCTCTGGTAATGGTTGTTGTGATCATCAGATGAGGCAGCTTCTTAGGACAAACCGTAAAGTCGGATGCATATTTGAACTCATCAATCTCCAAATTCCATCTTGGGTCTCTTCTCAACTTCCTTCTCAACCACTTGCCTTTGCCTCATCTAATTCATCTTTGAGTCTTTGGCACTCTCATTTGGATCATGTCTTTAAATAAATTACGTACTTTAGTCTCCAGTGGTTTGTTAAGGTCTATTAAGAATGAAAGTTTTAATTTTTTATCTTATCCAAAATCTAAACAAAATGCTTTACCCTTTAATAATAGTTATTCTATTTTTTTGCACCATTTGATTTGGTTCATTCAAATGTCTAGAAACCTTCACCAAATTATTTTGTGATATTTGTTGACGATTACTCTTATTTTACAAGGTTATATCTCACACATCATAGATCTGAGTTACCTAAAATTTACTCAGATCTCTTATCATATTAAGGTATTTTGTTCAAATAATACTTATAGAAAAACAAAATTTCTTAGCTTTCTTTGTTAAAAAGGCCCCATTCCTCAACATTCTTGTCCCGGAATATCCCAACAAAATAGGCATGCCTATGTAAACATAGGCATATCTTGGAGATTGACCATGCCTTGCTCATATCCTCGTCTTGTCCTAAACGATTCTAGGGTGAAGCAACTCTTACTATTGTTTACCCAATTAACCGCCTTCTCTCATTTGTCCGTCACAAACAGTATCTATATGAACAACTCTAAGGTATCCCTTTTGACTATGGCACCCTTAAAGTGTTTTGTTCTTCTTCAACCCCATGAATGTCTTAAACTAGAACCTCATACACTATTGTGTTGTTTCCTTGGGTATGTAATTGAACACAAAGGGTACAGATGTTGGGATCCCATTTCAAATCGGCTTTGTATATCTCGCCATATTCTTTTCTAGGAACCTAAAATGTTCTCCACCATATCATAGTTTCCCACTTCTTCTCTATCTCATTTTCAGTTTTTTAGTAATCCTTTTGTTGAATTGTTACCAGAAGATTCTATTGATGATTCTTCTAATGAGCTCATTCATGTCACTCGTACAGCTTCTTCTAAGGTGTCAGCTCCATCAAATGATCCTAACGATAATCATTCCTCCTTTACCGAGTTGTCTCCACCAACTTCTCCTTTATCACTTCAACGTTCTACTCAATTAAGAGAACCATATGTTCATCTTCATGACTATCATTATTTTTCCACCCTTATTCCCTTACATAAGCCTTAATCATATCGTGAGGCCAGTACCAATCCTGTATAGCAGAAAGCAATGATAAAAGAGTTGAAGGCATTGGACAAAACTTATACTTGGGATTTGGTTGATCTACCTCCTAGGAAGATGGCTATAGGTTGTAAGTGTGTTTCTTAAATTAAGACAAGGTTAGATGGATCTATAGAGCGGTATAAAGCCGATCTTGTTGCAAAAGGCTTTACACAAGAATATGGTATTGATTGAGGAGATTTTTGCATTAGTCGCTCATTTAATTTCTATTGAGAGCTTGCCAGCAGTATCTAAACAAAAACGGGGATTACATCAAATGGATGTGAAAAACATATTTCTACATGACGATCTCACTAAAGAGGTATACATGCAACCTTCTCCTATTCTTGATCATCTTTCAAATAAAGTCTGCCAACTTCATAGAGCTTTGTATGGTCTTAAGCAAGCTCCACAAGCATAGTTTGCTAAGTTTAATACTATCGTTAGTCAGTTTAGCTTCACTTCTAGTCCATATCATTTTGTACTCTTTGTTCATTAAACAATTTAAGGGACTATTCTTTTGTTGTTATATGTGGATGATATGATTATCATAGATGATGACCTTAGCAGTATTTCTGACCTTAAATAGTACCTCAATTAGAATTTTGAAATAAATGTCTTGGTCCTCTTAGTTATTTTCTAGGTTTTAGGTCTTCTCTAGCCTTGATGGATATTATCTTTTCTAGGCTAAGTACGCTTCTAATTTGATTTTTAGAGCTAGTCTGACTGATAATAAGCCTACTCTCACTTCTTTTGGGCCAAATGCTAAAGTCACTCCTCTTGATGGAACACCACTCAATGATGCTACTCTATATTAATGATTGGTTGGGAGTTTAGTTTATTGGACGTCACCCATCCTGATACTGCTCATGCTATTCATTTGGTTAGTCAGTCTTGATTAGCACCATGCAACCATGCTCTGCTTTCTTCATTACATTAAGGGTACATTATTTTACGGTCTCTATTTTTTAGTACACTTATCTCTTGACTTATGTGCCTTACTCAAATACTGATTGGGTGGGTGATTCCACTGATAGATGCTCCACTACTAACTTTCTTTTTGAGCGATTCTCTCGTATCTTGGTGAAGCAAGAAGCAAACAGTTAATGCTAGACCCAGTATGGAGGCTAAGTATCGTGACACTCACTGTAGATACTCAAAAGTTTATTTGATTCAAAGATATAGAAGTTAAACATTTCAATCCAATTATTTTTTACTATGACAATTGGAGTGCTATCCAAATTGCTCATAATGATATTTTTCATGAGTATACTAAATATATTGAAAATGAATGTCATTTTGTGTGCCAACACATTGCTCGTGGTATAGTACGACTTTTTTTTGTCACATCAGTTGATTAGATTGCTGATATTTTCAGCAAAGCAGATCCACCTGGATACTTTTGTTTTTTGGTTTCCAAACTCTAGCCAAGTTCTACTTTGCCATGAGTTTGAATGAGATGCTAGGCATATTTACCATTATTACTGTACTAGACCAAATATGATTGTTATTTTCTTTGATGCATTTTTCTTCTTAGCTACATTGTTAGGCTATATATTGATATATGTATTGTTGTAACAATTAAAAAAACATGTAGAGAATAAACATATTCCTTTATTTTCCCTTATTTTATCATCAGAAAACTATGGAAGTATTAAAAATCATTAGAGGGACCCAGTTATTAGCTAGTTTTTGAATTTTGTCCATGTAGTGAAATAGCAAATTTTTCAATTTTTAGATGAACTTAAAAAATGTTATGGTACAAATTTAAAATCTTTAATAGATAAAATTACACCAATTATCATTGTTTAACTAGCATTTATTTTGATTCTTTGCGGAGGTTCCATCTCTGTAATGATACTCTGGTATTACAATCTCAACAATGTGAAAAGAAAGGTATTGCTAACATTCAAATGCAAATGGGCTCCACAATGCAAGCAAAACTTTGCATTCAAACTTGTTAATCAGCTGAATGAGATTTCATGTTAAATTGGTCAGGCAAAAAGAAACCTATGCTGTAAAAAAAATCCTCTTTTGGTCATATGGTTAATTTTTAAGTACAAAGGGAGAGCTTGTCTCATGTCTCAACTTGTAGAAGAGAGGCTCCGAAGTAGGATCACTTTTATGGCGTTTTGGTGTATCTACTATGGATCTAGAACGCTGTAGCTCACTATTATATTGTTTACAATTTTTGGGTGATGATTTACACTCAAAAAAAAGTTTTGGTTGCTGATTGATATTTTCTTGCATGACGTTATTGGAAGCCTATTACGTGCTGGTATATTGAATGCATGATGAAATCTATGTTAAATAGGTAAAGTGGTTAACCATGTAGTTAGGTAAACAAGTTATACCGGTATCTAACAGTTAAACAAGTTTACTACTGGACCTGACCTAATATGACTTGTTTATTAAACAAATTAAGCATGCTTAATTAGGTTTTCTATTTATTAAACACACCAGGTTCAGGTTTCAATCCGTTGACCAGTATACGACCCAATCCATTGTCGCCACTATACGCAAGGACCTTACTCTTTCCACAGTTGGGGATTGTTTACAATAGAATGTAATTTATTTCATAGTGCAAGAATTGTTGGAGCAAAAGAACAGGTAGATCGATCAGCTTGTAGCTTCGAATGATGCATTGAAATCGGCTTTATTAGAAACTAGTCTATCGATTGACTCAACCCTGCCATCTGAAACACTCTGAAAATAAAGTAGGTCAGCTGTAAGTTAACATGTCACCTTGTTCAATAATTAAATAGATCGATGAGAAATAAAGTAAGTTGGAGAGGAAGAAGAAGACCAAACTACTACAACCTTTTATAGGATTAAGCAAGCTTTTGTTAAGTAGGTTAAAGAGTTAGCATAAAACATTAAGAATTTATGCTTTATATGGTTGCAAGATAAGTGAATCCGAAGTAAATGATTTAATTTACCGGTAACTTACTTTACTCCGAAATAAACTACTCCATTACTTCAAGATAGGAGGAAAATAGTCTTTCTAATTTTTAAAATATTCACTTTGTCCTTTGAATAAATCAATTATTTTTCCAACATTTGATGGGTAAAAGTGGAGTTAAATGAATTAAAGAGCCAATATTCCATTTAGCCCTCCTTTACTCTCGAACACATATTAGATAATTAATTTTTAGAATTATTAATTAATCTAGATACTTAAATAAGTACTTCATTAAAAAGATAGAATATCAGAATAAAAAATCTCTATTTCTTCTTATTCCTCAACAAAATACCACCAAGAGAATTGTTATTCCAAGTGCCGACACGGGGTTCAGATGCTAGGGCCTTGGCATGCCCCCCAACTTGCTGCACTAGCGGCTCTGCCATCTTGCGGGTGGTGCGATGCAAGAGGTTCCAGGCTGTGTTAATTCTACTTTGGATTTTTTTTACATTAATATCCTCCTAAATATTAAATTTTGCATGAATACCCTCCTAAAATTGATATTTGCATGTATACCCTCGTAAAATAATTATTTTGCTATTCTACCCTTTGTTATCCTTGTTTTTCGCATATGTACTCACCCCATCTAACACCGTTAAAAAATTAACGGTTTTCAAATTAAAATGACTAAATTATCCTTAATGGGTAGATGTGTAAAAAAAAACATTTATAAGATGATCACGGTGGAGGACAAAAAAGTAATTTCAAAAATTATTTTTTAATTAAAATAATATATGGTTTTTATTAAGGATGTTAGAAGAAATGTTATATTAGAGGTATTTATAAAAAATAGTATTTTATAAGAATACAAAAATAAATATAAATTTTTTAAAAAATATTTATGTAAATTTAAATTTTTAAAAAAATATTCATGCAAAAAAAAAGTTTTCCGACATTTTACACAGTCTTTTGTCCCAGAAATGCTCGCTGCTAAATTAGTTAACAAAACATATCATGGCGTACGCGTACACTTTGTATTCTCTGCCTCCGGTCTTACCAGTGAATAAAAGACATGACGGCAAAATATTATCCTCGTGACTAAAAGGACATCGTTATCCCTTTCAACCCCGATTGGTTTGTGCACCATTGTGCAGACCAAAAATATGTGACCACCACAAACGAACGGCTACTAGACGGTCTACACAGGTAACGCGGGCCCACATGGATACGATGCGCTGACTTGATTGTACGGGTCACAATCCTGGTCGTTTTCACTCGTTTGTAATTCTCGCATTTCAGAAATTATTTGTGCCCTAATCTCCACGCACCCTGCCCCATCCGTATTGCCGGGGCCTTTTGCTTCTGAGGTTTTAGCTTATTTATAGTCTCCGCAGCTTTACTTCCCTTCTAGGGTTTTAGAGCTCTGGTCTGTTCCCATTTCCTCATCCCAAAACCCTAACCCTAGGAGTCTTCTCCTCTGCTCTAGCCATGGATAGATACCAGAGAGTGGAGAAGCCGCGGCCGGAATCCGCCATTAACGAGAACGAGATCCGAATCACCACCCAGGGCCTCATCCGGAACTATGTCAGCTACGCCTCCAGCCTCCTTCAGGTATATCGCTCTTACTCTCGCTGTCTCCTTTGAATAGAACCCTGGAATCTATTTTAATCTCGTAGTTTTTCGTTATCGATCGGGGGTTGTGGTCGTATCTGTGTGAAAATCTCCTCTGTGATTCAATCGGCATTTTTTCCCCCGATCTTTACCCGTGGGTTTCTTCCAGAGCCCATTTTTCTGGTACCGTAACCTTATTCGATTGGGTTCTGAGATTCTGATTTTGTTTTCCTTGGACGCCAGATTGCAACGATATATCATGTATTCTGTGCCATTTCTTTTCTTTCTTTTCCTGCCGGAGTGGGGTTGGGGGCGGGTGGTGGTTTTTTTTGTTTTGCCTTTTTTTTTTTTGAGGGGGGGGGGGGGGGGAAGTAAAATGGTTTTTTAGTGATATTCTATGTTCTTATCATGCACTATGTGCTGGTGTTATTTTTTTGTGTCGTACAATGGTTTTCTAGGGTTAGTCTACCCTTTTTATTTCTCTCATGAGCTGCTGTACTTTTTTTTAGTTAGAGCATGCTATCATTTTATAGACTTCGGTCGTTGCTTTTTTCATTTGTTTCTGGTGGGTAAGGTTGTTTGGATCATATTATTTATGTTGGTTCCCCCCCTTTCTGCCCATTCGCTTCTCAGGAGATATTTCACAATTCTAATGTTTCTCAACTAATATTATATTGACGGTTATGTTAATTAAAAATTGTACAGCGTTAAATTTGTTGATATTTGTTGTTTGGAGTTCTTTTTTGACCAGTAGGTTTGTCTATTTCTTTTGATGCCCTGTCTTCATAAAAGTATGCAACTGATTTGATCAGGTATAATTCACCTGCTTGAAGTTACGCGCAACCTATGAAAGTCTATAGATAGGTTCTGCCTATGCGGTGCATCATAATAAAATTAGCTGCCCCAGTTGGGATTTATGATGTTCATTAGAAAATGAGCATTGCTAGTGTATCTTTTCAAATTTTGTTGAATGGCAAATCAAGCTTTGAGATTTTTTTTCAAAGAAAAGTTATATATGCCAGTTATATGAGTATGTCATAAACTTATCCATCTATTGCATTACAAAGTTCCTTAATGAAAGTAGAAATTTCTCTTTCATGCATAATTTGGGGTTTCTTAGTGATGAATCTACTGTTTTCGTTTGCCACTGATGACACAAGGAGTGTTTGCTGCGTTTTCTCACACCTTTTCCATTTACTGTTTTAAAAACTTATTTTGAGCATTTCCTGGGAGGACATGTTTTTATTTGCTTGAAATGTCCCATAATCTTCACTTGCATAACAAAGTTTAGTTTCATATCAATTTTAGACTACAAAAATATTTAAAGCTTGTTTTATGATGCCATTTTATATCTCCATGAATTATCAGGTTTTATTTTAACTGATAGGGAGTAGAAGCATCTCACTAATGTGGCATTGCAAGGATCTAGTCTTGTGATGATATGGAAATACTAATAGCATCTTACTGGCATGGCATTGTTTAGGATCTAGTGCCATCACGATATCATCTTATCCTACTTTGTTCTACTTGTCCTTTGTATTGTTGTGGAGTCTCCTAATTGCAATTCCATGTATTGAATTTCTTTGATCGTACCTCATATAGTTGCATCCTGAAATTTCTCTATTCATTATGGTTTCTGAAATGGGTATATATTGCAAATTTGTAGTCCATCTGGATTTGCTGCACTAAGCCCATTAAGAAGGAGGACTTAAGTGACATTAGATAGGTTGAGAGGGTCAATTGATGAAGAAGACTCGTACAATTCGTAAGTTTTACAGCAATGTTACATGGACATGTGACACTGGTGTCAAGTGCGGCGCAAGTGTTTAGGAGTGTTAGATACAAGATCTTTCAAAAGATTGGGTATGGGGAACATGCCCATGTTACATAGACGTGTCCTTATTATATGTTTAAACATATGTATATAATGAATAGTTTTTTTGATCAATTTCTTTGTAATATGATGAAATTTCTTTGTAATATGATGAAATTCACAAAAGTTTTTGCTAAACTTAATATTAGACTTGAAAATTTCTAGGTATAAGTGCTAAAAGTTGATATGTAACTATGATGACATCATGATTCAATGTTTTGGAGTGTCAAGGATGTCATGAAGTATCCAGGATGTCTGAACACAACACAAACTGAGATTTTGAAGTGTATTGGTAACACTTTGCAATCGATGGTGAAGATTTTACCTATTGTGATGGTTGTGTTAAAGGCTTATGTTGATGGGTGTAATTTTTAGTAGTGTTCAATGAAAACAAAATTTCATAGTGTAGTTCCTGAATAGATATTATTTGTCTTATTTCTTTATGATTTTGTATTTGGATTGTCTAGAATCTCTTGATGGATTGAAGACTATTGATGGTTTGAGACTAATATGTACTATGTTTAATGTTTGTTATGCTTATCTTCTTTAGGATTTATATTATATGAGTCACAATCATGGTGCATATCTCCCTATGCTTAACATTTGAATTTGGAGGCCGTTGGTATTAATTGATTGAAGAAAGAGAGGAACCAAAAAAAGTAGAATAAGTACTGTAAATTGGAATAAGTTTTCAAAGTAGAGAGATCTACATTCTATTTGTAATGAGCTGCATAGCTGCATAGATGTTTTTCACCCCTAAATATAAATTTTTGATATCTTAAGGTGGTATTTGATTTGGATTTAAATGAGGAGGGATATAAAGGCCCCTTTCAACCCATTTGTTCCACTTTAAACCACCAAACTTTAGAAAACTAACTAAATATTTTGAGGGCAAAGTGCCTGTACCTTTTCCATTGAATCTTGAGTAAACTATTCTATCCTGGAGGACGGAGTAGTTTATTCTGGTGTAAAATGAGTTAGGAGCAAGTTAACCTATTTACTTTGGGTTTTGCCACAGTCAAATGCAGCCTAAGTGACCAAGGAAGAAATTTGAGATAGGACAAGACCTGTCGACATGGAATTTGGACCTTGTATGGGATCTTTGAGACTTGCTGGCTTAATTGAATTACTTCATAGGAGTTGACTTCAAACCTTAAGTCTAGTGGTTGATTCTGAGCGTAATAGATGGTCACAAGTAGTGAAAACTTAGGTATCCTAGGGGAAGATCAGCCTGCTTTCTATGAATTTGTGCATTATTATATTTGGATAGAAGGCAAAGGAACAAGAAATACATCAATTGTTATTCTTGGGTTTGAAAAAATTAGGTTTCATGTGCAATATTAGGAGTGTGAAAGGGATTTGTTATTTTTTTGTTGGAAACATGTGGTGAATATAGTTGGTAACTAAATCCTAGGTTTTAAATCAAAGCATGAGGATGTGAGTTTTATTAAGCTAGAAGAAAGTGGAGAAAGTCTCAGATTGAACTGAGATGAAGAATGTTTTTACAAGGTTAAATCTATGTTGTAGATTTATGCAGGCTTGGTTCTAAAATGAGAGTTATCTTAATAAAGTAAATGAGGGAATAAAAGGATGATTTACTAGGAGTCAGTGCATGGAAAAATATTTTATTGTATTCTATGTAACTTATCGTTTGCTAACTTGCTGGCATAGCAAGGAAAGTATTGCATGTTGACAATATTAGGCTGTATAAGAGTAGAAAAACCCAGTATACTTTGTTATGGGCTAAAGTGTAATGCAAAAGACTTAGAAAGTATAGGTAAATCATTCTGAACACCAGTGTTTTATTTGTGTATGACAGTTGGAGCAAGTTTCTATCACTGTATGTCCATTTAAACCTTAATTGTCATTTTCAACATTACCCATCATGAGGGCGAACCAAGATCAATCCTCTATTCATTTTTCTCTATATTTTTTAAAACAATACAAGTCAATGAGTGTCTAATTGAATTTGTATATGTGCACAAAGTCAACTGAGGATTAGAGGATTTAGGCAAGAAATGACTGTTCCCTCAAATTTTAATGAAACTGCGAGAACCTAAAAATTAACATGTTGATCATGATTGCCATCTTGAATCATGTGACCAATATTAAGCAAATCTGGATACCTTTAACATAAACCAAATCAAAACCTTCATTTAATTAATAAAGGTAATTCAGTTTGTGAGTGCTTGAAGCATAGATGATAGGTAAATTTTTGTTTTTTTTAAGTCATTATAAGTGTTGTTGTCCGTATTAACAGTGAGGGTGATATGAATCATCATTATGGTTCTTAGTTTTATGCATTATTGATGCTGCTAATGATCCATTTCTTTTGTGATTTTGACTATTTGGGCTCAAATCTTATTTTAAGCATGAACCCAATATATTGAAAATGCATAATGCATTTTTAGAATTCAGATTACATCATTGATCTTGATTTACAATGTCTAAAATGCCTGAAAACCCAAAATATACTATTTAGAAATTTCTGACATGTGTAATAAATGTTTAGAAAATGTATAGTTTCAGCCGTAAATTGTAATGATATCCATCCTGTCTTTTCCCAGCTATTTAGCTCCAGCTTTCTGGAGTCTCATTCACCAAGTATTTTGATCTAAGGCCACCTGAGATTTCACTCCAAGCTTCTCCATGCCTTTCCTCACAACCTTCATCCAGGTTACGCTAGGTCTTCCCTTCTTTTTCCTGCAACCTTCAACCCATTAAAATACCTTTCCGCCCCCTTAGATCTTCATCGTACATGGAATAAAGGACCTCTCTTTTTTTTTTCCTTCCAGTAGCGAGGTACCTAAATTATGGTTTAGAAATATCCAACCTTGGTAATCTTTAGCTTATGCTTGTTTTTAGATGCAGGGATTCTGAGCTTTGCTGTGGGTTTTAAACATATGTAGTTAATTGTTATTTTTGTACATTAGTTCTATGATATCATTCATCTTGTACCCAAATTGTTCATAGGTTTGGAGCTCCCAAATATTTGACTTTTGGATTTTTAAGCTTTTTTAAAAAATAGATCATGACCAGCAATGTAACTTTTCAGGTTAGATGATCCATATTGTGTTTTGCATGGTAAATTTTGGGTTTGAATTATTCTGAGAGGATTTGCTTGTGCACATAAATTGTAGTACAAACTGTAATACCTATCAAGTCTTGGCCAACTACATGGAGTTGGCTTTATAAACCATAATCTGTTAAGGTTTATTCCCATTAACGGTTGCCTTTGTATTATTTATAAGGTTTATGGTCCTCATGTTCTTAGATGATTGCTTAGGTTTTACCCTGTTTGTAGACCCTTGGAATGGGTTTGAGTACCTCTCTTTATGAAAACCTTTTGAAACATTTGCTGCATACACACATACTATCTCAATTAGTTAGTTCTCAGTTGATGTAACTCCTATACCTCAAGATATATGCTTATTCTTCAACTTATTTTGGTTATTTGCTACACATACATCTCAACATTATCATTTCTGTCATCTTTGTTGGTGTGCAAGATCATCTGCATTCTTGTTAACATTTCTTTATATCTTTCCACTAATTGCATAAGCATCAAGATGATATCTATCATTGACCTTGCATAGAACAACAGAATTGATTACTATATTAACATTTGTTGTTGCCATTTTCTGTAACTTTTGCTGTGCCTTGTAACTTATCAAAAAGCTTTATTAAACAATAGCCTTGTACATGGATTTCATTACAGTTTGGCTTGATAAAGAGCAAGGTTTGAAAAGTTGAGTATAGTGGCTCCTTACTGGCCGGTACCTACCATACTGGACTTAAGTTGGTAAGGAAGCCAATAAGGCAGGGCCTGGTATGCTCAGGGATATGCCAAACTGAGCCATGTACCACCCTAATCGGCTTTGTATTGGGCAGATTGGGCCTGAATCAGCTTTGAACTGCACCAAATCAAGCAGTACCGGCCATGGCTACTTGGGATGAACTTTAATTGGGTATTTTGCTTCAAAAATATCCAAAAAGAATGAATAAACTACTACAATGATTTGATGTCGATAAGCATTTGTACACAAATGCTTAATTGTAAGGCTAGTTATTCTTTTACTAATTAGGCAAATAATAGGATATGAAATCTTAATTGTCAAAATTAACATAAAAATCATTCTCCTAGCTTACATGATTGTCTCAAAAAGACCTAGGTTGAAAAAATTTAGGAATTTATTGAAAGAACATAAATTGGATTATAGATAATATAATATGGCAGAACTTGTTCTGATAATTATTAAGAAACTACACGATCTACTAAACATAATTGATGTTTATTTAAGATAACATATTTTTATATCATTAGTGAACTGTTAGATATATAAATAAAAATTCTTTTACCTAAATCAATGGCTCCTGAATATCTCTATTATTATGTAGTCTATGCACATAAACTATAGTTTGAAAATGAATTTCGTCCTTTATCATGTAGTTTGTATGTCTTTAATTATGTACACACAAGAATTAGATAATTTGTTGATATATATTTACTCGATAATCAAACTGATTGTAATAATTGTAAGTTAAGAGCTATTAGCAAGATTCATGATTGAATATGATTGTTATTGTTGTAAACTTCATAACCTATTTCAAAAACTTCAGATGACATCAAATTGGATGACTAAGACACTCAAATGGATACTCTTATCTGATCAAGGAAATTCATAAGAAAAATGCATAAAAAATGGAGACCAAAATTGATAGTACTAAAGGCATATGGTCCTTGTCAAAATGTACTGGTGTATACTTTTTGTTGATACAGCACGCAATGTAATCCGTTCCTCAACCATCTTATACTTGTTATTTTTAGACCTTGCCAAAGAGTTATTGAAGGCAGCTATATTTTTCCAGGTCTCTCATCAGAAGAGAATTTCAATCAACTATTTTTGCATCTACTGCTGCCCACACAGCATAGAAGACAAATTGCATCATCTTTCTCTACACTTGATTTTTGACTGCTTTTTTCAACATCATTATTCCCTCCCTGCAGTTTCTTCTGTGATGTCTATTCAACTTAACCTTTGTCTATTTAGCACATATAAGAACTCGACCTTGGACAGTTTTCGACATGCTAGCTAATTTGAGATGCTAGAAAGTTTATGGTGAAAGACATACGTTTGTGAATACATGGTTCATAATTCTTGTTTTGGACTATGTGTCAGCTAACCAAGGAACTGAAAACAATTTGTTAAATTGAAACATTTAATGAACAACGTTGTTGAGTGTCTGATTCTGGTCAGGTTCCATGGAAGATACTATATATTTTGCTTACAACCAAGTTCAATGCATCGAAATACTTTTAGATTGTTCTGGATCTTATATCTTCTGTCAAACTAAAATAAATTGACTGGAATCTGAAAGGAAAATGTATTGTCAAGGCAGTGTCTGATTGTAGGTTAGAGGTGAATTATGCTGCTTACCACCCAAACATGGCCTCTTTTTTCCCATGTTAAATTTAGTCAGTCAGTGGTAGAAACTCACTTAGCAGGTTAATGTCACACTGGTGGTGAAATACTATTAACCCTACTTTTAACCCATCTCTTCTCTCTTCTTCACCTCTTTCCTCATCTAATCCAGGAAGCTAGAGAGCCTCAACAAAATTGGGGTTTTTCATTAATCCAGGGCAAAAGGAATACTGGAACATTTGCAGGTCAGGGATAGCTAATCCAGGGTTTGCTACCCTGCAACCAAACATAGCCTAAGAGGCTGAAAGTCATGTTTGGTGAAATCTACGTACTAATGCTCGCTGCTAGGACCAATGGATCTTGACAAAATAAACAAATGGCAATCCATTTTCTGATCAATCCATTTTATAAGTGCAATCGTTCATTCTATATAAAAATGGGAAGCATGTGAATGTGCTACTATTTGCCTTTTCTTACAATATTATTAAAATTGCCTTATTTTATACAAAATCGAATTATGTGGTGTTCCAATTTTTGGATTTTGGTTTCTAAGCACTGTTGAATCTAGTTTTGGCATTATATGTAAGGGCCGTGTGCTGGTTCTTATTTAGTAGTCATAAGTATTTCTTGTCAAGACCATAAGGCTAACATGAAAATGCCATGATTCATGACGAAAGAGAGGAAGTTAAGACACGAGGAGCCAATTATGTTTGAGCATTTATTTTGATATATTTGGTTCTTTATGGTACTAGCTGGAGTCTGCTTATGATCAAATGATTCTTATACTTCTATAGCTTATAATCAAGGTTTGCTCTAACAGTGCGCATTGCGCCATACTGGGCATACCGTAATAGTATCAATATTGGTACCAAATTAAGATTCGGAACATGGGGTGTACTGAGTCTCCATATACCGAACCAACCCCATATTAGGCGTACCAACACTGTACCAGCATGGTATCGGAATGGGGTCTAGAACCAAGATGGTAAGCCTTGGTTATAATTAGTCAGTTTGAACTTCAAATCGATGAATTGGGTTGTCTGTTAAAGTGTTGAAACCCTTCTCGACTCAATCTGAAACACGACATAGAAATGAAATAAATATTTGAAAGATTTTATCTTTAGCTATTTCTAATGTGTAATATTGGAAAAAAGGAATTGCTGCCTTCTTCCATAAAGAAAGTTGTACAGCGAAATAATTAGACGTTCTATGAAATCTATATTAGCATCAGATATTTGAATCTAGATTATTATTTCATTTAGAACACGGTCTTATTTTTTTTTAAGATGGCGTTTGTCATCACTTTTTGTTTCAGTTTTCATTTTATTAAAAAAATAAAACCAATTCCAAGTTTATTTTTCTGAAAATTGAAAACCCAAAACTTGTTTGGTAGTCAGGTTAAGTTTATGGCAGCAGTGCCGGCTTGTATTGGTTGATGGCTGGCGTGTGGCTGTGGGTCGCTTTGGTTTTCAAAACATTTTTTTTTGTTTCCATAATTTCTAGAAACTAAGAGTTTTCAAAAAATTGAAAATAGAAATTGGGTTACCAGACAACAATTGATTTCTGTGTCTGAAAAAATTGAAAACTGCAAACTGGAAGTGATGTCTAACAAGGCAAAATAATGTAGAGAGTGGGTACAGAATGGGTTTTCTCTGAGACATTCGTTGGCCTTCAATTGAAGTTTCTTGGTTGAACTTGCCAGGGACTCTATTGTGTGGGGTAATTGGGCCTTGCATAATCTTGCTGTGATGCTAAGACTTATTAATCTTCCGTTAATTTTTAGTTTTTCTCTGAGTGTTTTTGGATTTTTTTTATTTTTATAGTTTCGACTATGTATTGGAGTTAATTGAAGGTTGACTAGTGAAAATTTTATTCTTTTCTGGCAAAAACTTGTTGCTTTGCAGAAATTGCTAATGATTAAGTTCTGTTAATCTTGTTTCATGCGATTTTGATATCATATTATAATCATGAGTCCATGAAAGCCTTGCTCATGAAAGCCAAAACTATCATTTCTTGTTCAAGGAGAGGTACTTTCTTTTATCTATCTAAAAAATATAATGCAGAAAAATTCTGCTCTTTCATTTCTTCGCCTACTAATAATTTCTTTTTTCTTTTTTTCACTGAATGAGATCTTGTAATTATTTTCCATGGATGTCTTTGTATGTACTGATAATGTGTATGCAGGCTTTGGTGGTATTCAGAAACTAATTTTATGTTTGTTATTTTGGGGATGTTGTTTTGATCAGGAAAAAAGGGTCAGAGAGATTGTCTTGAAGGCTATGGGACAGGCAATCAGCAAGACTGTGGCCATTGCAGAGATTATAAAGGTTGATTTTCAGTTCTCCATATGCTATTTTGTCTGCTTTTATGCCTGAAAGCTTCTTCACCCATTTATTTTGAATGCAGAAAAGGATTCCTGGGTTACATCAAGATACGGCTATCAGTTCAGTCAGTATCACTGATGTATGGGAACCAATTGAGGAGGGCCTTGTACCGTTAAGTTTCTTATTGCTCACACTATATAAGTAATTACAGACTTGAATAGACGTTGGTGATATATTTTACAGTATATACCTTGTTGCAGATTGGAGATGACGCGCCATGTTTCCATGATATCAATATCTCTGTCAACCAGAGAGCTCAACAAGAACTCCCCTGGGTAATTTATGTGATATTTTTTCTGTGGAGCTGATATGTAATTGCCAATCTACTTAGTAGGTGTCATCCATGTTATTTTAATGCTGTTTTGATTTTTGTCGCCTTTGTTTGGTAGGTATCAAGCTCCATTACATGCAGAGCAGCCAAAACAACAGCAAAAATTCCAGCAGCCACAGCAGTATCAACAACAGCAGCAATATCAACCTAGACAAGCACAAGGTCAACTTAATGAAGGTACAATCTGTTATTGATAGGACTTTTGATGATTGAAACCACTGATAATTTTCTACTTGATAAAGATTCATATGGACGTGCACGCGGTCGAGGTAGAGGAAGAGGAAGGGGTTGGGGTAGAGGAGGATATGGTGGATATGGCGGATATGGCAACAATCCAGGTGGATACGGTGGATATGGCAACAGCAATGGTGGATACGGTGGATATGGAAACAGCAATGGTGGATACGGTGGATATGGCAACAGCAATGGGGGATACGGTGGATATGGCAACAACAATGGTGGATACGGTGGATATGGCAACAATCGAGGTACGCAAAATTCTTAATTAACATGTATTTGTCAGATGCTTGATCAGGTGGCTTCCTTGGCTGGCCTATAGGGTGCAGCTTAGTTTAAGCTAATATAACTTCTAGCCAGAAATTGAACTAATTGATTGGAAGCCAGAATAGGGCAGAGTTCTCTCACAAGAAACATCATTAAACTGACATTCTTTGAGTCTAGATTTCACCTTTATTTTCTGAGTTCTTTTTTGTTAATGGTCGTTGAATTTTCTGTTCATGGTAGAAAATGGTGGATATAACTGGAACTGGGGCCGGGGTGGTGGGCGAGGTAGAGGTGGTTGGGGCTATCGTGGTAAGCCTTCAATAATCATTTCTATGCCTTGCATTGCTATTTTACATGATTTTAAGGTATTACCTATGCACTTGGATAAATTCGGCTAATGAATTTGAGATAAATGCATATCTCTGGTTATAGTCTCTGCAACATTCACAGTGCTTTCAGGAAATTGACATTTAGCGAGTTCAAAATCAATGTTGATCTAATGTCACATTGGTCATAACTTGTGAATGTCTCTGACTCCAAATTAATTCAGGCACTCTTACCCTGTTTTCTCAATTTTAGATGTATGATCTTGCAACTCTGTTAATAAGGTCTGCCCGAATGAGTTGGATTCTGTCTAGGAATGGTATTGAGCTCAGGCTGGCTTGAGCCATGGTGGGCTGTACCTAAATTGTCATGTGCTTAAGACTTATCTGATCTGAGCTTTGCATCAGTAGTCTCAGATTTTGTCCCAAAATAGATTTGAGTTGGGTGACCATTGCCCTTGTTTTGTGGTCTTGGGCTTGATGCATGCACAGATGTGGACAACACACGAACATAAATTTTATTGTGTGGGTAGGCGGGCATTTGAGTATGTGTACATATTTGTCTCATGCATGTACTTCTGTCTATGGAGATAGGGTGGGAAGAAGGCCTTTTCATCCATTGTGAAAACCAATTATTGGGCTTACAAAATGGAAATCTAAACTATTTTATATGATTTGTAAGGCCCATGATGCTCTATAAACAAAGAATCATGTGCTTTGAAAACCTTTTGCCTATGCATCAAGTCTCCCTAAAATCAAAACACTGTTTTGCCATTAAGACTATAAATTTGGCATGACTTGATGCATAAGCAGAGTGTCCAAAATATTGAGTTTTTGATAGGCCTTTTAGGCATTGTAGTTCACATTTGAGGGTTTGAATTTCTCCTTCATAACCCGCAACCGTTAAAGCTGCAATTGGTTCCACTGTGTATTTATGATTAAGGGTTGAAAAACCAACCATACCATGATATATACCGTGCCATAACATGGTGTGTATAATCGTGTACTGCCCTGTATTGGCAAACCATTAGTTGATATGGGGGTGTATTGCAGTACATATGATACCAAATATAATCTTTTGTACTGTGGATTTCATCTGAATCACATTAAATTACACACCTCATAGATGCTATGCATGTGTAATTTTATCTTTGTGATTCTGTGAAGCCAGATGTAGCATCTAAATCACATTAAATTACATACCTAATGACTATCTACCTCATGATTTTGCTGAGACTTTCTGAGTCAAAGTAGGAGTATAAGATATGAATTACTTGCATGCCACAAATAGATGGTCATCTAATTTAAGCTTGAGTGGTTTTCAAGTGTGTGGGCGATGCTCACGCACCCACACTCACACCCACACACCCACCTTGTAGGGTGCCAAATCCCAAGCTGCCAGGCAGATCGGATCTGAGTTAAGTTAATGTTGGATCTTTTTCTGTTTGAGCTGCCCAGCTTTCATAAACTGGTCTGGCTTTGCACTTATTGCGATTCCTTCATCTTCCATCTTGGCTTCCCCAATGCTAAACCCTCTCTATTTCTTTTTCTTTCTCAAGATTAATACAAACAAGTCCTAGATAAAAAGGGGAAAAACAGAAAAAAAGGAAGAGGAAGAGGGAGAGTTTTTGGAGGAAGTCAATTCATGAGTGGTGATTTGAGATTGAGGATGTGTGTGATGTCTTTTTAAGAAGGGAGGGAATAGAAGAGGGAGAGTTTTTGGAGGTTTCTAATTCAGAGACAGAATTAGGGATGAATATGATGGCTTTTGATTTCATATTTTTTGTCCTATTTCCCATACAACAAGCTGTGGTTCAAATGAGTTGGATGGATTCTTTTGTTTGAGAAAAAGATTTTCCTTTGTCCTTTATACAGTCTGGGCTCTCTTGTGGTTTGCACTGACCGCCACCCTCTCTTCTCTTCTCCCAATCCTTGACAAGCAGATAAAGAAATCAAAACTCCCACTCTTATGTTTCTTTTCTGATTCTTTTACTATTCCTATTCCATTATCTTATATTTTCAGAAAAAATAGTAAATACAAATGATTGCCATGTTTTCCTTAGATTATGTAAAACCGTCAATGGTGGTCAATGTGTCTTCTTGAAATTATCCAAGACATGAGCATCCTTGAGCCACTGGTCTATGAGAGGGGGGATGATTTCATTCTATCTTTTATACCTGGGCAAGGGAGGAGCCACAAAGTCTGTAGGGGATCTTGAAGTTAGAGAGAATGGAAGAATTACCAGAGAGGGCAGTGAAAGAGAGAGAAAGGCAGAAACCATCATGATGATGCAGAGCGGGAGTAGTTTAGGTTTTTGCCTGATTATATATTGGAGATGGACCAGTTTAGATTTTTCTTACTCTATGAAACCAGATGGGTTGAAGAGAAAGGTACCTCTGTTATCGTTGAGTAGGGTGGGTTCTAGCTGTCCAACCAGGTGGTAGTACAAGATGGGTGTGCCTTATTGTGTGTGCGCGCGCCAGCCAGATGCCTGAGCTGGCTCAAGTTGAGCCATCCATCTGGTTGTTGGGCGTCGAAGACACCTGGGAAAAATAATATGCTCAACTAGATAATAAAAGCCTATGGGGATCAAACTAGTCACTCCACTTGGAGATATTTGTTAAGCTTTTATGAGGCCAGCTTATTTTACCTTCTATGTGCTGCTAGCTTTTTATGTATTACATACACATGCATAGGGGGAGGCACATTGTCATTCCACGGTGTTTCCTTTGTATTGAATCCTTCACGAACTTGGACCTTCAGTAAATTTGATCCATAAAAAAGTCTGCTATCAATGACATACGCGTCCTTTTGCTTTTGACATGACAGGAGTGGGAGGCAGGGGTGGAGGTCCAGGAGGAAGAGGTTATGGCCGTGGACGGGGAAGGATGGGTGGCCGCGGGAGGGGGAATCAGGCCTGATATAGTGGTTATGGCGCGTAATGTTCTTGTGCATGCTTGTTTTTAGGGGAAAAAATATAATATATCTATCAAGGAACTTGTTTGGGGCCATCAAATGTGAGATGTGGATATTTGGCACAGGGTGTAATGGTGTAATCAAAGTGGTTCTGTGTCTACTCTATTACATGTCAAAGTTGGCAGGCCAAGTTTGTTTGTTTCCTATGGTTGCCGAAGTTCTTATAGCATGCTGTAATTCACTCGCCAATTTCCCTCCTTGGTGTATCTAAGAGGTACATTTTTCATAGTGCATATTTCTTGAAACTTTGGATGGATCTACTATGGCCTCCTTTTTCAAATCAATTTGATCGGTTGTTTTGAGCATTCAGCTTCTGGGTTTTCTTTTCTTCTCCCGTTCTTCCAATTTCCTTGGATGGAGTTACCCAAAGCTTTTCGATTGTTGGACTGCTGCAAGTATAACTTGAGATGATGTCGGTAGGCTTTAGACTTGGCTGGTTATTACTGTATCGCAGTGTAAAGAGCCTTGTGATACGCACGCACGGCTGCTTTTTAAGGTTGGGCGTTGGGTTCGGCTCGAGTGAGTTCAGGTTCGGCTTGGTTTAAATATTAAGTCTGTGTTTCAGGCTGGGTTCGAATCGATGCTTGGGTTGATTTGGGTGCAGTCTAAAGCCTGGGGTTGTTCTCTAGTTCTTCTCTCTCTCTCTCTCTCTCTCTCTCTCCATATCCCTTATTTCTTCTTTCTCAATCTCCTAATCTCTTCATTCCTCTCCTTGTTTTTGTGGCCTTGTTGGTTACCGGCTCCTTTGCTCAACTCTACCATCTCCATGATGAGCCCATGACTAAACCCATCAGGCCACAACGGGTTCGGAAACCAAACCTCCGTTACCTGGTGGGTCTGGACATCACTCCACACGCTGGAACCAACGGAAAGTGGAGCCAAGGCGACTGTGAGAGAGCTGGGAGAGAGAGCGAGAGGAAGACTCGTTCCAACCATGGTTCGGTTGCGCGGACGGAGGAAGCGGAGCACGCCAAGGGGATGCATGGTCGAGTCTCTCATGGGACGTGGGACGTGGAGGCACTAAAGAGGTCCGGAGGTCTCGTGGACGTGGGAGCGATGACAAGTGATGGACGTCGAGTGACAAATGATGGCCCGGGATGCTCAACAGGGAAAAGTAATTAAAAGGGAAGGGACGCCTTGGGTTTGGAAAGAAGAGAAGCATAGTTGTATTTTTCCTTATTTTATTTGCACTGGGCTGCTCTCGCCCGAAGAGAGCTGTAGGTTGTTTTGCATGGAATGTATATAAAGAACAATATTCTTTCTCTTTCATTCTTCACTTCTTCTCTGAGTGGGACCTATCAGTGGTATCAGAGCCTGGAGGATGTCGAATAAAGAGAGGATTGAACGCCTTGAAGCCGAGATGGGCGTTGTACAGGAGGAGCTACGCGGCATGGAACACCGTGCGGAAGGACGCTTCACCGAAATCTTGGAGGCCATCCGCGACCTACAAATGTCTGCCCCTCCACGACCACCGTTGGAACCTCAGGCCTCGTTTCCTCC
This sequence comes from Phoenix dactylifera, assembly GCF_051530095.1. NCBI lineage: Eukaryota > Viridiplantae > Streptophyta > Magnoliopsida > Arecales > Arecaceae > Phoenix > Phoenix dactylifera. Next base: position 18,634,604 of record NC_143194.1, read on the forward strand.
ATCACCACCGGGAGGAGGCCCTGGCCGACTGGAAGACACCACCGGCTACTTGCGACATCCAAGGATGGACTTTCCAAAGTTCACGGGGGAAGATCCGATCGTTTGGCTTGACCGGGCGGAACAATATTTCGACAGTCAAGGGGTTCCAGCCAACCGTCGGGTTTCCACTGCTTCATTCTACTTGGACGGGGAGGCAAACCACTGGTGGCAATGGCTGCGACGAGCTTATCGGGATGAAGGGTTGGTGGTAACATGGCAACTCTTTGAGAAGGAGTTGTTGGCGCGGTTCGGGCCAAATGAGTATGTCAACTTCAACGAGAAGTTATCACGTATTCAACAGAAGGGAACAGTGAGGGAGTATCAATAAGAATTCGAGAAATTGGCCAACAGAGTTAGTGGCTGGCCGCAGGAGGCGTTGAACGGAACCTTCGTCGGAGGACTCAAGGAGGAGATAGCCAAAGAGGTACGAATGAGGCAACCCCACTCGCTGCCGGAAGCCATTACCGTTGCTCGCATGCGGGAGGAGCGGCTGGAGCAGAAGCGAAACACCCCACGACACATCGGGTTTCACATCACGGGGAGCACCAAGGCTCCAACCACGACGAGTCCGGGAACCAGCACCTTCCCATCCTCGTCTACCTCTGTGCCGCGGCTTCCTGCGCCAACGCCAGTCCGACGAATCACGTAGGAAGAGATGCAGCAGCGTCGGGAGTGCGGGTTTTGCTTCAAATGCAACGAACGTTTTACTCCAGGACATCGGTGTAAAACTCCACAGGTCCATTTGATTGAAGCAGACCGCGATGAAGAACCAGAAGCACCTGCTGGCGGGGCTCCTGAGCAATGTGGAGAAGATAGGAACGAAGAAGGTGGGTCCCCGGTGATATCATTACATGCCCTATCAGTGTGAAACGGGCCAAGAACCATGCGCGTCCGGGCCCATATCCGAGGACAACCGCTGATGGTTCTCACCGACAGCGGATCGACCCACAATTTCTTGAGCAACCGAGTTACCAAGGTGCTCCAACTGCCGGTAGACACTACAGAGGAGTTCGGGGTCCGTGTTGCCAATGGAGAAACTCTCCAATGTCAGGAGAGGTTTCGATCAATCAACATAGAGTTGCAAGGGAAGTGTTTCCTGGTGACCTTCTACAAGCTGCCATTGGTGGGACTGGATGCCGTCCTAGGTATCCAGTGGTTGGAAATGCTGGGCCCTGTACTCTGTGACTGAAAACATCTAACGATGAGGTTCCAGTGGAATGGCCAAGAATGTGAGATCTCGGGACAACCTTCGCGACCAGCACAAGCCCTTGATCCACAAGGGGTGCGCTGGGAAATCAAAGGGAGAACCCATCTTTGTGCAGGATGCAGGACAACAACCACTTCCGGCGGAAGCAGAGAATCCACATCCTGACTTGCGGCAATTACTGGCTAAGTACTCGCCACTCTTCGAGGAGCCTCGAGGTCTACCACTAGAGCGATCTTTCGTCCACAGGATACCCCTCCAAGAAGGGACGTCGGCGTTCAATGTCAGGCCATATCGGTATGCCTACTACCAGAAGAACGAGATCGAACGTCAGGTGGCAGAGATGCTCGAAACATGGATCATCAGGAAAGCTAGAGCCCGTTCTCTTCTCCAGTATTGCTCGTGAAGAAGAAAGATGGGACCTGGAGATTTTGTACTGACTATCATGCGCTCAATGCTTCCACTATCAAGGATAGGTTTCCCATACCGATGGTGGACGACATGCTCGACGAACTTCTCAGGGCGCGGTACTTCTCCAAACTAGATCTCCGAGCAGGCTACCACCAAATCAGAGTTCATCAGGAAGACATCCCTAAGACTGCTTTCCGAACCCACTATGGGCACTTTGAATACTTGGTAATGCCCTTCGGGCTATGTAATGCCCCGTCCACATTCCAGGCTGCCATGAACTCCATCTTCAGAAAATATCTGAGAAAATTCATCCTAGTGTTCTTTGATGATATCTTAGTATACAGTGACACGTGGGAGCTGCACCTATCTCATCTCGATACCACCTTACAAATCCTTGCTGAACATCGGTTCTATTTGAAACCAACCAAGTGTTCGTTCGGGCAGCAGCAAGTCGAGTACCTTGGCCACATTGTTTCGGCCAAGGGGGTGCAGGTCGACGCCACCAAGATCCAAGCCATGCAGGGGTGGCCACGACCGACGAATGTGATGGAGCTTCAAGGATTCCTTGGATTGACAGGTTATTACAGGAAGTTCGTCAAGAACTATGGAATCATCGCCGCACCCCTAACAAACTTGCTGAAAAAAGGGCATTTTCAGTGGAGTTCTCAAGCTGAGGAAGCTTTCCTTCGCCTCAAACAAGCTATGATGACCACCCCGGTGCTCGCGATGCCTGACTTTTCGGGAACGTTTGTTATTGAAGCAGATGCTTCCGTTAAGGGGATTGGGGCAGTGTTATCACAGAATGGGAGACCCATTGCATATATGAGCAAGGCCCTGGGTTTAACAAAGAAAGGATGGTCCACATATGCGAAGGAGATGTGGGCAATTATGGAAGCAGTTCGACTGTGGCGACCCTATGTGTTGGGAAAGAAATTCCAAATCCGCACCGATCAAAAGAGCCTGCGACACTTCTTGGAGCAGCGGGTGAGTACACCGGAGCAGCAAAAGTGGGTGGCCAAGCTACTGGGATATGAATATGAGATCGTCTACAAGCCTGGAAAGGATAACACAGCAGCGGACGCATTGTCACGCCAACCCGAAGTCACCTTACTTCAAGCCATCAGTTGGCCGCTCTTCGATATCTGGGAAGACATACGAGTAGCCAACCAGGAAAGCTCGTATTTGCAAGGCAAGTTACAGCAACTCAACACTGCACCAGATCACACGAAGGATTACCAGCTCAAAGACGGAGTCCTATACTACAAAGGTCGGGTCGTGATTCCCCCTGGATCTCCCCTATGCAACAAACTGATAGAGGAGTTCCATAACACCAAGATCGGCGGGCATTCCGGAGTTTTACGAACTTACAAGCGGGTCTCTCAAGCCTTCTACTGGGAAGCAATGAAGAAAGATATCCGACGGTTTGTGGCGGAATGCATAGTTTGTCAACAACAAAAGTATGAAGCACAGGCTCCGGCTGGACTACTACAACCTCTTCCGACACCTACGCAAGTATGGGAAGATATATCCTTGGACTTCATTGAAAGGTTACCACGATCCAGAGGTAAAGATGTGATACTAGTCATTGTCGACCGGTTGACCAAATACGCCCATTTCTTATCCCTATCTCATCTGTATACGGCTAAGGGGGTAGCTGAGCTCTTTGTAACTCAAGTGGCTCGCTTACATGGGATGCCAAGATCAATTGTTAGTGACCGTGACCCTGTGTTTGTAAGCACATTTTGGCGCGAGTTCTTCAAACTGCAAGGGACTACCCTCAACATGAGCTCGGCTTATCACCCACAATCCGATGGGCAGACTAAAGTGGTGAACAGGTGCATGGAACAATATCTTAGATGCATGTGCAGTCAGTTTCCCAAGACGTGGGAGCACAACTTGGCTTGGGCGGAATTCTGGTATAACACCACCTTCCATTCCGCTGCCGGGATGACGCCGTTTCAAGCTTTATATGGGAGAGCTCCACCTTCCATTATCCGGTATATGGAGGGAGTGTCAGCCGCTGATGAAGTCGATAGGAACTTACTCGACCATGATCAGCTACTAAGAGAGCTCAAATGCAACTTGGAGAAGGCGCAAAACCGAATGAAACAGCAGGCCGACAAAAAATGGAGGGAAGTGACCTACGACGAAGGGGAATGGGTGTTTCTCAAACTTCCTCCCTACCGCCAACAGACAGTCTTCCGACAAGCGCATCAGAAACTTGCCCAGAAATATTTCGGACCCTTCCGTGTCATTGAACGGGTGGGATCAGTAGCATACCGGTTGCAGTTATCGGAAACAGCCAAGGTCCACCCGGTGTTCCACGTCTCACTCCTCAAGAGGAAACTGGGCGAGGGGCAAACTTCCTGTCCGGCTCCACCACCCATACGCGAGGGTGGTAACTTAATGTTGGAGCCTGAACTTGTTAAAGACTACCGCTGGGTCAACAAAGGAGGAAGGCTAACAGAAGAAATCCTCGTACAATGGCGTTCGCTTCCGGAAGAAGATGCCACCTGGGAGGATTATGGTCACTTGCAGGAACAATACCCTGAGACAAACCTTGAGGACAAGGTTTCAGTTGATGGGGGAGTGGATGATGAGCCCATGACTAAACCCATCAGGCCACAACGGGTTCGGAAACCAAACCCCCGTTACCTGATGGGTCTGGACGTCACTCCACACGCGGGAACCAACGGAAAGCGGAGCCAAGGCGACTGTGAGAGAGCTGGGAGCGAGAGCGAGAGGAAGACTCGTTCCAGCCATGGTTCGGTTGCGAGGACGGAGCGAGCGGAACACGCCAAGGGGATGCATGGCCGAGTCTCTCATGGGACGTGGGACGTGGAGGCACTAAAGAGGTCCGGAGGTCTCGTGGACGTGGGAGCGATGACAAGTGATGGACGTCGAGTGACAAATGATGGCCCAAGATGCTCAACAGAGAAAATTAATCAAAAGGGAAGGGACGCCTTGGGTTTGGAAAGAAGAGAAGCATAGTTGTATTTTCCCTTATTTTATTTGCACTGGGCTGCTCTCGCCCGAAGAGAGCTGTAGGCTGTTTTGCATGGAATGTATATAAAGAACAACGTTCTTTCTCTTTCATTCTTCACTTCCTTCTTCTCTGAGTGGGACCTATCACTCCACAACCACCATTGTTTTGCCCTCTGCTTTTTCCTTTCCCCCCAATGCCATAAGGCCTGCTCCCTTTGAGGCTACATCCTTGCTTGTGGTTTTCTTCACTTTGTTGCGCTTCCTGTCTTTTTCCCTCTCTTCATTGTCACCTTCTTCTATGCCCCTGACCTCCTAAGAGCTTTGGCCTTGTTATTCTTTGAAGCTAATGCGTAGGCAGGAGCACTGCTCCACTCAGGAAGGAAAATCCACGCTCTTCCCACCTATTGCACTAGTATGAGATGAGGATAGAACGAAGGGAGTGTACATGCGGTGGACAACAAAAAGAAGTACAGTAGATGCGACGAAGAAGGGCATGACACTCAGAGATGCTCGGTGCACATTTTATGAAAATATGGAATATTTGTTTTGCTTTCTTAGACACTATATTCAGCGAAGATTGTACCTCAAGTTTTGGCTTTTGAAGAAATTAATTTAGCCACCTTTTCAATGTCCTTTTTTGATACTAAAAATGACCAAGTAGGCAGGGGCGGCCCGATACATTTGGGGGCCTAAGGCGAATCCAATGAATGAGGCCTTTTTTTTTAATAATAAATTTTTTTAATAAATATAAAATATTTAAAAAAATAATATGAAAATAGATAGCTATCAAGTATACTATTTCAACAAAGATACATGAATCTAACAAAAGTAGACAAAAAGTTTTTTCAGTTTAATATAATTTTTGAATGGAAACACAGAAATGTAATTGCCGGGCCATAAAACTGTTTAAATAATTGAGATAATGCTGGGCAATACTGTTTACCATGTCAAGCAAGAGCAAGATAAGAAAAGGTCATCCCGTGGCACTTCATGGTCAAGGTAAAGAAAAGAATTTGTCCAGAAAGAAGCCTCTCTATAAGAGAAAGTAGGGGCATTATGGGAAATTCACTCCATCTAATTAATAAAAGTCCCGTCCCACCATCTCCCCTTCAAGTGAGTACCCAAGCAGCAACTGCAACATCACAGCACAGCAGCCATTCAACCCCCTCCCTCCTTTTCTCTCTCTACCACCCAAGAGGGGAGAAGAAACCTAGAGGAGAAAATTAAAAGAATCTCCACCCTCCAAGAACTCAAGAAGTCCATCTCCAATCCCTCTATCTTTCTTCCCGATGGCCCAGCTGGATCAGGAGTAATGTGAGGGAAGGAAAACCAAGACTAAAACCAAAAAAGAGAAGGGATGAAAGATAAGAGTGGCTTCAGGCGTGTATCAAGCCAACCAAATCCCTCCTCCTCCTCTCTCTCTCTCTCCACCCAAAACAAAACTACTGTCCCCAACTTCCCAAATTGCCTCTCTGCAGGCCAGGAAACTCTCCACCTCCCTTCCATCAAGGGGGAAGACTCGTAGCCTTCCATCAAGGGGGAAGCTCCTGTTCCTGTTTTCACATGGGGCCTTTGCTTCCTTTTGGTCACGCCTCCCGGAGGCCCTCCATTGGCCTGAGGCCTTAGGCGACCGCCTCGGTCGCCTAACGCTCGGGCCGGCACTGCAAGTAGGCTACAAAGTACAAGAAAGGCCTCGTCTCACTACGTCGATCTCATGGGATTATAGTCCCATTTAGCATAGCCATAGATAATAAAGTTTTTATTTGTAGAGCTTTGGATAGTAGAGCTTTTACCGGTAAAGTTTTTAGTAAAAAAATATTTACTGTTTGATAATTTTATTTTTGTGGTATTGTAAAATTTTAATATATATTTGGTAATTAAACTAAGAAAATACTTTTAGTATCAGAAAATAACAAAAAAAGATATTATGTAGTCTTTTTAATTATCTAATCATTTGTACTATTAGAATTATTTTTATAAAGTATTCTTAATTTATCGATTATTTATTTTGATATTTAATCTAAATAATATAATACATACTAAATTTTAAATTTATTATAAAATATAATAATAATTTTATCATATTATTATGTTATTACTACATATAATAAAATGATGTTACTATTCTAGTATATTATATTATAATACTATTATAGTATATTAATATTATATATTATAATATGATTATTATCGTAGAATGATAATGATCATAATTATATTACATTATATTATATTATATTATATTACACCATCAAAAATTATTATTGTAAAATATCATTAACTTATTTAAAAAATTCGTCGCTAGGTTTTGAACCCAGGATCTTAGGAAAAAAATAGCTTCTAGAATACATCTCAAATAGAGCTTTTACATGAAAGCTACAAATTAAAGTTTTCCTTAGCAGACCTTTATCAACTTTGGGAGGAGTATAAAGCTATTGTAAATTTTTTACCCCATACTCAAAATCATCCAAAAAAAAGTTCTTGGTCCTCTAAAAAGTACTTTTTAGCCATGGAGCTTAGGTAGCTAGTGCAGGGAGCCTAGATGACCCCATACCAACCAATAATATCGAGCATAAAACCATCGCATGGATACAAGGGCATCTGCCAGGGCCTTGTGAGCGGGAGATTTCAACATTCCCCACCCGATGATGCCAAGTGCCATTACCTCATTGGCATAGCAGTAGACCGCTAACATTGGAGAAAAACCAAAATAGACACCACAAAACCATGATTGCTGCCTCAATAGTCCCACATTGGATGTTTAAATGCAGGTTTAAAGCATGTGCACGATGTGGCTAGCACATTTTACCACACACCTTATTTGAATTTAAAATTGAATTAATTTTAATATGTAATGTAAGCATCACAAAGAAGGTTTAAAGCCATATTTGACTGAACTTAGAAAACCTGATTGGTTGGTGGAGAAAGGCATCGAGTTTCAGTGGCGATCGAAGAGACGATATAGAGTAGTGTGGATCCAGATGCCTTGACCTTCAAAGACTTTCATCACTATCACATGACCCTTCGAAGATAAATAAAAGGTGCAACTTTGGACTATGGTAGTAAAAGCTAAGTTACAGTTTCTCTTAGGGTAGAAACTATAGTAGACTAAGATAAGAAAAAAAAAATGCATTTGATTGATTATCGAAGGGCTCTTAAATGTATGGTACAATTCGATTAGTTATACTAAAATAAAGTAACTACCAACTCTGATGGTAGCTCCCACATCTGCCATCCACTAATGGCGATTCTAGTAAGTAATATCGGTTACTTTTCTAGTACTGCATGGCTATCATGCACAAATTGCTAGACTATTATTCATACTCTATTAGCCCTGGCCTATTATAAGACTTTCTTCCGCCTAACATTAGCTGCCTCTTCTTAATTGTCTTGTAGCATGATCCTATCTTGTAACTGCTTCACATAATACTCGCTCCTCTTGGTTTCTTCTTTTTATCGGCCAGTCGGATGATCACGCTAACACTAGTTCTTGATCTTGGTGGTTTACCTCATGTCGGCCACGTGTGTGGCTATCCTTGGATGTCTAGATGCGGTATAAACAATACCCTCCATATCCTATTAGCCATTGATTATTCAAGTAATAGGATGTACCGTATGCCACATTTGGTGTCATAGCTATGGCATTTAGAAATTCAAAGCACTCATGCCCTTTGGAATTCTCGTGCTTCCATCATAATCCTCATTGATATGTATCTTCTTCTTTCAAGGATAGTCTACATGGTTTAATAAGATAGCTTACCTTTCGAAGTAAACCACTTCCTAATGCACTGTAATCAATTGGGGGCATGTTTGGTTAGTGAGAGTTGGACTTTGGAATGGGAATGGGATGGGAATGAGTGACTTCCATTCTAGCTATTTGGTTGGGAAGATTCCCATTCCCATTCCGATTCCGGAGGAAATGGAAAATGCTTTAATCTCTCAAAATCCAATCCCTACTTTTCTCTAGTATTCCAATTTCATTTCAATTCCAATTGAGATTCTGATCACAAACCAAACATATCGGGGGATATGGCCATTTTGATTTTCATTCCAATCCATTTTGATTTCGATTTTGATTCCGATTTCGAATCTAATCAGGAACCGAATGTGTCCTAGAATCCTTCTAAGACACGATGCTACGCAGCACCAAAACCTTTTTAAAGAGCTCAAGGGGCCTATCTTCCATTGCCATTTCCAGCAACTCCTGCTCCCCTCGACTTCTTAAAGCTTTTCCAATCTCAATGGCAAGATAAGCCAAGATCCTACCTATCTTCATACTCTCCCTTGTGAAAGATGAGAGGAATTAGAGCGCTTTGGGGTTTTGAAATTGGTACATTCTCAAGTACTGATCCAAAAACCTTTTGGCTTTTTTCTATTAGGTCCTATTTAGGTCTTTGATCTCTCATTGCATTTCTTTTGTTTTCCCATGCCATCCCTAGAAAACTTTTTTGGACAAGAGGGTAGAGTTTAGATCTTCAATCTAGAAAGACTCTAATCACCATCAACCATGGTCTCTTAGATGTGATCTTTGGAACTGATGGCTTGACTGCATCTCCAAGCAGAAATCATCTATTTAGGAGAAAATGGTTTCTCTGACATCTTGGCCTTTTCCTTTTCTCCTTCTAGAGTGAACTTCCCATTACTCTATGATGCTCCATATTTTTGTTTTCCTCAACTAATACCTTCTACCTAATCATGGCATGACCTGCTTGAGCCTTTTGGATCTAGCTATTCTTTTCAACCTTTGATCATTTAGCAAATTTTTTTTAATGCCAATACTCCTGTTGCCATTCTCAATAATGATCTTGGCCTACCTCAGCACCAACATATTGGTTACAATTACTATGTATGGATTTACTGCTATCGTACTGGGTCGATGTCATATTAGAAATCTGTTGCTTTTTCTTAGTCTAGGTTTGCAAGTGCCTTCTTTGTTTTTGGTTTGTTTAAATGGTCAAGGCCCATCTCAAGTTGACCACGTATCTTGCTGAAGATCATGCCATGACCCTAGCTCTCCTTATTTTAGTTTACCTCTCTATAAATAAATCAACTCCACATATTGGAGATGTGGAGGTCCTCCTTAGATGCTCTAGATCTAGTTGTATACATACATTTCTGAGATCTATCCATCCATGCCTGGTGAGATTGACATTGTTCTCGTTGGTCCCCAATGTATTCATTTAGAGGGCTCGCTTCTTTTTTTCTCAAAACCCTTTCATTTCTTCGATAAAGGCCCTTTTCGTAGAGGCATAAACCTCCAATTTTCTTTCCTCAATTATCTGAAGTTTACTTAGTTGATGTTCCCATGGTGGAGCTACAGCAGCCCACACCCCTGGAGCATACTTTGGAGGGATCGATACCCACTATGGAAGAGGTGGCTGGCTATAGTGGAGCCCGTCTCTGAGTAGCCTGTGGTCGAGGAGCCTACCACCGGGGAGTCAGCTGTTGAGGGTCCAGTCCCAGGGAAGCCAATTGCTAAGGGGTTAGTGCCCAAAGAGCCCATTGCACCGGTGATGACCGACAAGTCTGTACCGATGCCAACTGTTGAAGTAGTGGAGGTCCTGAATGATGAAGCTGCCAAGGACCGAAGTCGTTTGCTCCCTTATTTTTTGTCTTCTTTCTATTGATGTAATTCTTAGCCCTTTTTCCATCCTGTTGCTTTTTGTTACAGATTTTTTCAAGTATTAATGAATTTAGTACTTTTGATGAATGTGTACACTTTATCTTTTCTTTGTTGGTGAGCAATGGAAAATAGCTGCTAAATATAACAGGTCTGGGCAATCGAGCAAGAATACTTTGAATATTTAGGCATACCTCTATTTAGGTTGGTCTCTTAAGATGAGATTGTACTATGAAATCTTTCAGATCATCACACTTGGTGAATCTTTAAGCTCGATCGTGCTTTGAAGTTGGCTATTGCACCTTGATTGCCACCATGGTGGTCTTTGTGCCACTATGGCGGTCTTATGCCATTAGGTAGGTGATGAGAGTACAAAAGTGAAATTTTCATACTATCATAATTAATATTAGAGCTAATCTTTATTAATAAAATTGATTAATCAATGTTTTATTTGTGTTTGAGTGCAAGTAATTCAAAAGATCCAATAATGCTGGGTTTGAGCCCAATGCTTGGCGTTCCGAGCTCAACAAATCCTTAGCGTCTCATCTGAGCCTCACGCCGCCCGTCATCCGCATGCAATCCATTTCACTGTATCCAGGTGCTTCAGCTAGCATAAGTGCCTGCATTGTGGCATCAAACGTCTACAACCCGCCTCATTCAAAGCTCCCCTTCCGTTCGGTTTGTGACCACTCAGCTTCCGCATGGCTTCCTGTCTCCCAAACTCCCAAACCGGTTCTTTCATCCGTGAAGCAACTTTCCAATGAACAGAGCAGGATTCATCCGTGAGGAGCTTCCCAGCGTTCGTCATCTCCAAGCATTTCTTCCCAGCATTTTCCAACCGTTCGTGGCAGCATGCAATCGGATTGAGCGTTCCAGCTTCTGTGATCTCCCAAAGTTCCTTCGACACCTTCGTGGCATCCCAAGCGATCGTGGCATCCAATCGTTTCATCTTCAAATTCCCAACAGCAGCGAGGGAAATCCAAAGCCAAACCGGCTCTTTCTTTCATCCGCGAAGCAACTCCCCAAGCTCTTTTGGCTTCCAAGCAACAGAGAACCGTCCCAGCCATGAAGAGCATCCCAAGCGTCGTGGCATTCGATCGTTTCATCTAGCCGAGTCCTCCACTCCCTTCCCAGCGAATAAATTCCAGCCATCTGAGGAGTCTTCCCAACACCCGTGGTTTCCCAGCAACTTCTCATCTCCAAGCTGCGTCTCATCAGCGTTCAAAACCGTCCCAAGCAACCGTAGCCTATAAAAGGACCCAGGTGAAGAAGAGGTATGAGGATTGATCTTACATCCGGTGGAGACAGGAGGACACGGAGCAAGGGAGAGGAGACCACGGTGGAGGCAGACGGAAGAGGGGAGGCCTTTCATTTTTTTTTCTCCAACCGACTACATTCCCCTGGGAGTTGGCACGGAGGAAGGGAGAAAGTAGCCGGGAGAAGAAAACAGAGCACCCTGTTTTCTGAACCAAAGAAAAAAAAGAAAAGGGATTTATGTTTATTTTAAGTTATTCTTTACTAATCCTTTTTATAAAAATGTTTCCATTTCATATGAGTAGCTAAATCTTCTCTAGCTAAGGCTAGGGAAAAGCCTAGCATTTTCTTCATGTATTTCATTTAATCATCAATGGGATTTTAATGTTTTTGATTTGATTTATGGTGCAGTAAATTTATAGAAATTATTTCAAACTTATATATTTTCTTTGATTTGTTATTTCCCCCGGGTATAACAGATGCTTAGAAATCCCTGTAGTTTAAAATAGAATTACTGTAATGCTGCCCATAAAACTAAATCTATTTAATTATGATTAATAGATGATTTTAAGAAAAGCATGATTAAGTGCTAGGCTGAATCCTAATGCCTTAGTTATATTTTTGTCAATCTGAATATTATTTAGCCTTTAGTTTTTGTTCACTGTCAAATTCCTGTGGATTCGATCTCGGACTCACCGAGTATATTACTTTTCTACACCCTATACTTGGGGTATTCTACATTTAATTTCCCTTTTTAAAAGAGCAAGATTAAAATCGTAGCAGTAGGGCTTTGATTCTACTCGCAGGGTGATCAAGCTAGGGAGGGCCGGAATGGGTAGTCTTGCTGCCATCATGGTTGATGGCTATGATGGAAACATGTCTCCTTAGACCCCAAATCCTGAGGGCAGAAAAGTTGGCTCACTCTGAATGCCACTACAGTCGATGGCTACAATAGTGGCATACCTCCTCAGACCTCAAACCTTGTTGAGTAGCAAAGTTGGCCCGATAATAGAGACAAATCTTCTGGGGCCCTAAATCCTTAGGTGGAAAAGTTGACCCAACCATAGTATTTTGCCTCGAGACGTATAGCTTGTGGTTGATGATGGAGATGAAACTTCTCAGACCCCAAACGTTAAGGGCAGCAAAGTTGGCCCAACCAGAATGCTATTATGGTCAAAGGTTGCGATAAAGATGTATCTCCTCGGTCCCCAAACCCCAGAGCATGGAAAAGTTAGCCTGACTATAATTTTTGATCTTAGGTAACTGGGTTACCTCTCTAGTTGATGGCTATGATAGAGATGGATCTTCTCAGACCCCAAACCCTCAGGCGGCAAAGTTGGCCCAACCAGAGCTATGTTTTTTGGGATAGTCATGTTGCCTTATCGGTTGGTCGTTATGGGAGTTTGGTGTTCCTTATTCCAACGCTCCTTAAAGCAGCAAAATTTGCTCGACCTTCTCCACTTCGGAAAATTTTTGAACTGCAAGAAATGAGAAAGAATTGTTCTTTCATTAACATGATGCATTGGAGAATTTACTTCTCAAATAAAGAATAAGTTTTCAATGATAGTAAATTCCTAGCTTTTCAAAGTTCTAGGTTCGAGGTAGTGGTGTTCCAATGAGATGCTTCGTGCCACTATGTTCCGGGATGTACTTCCTCGACAACTTTGTAAGGTCCATACCCATTCGAGTTGAGCTTTCTTAATCCTTTTCCTATGGGTTGTATCCTTCTCAGCACAAGATCTCTAGATTAGAAGATTTGCTCCTTTACCTTGGAATTGTAATATTGGGCCACTCTCTACTGATACGCGGCCATGTAGATCCAATCTCATTCTTGAACTTTTTCGATAAGGTCCTGCTAAGCTTTCAAGTCTTCCTAATTTTATTTCTTGTCGTAATGTTCCATCTTGTGAGTTGGCATTCCTATGTCTAGTAATCCCGTGATTTCTACTTCGAAAGTGAGGTTAAAGGGTGTTTCTCCGGTTAGCACTCAATTAGTGGCAGTGGAATCGACAATTGCAACCAAGAAAGATAGGATTCTCTTAGGGTGTCCTCTATCAGAGAACCCTGAGATCTGATAAGAGACATCTTAGATTAGTTCCTCCTTCTGGGTGGCATGGCTTTTCGTTTACCTTCTCATAGATGGTGTTAATCTATTGCTGCCGACCTCCAGATTGCTGACATGGACTGCTTCCATCGATTTGCAAGACAACAAACAAGGTCAGAGAACTTAATGGAGCTTTGGTCCGGTCAGGCCCTCAATGCTTAAGTTAGAAAGGATGTTTGAGTGGGAATAAAGGAGGAAATAGAGAGAAAGAGTTTCATTTAGCTGAGGATTAATTGATTACCTTTCATAAAGGGTCTTGGGGTCTATTTATAGCTGAGGGATATGGAGTCCCTGAAGATCGCATTCTAATAGCCTAGGGTTATGCTGTAACCATTAGAGATTCTACTGTAACCATATGAGATCTGACTGTAACCATCTAGGATACACTATAATAGCTTGGGATTGCACAGTAATTCCTAAGAAGAACATGGAAAAGGAAACCAAGAAACCGAATTATATCCCATCCAGCCAAAAGGTCTCCATGAGAACGAGAGCAAACAAGAAGCATTTAAAAGTATACATCCATGAATAGGAGGCACGATGCCCAAAATCACACTAAGAAACAAGGAAAAGAAAGGCGAGAAGGGATACTGATGGGAGGGAGACTCATTGAATCTGTCCTCCTCGAGAAAGTTGAAGGTGTGGCTATCACAGTTGTAGGTGAACTTGTTATTGCTAACCATGAAGCTATAGATTAGAGTCTGTTTTGCCCATCTACCATACCCTAACCCTAATGCTAGATTTATTGGAATCATAGCAAGAAGAGACAGTGGAGGGAGGTAGGGAGGGGGGATTTTAAGATGGAGGAGAAGAGTGGATAACTGAGGGGTGTTTGGTTGAACGGTCAAACAACATTGCTGCTTGCTGCTTGCTACTTAAAACGACACTTAATGGCATCATAGAAATGATAAAAATGAATTCTCAAAAAATAAAAATAGAAACAATGACATCATATATATTTGCTAATCTTGGTTTTTGTATTTCTATTTTTAAAATAAAAAATAAAATGAAAATAATGCCAAATAGGACTTCAAGAATTCATGCAAAGTGGAAACATTTACAATGTAAGTTGTGAGTACGGAGAAAAAGGTGCTGAAGAAGGGAAATTAAGTTCTTTGGTACATAAAAACCCCATGTAGGACTAACCTTCTAGTGAAAGACGAATTATATACACATGCTCCTCATACACATGCTAATGGAAAACATGGGACTAAGTTTTTGAAAATAGAAACGTACTTCTCAATCTTAGATGAGCACGATTTCACAGTGGTCAAGATCCTCATGGCCACATATTTCAGGTGCCACCTTCGTCCATTTAGTGGCAACTGCAAATTGTGCCAAATTTAGGATAGACCTGCTCAAATACCAAATGGCCCACCTAGCCTGCCTAAGCCCGGACCGTTTCAGAGGGGACCGGAGCTAATTTTTGAGCCTGTCCTTTATATAAGCCGAGCTTGAGTTTACATCGACCCATCCTGAGATCTTTTTTCAATATATGTGTGTATTGTAGTGGCATAGACCTAGATTATTAGTGCACGGCCCGGCCGAAAGGAAAGGAGGCGGCGACAAGGGCATCACCTCCTTACCCTCTTGAATTGAGCCAACTATGATCCACAAAGAAGGTGCCCTTCTCTCCTCGTCCCCTCCACCCTTCCTCAAGGGTGTGAGTCCTCTAGTAGTCTCATGGTCGGTCATCGTCCTCTCATTTCATTGGGTTTATTACCTCCATCATCGTTGATTATGAAATCATGTTGCTCGGGCACCACGATGCGCTCAAGATCGAGGTGGAGATCAAGGAAGACAGCAAGCACCACATCACCATCAACACCTCCAGGTTAGACATCTACTCCAAGTAGGTCCAAAGCTTCTCCACCACCACCCCCCACCCTTCCAACCTCACCATCGTATTACTCAACCTTCCACCACCACCCCACACCCTCTCCGCCACCATCCGTGTGTGGCCTTCAACCTCCACCTTCAACAGGTATTTCTTTGCCCTCCACCATGGTCATTGATGTGGGCTTGAAGTGGGCTCGGCATGAAGCTATCGGCCGAAGCTGCAGAGCTCAGCCCTAGGAATTAGGCCTAAAGGCCGGGCCAGGCATACCTGGCTAATCTTGTTCCATACCTAGGATTGAGCCCGACCCGCCCAACGAGCAGGTCTAACGCAGGAGCAGGACCATGCGTAGCAATGCGAGCACAGGCAAGCTCCACTGCACAGATCAAGCATACTGCAAGCAACATGCAGACAGATGAATGGCAGCTGTACAGAACTCATACACCTAGGACAACTATTAAAACTCACCGGAAAATCTGTCATACATGAGAAGGAGATCCTGCATGCCGGATACCAGCACTGCTGTGGGAATCATCACATCAAAATCTTAGAAAGCAGAGACTAGTAATGTAGAATCCCACATCGTCACCAATCCACCAATAGAACACTGTACTTTTGTCGCAAGAAATAATCTGTTCTAATAGTCTATACATCAGCATTGCCATACAAATTCCCAACAAACTATGAAAGAGTTCAACAGGGGAGGATACAGCACTAGTCATCACAAAAGCACCAGTATTCATGTCGTAATGGTAGAAAGAGATACAACTATACTCAGAAGGGGAAGGGAGGTGTACAGTCTCATGTGCATTTGAAGCCATGGCAAACTGACAAGATTATGATGAGGATTAGCGCAATGATAATGCCCAACACAATAAGTTTTATCTTCATATTCTGAAACCACATCTTCCTCCTTATCTTTGTCCCCTGTTGCCTGAAATCTTGAGCCTGTACCCACAATTGAAGCATATAATCAGCTCCATAACCAGGAACCCACTAAAACAAATGCAGAACCAAACCACATCCACAAACCTGTGAGCGAAGATTCTCTGTCTTGTCAACAAGGAGTTCAATTTTTTCGCCACGTTCTAGAACCTGCAGAGAATGTGAGATGGTTGCCACCAAACGTTAAGAACCATTGAATCACAAGATTCGGATCAGATGTATCCCAACAACAAGAGCTATTCAACAAGCACAGATGCAAGATAAATATGGCAAACTCATTGAAGCTTTCGGCAGAAGTGTTAAAAGAACTCACCTTCTCAATGTTTTCCATCATAACTCCCTTGACTTCTGAAACCTGAGCTTTCACTTTTGCCAGATTGCTGATCTCCTCAGGATGGTCCACACAATACTGCATGTGCTCTTTTAATTTAGACCTGAAATGTCAGCATTTCAGCACTTGGTGATATACAAGAAGACAGAAATCTATGATGTTTTGAACGGCTAGGGAATGTACCCAAATTCACGGTTGAGACTGTTGGCTGAAGCAGTTGCCGCTTTTCCCCCACCATATCTTTTCTTAAAGTCTTCCTTAACCCTCTCCAAAAAGGCAATGGGAATTTGCCTGCCAGCTGACTCAACTGCAACCACGCAGTATGCTACAAAATCCAAGGACAGGGAAACTTAGCTACTCATAGAAAAGAAAAGACAAAATAAATTCCTGGTTAGGAAACATGCATGGACTGATTCTATAAGATGAATCTAGTCTAGGGTAATGCAAATTCCTGGTTAACCAAGAAAAAGATAATAAATTAGAGTTCTCTAGAGTAATACAAATTCCTTGTTAACAAAAAAAAGATAATAAATTACAGAATTTATATAATTAATGTTTGCAGTACAAGTAGTCTCAGTCATGGTTAGATCAGTAATTGGGTCCAAACAGCATAAGCTAAATCCTAATTGTTTTACAGTTCTGAACGTAAGGCTTGAAGTACGGGTTGCGCAAACCTATTAAAAATATCAAGCAGTAACAAAATATTGGAAAGCTGATTGAGAACTATAATAATTTTAGGACTTTAAGAAATCAATGAAGTGATGGGACAGAAAGGTAGATGCAATTCCAACTTGGAAAGAGCAAAATCCATCCCCCAGAAGAGGGGGCATTCCAACAACAAGAATGTAAATATTACTCTTCTTCAAACACTCCACTCTAATAACAGCATGTTGGAAGAACAGATACATCTGCTGCATCCTCCAAAAGTTAATACTTTTAACAGTACATGTCGTTCCAAAAACATTATCTAAACATTTAAGACAAGTGCCTCAGTTACCCTGGTTAAGTGACTAATGGATGAATAAGGAATGAGCAAAAGTAACTGCTTGCAAGGCCCAGTTCACTATACCATGACCTGCCCTAACTTCTGAAAATCAAACTTCTACAAGCATTACCATAAAGATTTGAGAAAAATGATTTACCTCATATATCAGGTTTTTCTTGCTTTCATTTGATCTAACAAAAAATGTCATCTTCATCCTTTCTACATTCTGAAAAAAGGACCTTCATAGAAAACTATTGAAATACTAGTTACCAATATCCTCTGCATCTATATCATTATTTGATGGTTGAATGAATCCTAATCCAATCCACAGTTGTACCAACCTCTTTCTATCAATTCTATAGTCTTTTGGGAATAATGAACAGTAGGCAAAACACTGCTTCAAATGATATTGCAAGTCATCATAGTGCAACCTTAGGGCAGGTAATACTCCAGTCTCCTTGATA
Organism: Phoenix dactylifera; assembly: GCF_051530095.1. Taxonomy (NCBI): domain Eukaryota; kingdom Viridiplantae; phylum Streptophyta; class Magnoliopsida; order Arecales; family Arecaceae; genus Phoenix; species Phoenix dactylifera. The sequence continues at coordinate 18,652,783 of NC_143194.1, forward strand.
AGTAATTCCATTTTTTTCACTATTTTTTGATAGCTTACAACTCCACCTCCCCTATCCTGGATCCTACTAGGCATGTACAAGAGCCATCGCAGCTCGAGGCCCGTTCTTTGGAGGGTAAAAAACTGATCCGGGAATATGTATTTTCTTGGGTAAGTATTTCCCAGGCAAACATTTAGACACAAAAATAATTTGTCCATGTTCTTTTGCATTATTATTTTCTTGGGTAAATCTATCCATATTTTTCATAATACCCTTTATTATATAAATATTATTATATATAATAATATGTTATTATTATAATATAATATAACATAATATAATATATATGAGTGACATTATATTACTCTATAATACAATATATTATATTAGTATTATTATATTATTATATTATTATATTATTATAATAGGATTAGGGGTATTTTAGAAACAAAATAAAAAAAATATTTTCTGGGCTGATGGGAATATGACTTGCCTTCTAGGTGGGTAAGACGTTTCCCCATTTCATGCATAAATGATACCTATAAAAATAACTTACCCATCTAGAGAAGCATAAGAACATGGATAAGTTAGTCTATAGGAAAGTTGACCCCATGATATTTACCCACCAAGGAATGGGGCCCTAAAGGCAAACCTCCATGTTTCTCAACAATGTCCTACCCTATTTCTAGCATCCTTGGGGTCTATTCTTCCCTCCTCAACCCAAATGTCATCTGCCTAAACAAAGTCCAACAATAATCGATCCACAATCCTTGCAATTTATGCAGTGCAAATCTATACAAGATTCTAGCAACTCTTGCACTGCGGGTATTTACTATGATCTTAAAACATACTTTGTAGGATGATGTCTTAGATTAATGGCATGATACCAAAATGATGCAAGCTAATCAAGAGAGTATATAAAGATGATGGAACATTAAAGAAAACAAAAAATATGTAAAAGGAAAAAAAGGAGATAAAGAGATTAAGAAACCCATCTTTTATTAAAAATAATCATGAAGTCAACCACAAAATCTACTTGGAGTTTTCTCCACTCGCATAGAGAGAGAACCCTTAACTTTTAAGGTATGATAGCCTACTCCACATACAATACCACCACAAAAAGTTCGAACAATTGATTGCCTGTAACACAATAACCACTAAGATAACCAAATAATATATACAAAATCAGCCTCAAAACCTTTTGAAAATTATTTTAGACAACATCTTAACATAACATAGGATATTATGCATAAAATGTTGAAAGATACGAAGTAAACAATCCAACATCATCCCAAACCATGACTGCTATTAGCATCAGTTTGGATGCTAACCACACGATGAAAGCTAAGCTAATAATTAACAATTATAAAAAATTAATTGAGAAAAGCTCTAAGATGGTATTTATTCGACCCACAAGGATCAAAAGTACAATCTTCTATCAAGCCTTCAAGCCATCTCCAAGAAGGCTACAAACACAACAAAACTGAACACAGCATATTGTACTCCACATCAAAATGTTTTACAAATCATATGGGTTATGCCGTATTAGATACCTGTGAACAGTATCACTTTAAATAAGGTTGACTTTTTTAAGGCAAGATCTCTTATAGAATGACTAGTCCTTTCCATACGAATGTTCAGGTTTTCTTGATGTTAAGTAAGCAAATCATTCTCTAAGCTTTTAGAATTTCCATAAATGCAAGGAGGTTATAGAATCTTGAACAGTGTCTCCTTGACAAATAGCGAATTAGACCATCGCGAAATAGAGTCTACCACAGTAATAAAGCCACATCTATCTTTCTAGCACATAATTATGTATTTTTCTTCCTCAAACCATCAAAAATCATCAAGTTAGAGAATGATTCTGGCAAATAGGCTAACAAGAAGCTAATTATATTACTACAACTGTGACACGACTACAAAAAACTATAATCAGCAGTCCAACTTAAAACAATATGTAACAGTTAAAAAATCATATAGAATTCCTGAAGCTCCAGAATATTCTGATGAATTATTCATGTACAAGAGAGTGGTTGAAACTAGAAGGCATGCGACAACAGGGGATTCAAGACCCACTAACAACGTTAAAAGAAATAACCAAAAGAAGGGGAAAAAACGTAATCAAGAAAGACTTGTCCAATAATACAGATTATGTCATACTTCAGCAAAAATGGGCAACTCCTGTGTAGTTTAGTAAATCTGACTTTTGGAAAAAAAAAAAGGAAAATTTGTTTAATTATTAGAAGAATAAGATATCATACCAGTCATGTAAATATGCAATTTTTCACTTCTAGAAGTTATTCGGTGCCAATGTTGCTCCAATAAATGGATGAAAAGCTAAAGGATAGACACTTGATGGCAGCCAATCAGTAAATAAGATGGTATCTATCCTGAACAGATTTTCGATAATCCAAGTGTGTTTCCTGTAAATTGCGGCTCCACATTTTGCCAGACCATGATAACAAATGAGTAAAGGCTATGTAGTGCATCCATTTAGGACAGCACTTCACATTATCAATCAATTGCAGGACAAAAGGATGCAGGTTAACTAATATGCTCCCTATAATTCTTGCAACCATTTTTTTAAATAAAGATCTAGGGTTCAAGCATAAAAAGGAGCATTAATAAGTAAAAGGAGCATTAATAAGTAAGGTTGCATTAGTCCAGCAATTTGTCATTTGAATTGCAATTTCAATTAGCAATCTAGCGTACATATTGCATGTTTCCAGTAGATTAAACAGAAATTATAGAAATATCAGTAGATTGAAGATAGAATCATGACTTGTATAAGCAAGACAGGTTTGGGACGAAGCGTTAATGTCTGTGATCATAATTTTTTGTTATGTAGATAGAATAAGTGTTTGGTTTGTCCCATCAAATGGCACAGTAACCAATGATTTTCAAGACTTGAAAGCATCAAAAATTAAATAAAGAAAAAGCAATACAGGGAAAAACTTTACTGAGTCTAACCATGAAATTATGATAATTATTTAGACAAGTTAGACTCAGAAAAAATGATGATAAGAAGATACTAAATCAATTATGGAAGGTTTGAGATATGGATGACACTAGGAGCATTATACGTAAGAATTTTGTGACTGTCGTAAAAAATAGTGGCATTATCTAAATACATATAGCTTACATAGATGTTATTGAATGCAAGGTCCATAAAAGCAAGAATATGACTCAATTAAATGACTTCAATCTTAACCATTAAGATTTGTGTTAAAAGATATGGTTCCATTGATCAACTTTTAACAGGGTTAACCTTGCATGATCTCGGGGCTATTTTGTCTTTCATATCCTTGAATTTTATAAAGCAAATAGAAAAAAAAGGAAAGATGAAGGAAAAGATGGCAGATATAGGTGAAAATTGGAAAACAAAGAAAGAGGAAATTGGAAGTTGGGAGAAGAACAAGAAAAAGAGAAAAAGAAAAAAAGTGGAAAAGGTGATACTAACTTCAACCTTCTTTCTTAAATTACATACATCAAAGCTTCAGAGATCCCCATATAAAAAACACATAAATGAATCAATACTACTATCTTGATGGATTTAACTCCTTATACATAACTTATTACCAACGGTAGGACATCACAACACTATTTGTACACAAGGCATGATTTGTAGAGATACTACTTCCTATCTACAAGAGGCCTGCTAGACTTACCCGTGCAAGTTAGAGAGGCCTACATGCTCAAAAACCAAGCATAGTCCTAAAGATTTGCTCTAAATCATTTAACCACCCAAGCCAATTTACAGCAACTGGTTAAACAGTTTAAGGATAAATCATTCTCATCCATCATCAACTTCATAACGGCTCGACCTTTCAGAATCTGTGGTGACGGTTGCTGACCACAGGATAGCAGTGACTGTGGTGGTGGGAGGCATGCTTTAGGGGTGACAGTTGGGATCTATGGCCAATGTCCTCCACTCCTCATCTATCTACTCGTGCTAAAACCTCGATTCCATGCATGGTAAAAATGCTTGGGATCCATGGCCAGTTCCCCACTTCTCATCTCTATCTCTGGTTCTGTTTTAACCTACCCATTATATGAGTGGCATAATCTGATACTACATTACAAAAGCAATTAGCCCCAGCACTAGCCATGCTATTGCAAAGTCTCTTGCACCACCCTTCTTTGTGGAGAGAGAATGACTGTGACTGCTCTCATAGGCGCTGCCTCAACCCCTCAAGTCCGCCGTCCACGCCACCATCACTGCCTGAATTTGGCCACTTCTTGTCCCCCTCCACAACTGGCTCTTCACCTCACCTTTGCCAATATCACCATCCATGACTAAGGCAAGACAAGCAGGCTTCTCGCGAGTTTATTTGTACTACCAGACTACATGGCAACGGCATCAAGGGTGGTGCCACAACCAGATGGGAACATCAGTGTGGATGAGGTAGTGGCATGATGGTGAAAAACATGGTGGCCGAGATGAAGAAGATTGACTATGCTAGAGGAAATGATATTAGGAGGAGGGAAAGGCTAAAGGGGAAGTACAAAGATGAGGCCATGGAGAGACCGGTTGGAATGGTTGAATAAAAATCTATGCTATATGTCCTACCATCCGCATGTGCAGGTTTCTTTGCCCTACACACCATGAGCACGTCTAGCTACAGACAATTTCCTAGAAAACTGATAGTTTAAAGATCTTATTACAAGTATTTCTAAAGCCAACCAACTCTATTTGAACTTTGAAGCAAGATTTGTAAACTATTAGACTGACCCAGCTTGCAATCAGCACTCTAAGACCCCCTCTTGCTTAGGTTCCATATGCCCTGTTGCTGTCCAATGATTCTTTAAGTAACACAACTAAGCGACTAATATTTTTTACAAAATACATAAAAGATTTTTCGAAAAATAAAAATTATAATTTCCTGCATCTTATAACAACGATGTATAGAGGAAGCACTCTAAAGATGCATTGTCATCACCTTGAATGATGTATAAGGCAAGAAGCACAAGTTGGATAAAATAACGAATTCCAACTAAACTAAGGAAAAACAATACAGGAGCTAATTTATTACGATACATCCTTTGATGTGTACTATCCATGCAATTTGACTTATTATCACACTAGGACCTAACCATGACATATGGGAGTGTGATAATACAAAATATTAGAAAGGTTGATAAAATTTCAGAACCTGTTCAATTTAATACTTGGAACATCAACAATGCCAGTATACTTTAAGCAGGAAAATTAAATAAAAGGATATATAGACACATGTATATAGATATATATGGACATTATATCATCAATACACGTTCTAATAGTTAAAGTGTTCAGAAAAGGTAATTTAGCAAGCACTATGAAAACAAAGCATACAATGTAGGAATTTGAAAATTCACTCATGAAGGAGTTATAGGAAGTATCACAATTAAACTAATGGAGACACGTCAAACAAGTGAATTTTCAATAAGAGTGCCATACATCATGAGTGACCCTAGGACCATATCTATTTTCTTTTTTCTTTTTTTTTTTTAATTCAATGCAAGTTCACCATTTACTTTAAGATGGTGCTATGACTTATGTGACTTGTAAATGATGTTAACCACTAAGATGGCAGCAGTGTCATCCCATAAATTTTATACATGGTGAAAACATTTGGCAAACAAAGCTAAAAGTCTAGAGAGCTAGATTAGATTACGTAAATGTACTTTAATACATATAACAGGAAACCAACATTAAAACTGATGCCAGAAGACGAAGATGAATCTTATAGGCAACAAAATGGTCCATCTTTTCATGTATCAAAATATTGAGCAAAAAAGAGAAGCACAAAAATGAGCGTTGCAAAGATGATGATATAAGTCCTTGTTAGCTAAAGATCAAGAAAAGAAGAAAAAATTGTGGTTTCACATGACAAAGCCAAAAAGCGGACTAATGAGTAATAAAGTGACAGCGAATTGACAAAAAATTAAGACTAGGTCATAATTTAGTAGAAAAAAATTTGCAACTTAAATAATAAAGATATAAAGTAGTGATTCAAATCCTAATGGGATGTCCTGCAGGATGTCAAGATGGGACACCATCCCAAGTGTTGGGACAAGGCCTTCCTAGCATCCCACGCAAGTAGATTCCAGGACATCTCTTGTCCTAAGTGTCGAAACAAGGTAGGGCAGAAGTGTATTCCATTCCATCAAAAAATAGGGATGCTCTATTGAATCATTGATATAAAGACCAAACCAATATTTGCCCATACCGGTCGGTACCGTACCGGTCTTATATCATACCTACACTCGATACACCTCGCTATCTCATACTATACCTCATACCGATACTGTAATAAGATGGTACTTGTATGGGGTCCGGTACCGAGACGGCGAACCTTAGACCAAACTATAGTAGTTTTTCATCTCAATATTTCAAATTTGTTCACAAGTCACCAACTAGAAGAAGGTACTTAATACCCAAGAAGTTACAAAATAGATAGCTAATTTCCTGGTTAGCCATTATATACAATGAAAAATCACTTAAAGTATTAGATAATTCGTGATGTAATACTTTTGAAAAATAAAGAAGAAGAAATTCAATGACTAGACTCCAACAAAGAATTAAGGCTATTCAAACACAAGTACAATCTAAATCATGCATACATGCTAACTTATCGAACCTACAACATGCCTAGTTCTGCATTCCAAAAAATGAAGAAAACAGATAATTTCTTGGCTAGCCATTATATGTAGTGAAGAGTAACTCTTGCTGTTAGATCATTTCTGATGTGATCATTCCGAAAATTTCAAGAAGAAATTCAATACCGCGCCCAAAAAAAGTTAAGGCTACTAAAACATATGCACTATCTACATCATGCACGGGCCTTGTTTTATCTATCATACACAAGTAACTAGTTTTTCACTTCTAAAACCTAGGTCACAACTATTTCATGAGCAGCCATAAGGTCATCCAACAGCCATAAAAATCCCCAGGAAATTATAGAGTTCATAATTTCATGTTACAACATACAATAGTTTATGAACTGGTTATTTAGAAGCATCATGTTTAAATTTGTAAAATGCATATCTTCAGCACCCTCCATTTAAAATGCTGAAGTCACAAAGATGAATCAACATGTTAGGTCAACGTTCGCCGTCTCTATACTGGATCTCGTATTGATACCATGCTAGTACAATTTCAGTATGCTTGCGGTAGGCTGGATATGGGGGTCAGTTTGGCCTACCGAGTCTCCGTTTGGTACCGATATAGTGCAATACGCACCGGTATAGAGAACCTTGTCTTGGATGATTTGCCTAAGTATCATAACAAAGCATTATCTACAATAATGCATCAACTGATCACGATAGTAATGCATGGAAATTTTTATCCACTTATATATATATATATATATATATATATATATATATATATATGCACACATATATATGCACACATACATATATGAGAGGGAGATGTTATTGTGTGCTGAGGTGGATCGGAAATCAGTCCACCCAACTTCGAAATCAATTATAAGTCATCCAAATTCAAGAGCCAAATCATTGAACATGATCTACACTATAAAACCAGACTAGGAACCAAGATTCAATATGTCCTGGTGGTCTCTATGAATATACATGTGTGTATATATATATATAATGTATATATATGTGTGTGTGTATATATATATTATGTATATATATGTGTGTATATATATATATGTGCAAGTGTGTGTGTGTGTATATATATGCATATATATGTATACATGTTTATATACTTTTACATGTACATACATACCAAGCACTATACGTGCTATAATTATTTAATCCACAAAGGTTACCATTTCTATACAACAAGGCATGTAAATGTATGCACATTAACTCAATAAGGCTAGCCTACTAATGTCAACTTATCAACCAGATAGCACCACTTCCAAAACCTCATATGCTCTATGATTTATGTGGTTTAAATAGCAAGAAAATACAATGGAAATAGCAGACAGTATGTGAAGTGAAAAAGGCATAACAACAATAAAGCTAGGCCGCATGCTTCCATGATTGAAGAGCCAGCTTGTCATGTTTGAACAGAACATGAAGAATGAATGCTAAAGAATATCTTCAGAATATGCATGGATCATATGATAGACAAAATTCCTTTTGTAAAAAGAAAGATTAGGCAACACATTCAAATAACTAACATGTATCACCAGCAAATGTATATTCAAACTTTAATCAATGCCAAGGATGGGACTGATTGCAAGTTAATGAACATGACAATTACTATAGCCAACATACGCAATGCACTACAAGCACAATAAATACATGTAGAAAACAAACATACAGATAAAACATGAAATTGCTTCTACAGGTTGATATTTTATTTCATCAAGAATATCAACTTGCTTTGATTTGATAAACCTTCCAGCTTCACATTTGCCCATACAAATGATCCATTAGAAATCAAATTTCACAAGGCCATCATTAAATTTTAGAATAAGACTCCACATTTGGTTCGCAGAATGAAGATTAAAATGTAATGGGAATTCAGGTTTGGCCCCATTCCCATCTTTGTTTGCATAACAAGTAACATAATCAAATTTTAGGGCTGAAATCGGATCGGATCGGATACTAGTATATCCATATCCATATTTATTTGGTTTGACAAATATAGATACAGATACGGATATTAATCAGATGCAAAAATTCATATTCATATTTGTTTAAACGGATACAGATATAGATCATATATCGGAAGCATGTATATAAATACAGATATAATTCAAATAATTAAACTTTGTGACCATAGAATCAAAGACATTACTAAGTGGATGATAAATCAAGTTAATAGCATATTAATATGGTCATTTATTTTTCTAAAAAGTTCATGGGTGCTATATAAAATTAAATAGGGTTACAAATAGAACTGAATATTCGGATACGAATCTTTGTAGTTGTCTATCTATACCCATATCCATTTTTTTAATAGATACAAATACAAATACAGATATTAGTCAGTTACTCGAATTTCTATCCATATCCGGGTAGATTTGGATACGAAAATAGATTCGGATGGATATTATCCAAACCACTTTCACCCCTATCAAGTTTTTCTTGGAATCACCATTCCAGCAAATAGAGGAATTATGATTACACTCTTAGATGGAAAGAATGACCTTTCTCATTCTGACAGGATAGACTGTTTTTTTTTTTGTGATGAATTAATTCGACTTGCATCATGTTTTGTTTAGAGGAACAAAAAAAGAAATGAAACGGAAATTGAAATGGAAATGGAATAAGAAATAGGAAACCCGAATTGGTGTTCTCATTCCACAGTTTGCAAAATTAATACATGAAATGAAAGGAAATGGTATTCCATTATGATGTTTCATTTAGCTAACTTCTAAAATAAAATTAACTTTCTACTATTTTTTTTAAAAATGCCCTTGAATAAAGAATAGAGGTTTAAAACAATAGATTTAGAAAATTATAACAATTCTAACATATTCAGATGTCTCCATTACATAATACAAATGCATAGCAAGATTTTATATAGTGGCCAGTATTCGTCATCATCATGTTATAACAACTAATATATTATTTCCTAAATAAACCTATCCAGGATGGACTAGGCAAATAGCAGTGATTTTTCTATTATAATGGGAAAAATGTAATGCTTTCACTTGCCATGTGGTGTGAGGGTTTTTGTGTGAATAATGGGAATTAGTGCTATCCAAAGGGAATAGTTGAACATTATGTTGCCAAGCTAGCACTAGGTGGCCCGAGAACCTTTTACGTGCGCATATTATAGCTCCATAGCCAATGTTTCAAATACCATGGGATGGAGTTGCCCCTGTTATTTTGTGAAAAGGGATGCCCCAAATCTTGATACTTGGGATGGGGGATGTCCTATATTGTGTCGGTCCATTATCCAACTTGTGGTGTCCCAACTCTCGAGACAGTGAAACACCCCACCATACCACTGATATTTAAAACCTTGCACATAGCATTTTTCCTATGGAGAGTAATGAATCTGAACAGGGTTGTTATTTGAAGATATATAGATCATTTAACCACGGAATAAAGTGTATCTAAAAAGTGTTTAACACTCCATTCCTAACCAACATCCGAACTAATTACTAAAGAGACAAACACTCAAATCAAACAATTATATTAATTTATACCATCCCTTAAAGACTACAAAGTAATTCATCATACCAAATAGTCATTCATCCATATAAAGATTTGGAATGACCATTCCTCCCATCTAAAGGTGCAATGACAATTTCATCGTTTAAGGGAATGGTGACTTCAGGCAAAACGAGATTATGTTCCATCTTGGATAAAGCAAACATGCGAATAAGGCAAAAGTAGGAATCCCCATTTCATTCCATCCCCGATTTGAGAAACCAAATAGAATTGAATCATATTTGCATATGAACTAATAAGCAGCAATTATGGTACACAGGAATGAACAATTTTGATTAAGAATCAAATTTAAAAATATCATAAACCTATGTTTCTATTCCTTAGTCAATGTTACATACATAGAAGTAATATAAATCTGATCCAGTTCTAGAATAAAACTAACTAGATCAAACAATAGAATGGAATTTATGTTCTTTTCCTCTGCAATCCTTCATTAGATGCCTAAAGAATGGTAATAAATGCCAATTCTGATTATTCAGTTTCCATTTCCATTTTCATTGTGTTCTGATTTTTATTTCGAAATTTGTTTCTTTCAATCCAAACATCCATTGTTTAGATGATGCATTACTGCTGAGACACATGTCTATATACAGTATGTATGTGGCTGGTCAGCATTACACGACTCATTTGTCACTAGTCGTGTAGCTAATTATAGTCCGATTAGAAGCACTTCGTTACCAGCAAAACTATCCTTTGGTAACGTGTATTATAGACTTCAAACATACCACTGAAATAAGCAAGACTTTGCCTCTCATCTAAGTTACAATAGAAATCTGCGACTCAGGACAAAGGTCCCAAATCAAGCTCATCGTAACGTGCTATATAAAACAGGTAGCCAACAAAGAAAGAAGCTAGATAGCATACTTCAGTACTCATGAACTCTCCTCACCAACCTGACAAATATAGCAAAATATACTTCTGAGAAACCAAGAAGAAAATCGTCCAATCTGTTCTCTAGATATCATAAATCCTACCATATTAATTTTAAGATGGGAAAAATGAAAGAAACGTTGAACATTTATTCCATCCCAAATTTATAATATTAGATCTAATCACAAATTGATAATTCCAACATCAGTCAAAACACGCCAGTTTCCCATCAAGCCTGGCCCTAAAATGCCCGGAAGCCCACGCAACAACCCAATCCACTAAATTTACCAAATCCAAGCCTCGATCCTTGGAAAGGAAACCAAGAAATCGACCCCTATCCAATCCAACCAGAAGTCACGCCCAGAAAGAACAGAATCATTTAAGAATGTAAATCCGCGAACAGAAGGCACAGAGTCCAAAATCATTACAAAAAACGAGGAAAAGGAAGGCAAGGAGGGAGATCGATGGGAGGGGACTTACTGAATCCGTCCTCAACAAGGTAGTTGAAGGTGTGGCTGTCGCAGTTGTAGGTGAACTTGTTGTTGCTGGAGGGGAGTTTCTGGAGGCATTGGGAGGCGATGCTGGTGAAATTGCCGGTGAATTCCGTGAACTCCGCCAGGATCACCGTCCCGCGGGCCACGAAGCTGTAGATCAGCGTCTGCTGCCCCATCTCCCAAACCCAAACCTTAGCCCTCGATTTATTGGAATCTCAGCAAGAGAGAAAGAGTACAGAGGGAGGGAAAGGGAGGGAGAGGACTGGGTGGTGGGAGGAGAAGACGGGATGACGAGGAAGGGGGGAGAGAGAGAAAAAGAGGCGTTCCCCTTTGCTTTTTTTTTGCTACAATTCATCTTTTCTTTCTTCGGACGGAGAGAGAGTTATGGCTGCAAGGGATCGGGTTCACCGTGACCCAACCGGGTACCGACCTGATCTGTACTGGAAGACCCGTAGGTTGGGTCAGGTTGAAGAATCGGACCCAATCTGAGTCAAAGCTGGATTTTTTTCACTCGATCCAGCCCACGTACCATCCGAGTTTAATTTTAGTCACTAAAAAAATAAGTCCGACCCTGAACCCAATCTAGCTCTATCCAAAAATCTGAATTATATAAACCTTAATCTTCTTCTCTCTCATTTCAACTGATTCCTTTTTCTTGATCTCTATTTTTACTTAATTATATTTAAATATTTAAATTTAGTTATTTATTTTTTTATTCTTATTTATAATACTTTCAAAATATGAATATATATTTTAAAATTATGGAACAGAAACTTAAAAATGATTAATTACTTGAATGTTATTAAAAAAATTTAAAATAAAAAATAAAGCTTAAATTAGATCTTTTAATTTTATTTATTTTTAAATTATCTATTATTATATTTTAGCTATAACAAAAAAAGCTAGATACTTGACTTGAAGTATAAACCTGATGTATTTCGGCTCCAACCAGAATTTGAATGCTCGGATTGGGTTCATACATGACCAGGACCTGACTCGCTAGGTCTAAAATTATTTTCATGAACTCAACTTAACTTGACTCAATCGACTAATTGAGTGGGTCAGTGTAACACCTAACTTGGCCATAACTTAGCATCTTGGAACTTAGCCTCGACCTTACCTTGACTCAATTGAGTCGTGGAGTCAACTCGGTGAACACGCCAGCTACAACATGGGATTCAAATTAGGGGTGGCAAAATATGACCCGACCCGCCAACCCAATCCGTGTTCAATTCATCATAAACATGTTTGGGTTTGGCCTAAACAGGTTCGGATCATAAATAGGTTGACCCGTTTAACCTGTTTATTAATTGGGTCGGATACATATTTTAGATGTCTGACCCATTTAACCCATTTAACCCGTTCAGAGCCGACCCAAACCCAAAGAAGGCCCCCTCTCCTACTGCCTACTCGAAACTCGGAACACGCTTGCCAGTAGATTACGGCTTACGAGAGTAATGGATAAGACGTCTGTGACTGTCCTACTGTTGTCCATAGCCTCTGTGAGACTGTGACTGTCCCCCTGACATCCATAGCCGGATAGCCCATAAAACCATAGGCATAGCACGTCTTCTCCATCCGCCATTTTGCCGTAGTAACTAGAGTCCAGTTGTCCATAGGTCTAGTCGTCTAGAGGACGGAGGAGTGAAGACCAGAGCGAGAGCGGCGTTCTTCCTTCCTCTTCTTCTTCGGACTTCAGTTCTTCCTTCCAGCTTTCTGTTCCTTAGTTCTTCTGAGTTCCTTCCTTCACCCGTTCGCCGCGTCGCTGTCCTTGGGCTTGGGTTCTCACTTCTCACTCCTCCCAGTCGGCAAACTCGACACTCGGCCAAAGAGAGTGACGAGGGAGGTGGCAGAAGGTCTCCTTCCAGGCTGGAAAGTGCCACGCCCTGGTTTGTCCACCCCCCTTCTCCCTCCCACTTTTGTTGCTTTCTCTCATCTTCTTCTGGTCTTCGTCGATTGGATGTGTTTACCCTCGATCGTTGGTGTAGCTTTTTTATGTCGGGTTCCGTTGATAATAATTTGAAAGTTTTTGACTTTACTATTTTTTATAAAAAAAATATGTTCTATTTGATGGATTGGATGGGTTTTGGTCAACGGAATAATTAATTCATTGGGCCTTACGCTTGTGATTATTAATATACTTTAGATCCCAACAATTTTTGGGTTGTGAGGCCTCCCCCTTCCCTTATCCAAATAGGTTATCTGTTTATTAAACAGGTTAAACGGGTCAGATCGGGTTACCTATTTATTAAACATGACAGATTCTGGTTGTAATTCCGGACCTATTTAATAAATAGGTCGGCTTCAGGTTTATGATTTTCTAACCCGACCGGCATCTGACTTGATCATTTATGTCCAACCCGACCCGACTGCCACCCCTAAATTTCAAATATCCAGCTGAGTGCTTATCCGGATTGGGGAAGTCAAAGCTTGTGTTTGTAATGGCTATGTGACCTTCGAGAGGTTCTCAAGTCAGCCACTTGCGAGAGTGAGCGGCGATGCCCAAAACCCTCGCCCTCCTTTTCCTCTATTTTTCCCACCCTCTCTCCTCCAATTCTTCTCCATCATCACCATCATCCTCTATCAATCCAATTGCCCTAGCCTTTCTCATGTTCTTGAGGGTGCATCGGAGCCTTCTTGCTGCTAATTTCATCAAGCAACCAACAATCAGACCATCACCTATTTCAAGAACCAATCCCTATTCAGGCCACGTAATCTCTTTCCTCTCTCATCCTCTCTTCTCCTCCTTTCTCTCCTCTATGGTGGTTTGCAAGCCAGCGTGCTTGCTAGATCTCGTGGCATAGTTGGTCAATTTCGAGCCAAGCTATGGACAACCTTGTTTTGAGATAGGGCATCCGCTATCTTAATAGCTTGAGTCTCAGACCCACATTTCTGTAAACTCCAGCCTTCTTTCGACTACCTCTTAATCAGCTGGTTAGCTTTGCCACTTAGTCGAGCAGCCGATCGAATCTAGTAACGATAGAACCGATGTCCCTGCCTCTAAAACTAAACACTACTCCACCATACCCTTGTTTTTCCTCTTTTGGCCACCCAATTTGGTTAGCCATAGCCACATTCCGTCCTCTCGATTCCACCATGGCTATGTCGGAGTCGAGTTTGGCTCCTTGGATCTCTCATTTTCTCTTCCATCAACCGAGCCAAGACTCTATTTTGGCCCTTCTACTTCTCGCCACCCCGTCCCTATCACCGCTTTTATGGTTGGTGGTTTCTCTCTCCTCCTCCCTTAGGTGCTTGAGAATCCAGCAAGGTCGGTTCTTTACCTACCTTGTAGCTGCATCACAAATCTTGGAATGAAGGATTCCGACCACTACCTCTCTCCATTCCCTTATTCTCTCTTCCCCCCTCTCTCCCTCTCTCTATCTCTCTCTATCTTTCTCTCTCTCTAACTTCGCTTGTCACTCTCACAGATCAAGGGGATGCTACCTAGTCAAGTTCTAGCTATTCTTAAAGATTAAACTCATGGAAGTCTTGGGATTGATTCAAAGTGTAACAAATTTTATGATGATTGAAAGATGAAGAGATTTGGAAAGGGATGTTCATCGTAATGCTCGCAATCATTTTAGTAATTTGAAAGCCAAATCTTCTTTCATTTTTGCAATTTTTAGACAAACTCGAGCATTCCCTTTAAGCTCCTGGATCTAAAATAGTTAAGCAATCATGCTCCTAAACTAAAAGTTTCTTGGTTTTGGTGGATGTTTATTTCACTAACCCTTTTTTCTTATTTCAATTAGCCATATATTGGTCAATACTCACCTCATTGTACTTTCAATTCATTAATTGCACAATCAATTGAATCTGATCGCACCAAATGGCATCAATTGATTTATTTTCTCTATTTTTGAACCATAATTCACCCATTCCAATCTAATTCCAGCCATCTTATTTCATTTCAAAGCTAATTCTTATACTTTTCCTCCTAATTCCATCTCTAACCAATTTTAAGCTCAATTGGATGAGGTTCATGCTAGTTTCACAAAATTAACTTGAAAGGGCTTAACTTGAATTCACTTGATTTTGCCTGATACACTAACACAATCTAACTCTCTCTAGCGTACCATAATTCCACCTTCTATATACCCTCATTAATTATTTATAGGTTCAATTTAATTTTCCCTATTCAACTTGATCAAATTCCACACATGCAAGTTGGCTTAATCGGACTTGGTTACTTTAGAGCTTAAATTTGACAATTTTCAAAATCTAGTTAGACTAACCTAGATTAGTTTCAAAATTGAATCGTGTTCTTCCTATAACCTAGATGTTCTGATTAAAATAATTTTTGGACATCTGTACCCATAATATCTAAAAAAATCCCCAAAATGACTAAATTTCTACCTAAATATCATTAAAAAATGAAGAAATTGTGGGAATATCTTATAGATCTACGTTGGCCCTCCTTTACTACCCTGTTTCGGGTGCGCCGAGGAACTCAGGGTCCTAGAAAACTTGGTTGGCTGGCAGGGAGTGACAAGTTCTAGCAGTATTGGAAGATACATGTGCAGGCATACTATCGATGTTGGATCAACCAAAAGGATAATGATCTAAAGGGAGGATAGAGAGTAGTGAGTCTAGGTGCCTTGATCTTTAAGGACTTTCACTACTGTCACACCACTACTCAAAGGAGATAGGTCCAGATAGAAACATACTATTGGGCTACGATAAGGGTATAGCACAGACCTATGATAAGGAGTATAACATGAACCTACAGTAAGAGGCGTAGCATAGAGCTATGGTAGAAAAACTAAGTTATGTCTATTTCTAGAATAAAAAATAAACAAAAAGATAAGATAAATAAATTGGACCAATAAACTATTGAAGGATCTAATACAAAGTACAATTCTACTATTTATATTCACACATAATAACTACCCACAAATACTATAACTGTCCACTTTGGCGGTTGCTTCGCACATCAATCTCTACTCTTGGTGGTTTTGATAACAATTGCCAACTGTCTTCCCACTATGCATGTACACAAGCATAATCACTTTATTCTAATATGGCTTGCACTAGCCGTCTATTCTATTCGACCTTGGAAATAGTCTTCTAATCTTCAAGAATACCTATCTTGGTCTTCTATTAGCCATCTTTGTGGCCAAGACTTAACACTTTGGTTTATTTTATACATACTATGGCTGAATTTTACCTTTCTGTTGATCAATTGTGTTTGATCTCCTATTTGATTTTGATGAGCCCAAAACACATGAGTATATTCCTAATTGTACTAATAAATTTAAGTGAGTGTTTTAGGAAAAAAATACATAAAAACTTAAGAAGAATTTATTAGGAAAAGGTTCAAAGAAAATGGGCTGGCATATTCTCGAGTCGATTCATGACTGAGGCGAGTCGACTCCCGCAGTAAGACAGAAGACTGTCTCAAACGTGCCAGTGCGCGAGACGACCCCAGCTGAGCGCGAGCCATCTTCCACAATGAAGAACAGAACAGCACTTTTCTTCGGGCAGAATGTGAGCCGACTCCCGATATACGCGAGCCGTCTCCTTCAGAGAAAAGAAAGAAGAATGGTTTTTGCAAGCAGTGCGCGAGTCGACTCCAGACTGTCGCAAGCCATCTTCCGCAGAAAGACAGAAACTCATTCTCAACGAGGCAGTGCGCGAGTCGACTCTAGACTTTTGCGAGCCGTCTCCTGCAGATGAAAACAGAATCCGATTTGAATGAGGTAGAGCGCGAGCCGACTCCTGATATACGCGAGTCGTCTCCCATAGGATGAACAGAAACTCATTTCTAAAGAGCCCGATCTCAAGTCGACTCCAAACAGACTCGAAAAGTCTCCAACCTGAGACGAGCCGACTCACAGAAAAGTCGAGACGTCTCCAAATCTACTGGCACTCCAACAGCTAGTTTGTTAGAAATTCAGAAGTGCCAGAACGACTAGATTTTAGTGTCTAATTGCTATTTCTCTAGAAGAAGACTATATGAAGGTGTGTTTTACAGTTTTTCATTAACTATTCAAAGTATTAAAGGGATCTAAAAGAGCATTCAATACATACACCTCATTAAGAGTATTCAAGGGTCATTCAAAGAAAAAAAGAGAGAAGAAAAGTAAGTGGTTGAATTCAAAGCTTCCTCTCCAATCAAAGCTGCCTCAGTGATTCTCAACTTCGTGTCAAATCAGAAGAGGGTCAACTAAAGAAGAAGCCAAAGTTCTTCCAGCAGCATCTTTGCTTACAGGCTTTCTTTCTTTACTCTTTTATTTAAATTGATATATCTGCTTGTATAAAAGAAGCTTGTAACTATTCTAAAACAATCCTTTCTTATCTTGTAACTTGATTCAATCAGGGGATTGAATCAAGAGGTTAAGGCTTTGTCCAAGCCCGTGAATTAGACTGTATTCAACCAAGGTTGGTTGAGATTTGGTTTTAAGTTGGTGATCCAGAAAAAACCAACTGGGTTTGTTGTGATCATGGTAAAACAACGAGTTGGGTTGTGAACTTGCAAAACAACCGAACTGTAATCTGAGGATTATAGTAAATTCTCAAGTGAGCTTGGGGAGTGGACATAGGAGCAAGAGTTAACTCCGAGCCACTATAAATCCTTGTGTGTTGGTATTGTGATTTATTTGTCCTTCCTTCTTTACTGCATTTTCATTATTGCTTCAGCTTAAAATCAAGAAACCTTTCGCTAAGTAAAATTTGAATAGCATAATTTTTAAAGAAACAATTCATCCCCCCCTCCTGGGTTGTTTTTTGGACAACAAGTGGTATCAGAGCAGGTGCTCTAATTTTAATTATTGACCTAACTGTCAAAAGCTAAAGATCAGATGGCAACCCCCTTTGGATCTACTCTAGCTGAAGGCCAATCCACCAATAGGCCCCCTTTGTTCAATGGAACAAATTATATCTATTGGAAAACAAAAATGAGAATTTTCATTCAAGCATAAGATTATGACATTTGGAGCATAATCATTAATGGACCACATATCCCCACGCACATAATAGATAATGTAGTTATCCCCAAATCTGAGAGAGATTGGAATGACAATGATAGGAAGTTAGCACAATTGAATGCCAAAATAATGAATGTTTTATATTGTGCATTAAATCTTAATAAATTCAATAGAATTTCAACCTGCATTTCTGCCAAAGACATATGAGATAGACTTGAGATTACTTATGAAGGTACCAATCAAGTCAAGGAATCCAAGATTAACATATTAGTGCATAAGTATGAATTGTTTAAAATGAAACTAAATGAATCCATAACTACTATGTTTACTAGATTTACTGACATTGTTAATGGTTTAAAAAGTTTAGCTAAATTATATGCTAACACGAATCTTGTCAGAAAAATTTTTAGGTCCCTTCCAAGGTCATGAGAAGCCAAAGTGATAGCGATTTAAGAGGCCAAAGATCTTAATACGCTTCCACTAGAAGAACTTCTTGGATCCTTAATGGCATACAAGCTGACCATGAAGCAACACAATGAGGATGAGATCCAAAGAAAGAAGGCTATAGCCTTAAAGGCCACTGCTCAAAAGGAATATGAGGACAGCAGTGAAGAAGAAAAAGACAATGATGTGGCACTCCTAGCAAGGAAATTCAACAAATTTATGAGGAGAATGAAGTCACACTTCAAGAGATATCCTATGGTTAGAGAAGAATCAAAAAAAGAAAAAGGGAAGGAACCTATGATATGCTATAAGTGTAAGAAACCTGGACATTTCAAGCAAGATTATCCTCTACTAAAAAAATGTTTAAGAAGAAGAAGAAGGCCTTTGTAGCAACATGGAGTGATAGTGAGGAGACATTATCTGAAGATGAACCTCAAGAAATGGCTAACCTTTGTCTCATAGCATATGAAAACCAGGTATGTCTTGCAGCCAAGGAAACTAAAAGGAGCTGGTATCTTGATAATGGCTGCTCAAGACATATGACGGGTGACAAAAATTAATTCTTTACCCTTGAAGCAAAGGAAGGAGGAGTAGTGACCTTTGGTGATAATGGCCAAGGTCGTATTATCGGTATTGGTAAATTCTAAATCGCTCCCTCTACCTTTATAGATAATGTATTATATGTGAAGGGTTTAAAGCACAATCTTATTAGTATTAGTCAATTGTGTGATAAAAAATTTAAGATTTCTTTTGATACATCTCTATGCATTGTAACTAACCCCATAGACAATGGCATCATCATTATGGGACATAGACATGGCAATATATACATGATAAATCTAGATGATCTTACTATGAGTAGTCATTGTCTAGTTGCCACGGATGTTAAAGTTAATGAAGCTAGTTGGCTATGGCATCGTAGATTAGGTCATACAAGTATAGATCTAATATCTAAGTTAATCAAAAAGAAAATAGTTAAACGAATTCCTAAGTTAAATTTTGAAAAAGATAGAATATGTAAAGCATGTCAATTAGGTAAACAAATAAGAAATTCTTTTAAATCTAAAAATACTATTTCAACTTCTAGGTCACTAGAATTACTTCATATGGATCTTTTGGACCTACTAGAACTACTAGTCTAAGAGGAAAGAAATATAGTCTTGTAATAGTAGATGATTTTTCTAGATTCACATGGGTACTGTTTTTGGCACACAAGGTTGAAACTTTTTCAGCATTGCAAAAATTCTATAAGAAAATTCTAAATGAGAAAGACACAACTAATATCTCAATTAGAAGTGATCATGGCACTAAATTTGAAAATCATTACTTTGAAAACTTTTGCAATAAAAATGGGATAAACTACAATTTTTCAGCACCTAGGATACCTCAACAAAATAGGATAGTAGAAAGAAAGAATAAGACATTAGAAGAAATGGCTCGTACCATGCTATGTGAAGGCAATCTTCCTAGATATTTTTGGGCTGAAGCTATAAATACAGCATGCTATATTTTAAATAGCCTTCTTTTTTTAGCAGTGGCCTTTAAGGCTATAGCTTTCTTTCTTTAGGTCTCATCCTCACTTCTTGTATGTCATTAGGGATCCAAGAAGCTCTTCTAGTGGAAGTGTGTTGAGATCTTCCAGTGGATGTGGCATTGGCATGTTATATAGTTGTGGATCACTTGTGCACAAATGTCACACTACACTTTACCACATTCAGGGATCCATGTCAATGGAGTATTGATATTTGTAATTATGGAAGGTCTTGTGCTGATGAATAACACAATTACCGCCATAGTTCTCTATTGATATTTTTATTAGATCGGGTCCTGTACTGAGATGTTCTCTTCTGAATCATGTTTATGTGGCCACAAAGTTGTTCAACCTGAGAGTCATTTTCCTAAAATAAGTATAACACTTTTTTTAAAACCCCAACAATCAATATTGCCCAAGTGGGAGAATGTAAGATTTTATTTAAAATGTGGGTTGCCATTAGATGCGTGTTTTATACTATTTGCGAAAAATGAGTTGAAAGTGATTCAGATAGATTGACTGGTAAAGCCCAAATAAAGTTGTGATTCATAAAGTTTTGGGCTATGGTCCATCTTAGTGTTTTTCCAGTATATAATCATCCAGAAATTCTAACAATGATAGCTTGCAACCCTTGCTGCCCAGGCTTCATGCTAACCCTCTGGTTAGGTTAGATTGTCGTTCGAGTACATTTCAAATTAGGCCACCATTAGATGTAGTCCAAGCTTCCATATGAATGCCCATAATCATAGATATGGGCTTGCAGCCATGGCCTGAGGCTAGTCATGGATCCAATCAGTGTTGAACTGGTTTCTTCACCAGCACATAGTCCAGTGCTGGCTACCCATCATTGTATTTGGGAGGCTTGGAGGATGATCTTGCAAGCCTTTATATAATAGCTCCTCTATGCCTATTCCATTTGAGCAAGCAGCATCTGTTTCTTGTACTCAATCATTCAATGTTTTGTCGGTGAGCACTAATCAAACTCCTAAATTTTCTAAACTGATTATATCATCCATATCCATTCGTACCTTCGGCAATCCTATGATATCTTCTACCTATTTTCTTGCTTGACTGGTGACAATCTTGTGGTGTATCTACTTTTCTTATCTTCTCTCTTGATAATTTTGGGTATCATCTAGCTTCCAAGCTTCATTCTCAACAACCTCGATTAGAGATGGCAATTTAAGCTATACCATCGGATATCCGACTTGACTCAATCCTAATAGGGTTGGTTTTACCCAACCCAACTCGAGCCGGTGGGGGATGGGTTTCGATTATAAAATCTTGGTAAATTAGGGGCGGGTGCCGAAGTAATGGCCCCTCGAATATGACCTAATTTGATATAACCCTAAACCTTTTACTAAATTCTCCACCCTAAAAGGTAGCACAATTCATACTATTTTTGTTTAACTCTATCCGACCCAACCCTTCCCCAAGATAGGTATGGCGCAAGCATGGGAACGTGATTTCTTATTGTGGGGTACATATGGATAATAACCTACTAACCCATCATACCCATCATGTTGCCACCCCTAATATTCTTGATGTGCCATCCTTTATTCTAAGTCTTGTCCTAACAAGCCCGGTGTGTCATTCCATTTTCTAGCTTCAGTCTCAACAATCCTGGGATGATATATTCATTTCAAAACTTGAACTATAATAATTATGGATTGAGTCGAGGCTTTGCCAACTTGGCATTCGACAAACCCAACATGTCCATTTCAAGTCCAATCTCCAGCGCACCCGAACCATTTTCAAATCAATTTACAGCTCCCGCACCGCATAATCTTAATTTGTTTGGTGCCAATTTACATTGGCCTCCATGCAGGGGCGGCCCGATACATTTGGGGGCCTAAGGCGAATCCAATGAATGAGGCCTTTTTTTTAATAATAAATTTTTTTAATAAATATAAAATATTTAAAAAAATAATATGAAAATAGATAGCTATCAAGTACACTATTTCAACAAAGATACATGAATCTAACAAAAGTAGACAAAAAGTTTTTTCAGTTTAATATAATTTTTGAATGGAAACACAGAAATGTAATTGCCGGGCCATAAAACTGATTAAATAATTGAGATAATGCTGGGCAATACTGTTTACCATGTCAAGCAAGAGCAGGATAAGAAAAGGTCATCCCGTGGCACTTCATGGTCAAGGTAAAGAAAAGAATTTGTCCAGAAAGAAGCCTCTCTATAAGAGAAAGTAGGGGCATTATGGGAAATTCACTCCATCTAATTAATAAAAGTCCCGTCCCACCATCTCCCCTTCAAGTGAGTACCCAAGCAGCAACTGCAACATCACAGCACAGCAGCCATTCAACCCCCTCCCTCCTTTTCTCTCTCTACCACCCAAGAGGGGAGAAGAAACCCAGAGGATAAAATTAAAAGAATCTCCACCCTCCAAGAACTCAAGAAGTCCATCTCCAATCCCTCTATCTTTCTTCCCGATGGCCCAGCTGGATCAGGAGTAATGTGAGGGAAGGAAAACCAAGACTAAAACCAAAAAATAGAAGGGATGAAAGATAAGAGTGGCTTCAGGCGTGTATCAAGCCAACCAAATCCCTCCTCCTCCTCTCTCTCTCTCCACCCAAAACAAAACTAATGTCCCCAACTTCCCAAATTGCCTCTCTGCAGGCCAGGAAACTCTCCACCTCCCTTCCATCAAGGGGGAAGACTCGTAGCCTTCCATCAAGGGGGAAGCTCCTGTTCCTGTTTTCACATGGGGCCTTTGCTTCCTTTTGGTCACGCCTCCCGGAGGCCCTCCATTGGCCTGAGGCCTTAGGCGACCGCCTCGGTCGCCTAACGCTCGGGCCGGCACTGCCTCCATGGCTGGTGAACAATATTAATGTTGAACTCCCATCATCCAAGTCCAAAAAGAGCATGAGTGTACACCCTATAAAAATTACACGGGTTGAAGTGCATCCAACGGCTCGTAGTATTTAGCCATTTACTCGTCGAAAATAGGAAAAAGGCAAACCGGACCGCCTTCCACGGCTGTTTGGTCTTATGGGACCCGGACGCAGACCCGACCAAACAGATGGTAGGCGCCCCGCCGCCATGGCAGTGGTGCTTCTCCCTCCTCCGGCGCTGCTCTGACGAGCGGCAGCTCCGCGCCGCCCACGCCTTCCTCCTCACCCACGGTCCCCTCCGGCACCCCTCCGTCCTCGGCCGCCTCGTCCTTGCCTCTTGCTCCCTCCGCCCTCCCGCCCTCTTCCACGCCGCGCTTCTCCTTCGCCACCCCCCGGCCCCTCTCAACGCCTTCTCCTACAACGCCCTCATCCGCGCCCACTCCCGCGGCCCCGACCCCGCCCGCGGCCTCGCCTTCTTCCGCCTTCTCCTCCGCTCCCCCTCCGCCTCCCCCGACCATCACTCCTACCCCTTCGCCCTCGCCGCCTGCGCTGCGATCCCCTCCATCCCCGCCGGCGCCCAAATTCACTCCATGGTCTATAAGAACGGGCTCGCCTCCGCTGACCACTACGTCCAGACCGCCCTCCTGCGCCTCTACGCCGGCCTCCCCGACGAAGCCAGGAAGCTGTTCGACGAAACCCCTCAGAGAGACCCCGTCCACTGGGACGTCCTCATGAACGCGTACATCCGCCATGGCCTCCCCTCTGATGCGCTGCGCCTCTTCCGGGACATGCTGCTCGCTGGGATCGAGCCCGACGAGTTCACTGTCACCACGGCTCTCACTGCTTGTGCTCATTCCGGCACTTTCAGGGAGGGGGTTTGGATTCATAGGTACATTGAGAAGAAGGACCCATCTTTCTTGAATGACACCTTCATTGCATCGTCTCTCGTGAGCATGTATGCCAAGTGCGGTTGCATCGAGGAAGCTGTCAGGGTGTTCGACGCTGTGCCGGAGAAGAACACCCACATGTGGGCTACGATGATTGGTGGGTTTGCAGTGCACGGGCTAGCAAAGGAGGCGATCTGCTGCTTGGGCCGGATGCTGGAGGACGGCGTGCACCCGGATGGCATCGTTCTTCTTGGTTCCCTTGCGGCCTGTGCACATGCTGGGCTTGTGGAGGATGGCCTGCGGCTGCTGGCTGAAATGGAAACATGCTACGGTGTTAAGCCCGAGCATGAGCACTACAGCTGTGCTGTTGACATGCTGTGCAGGGTAGGCCGGTTAAATGATGCTTTGGGACTTATTCATGGGATGCCAATGAGGCCACGGGCTTCTGTGTGGGGATCATTGCTCACTGGTTGTAGGATTTTTGGAAATGTCGAGCTTGCAGAGCTAGCAGTTGCAGAGCTCCAGAGGATCACGGATGGTAATGGAGATGATGAGGGTGTGTACGTCCAGTTGTCGAACATATATCTCAGTGCCAACAGGAGGGAGGAGGCAAGCAAAGTTCGAAAGCTGATAGGCAGTCGGGGAATTAAGAAATCGCCTGCTTGTAGTGTAATCGAGGTGAATGGTAAAGTTAGCTCATTTGTTGCAGGCGATCAAGCACACCCATTGCGGCTAGAGATTTGGAGGATGTTGGAAAACTTGATGGAGCACATGAGCCACCACTCCGTGCTAGAGTTGGAGCAAGAAGAGATTTCATTGCTGCAAGTCACTGAAAGTGAATGTTGAAGTCCTTTTCTGCTCAAATGAAGGACTTCTTCTTATATGGCATCCTAGAATGAGTGATTTGGTTGATTTTCTTAAGAACAAATTGGAAGAGGCTAGAGTTTCATTCCCCCTAAATACATCAGAATAGCTTTTGATTCAAAAATGAAGAGGCAGCAGATCCAAATTATGCTACATTTGGGGTTATGCCCATACAAGAATCCTGCTAATCTTTGTACCGGATGAACCTTGTGGGGGATTTATCAGAGAATTATCTTCGTGGAGCTGATGGACATTCAGCCTGTCATGCATTAAGGTTTTGGCAGGAAAATTGACTGTCCAAGAAACAAAGTAGCTACCTCAGCACTGGGGGTTGTAGAACAACTTACTAAATTTTATCTCTGGAAACTTGAGATACTTGAAGTCGCTTCTCAGTCTCGAATCAAAATGAATGTGTGAGCAGAAGAGAGTTCTTGCTGTTAATGAAGGAACTGGAAAAACCAGTGCTCTGCCAATTGATGGTCATGCACATGAATATGTCAGCAGAAGAGTAAACTATGTTCTTTGCTGCTAACCAAGGAATCAGGAAACAATCAGTGTTCTGCCATTTGAGTCATGCATATAAATATGTCAGCAGAAGTATAATTTAAACTTTTTGCTGCCAATCAGTGCTTTGCAGTTTGGTGGCCATGTGTATAAATATGCCATCCAAATGTTAGTTAAATTCTTGGCTGCTAATCAGGGAATCATGAAAAATTAATCAGTTCTGTGTCAATCAGTAGCAATGCACTTAAATGAGTTGTTTATGTTCATTTCTATGTCTATTGGTAGAGCTCTTGCTTCTCCTTTTATCAACAAAAGGGAAAAAAAAAAAAAGTCCATCATTTATTGTTATAGCATATTCTATTCCATGAGGAACTGCGTCTAGATTGAGGTCTTGAAAGTTATCTGCAGCATATATATGTTCCTCATCAAACAGAATATTAAGAAGAGAGAACTTGCTGCAAGGAGCTTCATTTGAGGTCACATGCGATTGTTCTTTTGTGAAATCGAAAATTCCTACTTTCCAAACACCAAGCCAAAGATTTTGGGGAAATTAATGGCCAGTCCATCTTTGGACCATGCCTTAATTGTTAACCTTTGTGAACTGGTTTTATAACATCCGGTCCACATGCAAATTGGTTTTTAACTATACATCCCTGGAGGACGAAAATACCCTCCATATTTTTTCATCCCTAAACCCTTCTTCCCAATTTTTTGCACC
Source organism: Phoenix dactylifera (assembly GCF_051530095.1). NCBI lineage: Eukaryota > Viridiplantae > Streptophyta > Magnoliopsida > Arecales > Arecaceae > Phoenix > Phoenix dactylifera. The sequence continues at coordinate 18,678,999 of NC_143194.1, forward strand.
CCTATTTTGTCGAACCGCATCTTCCGTATACTCCACCGTGCTTCCCTCTCACTCCGCCACCTTGCCCTACTCGTCCAAGCTGCGACTCGCCGTCTTCATCACTGGCACCCACTTGCTTTCCTCCCTTCTATCACACCTTGCGCCTCAGTGGATAAAAAAGTTCTTCGGAAAAAATCCTATGGCCGATCCTAACCTTTCTTCCCAACCCTTCTGGTTTCCCCACTCCTCCGTCCAGCTGAAATCTATGAATGCCCTATTTGTGTGGCATCGACGTGCTAAATTCCGGCCTCCCAACTCTCTCACTCCTTTGTATTTTTCTCTTCACTCACCATCTCACCCTCTCTTCTACGTGCATGGGCGTACCATTGTGTCTCTAGCATGAATGAGCGTTCATCATCTCTACAGCCTGCATCGACTCCCTCCTCTCACCGGCTAGATTAATCGATCATTCCACCCTTATCTACTTATTCTATGTGAGTTGTATATCTTTCAAATCCAATTTTTACTCGCATTGTTGTTATTATCCACTAAGCACATGTATCATACAGAATCAAATTTGCATCTATCTTTAGTTCGATATTAAAGCATAATTAATTTGATTATAGACAAACACCAAATTGTTATATAATATACTATGTCATTACTTGAAGGTTATGCACAATAAATAATGTTAGTTCTACTATTTTCTTCACTTTTGGTATTAGTTTGACAGTAATTACTGAAACAATTAAATTAAACTTGCTGATATTTGATTGATAGTACTTTGAGAAGAATGGACATTTGTGGTAGTTTCAGTTGACATCTGCTTTTTCATAGCAAGAATGGTTCATATTTGGAAATAAAATGGATTGAGAGCTTGAGCTAGTACCTTGGTCATATTTCTCATGGAAATATCATTATCATCTTTCATTGATGGTTATCTCACTATCATTTCTGTTGAATTTCCTTTATTAGAGTTATGAAGAACATTCAATAATACATGATGATTTAGTCAAATATGTGTTTCTAATTTTGCAATGATATTACTAATAAGTATTATTTGAATCTAATTCATGATGCAAAGATCTAAGATGGGAAGGCTAAAATGGAGCAACATCAAATTCGAAAAAGTGAAGAGTGCTCCAATTCAAGGAGAGATAAAACACCTTTTATTGGACCAAAGAATATGGTCAATGAAAGGTGCCACTTCAACCACTTCATACATCTCACCGTGACCCTTGTTGAGTCTATATATTAGGAATAGAAGAAAAGGGTGATCGGCACTCCATTTGGACATGTGCTAGCTCTTCCATATATCAAGTAGAGTAGGCCAATTCTAGATACATTGCTCTCCTTCTGGGATGATGATAAGGAGGATTTTGGTTTGGCAAGATATTGGTGCCTTTTATAGGGACTGATTTTGCCCTCATTCTTGGTTTGAGGGCCACAAGAGATGAAGTCGAATTGTAGAGGGTGGGGAGGATTAAGTCTAACCTCATCACTAAGTTGTGATCACGAAAAGACTGACATGGATGCAGTAAAGAATAAATTTAAATATCTTATTGGAAAGAGTGGACAAGAAGATATAGAGGATTTCACAAAATTATGGGTTCTATATATTTTTGTGACAATCCTCTTCCCAACCGTGCACTACTATGTTGAAATTAGTAAAGTTGATTGTTTGGAATAGTCTAGATACATATTAATCTAGATTCATGCAAGGATCATTAATATATTCATGTACTTATCCATCTTTACACCTTCCTATAATGTCTGTTTATTTTCCTATGCAGTCTTAATTACATGCAATTAATGTAAATACATGCACTAGAAGTCTCCATAAATTTTATAAAATACTTCTCTATCAGTTGTATTTGGGAACACAACTACAAGTTAATTGTTCTCCATTATTGTATTGAGTTGCTTTAATTAATTATCACTCTTATTCATCTTTGGAGTCCTCTATGTGTAGGTTGTTTTTTTTCTTCACATTATTGTTGGTGGTCTTGGGCTAGTGTGACTTCGGTTGTATTAGTATTTCCTACATGGTATCAGAGCTACAAAGGTGGTAGCTGGTATGTGACAAGATCCCTTGATGAAGAAAATCAGCTGGTGCTCCAAGATAATTTGAGTGGTTGTATTGGTGGACTTGGTGTGGAATTGCTAAACTAGTCTAATTATGGAGTATAGAGAACATGTATGGTGTCTGATCTTGTTGATGAAGACTTATGGAAGGTTGTCGATGGAGTTGATACAGTAGAAAATGCTGAAGATCTTAGGCAATGGAAGCAAAAAAAATACTATAGCAGAATTTGTCTTGAAGCGATGTATTTCTCATATTAATTTGATCATATTATACGGTGTAATTTGGCAAGTGAAATATGGTAGACCCTGGACAAATTGTTCAACAAAAAAGATAAGGTTGGCTGCAAATGTTAGAGAACGAGTTAGCAAATACAATACAAGGTGATCTGTCAATTGCTTAATTCTTTCTAAAAATTAAAAATCTGTGTTCAGAAATTTCTTTTTTGGATATGGAGGAACCAATTTCTGAAGCATGGTTGAAGTAAAATATTGTTTGTGGCTTGAAACTAGAATATATTCCTTATGTTACATCAATCCAAGGATGGGCTCAACAACCATCTTTGGAAGAGTTTGACAATCTCTTATCCTCACAAAAATCCTTGGCAGAACAAATGACCGGTGTTTCAATAAAACATGAAGAAGGAAGCGCTTTGCTCACTAGAAAGAAGAATTTTAAAGAAAAAGAGAAGAAGAATGATTCAGGCATGAATAGTGTTGCTACAAATTCTTCAAATAAAGATAACAAGAAAACCTTTAAGTGTTATCAGTTGGTAAACTTGGGCATATAAGAAGAAATTGTCGTGTCAAGTTGAAAGAAAGCAACATGGATGATACTTTAAAGCATGATAATTAGCTAAATGAAGAAGATTGGGGAAAGCGCTTCATGGCCAAGACAACCACAATTGATTCTATGAATTCAATTAATTTTAAAATGGTTGGATCGTGGATTCTGCTTGTGGCCATCATTTAATTGGAGATGACTCAAAGTTTTCAAGTTTTCGTCATTATGAAGGGAAAGATGTGATTGTAACAGCCGACAATACTATCCATTCTGTCGAGAAAAAAAGCGACGTTGTTATCAATGGCAAAAAAAGATGATTCTATCATAGTTAACAATGTGTTTCATGTCTCGGTACGAAGAAAAACGTCTTTTCAATGGATAATGTAGTAGATTCTGGTAACTATGTATTGTTTGGTCCACATGACGTGAAGTTGCTCCAAAATATTAAAGTGTTGAAGGCCAATGTCATCTACACCGATAAGAGAGTTGATGATTTATTTGTTTTGTCTACTTCTACATCTTATATTGAGAAGATGAGCAGCAATGGTAATCATTCATATGGCATGTTAGTCTTGGGCATCTTAACATGAATAAGTTAAGAGTTATGGTGCAAAAGAACTTGGTATTAGGGCTTCCAAATTTAAATAATTTTGGTAATGGAGAAATTTGTGAAGGTTGTTAATATAGAAAGGCACATCATCTCCCATTTAACAAATCTCTCTCAAGGTGTAAGGCTCCACTAGAATGTATTCAAAGTGACTTAATGGGACCAACTAGAACTCTCTCTTATTCTAAATTTCATTACACGTTAATTTTTGTTGATGATTTTACAAGATTGACATGGGTTTTTTTTGTAAAGCATAAGTTAGAAGCTTTTACCAGATTTTTGGAGTTCAAAAAGACTATAGAAGGTGAACTTGGTTATATTTCTAGCACTCATTCAATTTTTGTGTGTAAGCTCAAGAAAGTCCTTTATGGGGTAAAACAAGCTCCAAGAGCTCGGTACGGTAACATTGCTCAATATTTGCAATTTTGTGGCTATGTTACTTCTAATTTAGATCCAAGTTTGTTTATCAAGAAGCATGAAGGATTACATGTGATTATTCTTTTGTACGTAGATGATATGATAATAACATGCAATGATGAAGGAAAAGTTGCGAAGCTTCAAGAAGAACTTTGTATTTGATTTGATATGAAGAAATTGGGAGAACTAAGTCATTTTCTTCGCTTAGAGGTGGAAAAACCCATAAATGAATTTTTTTTGTAACTCAAAAAAGTACTGCAGAGAGGCTTGTTGACAGATTTGGATTAAAACAACGAAAGTGTTACACTCCACTTAATATGAATGTGAAATTGAAATGTGAAGAAGGTTCCCTTTTGATTGGCTGATCTTCGGCCTTATCGTACACTTTTTGATAGTCTTTTTTAGTTGACCATAACAAGGCCGGATATTGCTTTCTCTGTTGGGCTGATTAGCATGTTTATGCAAGCACCACGAAAGCCACATTTGGAAGCAGCAAAGAAAGTCTTGAAGTATGTAAGTTCTTTACTTGATACGGAATTATTCTACAAAAGGGGAGCTAATCTTTCTTTGTTTGGCTACACGGATGCTGATTTGGGAGGTGCCTTGGATGATCAAAGATCTACATCTGGCTATATTTTCTTTTATAGTGATACAAGTATTTTTTGGTGTAGTAAAAAGCAAGATTCAATTTCTTTGTCAACCACAGAAGCAGAATATAAAGCTGCTGCTCTTGTTGCTCAAGAATGTGTTTGGCTTTGAAGACTTGTTGAAGATATCCATTCACCTATCCACAAGCCAACTATACTTCTTGGTGACAATCAAAGTGCTATAAAGCTTTCAACAAACCTAGTATGTCATGCTAGAACAAATCATATTGAGCTAGAGCATCACTTCATTTGCGAAAAGGTTCTTGATGGCACTATTAGCGCTTTGGAGGTGCAAATTCAAGAGAATGTTGCCAATAATTTCACCTAGTCACTCTTTAGAAGATAGTTCGAGTCACTCCATACTAAACTCAGACTCATTTCCAAAAAATCACTTTAAGGGGGAGTGTTGAAATTAGTAAAGTTGATTGTTTGGAATAGTCTAGATACATATTAATCTAGATTCATGCAAGGATCATTAATATATTCATGTACTTATCCATCTTCCTATAATGTCTGTTCATTTTTCTATGCAGTCTTAATTGCATGCAATTAATGGGAATGCATGCACTAGAAGTCTCCATGAAGTCTGTAAAATACTTCCCTATCAATTGTATTTAGGAATACAACCACAAGTTGATTGTTCTCCATCATTGTATTGAGTTGCTTTAATTAATTGTTCACTCTTATTCATCTTTGGAATCCTCTGTGTGTAGCTTGCTTATTTTTTTCACATTGAGGTTGGCAGTCTTGGGCTAGTGTGACTTCAGTTGCACTATCATTTTCTACATTATGTTTCTAAGGTATTATGTTCACATCTTGATGATTTAGACTGCTTAAGATCATATAGTTGGGGTCTTGCAATTTTTGTTTTTCTTCACCAGTGAATACCTAATCTAGCCGAGAGTGTAAGGAGAAGGAACATGACTGGCAAGAGATCTACTAGGCATATGAATGGTTGCATGGTTGTTTTAGTGGTAAACATCTTTATGTTTGTTTGTAATTTCATTATTAAGAGATGTATTGACTTCAAATGCAATGATTACATTCATTTTTGGCAGGCATGGGCTATTGAGCATGCTAATAGCCTTCTGAGAAGCCACTGACCACCATTCATGTATCCACATCTCCTACATTGGAGCAAAGATTTTAGGTATAGGTGTTCATTTGTATATAACATCAACACTATTTTAACCTAATGCGTAACTTAATTTTTTGTCCATATCAGGTGATCAAGAAGTAGAGCCTAGGGAGGAGGAGTTGCACTTCTCTTATGAGGAAGGCGATAGGGGCAGGCTCCGATAGAGAAGCGAGAAGATGAGAGATTGCAAGAGTGTGTGCAGGAGAGAGGAGAAGTCTTTGCATACTTCACACTTATCATGTTGGGCACATTTATTTCCACTTGGCACACACCTGTTATGTGCTGGCACATAGTTAAGTCTACTCAGCATACGCTTATCATTTCTGTACACATTCTTATTTCTATGTAGCACACGCTTATATTCATGTGGCTCATATTTATTTCCATTGGCATACATTTGTTATGTGTTGGCATACAGTTAAGTTCATCCAGCACACACCTATCATGTTTCCACACATTCTTATCTCTTTGTAGCACACACTTATATTCGTATGGCATACATTTATTTCTATTTAGCACACACCTATTATGTGCTTGCACACAGTTAACTCCATCCAACACCTATCATGTCTCTGCACATTCTTATTTCATGGTAACACATACTTATAATCATGTGGCATACATTTATTTCCATTTGCACACCTCTTTTATTTGCCAACACACAATTAACTCCATGCATCACATAGCTATCATGTATGCGCACAAAATTATTTTGATGCTGCACACACTTATCATGGTTTGCTAATAGTTTTATCTAAATGGCACACACAAGAATCTACTCTGGTACATTGTAAGTAGGAACACATTTATGTCTTCATTGCACGGTGTTAAATGCACACACTTATTAGGATAATTTCTATTGTTTTAGTTACTGTTAGCCAGCCAAAGCAAACAATATCCGATGGAATTTTTAGAGACACACATGAGAGTGGTTGAGAGGTCCTTGATCACACATGGCTTTAAATTAGAGGACCCTCAAACATTCGAGGATGTCAAAGGGGAGGACACATGGATGGTTCTCTTTGATAAGTCAATTGTATATATATTTGCATTTCTCATTCTTAACCATACATGGTTTTGTTAATAGTTGCATTCATTATGCAGTGACACCATCTGGGAGGATGCAAATGCCTCCAAACCTTTATGCACCGGTGATGCCATAGATTTACTCCTTCATGATGGACCACTACACAGTGATGTATATAAATTTTATCCTCTACTTGATTTAGTTCCGTTCTTTATTATCTTAACATGTTGTTTGATTAAGTATAACTCATGAATGTGTACTTCCATATCATGGAGCTATTTCATCAAGAGTATAGGGAGACCGTTCAGAACCCAGCTTTATTCTTACGTTTGAGATATATGTAGTGAATTACTGTGAAACATGCATTCTATTAGTTATATTAATTATGTATCATGTTAATTTAATTATGTACCATGTTAAGTTGACTATGTAGCATGCTATTTTAACTATGTGCCATCTTAAGTTTATTGAATAGTATATTATTTTAACAATGTACCATGCTCTGTTACCTATGTACCATGTTAAGTTTACTGTGTACCAAGTTATTTTAATTGTGTACTATATTCATTTAGCTGCGTACCACGTTAAAAATGCATGACACAACTAAGTCGTTTTGCTCTTTTATTTTAATGTTTAGACTATTGTGCTTCAACTGTCACGACCCCCGCCCCGTTTCCGGCGGGCCGCCGCGACGGTCCTAGGGTGCGGGTAGGCATAAGGCCACCAGCCACCACGTAGAACCCTACTACCTATCAATCATCAATAAATTCTGAAAAATTTTGGCATGATGCATGCACAAATTGATCACCTTTCCTATGGTGACCTGTCAGGATTATCTCATTACATACAACAACACTACCTGTCAGAGCAGTAATCACATAACCTGTCACATAATGAACCTGGACAATATATATCAATACATCATCACAGGCATATAACTCATCTGTATAAAAATCTGGTTCCCATTCCATCCGTGGTCAAACCCATATCTACAACAGGATCTATGACTGTAACTATACACTATATATAACAGAAGGTTTATAATACACCAAAAGGGTATAAACCTCTATCTACATTATACTATACTATGAAGCGGCACAGCTAGCAGGCAACCACTAATCCTGCTCCTCTCTATACAATACCTGCCTTACAATCAAAAATATCAAACTGGGGAGTGAGTATATAAATACTCAGTGAGTGGAGTAGAGAGTACTATGCACATGAGACAAGATATAATCATGGTTCGAGGTGAAATCTCAAGATCAATAACAAGATGAACATGAACTCAACATAAAGAATATGGAGTAAATCATCAATATCACCACATCACAATCAACTCATCTGAAGCATATATGGAATAATCGAGTAAACATATATATACTACTCATGAATATGCTCAACAGATCATAATGCTGGAATATACAAATCAGGTGTCAATATGCTGAATCATCAACAAGACAGCTATTGGGAGGTGGGTTTTACGCTCCAGGTGAACCAGCAACAACTCCCCACTATCACATGCATATGCAGAATAAGACACCATACTGATAATATAAATGCAAGCCAGTATCCAGAACAGAAATCCATCTCACATCTATATACTAAACGGCACCTCGCGGAAATTCTACATCCGCGGAAAGCCATACTGCACCTCGCGGGGTCTTACTATGCCCGGCGGCAAGCAGAATATAAGTCGTAGAACTGGCCAATCCTACGCCTAGGGCCTTGTCCCCCCTAGGAAGGGACTGGGCTCCGCCCATCCAGAAGGCTACTATGTGCACAAAGGCCGATGTTCAACCCCATCGACTATAGGTGTCCTGCAGATACTGCCAAGCCATGCATGAATGCCATAATGCACCCTCCCAATACTCTACTAAAAAGGAGCATAATTAAGACTACCACTCACTCGACTCTGACCCAATCATAAACTAACATCAGGGTTGGGAGTGAGGGGTCAAAGGTGTGCAATGCAACTCAATATACCACTGAAATGGGCTCTACAAATCTTTGAAATAGAGGAAATGAAATCAATTTACAAAAGAAGTCATTTGACAATTCAGATCCAATTTAATTACTCAAGGAGTATAATCAAGGCTACCACTTACAAGTCTTTGAAATAGAGGAAATGAAATCAATTTACAAAAGAAATCATTTCACAATTCAGATCCAATTTAATTACTCATAAAGGAGTATAATCAAGGCTACCACTTACAAGTCTTTGAAATAGAGGAAATAAAATCAATTTATAAAAGAAATCATTTCATAATTCAGATCCAATTTAACTACTCATAAAAGAGTATAATCAAGGCTACCACTCATAAGTCTTTGAAATAGAGGAAATGAAATCAATTTACAAAAGAAATCATTTCACAATTCAGATCCAATTTGATTACTCATCAACCCCTCGTAATTCCTCTCAATGTTTCCTCAAATGCATGTACAGAATAATCAAGCATGGAGAATCAAGATTATAGAGGAATCTACTACAATATCAATCAATATGCTCAAGTGGAATCAATTTACACTTGGCGACATTCATGAAAATGAATTAAGGAAGCTCATGGTGCAAAGTACATGACTCCCACTCACCTGTCAATCTGGCACTGCCCTGATACGCCTCCAAAAATCTACAGCTGGCAGTGAGAAACTTGTTCCTCTTGTTTCCTAGCTTCTTGCTCAACTGATACATGCATTTACAATACATTTAGGTTTGTATCAAGAGCCATAATCTGCGTGCCAATTATAATATAGGAAACTTTAATTGATTCAACTCCCCCGTTCCCTAAATCTTTTTTTTTCTTTTTTTTCTTTTTCTATTAATTAACTCATCATTTATGTATAATAGGGATTCCCTTGCATGAGTACAGGGTTCCTTTTAGCTTGATCTAGGCTTAATACTCTATTATAGCATGAAATCCCTTATTTTCCACCCGGATGAACAGTAACCCGGACCGACAACCGGTTACTTCATCTCGGGTTTGATCCACTTTTCAGACTCCAAATTTGATGAAATTTTTACCTAACATTCTACACTCATAGGAGATTCCAAAAAGGTAACATGTATTACTATCGGAGGCCGTTTGACCCCCCTTAAATAATTCGCCAAAGTTGGAACTTTGACACAATTTTTCCGTAGTGCCGGAAAAATTTGTCTAAATCTGATTCTTCCCCTTTTAACACCCTTTACAACTATCATCTATCCTTTCTATAGCATAAATTCTTTAGAATACTAGGTAGGAACGGGTATTTACCTTTTTCTTCTTGTGAAACTTGGGTCCTTGCGTAGAGGAAAAGGAAACCGACACTTCCCTTTTTTGTTTCCGCCGGCACACAACCGGGATCCCCCCTTTCCTTCTCTTCTTTTTCTTCTTTTGGACTCTCCCTCTTCTTCTCTTCTTCTCTCTTTTCTTCTCTTTTTCTTCTTCTTCTTTTTCTTCTTTTCTTCTCTTTTTTTCTCTCCTTTTCCTTCTCTTCTCTCCTTTTCCTTCTCTGTGTTTCTACCGCCTGAGACCCCCTCCCCTCCTTCTCGGTTTCATTCCACCGACAGCACACTCAACCCACCAATTAAGTCACATCAAACAAAACCAAATCCCCATTTTGCCCTTGCCACTTCGATATATCTGCAATTATGCCATTATCTTTTGATTCCTTTCCATTTTGCCCCTAACACTTCAACCCATCTACTATTATGCCATTAACTTTTGATTCCTTCCAATTTTACCCCTTATATCAATTTTAAAGGACTATTCTATCCCTTTTTTTATATAAAAAAAAAATGGGGTTATTACATCCTCCCCCTTTATATAAAATTCGTCCTCGAATTTAAAAGGGTAAATTATCTGATTACTCAAAGAGGTGAGGGTATTTGCTCTTCATACTTTGCTCCGACTCCCAAGTGCATTCTTCAACATTGTGCCGGTGCCATTGGACCTTTACCATACATATTTCCTTATTTTTTTTTAGCTTCTTAATCTGAGTATCAAGGATAGCTACAGGAAGCTCTTCATAAGAAAGGTCTCCCTCTACTGTAACTTCCTGCACTGACAGCACATGGGATGGATTTGGCACATATTTCCGGAGCATAGATATATGAAATACTGAATGCACATGACTGAGGTTTGGAGGCAGTGCTAATCTGTAAGATATAGTGCCAACCTTGTCTAATATCTCAAAGGGGCCAATGTATCTAGGACTAAGCTTGCCTCTCTTTTCAAACCTTATTATTCCTTTCATAGGAGAGATCTTTAGGAACACATGATTTCCCGTACCAAACTGCACATCTCTTCTTCTGACATCTACGTAGCTCTTCTGCCTACTAAACACTGTCCTCAACCTTTCTTGTATCACTAACACCTTTTTTGATCAGTGCATCTACCACATCATTAGCTTTTCTCGGATGTGAGTAGAGAAGCAATACTACCAGAAGTTTTTCAACTCGGTGTATCTACCTCAATATTAGCTTTTTTCGGAGAGTAGTGTATAGACAAGGCATGATTCTTATCAATTCCAATCATCTTTTCTGTCTCATATTGAGTAGCTTCTAAGTAAGAAGGTATTTTAAACTCTTATGATCAGTATACACCTTACAAGATTCATTAATACAGGGCCGAAGATATTTGTTCTGTATTGTTACCTTGTCCAATCCTTGATAACCAATACATAACCTCAAACTTCCATCTTCCTTCTTTACAAACAATACTAGAGTTCCCTAAGATGACACACTAAGTCGAATGAAGCCTTTATCAAGCGATTCTTGCAACTTTTCCTTTAATTCTTTTATTTCAGTTGGAGCCATTCTATAGGGGGTTTTTGAAGATTGGTATGGTATTGGGAATCAAATCAATTGCAAATTCAATCTCTCTCTCTGGTGGCAAACCAGAAAGATCTTCTGGAAAAACATCAGGGTGTTCATTCATTACTGGAATATCCTCTAATTTGGTCTCCTTTCAGGTATCCATTACACAGACTAAATAAGTCTTATACTCCTTTTCTAATGCCTTCCTAGCTTTCAGGGCAGAAATTAATGTTATGATGAATTACATTACACGGGTGCATCACTTTGAAAGAAAAACCCTGGTTCTTCAGGTATCTAGAATATCACTCTTTTACTGTAGCAGTCAATATGAGTGTGGTACTGAGACCTCCAAGCTATTCCCAAAATGATGTCAAAATCTTGCATGTCAAGTTATATAAGATTTGTCACTAACTCTCCTACCCCTATTTGAATTTTGCACTTCTTGCACTAATGTCAACAATTACTGTTTTCTATAGGGGTGTAGGAACACATAGTGATTCTTCTAGTTCCTCAAGTATGCAGTGTAGTTATCTAGATAAACTAACTGAAATAAAGAAATGCATAGTGCCAAAATCGAACAAAATAGAGGGATCAATCAAGCTGACTGGTAATATACCTGTTACCACCCGGTCATTAGCACTGGCATTTTGGTAGGTCAGTGCAAAACTCGAGCATTGTTTCTTGGCCTCTGGTCACCAGGTACCGGAGGTCTAAGCTCATTCCTCCTCTTGTATGGGCAATCACGTGCCAGGTGTCCAGTCCGCCCACAACTATAACATGCCCTCGCTCTCCTCATATAGGGCCCACTATGGGATCTGCTCGAGTAACTGCGGGCTCTGGGATCTGCTATGGTGATATTGATGATTCCACTATGGGATCTGCTAGAGTAATTGCGGACCCTGGGCTTCTCTTGAATTCGAGTGCCCCTGAGATCCCATGGCCTGCCACTCTGACTTCTATCTGATCTGGATCACATCAGGTCAGCCCTTTCTCTATCAGATCTTTTCAATTCAGCCTCTACTCTCAAGGCTCTGTCCAAAATATCCATATAGCTGGTAATTAACTGTGAAGATGTCCGGGACCTGATCTCATGTCTAAGCCCTTGTTTGAACCGGTTGGCTCTACTCATATCATCCTCCATGAACTGGGGGCAGAATCGACCCAGCTCATCGAACTTGTTGACGTAATCCAAGACAGTCATATGCTCGGACTGAGTCAGCGATAAAAACTCATTCTGCTTCATTTGCCTAACTGAGTCCGAAAAGTACTTAGCATAAAATACTCTCTTAAAATCCCCCCAGGCCACCCCGTTGACCTCATATGCTGTCTCCATAGCAGTCCACCAAGAGTCAGCACTCCCCTTTAGCATGGAGATAGCTAGTTTGACTTTTACCTCCTCGGGAAATTGAAGTAACTCATACATCTTCTCCAGTTCCCGGATCCAGGCCTCAGCTATCATGGGATCGGACCCACCATTAAACATCGGTGGATTCAGCCTACGGAACCTCTCGTAATAGGATTATATCGGTTGTACAGGTTGGGCAGCTAACTACATCTGCTGCTGCTGCTCAAGCAGTTGTGCTATTAACTGGTACACTCCTGCTAAATCTGCCTAGGTTGCTATGGAGTGTGGAGTAGTTTGTGAAATTGATTGGCTATTAGGGTCCGGAGAAGGTGCCCTTATTTCTCTTTCATCCTCCATGTTGCTTACGGCTACCTAGCAGTCAAGAATTTATGATGAGTTTACATAAATTATCTCTTAACATAGTAAAATAGCAAAAACTATCAAAGAGATCACATAGTCATATCATAATTAATCTGAGAATCTACAATATTCACCTTCTCTTATTAACACAAATCTTCATTATTGAAAAATCTAGTCTCCCATCATAGTCAATATTTTTGACCAATTTAAATTGATTCGATCCACTATACTTTCGCTACACAACTCTGATCAATATCCTCCGAATTTATTAATTGACTTTCTGTCAAAATATAAATCTTGATTGTAAACTGAATGATATACAATTTTGTCTCAAGTAGAGCCAAAAAGAACTCTTAAGTCTCATCCCCAAATATATTTTACAGAATTGTACATGACTCATAAAATAACATATAGAAAAATCCTATGCTCCATAGTATAATCCTATACTTAATCCTGACTCACCCTATTGCTCTGACAGGACTCTTCTTAACCTTTGCTCTGATACCACTTCTTGTCACGACCCCCGCCCCATTTCCGGCGGGCCGCCGCGACGGTCCTAGGGTGCGGGTAGGCATAAGGCCACCAGCCACCACGTAGAACCCTACTACCTATCAATCATCAATAAATTCTGAAAAATTTTGGCATGATGCATGCACAAATTGATCACCTTTCCTATGGTGACCTGTCAGGATTATCTCATTACATACAACAACACTACCTGTCAGAGCAGCAATCACATAACCTGTCACATAATGAATCTGGACAATATATATCAATACATCATCACAGGCATATAACTCATCTGTATAAAAATCTGGTTTCCATTCCATCCATGGTCAAACCCATATCCACAACAGGATCTATGACTGTAACTATACACTATATATAACAGAAGGTTTATAATACACCAAAAGGGTATAAACCTCTATCTACATTATACTATACTATGAAGCGGCACAGCTAGCAGGCAACCACTAATCTTGCTCCTCTCTATACAATACCTGCCCTGCAATCAAAAATATCAAACTGGAGAGTGAGTATATAAATACTCAGTGAGTGGAGTAGAGAGTACTATGCACATGAGACAAGATATAATCATGGTTCGAGGTGAAATCTCAAGATCAATAACAAGATGAACATGAACTCAACATAAAGAATATGGAGTAAATCATCAATATCACCACAATCACAATCAACTCATCAGAAGTATATATGGAATAATCGAGTAAACATATATACTACTCATGAATATGCCCAACAGATCATAATGCTGGAACATACAAATCAGATTTCAATATGCTGAATCATCAACAAGACAGCTATTGAGAGGTGGGTTTTACGCCCCAGGCGAACCAGCAACAACTCCCTACTGTCACATGCATATGCAGGATAAGACACCATACCAATAATATAAATACTAGATAGCTATCGGGAGGTGGGTTTTACGCCCCAGGCGAACCAGCAACAACTCCCCACTATCACATGCATATGCAGAATAAGACACCATACTGATAATATAAATGCAAGCCAGTATCCAGAACAGAAATCCATCTCACATCTATATACTAAAGGGCACCTCGCGGGAATTCTACATCCGCGGAAAGCCATACTGCACCTCGCGGGGTCTTACTATGCCCGGCGGTAAGCAGAATATAAGTCGTAGGACTGGCCAATCCTACGCCTAGGGCCGTGTCCCTCCTAGGAAGGGACGGGCTCCGCCCATCCAGAAGGCTACTATGTGCACAAAGGCCGATGTTCAACCCCATCGACTATAGGTGTCCTGCAGATACTGCCAAGCCATGCATGAATGCCATAATGCACCCTCCCAATACTCTACTAAAAAGAAGCATAATTAAGACTACCACTCACTCGACTCCGACCCATTCATAAACTAACATCAGGGTTGGGAGTGAGGGGTCAAGGGTGTGCAATGCAACTCAATATACCACTAAAATGGGCTCTACAAATCTTTGAAATAGAGAAAATGAAATCAATTTACAAAAGAAGTCATTTCACCATTTCACAATTCAGATCCAATTTAATTATTCATAAAGGAGTATAATCAAGGCTACCACTTACAAGTCTTTGAAATAGAGGAAATGAAATCAATTTACAAAAGAAATCATTTCACAATTCAGATCCAATTTAACTACTCATAAAAGAGTATAATCAAGGCTACCACTCACAAGTCTTTGAAATAGAGAAAATGAAATCAATTTACAAAAGAAATCATTTCACAATTCAGATCCAATTTGATTACTCATCAACCCCTCGTAATTCCTCTCAATGTTTCCTCAAATGCATGTACAGAATAATCAAGCATGGAGAATCAAGATTATAGAGGAATCTACTACAATATCAATCAATATGCTCAAGTGGAATCAATTCACACTTGGCGACATTCATGAAAATGAATTAAGGAAGCTCATGGTGCAAAGTACATGACTCCCACTCACCTGTCAATCTGGCACAGCTCTGATACGCCTCCAAAAATCTACAGCTGGCAGTGGAAAACTTCTTCCTCTTGTTCCCTAGCTTCTTACTCAACTGATACATGCATTTACAATACATTTAGGTTTGTATCAAGAGCCATAATCTACGTGCCAATTATAATATAGAGAACTTTAATTGATTCAACTCCCTCGTTTCCTAAATCTTTTCTTTTCTTTTTTTTTTTCTTTTTCTATTAATTAACTCATCATTTATGTATACTAGGGATTTCCTTGCATGAGTACAGGGTCCCTTTTAGCTTGATCTAGGCTTAATACTCTATTATAGCATGAAATTCCTTATTTTCCACCCGGATGAACAGTAACCCGGACCGACAGCCGGTTACTTCATCCCGAGTTTGATCCACTTTCCAGACTCCTAATTTGATGAATTTTTACCTAACATTCTACACTCATAGGGGATTCCAAAAAGGTAACATGCATCACTATCGGAGGCCGTTTGACCCCCTTAAATAATTCGCCAAAGTTGGAACTTTGACACGATTTTTCCATAGTGCCGGAAAAATTTGTCTAAATCCGATTCTTCCCCTTTTAACACCCTTTACAACTATCATCTATCCTTTCTATAGCATAAATTCTTTAGAATACAAGGTACGAACGGGTATTTACCTTTTTCTTCTTGTGAAACTTGGGTCCTTGCGTAGAGGAAAAGAAAACCGACACTTCCCTTTTTTGTTTCCGCCGGCACACAATCGGGATCCCCCCTTCCCTTCTCTTCTTTTTCTTCTTTTGGACTCTCCCTCTTCTTCTCTTCTTCTCTCTTTTCTTCTCTTTTTCTTCTTCTTCTTCTTCTTCTTCTTCTTTTCTTCTTCTTTTCTTCTCTTTTTTTCTCTCCTTTTCCTTCTCTTCTTCTCTCCTTTTCCTTCTCTATGTTTCTACCGCCTGAGACCCCCTCCTCTCCTTCTCGGTTTCATTCCACCGACAGCACACTCAACCCACCAATTAAGTCACATCAAACAAAACCAAATCCCCATTTTGCCCTTGCCACTTCGATATATCTGCAATTATGCCATTATCTTTTGATTCCTTTCCATTTTGCCCCTAACACTTCAACGCATCTACTATTATGCCATTAACTTTTGATTCCTTCCAATTTTATCCCTTATATTAATTTTAAAGGACTATTCTATCCCTTTTTTTATATAAAAAAAAAATTGGGGTTATTACATCAACATCTATTCAGTGAGGTAACCCCAAAAGTTACCAGACATATTCTAGATTCATCATATCCGAGCATTCAAAAATGGTTGGGGGATATCCGAGTAGGTGATCTCGGTTGGTGTAGATATTTGTTCATCCCAATGAATACGGGATGGCATTGGAATCTCCAAGTTTTGGATTTGAAGGAGCTACATTTTGAGTGCTATAACTTGATGTGGAGCCTCAATGTATCAGAGGATTCTGGTAGATATGTGGGAATCACTTATAGTTACTTGTCAATTGATTTTGTGTAATTACAAGTAAATATAACATAATCTATTTTGGACATTTATGTGGGCACCATTTGTATGATATTGGCAATTCAACTGACTTGGATACTACATCCCAGGAGCTGAGGTTCGAGAAGTTTGTGAGTGTGCATAGCAAATGCTTGATAGTGTAGACTGTGCGGTATATGTGCTCATGTTTGCAGAGATACTCACACAAGGAAGATTGAGGCCATTGCGTGATGAGTTCAAAGATCCCTCTTTATATAGGAGCTGGGTTGTGGCCAATATTTTATTCAATGCCCACTGTGTTACGTATGATAGATTGTGGTCATCATATGACTAGAAGTTATCTAGCAGGATATATTAGAGCATGTTGTGTAACATAGCCTTGTAACATTTTCTTTTCTTGTGTAATATAACATTATAACAGATTGAGTTTGATTTGATATACACTATTGTTGCATAGATATATTTTGAGTATTATATTCTAATTCTTATCTTTACTATGGTATGTTTTATTGCGTGCCTTGTTCAATTGAGTGTATACGTTGCTAAATTAACTATGTACCATGTTCTGTTAACTGTGTATCATCTTAAGTTAACTATGTACTAATATTTATTAATTGTGTATAATGTTTAGTTAACTGTGTACCAAGTTATATTAACTATGTACCTTGTTGAGTTAATTTTTTAGAATATTGTATGATTCTTGGTTGAACGTATTGGTTTTGATATGGATTATGTTTGATTGATTTCAATATCGCATATGACGATTTGGAACACCGAACATATTTTGAGAAAAAAAGTTTTGAATCGAAACAGATTTGGACTCATAGCCAAACTATGTTTTGATATCCTATTAGTGGGAGTTGTACATTGACATTTCAATACCCTGCCAGTGGAGGTTGTACGTTAGTATTTTGATAACCTACCAGTAAGTGTTGTATGTTCGCACTTCGATACCCTATCAGTAGGGATTCTATATTGGTACTTTGATATTCTACCTATGGGGGTTGTATGTTGGTATTTCGATACCCTACTATTGGAGGTTATGTGGTGGCACTTTGATATGATTATAGTTCTGGACCATCGAGTTGAATTTGATGATTTGAAAAAAATTGATTTATGAACAACATTTTGATTTTGAGAAAAATTAAATTTGGCATGCGTAATGTTTAATGTTGCATATTGGGATTTAGCTTTAAATTAATAAAATTCACTTGCTTATTTTTTGTAAATGATATTTAAATTATTGTTTGATTTATTTAGCTAAAATGTTCATTATTTACTGGGTTATCTAGCTCATTGTACAATTTCTCACTATTTTTGCAGATATGAAGAATTAGCTCGACTCGGAGATTTATCATGGGAGAGCGATTAGAGACAAGATTTTGACATCTTTATTTAGACTAGATTTTTGTTTTAGTTTGATGCAAGATTTTGGAATATTATTGGTTGTGTAAGACTTTTAGTCATGTTAATTAATTAGAATTTAAACATTATTATTTAAATTATTTCTACTGTTTGATTATGATATCATGTTGAAATGCCATGCATGCTCGTGGTGAGAGTTTTCTATAAGTATGTGGTGGTTGCCGCAACCTCCAGCTTGTGATCTCGGAATAGGGGCATGACAAAAAGAAAGGTCTATCCATATTGAGATCTATGAATGTTAGCTTTAAGATATGGATCGCACTCGTAGGACATTTTTATTTGGTACAAAGTTCAGGGGCAATGCCTTAACTAAAGTCCTGGGAAACATACACCCATGGCATCTGCATACGATAGTGTTCCCAGCGAGTGGAGGATAGTAGCCTCAAGATAGCCTCTAATCGCTTCAACAACTACCAAGTTGGCTACCTTAGTTTCCTTCTTGGCATATATGCGTAGCCTGGACGGCAAAGCAAGCTCGTTTCCAATGCACTCTATCCTTGAAGAGTGGATTGTCAAGCTGCTTCGAATCTGACTCTGCATTCATCCATGAAACAGCAGTATTAAAGTCTTCCTCAAGCTAAATATGTGATACTTGGAACTGAAGAACCACAAACCAGAGGCCTGCCCATTCTGCTGCCATTTCTGTTCATGACTCAAAGCATGGTGGTAATGATATGCCTTCAGCCTGGACCAATCGAGCCCATTGGTCCCCGAGCTCAAAGCTCATTGCTACTTGGATGCCTCTAACAGTTACCTCAAAGTTAACTTTGAAAACATCAAGGGGAGGAGGCAGCCAGAAGATGCAAGTAGTCTAATTTTGATCCAGAAATCTGATAGAGGGGCCAACCTAGCTAGTTCCTTGACTGTGTTTTGTTAGAATCATAAACATAAGAGACTATAATATCATCCATATAGCAGCAAGAGCTTCTTACCAACTGAATTGGATTGATAACCAGGTTCTGAAATGCTCGTTCATTCATTGCTGTCCATAGCAGCCAAGCAATATAAGCAATCAAGAATTGCAGCCTCTTCTCTACTAGGGATCAGCTAATATGTTAAGCAATATCAGCAAAGAAAGTGGGGTAACCTGTTAGCCCATCGTTGCTGACAGTTGCTGCCAGCATTGGTTTGCATATGAACACTGCTCAATTACATGGTTGCAGTCCTCTATTTGGCAAAGGCATAGGTCACAGCATCGTATTTCCTCTCTGATAATTCCCAAGCTATATAACAGGTCCTTACAAGGTATTATTTTCCAGCAGAACATCGTAACCTACATGGGCAACAAGTTCAACATCCAAGCAAATGATTTAGATATATCCTTGTTACCACTAGTTCAAGGCTCCATTAACCTCCTTTAGAGATATATGATTGGATTTGCTCTCTACTAGTTCAAGAGTTTGCCAATGATGGAGTTTTACATAAAAGGTTCATCATTTTAGCTAGAAAACTAGTAGAGAGCATGTCTCTATTCCATAATCTATTTGGCACTAATAAACCAGACACTGGTGTGTCCATCAGATTGACCTCCATATTAATATATGTAGGCCAAGCATTTGAGCGGGATGGAGGAGAACCAAGGGTCCTTCATCACTTGGACATTAGATCCAAACCCCAGGGACCATATAATATTGAAATTGAATTTGTGCTACCGATGCCTCAATTTTTCTCCTTATAAATGAGTTGTATCGGGGTTGCATGTATTGATACCAATTCCCAACAAATCTATATTTTTCCTTCACCACTTGTGCCCACAATAAGTGAGGATGAAGAACCAAATGGGAAGCAAGTTTGCATGTAAGTGCTTGCTACCTTGTTTGGAGTTAAGGAATACCCAACCCCCCTGCTACTTGGGGAATATACAATTTTCCAAGAAAGAAGATGAAGTTGTCGTTGGTCTGTCAAGTGTCCTCACAAAAAGGCCTTGAATGCCTTCTCTAATTGATGCAATACCGAAGTAGACACATGCGCATAGGCCATGCAAAATATACGTAGCAAAGTTAAGACATAGTTGAGCAAGGTTGTGTTGGAAGAATGGTGCCTAGAAATTGCTATATCTTTATTTTATATGAGTATTATAAAGAAATAATCTACTAGAATAAAATCAAAATATTGAAAAAGGTTTGTCTGCATCGAGGCGTGTGATATACACTGCCTTAAGAACGTGATTTGCCCTCTACGTATGGGTTTGCAGCAATCTCGTCTCCAAGGTATAACAACTCGGTGTTGGCAGCGCCTGTGCCGGAACCCACTCACACCGGCACCACCACCAACATCGGACAAGCAAAGAGAGAATAAACGGATAAGCACTCTCTCGCTTCCTCGACACCGGACTCAAGGATCACCTCTTCGCTCCGCTACGAAGGGCAAAAGATTACCCCTGGTATCAATAGGGTAAAACACTTGAGCACCGCAGCGGATTATCAAAACCAAAGGAAGAAGAAGAAAGAAAATAGCAAAGCAAACACAAAGATGTAACAAGGTTCGGCTACAAGTAGCCTATGTCCTCAACCGCTCCAAATCTCAATTAGGATGAACTGATTACAGAGATAGCACACACCCGAACGATCACAAGCGATCGCTCTACAAGAGATTCACACAGAATTCCCTTTGCACAAGAAGTAGGATCCCAATCCTCTTCTTCTCTAGAACCCTAGCCACACAAAACAAACAAGAGTCTCTCTCAAAATATTGGAATCATCTTCCTAGGGCTCTCATGAGTCCTATATATAGTCTCAAGACCTTCAGATGATCATAGCCGTCGAAATGCCACCAAAAAACACCAAAGGAAACTCGTCTGTATGATTTCCCGTGAGCTCGAGTCGACTCGATTGTAGTTCGAGTCGACTCGGGCACATCTGGACAAATCCTAGTATAACTGGCACGATCTCGGGTCGACTCGATTGTAGCTCGAGTCGACTCGACGATGCTTCGAGTCGACTCGACCAGCCTTCGAGTCGACTCTTACAGTCCAGACAGAAACATGGTTTTCTCAGTCTTCTGGCTTTTCTCCTTTCGAATCGACTCGACGGGCCTCGAGTCGACTCGACTGTTCCCGAGTCGACTCGACTGTAGCTCGAGTCGACTCTGACAGTCCGCCAGACAGAACTATGCAGAATTGATTCTCCTTCAATTCTCTTCATCACCAATGGTCTCCACATACCCCAACAATCTCCCACTTGGAGACCTTAGGTATATCCTCTTGTTGTTTGGCTTTCCTCTGTGCTCCCACTGAAATTGAATCATCCTAGTGAGATAGGTACGATGCCTCCTCAACGTCTTCAAGCATGAAGACCAACAGAAGCTAAACAACTCCTCAGCTTCTCCACCGTGACGACCTTCGTCAACATATCTGCAGGATTCTGACTTGTATGAATCTTCTCCAACTTGACGAGTCCCTGCTCGAGCAATGACCTCATGAAGTGGTACCGTATGTCAATATACTTCATCCTCGAATGGAAAGCTGAATTCTTCGCCAGATGAATTGCACTTTGACTATCTGAATATAACATGCAATCCTTCTGCTCCTTCCCAAGTTCCTTCATCAAGCCCTGAAGCCATATTAGTTCCTTGCACGCCTCTATGGCTGCCACATACTCCGCCTCCGTGGTCGACAATGCAACAACTGGTTGCAACCTGGAAATCCAACTGACGGCTCCACTGCCCAAGGTGAACAAGTACCCCGTCGTGCTCCTCCTGCCGTCCAAGTCCCCTGCCATGTCTGAGTCCACAAAGCCCTGTAACCGGATCTCAGAACCTCCATAGCACAATGACATGTGCTCCGTGCCTCTCAGATACCTCAGTATCCATTTGACCGCGCGCCAATGCTCCAAGCCTGGGCAGCTCATAAAGCGACTCACAACTCCCACTGCTTGAGCAATGTCTAGTCTCGTACACACCATAGCGTACATCAAGCTTCCCACCGCCGATGCATATAGAATTTTTGACATATTGAGCTCCTCCACCCGCGTCTTCGGACTTTGCCCTTTTGAAAGCTTTAAGTGGGCACCCAGCGGTGTGCCAACAGGTTTGGCACCCTCCATGCAGAATCTCCTGAGTACTCGGCTGATGTACTCCGCCTGAGATAGTCTGAGGATATGTTTAGACCTATCTCTGCTGATCCGCATCCCAAGGATCTGTTTCGCTGCTCCTAGATCCTTCATTGCAAATTTTCTTGACAGCTTCAGCTTCAATTTTGCAATCTCATGCATGCTAGCTCCTGCAACTAACATGTCAACATACAATAGCAAGATAACGTAAGATGTGCCGAAGTTCCGGAAGTAACAACAGTGATCCTCCTGACATCTCCTGTATCCTATCTCAAGCATGTAACTATCAAACTTGAGATACCATTGCTTGGGCGCCTGTTTTAAACCATAGAGGCTTTTCTTCAATTTGCAAACCAAGTCACCCATGCCAGCTGCAATGTATCCCTCCGGCTGCTGCATATATATCTCCTCATCGAGATCTCCGTCTTCACATCAAGCTGCTCTAAGTGAAGATCCTCTACTGCCACCATGCTCAGCACCGTCCGAATAGAACTCATCTTGACTATAGGAGAAAAGATCTCCGTGAAGTCGATACCTGCTCTCTGCTGAAATCCTTTTACAACCAGCCTGGCCTTGTACTGCTTCTTTCCATTTTGCTCTTCCTTCAGCCTGTAGACCCATTTGTTTGACAGTGCTTTCTTCCCCTTGGGCAGATCCACCAAATCCCACATTTGATTCTGCTCCAATGACTCCATCTCATCATCCATGGCCAACTTCCACTCCTCCCTGGTATCAACCTCCAATGCCTTCGTGAAGCATTCAGGTTTGCCATTATCTGTGAGCAGCAAATAACTAAGAGTCCCATCATACCTTTGAGGAGGCTTTCCATGAGTACTACGAGTGGACCTTCTTAGTTGTGGAGAGGGTGCCAATACTTCAGGTTCTTGCTCTGACTGAGTCTTCTGACCAGAATTTGTAGACTCCTCTTCAGGATCCACAAAACACGGCTCAACAGGTTTTGTTTCTGATTCAGTGCTCTGCTGCATTTTCTCATTAAATACCACATCATTACTATGAATGATCTTCCTGTGCTCGGGATCCCAAAACCGATACCCAAACTGTTGACCTCCGTATCCAACGAAAATGCACTTCTTTGATTTGGCGTCTAGTTTGCTTCTTTGACTGGAATCAACATGGACATAACTGGTACAACCAAATACTCGTAAGTGCACCAAATCAATCTTCTTCGCTGTCCATGCTTCCTCAGGAATCCCAAATTCAAGTTTCTTTGATGGCCCTCTGTTGATCAAGTAGGCAGCAGTGTTAACTGCTTCCGCCCAAAACTGCTGTGGCAATCCGGCAGGTATCCTCATACTCCTGGCACGCTCATTAATTGTTCTGTTCATCCTTTCAGCAACTCCATTTTGTTGTGGTGTCCCTGGAACTGTCCTCTGCCTGACAATCCCAGCCTCTGCACAGTAGTCCTCAAACTCTCTGCTACAATACTCACCACCGTTGTCCGATCTCAGGCATTTCAACCTTCTTCCTGTCTCGAGTTCTACCATTGCCTGCCATCTCCTGAAGACCCCAAATACCTCTGACTTGTGCTTCAAGAAGAACACCCAAAGCTTCCTGGTAGCATCATCAATAAAAGTAACATAGTACTGAGATCCACCGAGGAGAAGAGACCTTCTTTTTGAGCTTGGATCTCGCTTTGATCTTTGCTGACCGATATCCTTAGTCTTGATGCTAACATTCCTGTAATTCATAGCGCCTAACAGAACGTAGCAGCAAGGGACAACCCACCCATACAGACAGCCTGCGGGGAGGATGGCACTACTGGCAAAGACCGTCTGGCGAAAACGCCGCAGGCGCGAAGCGTGGTAGGCCTGCGCCGGGGGAGCATAGGGAGGAAAGGGAGCCCGGACGGTGGAAGAGCCAGGGGAGGCCGGGTCATTTGACGGAAATGGAAGGCTTTTTCCGAGCGGCTCATTCATTCTTGGAAAAAGAGGGAGGGAGCGACTGTTCTTCTTCATTCTAAACAGGAAAGCATCAACAAAACTTCCCTTCCATATAGATCGTCGTGGCATGAACTAAATTCTGCGTTTCCCCACCCCCACTACTGCCCGAAATCTTTCCCTATCTCTTTTGTAGGAATCAGATAGCAATGCTCATTCATAAATAGCTTCCGCAACTTCGTCGGAGAGATCAATGGAAACTCATAAAAGCGGACGGCATTGTTCATATGATCGCCGGAAAAGTCAGTTCTCACGCCGGCTATTCAAAAAATAAAGAAAGACTCTTTCATAAACTTCCTTTTTTCGAGTATAATAGCTCTTATACGCTTGTACAGAGGAGTCTGGGGTCTCAGTTCTGCCTTTGAAGCAAGGGGGAAAAAGGTACTCCGTCATTCATAGTTCGAGTTCAAACAATGGTCTTATCTTCTGAATCAAAGAACACGGGTCAAAGACTGGTTGATTGATTCATGATTTACTGAATCCGTGTCTTCTAGTGAAAGTGAAAGAGTCGAATAGAACGCATAAGTCGAATAGAAAGATGTTCATGATGAGTCAAAATAGCGTATAAATGAGTTGCTAAGCAACGGGGAACGGAACTTCTCTCAAACATCAGTCTTTGAAGCCTCACACACGAATACAAAAAGACTGACAAAGCAGACAACTCAAGGGAAGAAGCTAGCACCGACTCTAAAGTTAGGACGGAATGGAATGCTTTCGGGGCTGCTTAACGAATCCTTACCACAACCGGAAAACGAGTTACTCGCTCAGGAAAATCAGCACTTAAGGCGGGAGAGGAATGGAGTAACTCGACTGGTCACGAAAATCCGTCTTTGTTTACGGCTCAATTGCTCTCGCTGCTTATCCTGCCACGAAGAAGGGTTGTGATAAGAAACGCTCAATTTTTCGTGTTCTTGCTACAGTTAAACGATCTTCTTGACTGCTAGCTAGTCAACGAAAGCCAGGATTATGAACTTGCTGTTGCTTACTCCTTTTGGACCAGCAGGGCTATGGCTACTCTTTGCTATTACTGACCTGTGGCTGGTCAATCCAAAACGAGATTTTCGGCTGACTGTTCGGGCTATCGCTTGCTCTAATTTTCGGGTCTTAGTCCGTGTCCCGTCCCGAGCTGTGACATTTGGTCCGGCCTTGTTAAGTTTCTGTCCCATTGCGGGCATGCAGGGCCCAAGGGAAGCAATCTATTGTTTATTGGGAGGTTGGTTTGGGATCGCTCTAAGGCAGCCCATCCCCTTTAGAAGAGATACCGATGGGGCCTTATTCTACTTTCCTTCTTTTGTTGTTTAGAGTGACACGATAGATGGACCCTCTCTCTAGCCCAGAAGGAATAGGTCTAGGACTTTCAGTGGCTTGTTTACTCCCCCAATTGATTGACTAGGTTGGGTGGTTGATTCTTTCTTTCCCCCACCTTGGCCCATTCAAAAAAGGGAAGATCGAAAGTCTAAGGGGAAGGCTAGGATTGGGGACCCTCTCTAAGGCATAGGAGGACGAGGAGACTCACGAACAAAAGAAGGCACTTCATATAGGGAGAAGGCTCACAACTACCTTTGGCAGAGTGTATCACTACACAAGGGTTTCTTTCCTTTTCATCCTAAAGAGGGGGTACTCCTCAAGAAAAGGTGAAGAAAGAAAAGAGTGAGATTGGATCGATCCAAGTTCATTCGAACTGAGCCAGCGGCGGAAACAGAAGGGAACAGCTATGTATAGGGTTTAGCATTACCAACAGAGGGAGGGTGGGTGGCGGATGAATCCGGAGATCTTCTTTCCAAGAGTTGGGTTCGAATCCCCTTTCATCCTACGAGGAAGACTCTTTATAAAACATTTTCTATGTCTGGCTTCTTCCTCACTTCTTCGTCACGTAGACTATCCTGCCCCAACCTCGAATCTCTTTCAGTCGGCGACCACTACTCTGACCTCTCCTACTTGGTGCTTCGGCCCATCCTCTGGCTCATTGTAGATTCCAGCCGAGAAGACCAGAAAGAGGAGAAGGATAAAGAATGTCATATATCTCAGGAGCTAGATCAGTTTTCGATGAACAAATCAGAATTGCCTCAAAAAAAATGGATGGAATTGGACCTAAAAAAGCCCTGGTATCACCCTGTGAAGCAAAGTCAGACAAGGGAGAAAGACATGGAATTGATAGGGAACCGTAGCCAAGTGGCTAAGGCAGAAGTCTGCAAAACTTCTATTCGTCGGTTCGAATCCGACCGGTTCCTACAGCGTAAGGAACGTGAGGAGCGAAAGGGGTCGGCTACAAGCCAACGAGCGAATGAGCTAACGATCTGACAGAGCTAAAAACCTAGCAAGACTACCAATAATAGAATAGTGCTAAGGCGGATACTTTGGATAACAGTTATAGCAGAGAGTTTTCAAAGTTCCAGTCCTACTTAAAGTGAGCAAGCTTTAATTACTTTTTTATATATCACATTAGAGAACAAACCTTTCTCCTTCCGAATGCGGCGAAGCGAGCTAGGTTACCGGGATAAATCCTCTTCCCTTTTTTTATGCTAATCGATTGAGTAGTCATAGGAGTCTGAGAGAGACTTGGGGATTAAGATAGAAATCCTTAACATCTCGCTCTCGCCCCTATTATCTCTTAAAGGCCTATAGGATCAATCGTAGAAAACCTACTCTTTGAGAGAGAGTAAAACGATCCCCTATCAAATTTTTCCATTAATGAAAAATGAATAGGGCCTGTCCCTGCTCAAGAGAATGAAATGTGTCCGCATCAATCGGGTTAGAAAAGAAAAAGGTATTTCTTAAACTGGAAATGTGCTCTATGCTTCAACCACCATATTCTCCCTTTTTCAAATTGGAGTCAGCCTCTTACCCATTCCTTTGAGGTTGGTGGGCCACCAGCTTTCCCCCCCAAAAAGGGGAGATCCGTAGCTTACTGCTCATGGAAACATCCGACCTTATGGTCAAGTCGTCCGCGTATCTTTCTGATCTCCTTCTATTCATCAAATTTTTGGCTTTGCCCAAGGTTGATGGTGTTGGCTAAAAAGGGGAAGAGAGGAATTGATTAAGTTCAAAAAACTTAAAAAAAGTATAGGGGGGTTAAAGGATAGGAATAGACAGGATGCATTTCAGACACAGTACAAATAAAATTCAATCCCTTTTTATTTCGGAATTTCGCTTTTTCTTTTATATTTATTCTATTTCTTCACTCTTGCTTACGTTACTTTGGCCCCCACACGTCCGTGTGCACGAGATCTAGCTTTTCTTGCTTCCGAGGTTTACCTTCTTTGTTGAATGAAACACGCTTCTGCTTTCCAAGAACACAATCCTCACAAAAGTCCATCTCAACACTCCTGAGACCCTGCAGCTTTCCCAACTGGTGCATCACCTCCAGTCCCTGATAACTCATGTGCCCAAGTCTGCAATGCCATAACTTGGCGTCCACATCTGCTGCAGCAACTCCAATAGAGTTCTCCGTGCCGTTAGCGACATAAAGTGTCCCAACCTTCTTGCCACTAGCCACCGTCAACGAACCCCTGGATATCTTCCACTGATCAGCTGTGAAAGTAGTCTTGTACCCTTGGCTCGCCAACTGTCCAACAGAAATCAGATTCCTCTGCAGTTGAGGCTCATGCCGTACGTCCTCAAACTCAAGTGAAGATCCAGAAATCAACTTCACTTCCGCGCTTCCCCTTCCTTGTATGGTGCAAGGCTCTCCATCCCCTAGGTAGACTTTGCCGAAGTCTCCCTTCTCATATCCTCCAAGAAGCTTCCATTGGTATGTAGCATGGAAAGACGCACCCGAGTCTATCACCCAAGACTCGTCACAGGTAGATAAAAATAGAACGAGGGCATCCATGTCACCGTCTTCAGCAAGATTTGCCAGATCCTTACTGACTCCTTCGGTGTGGTCGCCTTGCTTCCCTTTAGGAGATTCGCAGTCCCTCCTAAAGTGTCCCGTCTTTCCGTAGTTCCAGCACTTCGCTCCCTTGTTCTGAGGTGCTCGAGATCTGCTGGATCTCGACTTCGAGTCGCTTCGAAATCGACCGTCCTTCTTTTGTCTTCCCCGGTCAGAGGTGTTTAGTGCACTTCCAGATGACTCCGTAGCTCCAGAAGATTTTCTTCTTGCTTCTTCACTCAGAAGCACTCCCACAACGTCATCAAAGATCAACTTCCCCATCGCCGAAGAGTTGCTCACCGCCATTACCAGGCCCTCCCAGCTATCAGGCAATCCGGAGAGGATTAGCAATGCCCGAATCTCATCGTCAAAACTAATCTCCACTGACTCCAACTGGGTCGTGAGTCCATTGAACTCGTTGAGATATTCTGCTACGCTGCCGCCATTTTTCATACGAAGATTAAACAACCTCTTCATGAGAAATACCTTGTTTGATGCTGAGGATTTCTCGTACATCCGCGACAATGTTGCCATCAACTCCATCGTCGTCTTCTCGTTTTTGATGTTGAATGCCACTTGGGATGCAAATGACAATCTAATGGTGCCTAGCATCTTCCGATCGAGGACCTCCCAGTCTTCATCGGGCATCTTCTCTGGTTTCTTCGCTCTACCTCCAAGAGGTAAATAGAGATCCTTCTGGTAAAGGTAATCCTCTATTTGCATCTTCCAAAACCCGAAGTTCGTGCCATTGAACTTCTCAATTTGCAACTTTCCTTCATCCGCCATCGTAGAATACCAATAGCTCTGATACCACTTGTTGGCAACGCCTGTGCCGGAACCCACTCATACCGGCACCACCACCAACGTTGGACAAGCAAAGAGAGAATAAACGGAAAAGCACTCTCTCACTTCCTCGACACCGGACTCAAGGATCACCTCTTCGCTCCGCTACGAAGGGCAAAAGATTACCCCTGGTATCAATAGGGTAAAACACTTGAGCACCGCAGCGGATTATCAAAACCAAAGGAAGAAGAAGGAAGAAAATAGCAAAGCAAACACAAAGATGTAATGAGATTCGGCTACAAGTAGCCTACGTCCTCCACCGCTCCAAATCTCAATTAGGATGAACTGATTACAGAGATAGCACATACCCGAACGATCACAAGCGATCGCTCTACAAGAGATTCACACAGAATTCTCTTTGCACAAGAAGTAGGATCCCAATCCTCTTCTTCTCTAGAACCCTAGCCACACAAAACAAACAAGAGTCTCTCTCAAAATATTGGAATCATCTCCCTAGGGCTCTCATGAGTCCTATATATAGTCTCAAGACCTTCAGATGATCATAGCCGTCGAAACGCTATCAAAAAACACCAAAGAAAACTCGTCCGTCGACTCGGGCACGTCTGGACAAATCCTAGTATAACTAGCACGATCTCGGGTCGACTCGACTGTAGCTCGAGTCGACTCGACGATGCTTCGAGTCGACTCGACCAGCCTTCGAGTCGACTCTTACAGTCCAGACAGAAACATGGTTTTCTCAGTCTTCTGGCTTTTCTCCTTTCGGGTCGACTCGACGGGCCTCGAGTCGACTCGACTGTTCTCGAGTCGACTCGACTGTAGCTCGAGTCGACTCTGACAGTCCACCAGACAGAACTCTGCAGAATTGATTCTCCTTCAATTCTCTTCATCACCAATGGTCTCCACATACCCCAACACTCGGCTTAGCTCGATCCTCCTCTAATGAGCACGATCGCTGGAAGGCTTGACCCGACTGACTCCTTTAATTGCCCAGAAAAAAAAAAAGATAAAAAGTATAAAGTTGAAAAGTGGAAGAACTGTCTGTGGAAGAAACTCTCGGGAGACAGAGTACCACTGAGAAAGAGAGAGAGATTAAATTGGATAAGGATTAATCCTGGAGGAGACTATTTATAGACTCTATTTGGAGACTGAAAAGATACGATGGTTTCGAAGATACGTAATGTTTTGGAAACACCGTATCTATTCAGAAACCAATGTTCTCTTTTGAAGAATCACAAATCTTCCGAAAGAGAAGTCTCCCAAAAAGTATTTTAAAATATTTTAAAACAACTAAAATTTAGAAGATAAAAAAAATTAAATCTTTTTTTAAGATAAAACTTCAACAATCCCCCACAAAAGATTTAAATTTTTTTGAAAATCATAATGTAGAATATCTGGACAACTTATATTGTGTAATAGGTGAGGTGTCCTATGGACTTGAACCTTATTTAGTATTGATAGTATTTATCTGAAGGAACCATAGTGTATTAGACCTTGAACTGGGTCCTTTGACTCAAACTTCTATTTATCACACACACACACACACTACATATCAATTGGATCTTTATGCGGTTAGCGCCATTTAAAGGCTTTGCATTTAGTACCTTGATTTTTCATCAAAAGTTTATTAGAGTTAGCCCAAACCCCTAGTCGCGGCCTATAAGACACTTCTCACATAGGTAAGTCCTCCAAGGATATTTGTGACCTAATACCATGCAGATTTTCTATGTTGGACTTATTAAGAGTATAAACTCAACCTTTCTAATATATATTTTTATTACTAATAAGAGCACTCATCATAGGAATGAGAGGAAATATACTCAAAAAAAGTGCTCTGAGACGATCACTCAATCAGCTTCGTTTCTACCATATCGACCTCCTTCATGGGATCTCCAATCACGGAGGTTGGGTATCCACCGTCAGTAACCAAATAGTGGGCTTAAACCCCATCCCCCTCGATGAATCTAGGACTCCACTCCTAGACAAACTCTTAGTTAATTCAAGTGCCAAGTTTTTCTTATACTTGACAAATTTCAAGAAAATGACATTACTATTTTTGAGTTTCCATACAAATTTATGACAAATCTAGATAAGCAGGTTCATCTTTTTGTTAGTATTCTTTTGATTCGTAAGATTTTGAGTTAGATTATAGATTTTGAAATAAATGCAATAAAGAGCAATAATATCAATAAAATTAAATAACCACACTAAGAAATATAACCAGTAATGTAATTTTATAATTTTTGCACATTTTCAAAGCAACAATATATATTTTGAGAACATCTAATAATAAGCACAGTTTTTAAAACAACAGTAATTTTTGCACAGCTTTTAAAAGTGTAGGATTTTTCTGCATAGATTTTAAAGGTACAAAAATTCTACATGGCAATTAAAGATTGTAGAAAATAGATTGCAGATTTTTAAGTTGTAAAAATATCTGTACGGATTTTAAAACTGTAGTAAGTTTTCTACACATATTTTTAATCTAAAAAAAATTTCTGCACGGACTTTAAAATTGAAGAAAAATTCTACAAATATTTTAAATTTACAAAAAAAATTTGTACAGTTTTTAAAGTTGCAAAATATCTATTTGCACAATTTTCAGAGCAATATGACTTTCTAAAAGGGTTGATTTTTGTAAAGAAAAAAAAATTTCTCCCTCTTCTAGATGCCCTTATGAATCTTGGATGCTGGTAGTGCGATTTCAGCAATGCCTTATAGTTGTGGATCTATGAAAAAAAATTGTGTTGGCATTGTCTTGCACTGAAAAACTCATGATTTTTATCTCCAAAATATTTCTTGTAATTGCAGGTTTCTATGATATGCATGTAAGATTGCTAATAGCTGCATATACTCGTATTTTGTTAGGTTCCCTTGAGCCTCTTTTGCTTGTAGTTGCAAAAGCTTTTCATTTAACTGCCCCCCTTCTGAATATATTCCTTATATGCTTTTTATTCCATCCATGGACTACAGCCTTTGTGTTATAGAGCATTAGTGATAGCCTTATCCTTGAAGAATGGTTGCCCTTACACTTCCATGCTTAGGGAACCACCTTATGGGTTCCTTCACATAAATCAAGAAGCCTCAAATCAGAATGGCTTGGGGCCTATTAGTTTAAGATTCAAGATGGATGAAAGGACAGCACAGTGGTCAAAAACAAATCTAGCTCAGAGATATACCTTTGATTTGGAGAATAAATCTAGCTAGTGGTCAGAGGCAAACACCCGATCCAATCTCCCCCACAGCCAGGCTATTCCCCATTGGTTATTGCACCAAGTATAAGTAAGTCCTTTAAGCCCCAAGTTGATGAGCCCAATTGATTGGGTCTAAACTCACGTATATTATGATCTACCCTAAGCAATCTTCCCCCTTTTTTTATGCTCTAGATGCAATATATAATTAAATTGCCCACAAAAAAGTATCAATCACCCTACTGACATTACTGTGGTAACTGATTGCTAAATGATCTTTTAGGATAGACCATCGGTACTAGCATAAATTACCCTCATAATCCAAGTGGGAACTGTGTTTGGTGTAACTCTTCAAATATTATCTATCTGTCAGAGTGAGTAAAGCTAAATTTCCTCATGTTCTTTTTCGACACAATTATAATTCTCTCCCCTCTCCATCCACACCCCCCCCCCCCCCCCCCCCAAAAAAAAAAAACCAATCCTTCTGCTGGCACCATGTAGACTTGCCATACAAGATCTAACATTCGGGGTATGCAAGGTAATGCTCATTCTAATAATCTTGTTTCTAAAAAACAATAGACTTCAGAAAATATATATGCAAGGTAATGCTCATTCTGATAGTCTTGTTTCTAAAAAATAATAGACATCAAGAAACATATATGCATAACATATTTTTGAGGTAATTTACAAAGGAGCATTTTGCACCTCCTTTATAATTACAAGATATCATTTTTCATATTTCATAGAGGAGGTCAGTTTAAATGGACTGGAATCTCCCTATGTACCTCTACCCCTTTCTGATCAGAGTTAGAAGGTTTTATGGTTAACTATATTTTTGGTTTGTATCGTTCCTCCTAATGACTTAGTTGGCCCTCCTCCCTATCAGTCCCATTCTTTATTCATCCCCAATGAAAACTATAATTGGCCAAAATCCACCCTTATTCATTCTCAATGAAACCTATAATTGGACAAAATATAATAAATGTGATTTAAGAACTTTACCCTTGTCATCAACTTGCTCAGTTGCGATATTTGTGGGAATGCCTAGATCAGGCCTTTCGTTTGAAGGTGGTGGGTTGGTCGCTCTCCTACAGTTGGCGCCCTCAATCGAAGTTGTATTGGCTGAGTTGACTTCAGTTATGGAAATTGATTGAGGCACTTGGTGGTCGTCATGGTGAGCTACCACCAGGACCTTTGATTATGGAGGGGACTTAAAGCCTCTATTATGTCTAACACCTTGATGTTTTTTTTTGGCATCACTTTTTGCAGGCTCTTCAACCTCCAAATGTGTAAACTTGGAATCTCTTGTGTGCTCCATATTCCCTTCCTTGGCTAGAGCATCTTGGAGAAACTCTGTTTGCTAGCTTGCATGGTAGAGCCTATCTTATTGACTTTGCCATTAAGGACTCCATGACTGATGAAGTTTTACAGTTTACTGCAATTGGTGCCACAACCACAAGATCCCTAGCAACTCAGACCCATGGACAATGTACTAGCTTTGATCCCGATGTTTCTCTCTATTAGTTGGCTTCATAGGCTTTCTTCATATGGCCCAGCTTTTCTTACAAATAGAAGAGGTTCAGCAGTTCTTTGTAAATAAATTCCTAGTAGGCCGTTCTTCCTTTGATTCGAATATTTGTGCTAGCTATTTGGGACAAGTGAGGTCGATTTGCACCCATATTCAAGTAAAACTAGCTCTTACATGCCTCTGCCCATTCACCTAGAAGCAGGGATGCTCTTGTTACAGAGGCGATTTGGATGATCTTTTCTTTAGGCATGTATAGCCATACCGTAGCATACCAAATATCATCCCTCCCTGGTTAGAAGTTGGGTCTCTAGAGATCTAGGGCTAATAGCCGGGTGGCCAAGAAATAGGGACCTCTAACCATTACCTTGTCTCACACCTCTTTGGTTGGGAGGTTAAAGAGGAAAATTCCCTCTAAGAGCGGCATGACTTGGAGGTCGCCCTCCAAGCCCCACCTAGCCCTCATCTCACGCTAGACAAAGTCTAACTATAAGCCATAGCCGGAAAATTTACCTATTAAAGCCAACTTCCACTTTGAGCGAGCTCGATTGATCTCCTTGTTTGAGAAGGCTACCACTCAAGTGAATCTCTTTTGGGGGACTATTACTTCTTCTAAGGTTGACCGTAGTATCTTCCACCAAAATTAATGTGGTCCTTGGATCACTTGCAACTAAGAGAGGCTAAACCCCATGCCCCTAGGGCCAGCATGGTCCGAAGATCTTTAAGGAGGTGGCGAAGCAGCCTCCCTTTTTTCTACTACCACCCGAGTGAATCTCTTTTCGAGGACTACTACTTCTAAGGTTGATCGCAGCATCTTTCACCAAAATTGATGTAGTCCTTGGATCACTTGCAACTAGGAGAGGCTCAACTCCATGCCCCTAGGGCCAACATGGTCAGGAGATCTTTAAGGAGGTGGCGAAGCAGCCTCCCTTTTTTTTATTCATTCATTCCCATAGATTATTTGTCAAATCAAGGTCCATGGCAGACCTGGATGCCCCGAATTTGCTCTCCGGAGGGGCGACAATGAAATTCTTACTCCTTTTCCTTTTTTGAACATTTCTCTCTACTGATAGGACTATTGATAGATATTAATATAAAGAAGAGCTAGGTAATAAGAGATATATTAAAATATTATTGTTGGTTTTCTCATACGATAAAGAAACTATAGATAGGTCTCCTTAAAATGATGAATATGTGACTAGATTTTTTTTAGTGTTGTTAGCTTAAAAAGATTAGAGTATCATTTTCTATCTTGGCCTTCCATCTTATAGTTTATGGTGAATTTGGTATATTCCTATTTTGAATTTTAGTATATTCCTCTTTAGATTTTATCTTCTATCCTTTTTAGATGAAAATGCCTTTAGATATTTTTTAGATCTACCAACATCTCTTCATCAAAATTCAACAAAAACAATAACTTAGCCAACTAAATTGACATTTATATTTTAATTTTTTTTATCCTTATTGTTATTTAGTTGAGAACCTTTCTTTCCAAAACTAATATTATTTCCTTTTACATCTTTCTCTCCTAGCTAGTCATTTTATAGAGTATTATTTCTTTATTCAAAATAATATCAACTTTCATAATTTATATAGAGTGTAATTAGAAATTTATATTTATATTTGTTAATATTCATACGTATGTTGAACATGTTTTTTGCTTGTTTATTAAAATAAAATATAGTGATAATAAGGATAGGATATTGACATTGTTTTTTTTGTTTGCATGTTTTCTTTCTTACGTGTTAGATCAAATGGTGAAAAAATTAAAAATTAATAAGGCAAGGCTTTAGGACATGCAGCATTGTTATCTTTTTTATGACTTTATTCTAGAAATAGCAACGGATAGGATACTTGCAAAATTTGCCCTTGTTGTATCTGAACCTCATTAAAATCCTACTATGTAAACCCATCCCAAATTTTATAAAAATTTGCTTAAAAATTTTAGCCGATCCCATCGAGAAATGGTAAATCCATTAGCTATCCAAACCTACCCAATTAATCTTTGTTTGGTTGGGATTATTCGGGTTGGGGCAGGTACCTAACATGGAATTACAAAAAATACATAAAAGGTGGGGAACAGAAGGAAGAAAATATTTTTTCAACTAATTACAAGCAACAACTTCATCAAAATCTTTTTAAAGTCATCTACTTTCAAGCTTTTATCCATTAAGAAAAGAGATCCAAACACACTCCTCCTCCATTTTCCTTCCTTGAACTCAATGGATCCTAACCCACAAACTTTTAGTGCTCAAACCGCTCATCTGGCTCAAATAAAAACTCTCAAAAGTCCAACTTTTCTCTATTTTTTCCTCCAATCAAGAGGTTAAGAAATGGATAGTGATCCAATGATCAGAGCTATTTGCCAAATAATCAAAAGAAAGCAAGATAGAAAAAGGAGAACAAGAAGAAAAGACATGAAAAGAAAAAGAGAATCATCAATTTATGTGCAAAAAGGATCTAAACTTTCAACTTTTTTCCTCTATTTTTTCAGTCCTCAACCCTCTTAATCAGACGGTGGCAGCTGGAGTGGTCCATGTTGATTGTGAAGGATGGTTATGGTTTTGGAATGTACACACACACACACATATATATATATAAAGTTTAAATTTAAATTAGTATAAATAATTTGACAAACAATTAAATACAAATAGGTTTTGTACTTAGTGGTAAAGGTAAAGGTAAAGGTTAGATGTTCTAAAGTTTTGGAGTCAAGTCCCCTCACTCATCTATCATATATGTATTTTTATAAAATTTTATAAATCAACATATATTATATATAATTAGTTTTAGGTAACAGGTACCCAAGGGTTCAATCTCAAACTCATTCCAAACCCTGACAAATTTTAGTTTTAAATCCCGACCTTTCTAAATTCTATAGGGTTTTGCTAAATGAGTCTAAGTAGGGTTCAAGATAAGTACAATACCCAAAACAACCCACCTAGCTGCCATCCCTAGTTAGAATTTCATCTTGTGGGTTTAGATTGAGCTTTCCTTCTTTTACTTTATTCTTCCCTTCCAATTTTATTTTGTATAGACTAAAAATTCCTAATGAAATGTATTATCTTTATTTAAATAATTTGGGCATCATGCATTGTTATTGTATTGCCCAGGTATCCTTAGATATATAAATTTATATTGGTTGAGAAAGATACAAGGTAATATTTGACTATGTCATATGAGTGGGTGCTCAATTCCAACAAAAACTGGTATCTTAATTGAGATGAAAACTTTTGCCTTTTCTGTAATTAAAGTTTACTTATGTCATGCATTAAGTAGCTAATAATAGCTACAACATTCAAATTAACCATTAGGTATCTTTATTTGAAAAAAATTCATGCTCATGTGATTAACATACCGTGCACAATGAGTGATCCATGTAGGTTCAATTAGTGGCTAATCATGCATCACTAAATTGGCACTAAACCTGCTCAACGGGCATGCCGGGCTTAGCGCAAGGTACTATATCATTTAGTCAAGCCTGGGCTCAGCCCAGTCTGGCGTTAAAGTCTACTTTCCAAATTCAAGCTCGCTACTTATCGAGCTTCAGACTTCTAGCTAGGCCCTCGAGCATCTAGTTGGGCCGTTGGACTTCCTCTCTCTCTCTTTTTAGCTCATTGGCTTGGCCTCAAGCTCTTGGGGTCTCCATTGCATAAGATCTCTGGCTTTGAGGAAACCTATTTGCAACAATCACATGCCTGCAAGTAACTGTTACAAATCTAGTTTCAAACCATTCAAAAGGGCATAACTATTCTATCTGAGATCATTTATAATCTATTAAAGCAATTGTGAATTCCTTGACAACTATTCAGATGTAATGTTAGAGCAGTTTTGGGGAGAGAACCCATGCCTGCCGTGGGACCAAAACTGAAGGCTCTTGACCTTCGCAAAGAGCATGATAGCCTGGTAGATATCATGATTGTTATCAACGGCATGGTAGTCATGGCCAAAGAGGATGCTGCTTGAGCGGAGCAGAGCATAGGCCATGTTGAAGTCATCCCAATCGAAGTGGAAGTTATGGTCGACGTCGACCTCGCTGAGATTCACATCAACGCCTCAATCACAAAGGGCGGTGAGAATAAAGATAGTGGAGAAGTGGACGGGGATGACTCAATTAGCCTTGTTGGCAGTGATAATGGCGAGCGAGCATGACCTGAGGGAGGGGGAGAGTATTAACATGGAGGAGAGGAGAGAGAATATTACGAGTGAAGCAGCGATAGAAGCTTGGCCAACTATGGAAATCGTTCAGGCATAGAATGAGGGAGGGAAGGGAAAGGTTGCTAGAGAGTGGGAGGAGGAGGAGGTGGTGGTGGAGAGGAAGCTAAGGGTGTAGCCAAGGAGAAGATG
Source organism: Phoenix dactylifera (assembly GCF_051530095.1). NCBI lineage: Eukaryota > Viridiplantae > Streptophyta > Magnoliopsida > Arecales > Arecaceae > Phoenix > Phoenix dactylifera. The sequence continues at coordinate 18,717,296 of NC_143194.1, forward strand.
AGGGGGAAGGAGATGGCTCTCAACCCTTGACTTAAGAACGAAGACCCGATGAGAGGAGGAGCTAGCTTTCGTGATATGGTGGTTCGCTAGATTTAGTGTAGGATTGAGGCAAGAGGAGGTAAGATGGTGAGGAGCTCGGTGCTTAATCTAGCCGTTGCCTCCTCCTTTCCTCAATCAAAAATAGGCTTAAGCTGTGGAGCATGGGCTATGGGCTTATATTATATATAGGGTCGATGTAAATCCGAGCTCGGCTTATTTAATGGGTGCGCTTAAATTTTAGGCTTGCCCGATTGTCAAATTTAAAAATCAGATCTAGGCCCATTCGAAATGGTCCAGATGCAAGTGGATTGGTTGGGCTACCCGACTTTTGAATCGGACACAAATGATAGCATGCCTCTACGAGCATGCTTGAGCATTGAGCACTCTTATTTTGAATGAGAAAGGATTATGATTACCATTCTCAGTCTATCAATCAAACTTAGTTACATTAATCTTATGGGGAGAATTTTTATCTTTTATTTCTGTCGAGGAGCCTGATTTGTTAAGAATACAATAATAAAAAAATATAATACTCGACAAATTAGTATTAGAACAGGAAAGAAATAAAAAGAACAGGTAAAGTAGATGCAATGAACCATGATAGATGCAAATTAACCAAGAACGTCAATGCAACTTAAAGGTCCAATGAATTGTGATGCAAATCAACCAATGAAATCAACGAATGGAATAGATCTACATTCTCCAGTAAGGCATCAACGGCTGCAACGACATGGGCCGGTGTTACCCATTTCCAAGGGGCCGCATGGCCCGCATCTCGTATTCGGCATTTCGGCTACCAGGTATAGCACATGTCACATTCGGCTGCCTATTATTGTAATTATATATACATATCGATGAATCACCAAGGGACTCTCTCGGCTCTGGCGTCCTACCCCGAACACCGCCGCGGCTAGTCTCCTCATCTTCCCTTCCTCTCCGCTGATCTTTTGCCACCACATACACACTTTCTCCAACTCATTTTTCTCCTCCTATTCTAATCGAAGCAACTACTATTGTACAGAGATTCACACATCCATCTCATTTCCCTCTCCTTCGCCTTATATATGCTGTTATTAGGTTCGAGATTGGGTTAGGTGGGGTTTTGGGAACAAGGAAAAGGAGTAGCAGAAGGGCAGTCCTCTGCTCCCTTCCTCCCCCCTCTCCTAATCCATGGGCCACCGGAAGCGTAACCCTCACCAGCGACCCGCCCGCCCCACATCCGACGCCACCGCCGTCGTCGTCGTCGCCGCCGCCGCCACCGACGATGCCTCCCCCTCCCCGGCTGCCGACGCCCCTCCCCAATCCGATTACAAGGAAGCGCCTTCTTCTGCTGCGACTGCAGCGGCGGCGGCGGACGATGTTCCCGCCGCCGTGAAGGCGGAGTGCGAGCGGGCGCTGACCGCCTTCCGGCGAGGGAACCACAAGAAGGCCCTCCGGTTGATGCGGGACGCCTGCGTCCAGCACGAGTCCTCCCCGCTCCTCCACCGCGTCCATGGCACCGTCCAGGTGAAGGTCGCCGCTCTCCTCGACGATTCCAACGCGAAGCTGCGGCATCTCCGCGCCGCCATCGACTCCGCCCGCCGCGCCGTCTCCCTCTCCCCCTCCTCCATCGAGTTCGCCCACTTCTACGCCAACCTCCTTTACGAGGCTGCCACCGACGGCCGCGGCTACGAGGAGGTCGTCCAGGAGTGCGAGCGCGCCCTCAACATCCTGGATCCCATCGACCCCGCCCGCGAGAGCCTCCAGGACGAGGCCGCCCACAAGCTTTCCTCTCCCGAGTCCCGGATCGAGCAGGTCCGCCAGGAGCTCCGCGCCCTCATCCAGAAGTCCAACATCGCCTCCATCTCTACCTGGATGAAGAACCTCGGCGGTGCCGCCGGCGAGGAGAAGTTCCGTCTCATCCCCATGCGCCGCCTCTCCGACGATCCCATGGAGGTCCGCGTCGTCCCCGCCGCCCGCCGCCCCAACGAGATCAAAAAGGCCACCAAAACCCCCGAGGAGCGCCGCAAGGAGATCGAGGTCCGCGTCGCTGCCGCCCGCCTGCTCCAACAGCATTCCCCGCGGCCCGGGGGCGAGGATGACGCCCGCGCCGGCGACTCCCCAGTGTCCTCATCTTCGGGAGGCCACCGGCTGGCCGAGCGCCGCAAGGCAAACTCCCGGAAGCCTGCCTCCTCGACCGATCGGATGGATCAGATCCGGGCCTACTGGAACTCGATGAGCATCGAGAAGCGGCTGGGATTTCTTGCGGTCAGCATCCCGGCGCTCAGGGCACACCACACCTCATCATCGGCCAAGGACAGCTTCGCCTCCGACATCCTCTCGGAGGCGCTGTCCTTTTCAGAGGCCAACGGGACGTGGAGGTTCTGGCTCTGTTGCCGTTGTGACGAGAAGTTCACGGATTGCGATTCCCACATGCAGCATGCGGTCCGGGAGCACATGGGCATCCTCTCGCCGAAGCTGCAGTCGGTGCTGCCTCAAGAAGTTGATGGAGAGTGGATAGAGATGCTTGTCAATGGGACCTGGAAGCCTATTGATACCTCCGTTGCTCTGAAATTTCTTGAAGAGGAGCAGCTGAAGTGCTGCACGCTTGTCAAGGATGTAGACCCGGATGCTGGCAGCAAGGATAAGCACTGTACATCAGAGTACTGGAGTGCTAGAGAAAAATCAGATTCTTCTCCTTCATCCCAGCATGGAGGGTTGAAGGACCAGGATGCTTGCAATGGGTTTACCATGGAAGGAAGGAATGGCGATGCATCCAACTTTGATGATGTCTCCCAAAGATGGCCTTTGTCTGATGATACGGAAAGGAGCAAGCTTCTGGAAAGAATTCAAGGCATGTTTCAGTTGCTTGTCAAGCATAAGAGCCTCTCGGTGAGCCATGTGAACAAGGTGATACAGTTCGCCATGGAAGAGATTCAAGGCTTCCAGTCCGGTTCGCTGCTGCTGAACCACTCTCTCGACCAGTCACCTATTTGTATTTGCTTCTTGGGTGCTTTACAGCTCCGAAAAATCCTTAAGTTTTTGCAGGAGTTGTCACAGTCCTGTGGGTTAGGGAGATACTCTGAGAAGGATAGCAATGCTGGTGATGCAGATACTGCTGGACAGGGGAGTGAAGTTCTTGATGCAATCACTCTGAGTTGTGACTCATCCAATCTCCTTCTGGATGGCCGTTCGTTCAGCAGAAAGATTGGTTCTGGAAATGCTGATAATTATGGCTCTGATGAGGGTACAGAAAGCGCGCCTGATACTAATGCTCTGTTTTCCTGGTTATATGCTGGTCCTTCAAGTGGGGGACAACTGTCAGCTTGGACTCGTATGCGAGAGGAGAAGTCACATCAGGGTATGGAAATCCTTCGGATGCTTGAGAAGGAGTTCTACCTCTTGCAAAGCATGTGTGAGAGGAAATGTGAACATCTAAGCTATGAGGAGGCTCTGCAGACTGTGGAAAATCTTTGCTTTGAAGAGCTCAAGAGAAGGGAACATGGTGGGAAGCTTGTGTCTCAAAGTTATGAGGCTGTTCTGAGGAAGCGACAAGAAGAGCTTGTTGAAAGGCAGAATGATGAGATGTTCATCAGCAGTAGATTTGAGTTGGATGCCATCTCTAACGTTCTTAAGGAGGCACAAGCTCTGAATGTCTCTCAATTTGGGTATGATGATACTTTGTCTTGTATGACATCCCGTCTCTGTGATCTGGACTCTGGTGAAGATGATGATTGGAGAATGCATGACTACTTGCATCAAACAGACACTTGCATAGGCGGAGCTATTCAAAGACAGAAGGAGCAATTATCTGTCGAGGTGGGTGGAATTATCATCTTTTTATCAAAAGGTTTTTACAAGCTCTATGTGCTTGATATCAGAGACTCATCCATTACGTTCTGGTTGCAGCTTAACAAGATTGATGCAAAGATCATGCGAAGTGTCACTGGCATGCAGCAGTTGGAGCTCAAGCTCGGGCCTGCCTCTACCTTTGATTATCGGACGGTTGTTCTGCCTCTTGTAAAGTCTTTTTTGCGGGTCAGTATGCATGCTGTTCCAATTAAATATTTCAAATGCCTAGACATCATGTAACTGATTTTGTACTTACACCTTTTGCTGCATTCTCTTTGTTGGGCAGCTGCACTTGGAGGATCTGGTAGACAAAGATGCTGCAGAGAAGTCTGATGCTGCAAGAGAAGCTTTTCTGGCAGAACTTGCACTGGATGCTAAGAAGAATGTTAATAAAGGAGGTGATTCGAAACAAACAAACGAGAAGTCAAAGGACAAGAAGAAAAACAAAGATTATAAAAAGGCTAAGGATATAAAGGTTGTAACAATCTTGACTCTGATTCGGTTAGTTTTACTGAGGTTATGGTATCTGATGTCTTGTAATGCTCTAGTGCTGATGTTGGTTGATGCTTTCCAGGCTGTGAGCTCTAATGATCAGCTTCCATTTTATCAGGAAACTGCAGAGCGATCGTAAGTCTTTCCTATCTATCACTTGTAAATATGTGGCACTAGTTTGTAATGTTAACTACACCACCCCTCACCATCACGACCAATCTTTGCAACCTTGAGCATCTTATCCATTTTTATCTTTCTTGTTATGTGGATGGTTGCATGCCACTATATGATAGATACTGGTCATGTTGAGTTATTTCTAACTTGCATCTGCATCTAGACAAAATGTGTTATTGATTGATTATTTGCTGCATGGTCTTTTAAGAAGCCCTGCTTCGAACATGAATTTCTGTTGACATGGCTTAAAACCATAGGTCATCATGTGCATCTTGAATATGAAAGAGTAGAGATCCAACATGTGTTTGTGGCTTCATGGTTATGATTTGGTCTTGAATCACAAATAATATTGTTGGACGACTATGCTTGTAATTGGAAAAACTATTATTGAAAAGAATAGCCATAAGGGGGTGCCTCTCTCAAATAATTGAGGGGAGGGGGCGCCGAACCGCCCCATACTGGTGCAAACCGGGTAGTTCACACCTGTAGCGCTCCGAACCATCTAGTTCGGAGCAGTTTGGGTGATTTTCCGAACCGAAGGGCATAATTGTTTTGGTGGTTATGCTTTGGTTCGGTTCGGTACACCCCAAACTGGGTAGTTTAGGGCAGTATCGCTTTCCTTGTTTGGTGATGTTGAGACTAATGGACAACGGGATAATTAATTTTAAGTATATAAGCTTTTAGAGAGCATAATTTTTTCCTTGCTGAGATCAGTCTTTATTCCTTATTGGATATAGTTCACTAACTAGTTCTAGTTTTAGATGAATAAGATGAATGTTGAGTCCTTTATTAGTCAAGATGTCTTGTAGACTCTGCTTAGAGGCAAGGGAAATTGGAATGAAGAAGTAGACCATTTTATTGAAGCAAGAAAATGATTTTTGTGCTCCACAAATGAGATCAGGTATTTTACATGTTCGATCACATCAAGTTCTTGGGGAGCATTTGCTGAATTTCTTGAAATTGATTGGTTAAATGATTTTGGACATGCAAAGCTTTGTTGAAGCGCTTATGCCACCAACCCCGTGTATGAGATGAGTTGGCCTACTCAGCTCAGTAAATTTAATAACATAAGTCTTTCAAAAAGAAAAGGTTATGCGTTGTTTGCATGACTTTCCTATTGTTCTTCAATCTGCAGCCTGTAGAGCATTAGTTGGAATGGGGAATAATAGGAGAATTGCATAGCTATTTAAGTTCTCAATTCTAGAATTCTATGTTATTCTATCTCTTCTTATTTTGCTAGATCATTAAATGGTAAAGCCCCATTTTGTTCAAGGTTATTAAGATGAAAAGGCGCCCTTAAGGCGATAGGACCTCTATGTCGCCTAAGGTGCTAGGCACCAAAAAAGGTGCTCGCCTCAAGAAAGGAAGGCGCTAGTTTAAAAGAAAATCAGTAAATGTATAGAAATAATTACTGTATGTATCTGAAAATAACACAAGCATTATAGGATTAGTCATTCAAGTTTCCACATCAAAAATCATAATTGTGTTGTACATTAGGTATTGTGTTTCACATCTTTCAAAACATCATATCAAAATATTACTTTTCAGTTTTCATATTATATTTTTAAACAAAAGTCCATAAAATAAACCACTGGGCACCCTTTAGTAGCTTCAAAGTTCAAATGTGATAACAAAATACCACTTCCCAAAACATATTTGATATTTCCAAGTAAAATATAATGCAAAAGGCAAATCATTGAACAACAAAGTGTCTGTTCCTGTGTGTAGCGCTTTGGGTAGCAAGGCTTTGAAGTTCATGTGGTTGCTGGGTACTTTTGTCAAGCAGTTGGTGGGTAACCACAATGGCTGACCGAAGTGCAAGGCCGATGAAGGGGTCTTCCGGTAGTGAGGACCGGCTGAACCATGGGCAAGATGAGGACAACCAGACGTGGTCCGGTGTGGTGCAGGGCATTCCTCAGCAACCTACGTGGACGAACCACCGAATCTCCGAGGAGGAGATTGAAAACCTCCAGCGGTACTTCGTGGAGGTTCTGGATCTATCGGAGGAGCGAGTGGAGATGACAAGGTAGGCGTGGGAAACGAGGGTGGTCGTCGCTTGGAGCCTCGGGCGAAGGGTTCCTGTTGAATGGTTTGCTCGGGATCTCAAGATTGGGGGAAGTTGGAAATCATGGTGGAGGACCACAATGTCTTCCGGTTTTTGATGCGAGGATGACCAAAATGCGGCTTTGATCGGCGGGCCGTGGGTAGTGGCCAGGCAACTGCTGGGGACGAAACCATGGGCATCGGATTTCATCCCCAACGTGGATAAGGCGAAGAGGTCGGAGGTTTGGGTTCGGCTACCCTACCTTCCGTTGGAATACTGGGAGGAGTCGATTATAGAGATAGCGGCGGTGGTGGGCCGGCCTATAGTTCTCAACGGCTTCATCGAACATCTCCAAAATCTAGGCTATGCTCAAGCCAAGATTAAGATCAATGCCCTAGAATCGCTCAAACTAGGGATCTTAAACTGGGGGCGAGGTAGCTTCTGGCAAAACTTCATCTACGAGAATATTCCGGCCTTCTACTACTAATGTGGCAAAATCGACACAAAGATGAGGACTGCCTTTTTTCGCTACTGGTGTCGACATTGAGGAAGGAAAGGCGCAATAGGGTTTTCCCTGCCCCGATGTGGTGGAAACGGACCGGGAGGTGGTAGCTTGGATGGAGGAGGGGTCGGGAATCGAGAGTAGGTTGGTGTTTGGCCTGTGGCTGGTTACGACCAAAATCTAGCAGTCAAGGGTTGCCAGGAGCGGGGTGTAGGTGAGAAAAATGGATGAGTCCACCTTAGGGCCGAGCTCGTCCCAGTCTGGACCGAGTTCCTTTAGGAACAGACTGAGTTCGCTGGGTTTGCCACGTAATTCCAATAGATGGCAGATGTCGCCCAAGGTAACTCATTGACGCTCACCAGAGAAGATAATCCTCGCCCCTGAATCGGCGCAAATCAAGGTGAGAGCAAATCAACTCAGCTCTGATCCCGAGTTGGATGTTAAGGCGGGTAGGACCATGGGATGGCCCCAAAGGAGCGGCAATGTGGGTCAGGCTAGTGGGCCGGGCATCACGGACGCAGAGATGACTGAGGCGAGCTCTAGTGTGGGCCAGAAGCCCACCCTCGGAGCGGACTAAAGTGGGCTATGAGGAGACCGATCAAGCTTAGCATAGGGCTATGATACGCCTCCCCCCAAAAGCCCACGCCTTCTTCCCCAAAAGGTGAGCTCGATCGACACCACCGCACTCCACCGACTTTGGCAGTGGCTTCTTTGCCTGGGACGCTGGTCGCCACTTAGGCTAGAGGTAAAGCAGACCAAGCAGCGATGGCTGGGAGGATTAGGGACTCGGAGTGTAGGGGGCGGTGAATGGGGAGCGATGCGATAGAGTTGGGGCCTAGGGTGTTGACGATGACTGGTGAGGCGGCGGAGACAGAGCTGGTTGGACCGGAGATGACGGTCCAGGAGGAGGTGGTCGACGGCCATGTCCAAGCTGTCTGGTAGCTCAAGGCAGCCTTGGCGGTTGGGCTTTAAAACCCGTGCAACGGTGATGAGGTTCAAGGTGGTGCAGCGGGTGGTGCGAGCATGGGCGGGGCCGGCGAGGGGATCGAGGGCGGCGATTAGCTGGAGGATTCTTCTTCACCAACATAAGCTCTTGTTTTGGAACTGTAGAGGGGTCGAGAAGCCTTTCTTCTGAGCCACGTTTAGGAGGTTAGTGCAGTTGAATGAGCTGGATGTGTGTCCTTTTGGAGACAAGATTGTCATGTCGGAGCGTTCAGCGAGCTAGATGGCGATTTCCTCCATTATGGGGCTTCTATGCAATTGAGCCTTAGGGCTTGTCCGGAGATGTAGTGGTGGCGTGGAAATTGGGTTTTGCCAATTTCTACAATTTTCATAGGTGTAATCAGCAAGCTATTATGGTAATTTTCGAAGGCAATGGCAGTCCTTGGTTTTATTTACAGTCTGTGCTAGCACAGATTATAGGGGGCGTGGAGGGTTATGGTGTGAGGTATCTTGTATGGTGCAATAGGGTACCTCCATTGTGGTTGGCAGGCGACTTTAACTGTATTGATGGGTCGCAAGAGAAACAAAGGGGCAGGGTATTCTCGGGCAAGGCCGAGGTCAGGAAATTTCAAGACTTCATCACTGCCAATGGTCTAGTGGACCTTGGGTTCGTCGAGCCGAGGTTCACTTGTTGCAACAACTGCCAGGGTTGAGCGAGGGTTTGGAAGAGGATTGACAGGACTTTTGCTGTGGTAGGATGAATCCAGCACTTTCCGGATTACCATGTATGTCACCTACCCTGTATTGGGTCAGACCACAGCCCTATCCTCGTATGCACGCAGTCCCCCATTTCTTATTGTTGCCTCTTCCGCTTTGAGAAGATCTGGCTTTCGTACACGAGGTCTTGGGACATAGTCAGGGAGGTGTGGTGTATGGCAGTGCGGTGTGACGTGATGTATCGGGTGACTCGCAAGCTCCAGTTACTCAGGCGTCGACTCCGGAGGTGGAACCGAGAGAAGGTGGGTGATATTTTTAGGAGATTTGAAGAGTCTGAAGACTCGATTGCCTCTCTCTAGTCCAAGGAGGAGCAGGATCGGGGTATGTGTTTGGAGGATCTGTCAGAGCCGAGATCAAAGCTGTCTATGCATCACTCTTTCTTATGCCAGCAGAAGACCTTCTAGCAGCAAAAGTCCAGAGTACAATAGATTTTGGAGGGCGATTGAAATACTTTATTTTTCCACCGATCGACAATAATTAGGAGGCAAAGAAATACTATCTAAAGCCTTAGGGACAGTGGTGGAGTGATGACGGAGGATGCAGGGGCCATTAGTTTGGAGCTTTTGCAGTTTTTCAGTTAGAGTTGGTCGACCTAGCCTGAGAGCAGAAATTCTATTTTCAGCCTTATACCTAAGGCGAGAGCGGCTTTCTGGTCGATGGCGGAGGACAAAACGCCCTTATTATGCCTCGATTTTGGAGGGCGGCCTTCTTTAGGAGGTACTAGGCTATTATCCAACACGAGGTGGTAGCTTCTATTAGTCAGTTTTTTGGCACGACATCGATGCCGAGGGAATGGAAGGAGACGTTCGTTACCTTGATTCCTAAGCGGCAAGATGCTACTGAGTTAAGTCACAACAGGCCTATCAGTTTTTGCTCTACTCTATACAAGGCTATCGCGAAGATCATGGTGTTTAGACTTAGAAGGATTCTTCCTAGTCTCATTGGCCTCGAGTGGGGAGCCTTTGTTGGTGGTCACAACATCTCCGACAATATTCTTATTGCTCAAAAGTTCATGCATGATTTGCAGAGAGCCTTGTGTTGATGGAGTCTCATGGCTGTCAAGCTGGATATGGAGAGAGATTACGATTGGATGAGCTGGTGCTTTCTCTCTTATTTCTTGGAGAGTTTTGGGTTTCATGAGGACTAGATCCGTTGGATTATGGAATGCGTTTAGACCCCGTCCTTCGCCATCCTGGTGAATGGCATGCCCACTCTCTTCTACTCCACTATTGGTCTTCATCAAGGTTGCCCCCTCTCCCCCTACTTATTCATTATTTGCGTTGATGCCTTATCCCGAGTCCTTTGGGCCGCTTCTTTGACATAGGTCATTGAGGCCTATAGGCCTGCCTCGATAGTCGAACCAATCTCCCATCTTTTTTTTGCGGATTATTGTATTCTCGTTATTCGAGCTATGAGACAGAGTGCCATAATGATTAAGAGTATCTTGGAGGACTATTGTGTTGCATCAGTCCAGCGAGTCAACTTAGCCAAGTCAGTAAGAGAGATTTTGGGGGATGGAGAACAGGTTGGCTGCAATAGATATTTGGGGGTATGCATCATGGGGAGACGACTGCAGAGGGCAGAATGTGGTGAGATTGAGCAGAGCATCAGTCAGAGGCTGGAGGGGTGGCAAGTAATCGTCCTTTCTATGATGGGTAGAGTGATGGTGAGATCTGTCCTCAGCTAAGTCCCGGTCTACCTTTTGTCCAATACGATTCTGCCTAAGATGCCGTTGTTGAGATTGGAGCGGATGTTCAGAAATTTTCTTTAGGGAATGCAGGATGGGAAGGGAGGTGTTCACTTGGTGGCCTGAGAGGTGCTTTGTCAGCCTCGCAGCAGTGGGGACTTGGGCATTTGCATTCTACTGATGAGGAGGGTGGCTGGCTAGACTTGTGGCCCAGTATCTGCTTGAGCCCGAGGGCCTGTGGAGTGCTTTGATGAGAGCCAAGTATGGCAATCAGACCATAATATTTGATTTTCGGACTGATCGACACTGCTCCCTCATCTGGCGTGACATGTGTTTCCGTGCTCCGAGGGTGCTACCTTGGATTAGATTGGTGGTCGGCAACGACTAGTCAATTGATGTGCAGAACGATACTTGGATTTTTGACCTACCTCTGCAGTTATGGCCCATCATATTTGATGTAGATAGCTCAGTTCTTAGGGTGTGTGACCTTCTTAGCCCAGGGGAGAGGAGATGGGATGTAGCGATGGTTCAACGGCAATTTGGGGAGCAGTTGGCAGAGAGGATCCTAGCCGTGCCGATTCCAAGGGGGGGTGGATTGGATAGGACTTGGGGCTCGACCTGCAGATCCAAGGTGAGGATCTTAGATCTCGAGAAGCTGTATAGAGCTATGGTGCCACGTTCGATCGATAGGAGTTGGCTATGGAGGCTTCACATTCACCCATGAGTCGCCTTGTTCCTATGAAAGTTGTGTGGGGCTATCTTCTGACCAGGGGTGTGCTCTGCTGAGGCTTTCCCCTACTTGTGACGGATGCCCAAAGGTGGAGGAATTAGTGGAGCATGTTCTATTTGGCTCCTCGAGGACAGTCTTAGTGTGGCGCTTAACAGGTGCTGTCTACTGTTTCCTATAGTCTCTGACCTCGGTGGCGACGTTCCTAGATTACCTAAAGAGCTCCGTGGAGAGATCAGTCATTGAGGCCAGTGGTGTTAGATGCGCCTATGTTGCTTATCATATCTGTGGATAGAAACACTGAAGTTTTTGAGGATAGATGGCAAGAGTCCGAGGATTGTTGCTGATAGGGCGCTTATCCATGCAGTAGGGTAGACTCAGGCTCAGACTGTTCAAGGAATCGGGATTGTGAGAGACACATGGGGCTCCCATTCAGCTCTGATAGTGCCTTGGCCGATATTTATCGTCTGAGAGCTCCCTCCCCGAGTTTTCTTAAGGTAAACTTTGACGACAATGTGTCCGATAACGGAAGGAGAGGTGGGGCTAGGTTTGTTATCAGAGGCCTTGATTCCAATTAATCGCGACAAGGGATTTGTGATAGTTCTGCTGAAGCGGAGATGAGGGAAGATTGGGAGGGCATCTCTTATTTTTTTCTCGTCCTAGGGGCTGATCGAATTCATCTTGAAGGGGATTCGGCCACTGTTATTGGGTGGATCCAGAGTCACACTAGGGCAGGTGTTGAGCATTCTCTTCTGTACGATATCCGTGGTCTGTTGTGGGACTGTGTGGATTCCCGTCTCAGTCATGTTTACTGGAGGCGAATAGGGCGGCTGATTAGGCGGCTTCGTACGTTGCCTAGCACTCCGGTGGCTTTTTATGGGATAGTTATGAGTCTTCCCCTTCCCCTCTTCGCCTTCTTCTCTTTTCTGATTTTGTTGGTTGTACTCATGCTAAAATGGTATGAAGTTATCCGTGTTATCAAAAAAAAAAAAAAAGAGTAGCCTTTTATTTCTAAGGAGTCAAATAGACCAAAATAACCCATAAAGTAAACCTAATAAAGCTCTAAAAGAATGGGCAGGAAAGGAGTAGGAAGAATATTTCTGGATATTAGAGAGGCGCTAGCCCACGCACCTCTTTGTCCCAAGCGTTTTCCTTGGCATTGCCTCAGTAAACTCGCCCTGCTTGGGGACTTTTGAGGTGCTAAGGGGCTTCCTCGCCTCGTCTTAGTGCCTAGGCAAGCATTCAGAGCTTGTTACTGAATTGTGTCAATCCTTTACCTGGGCCTTATTGATGTGCAAGAATTTTTCATTGCATATATTGAGAAATTAATGGTGAGTTAACCATCATAACTTATAATTGTTTCTTGACGTGTTCGTGTGCCTCTCAGAAATATGTTATAGGCTAAATCCACTCTTTCTACTGTATCCTGTTATTTTGATCTGTCTTCCTGAATCTTTTATCCTCAATTAATATGCTTCAACTCATTGTCTTTCACCTAATTCCTTGGTTTTGTCAACGTTTTGGAAATGATCATGACTTCATTTCCAGAAAGTGACATGTTGCTGGTCCTTTAACACAAATTTGCCTGTGTCGGCTTCTTTACTTCACTCAATTTGCTAGTTAAGCTTTGTTAACATGTATAAAGGCACTCTGTAGAGTTTCTACATGGTGAGCGACTTAGCATCTATACTTGACATTATAGTCATTTTTTAATATGTTTATATTACCCATTGTTGGTCTTTGCTGAAGTTCATGTGTTGGCTGCTGGAACCAACAGAATCCTCTTAAAAGCAAGCGCTTAATTAGGCATAATTTCTTTACTAGCAACCATATTTTCATGCCACCTTTTCCACTAACAAGTATAAAGTTCACTCTCTAATGTGCAATCTTCTATCGAAACATTTTTTGGTGCTTGACTTTCATGCATTGTCAGATTTTAGTGCCCCAAAAAACAATCTTCAAAGATAAAACAAAGGAGGGTGGCCTCGAAGCTCATGGGTAAAAAGTGAGCAGTGTCTGCTCACGTGTCAAAAGGCAGGTTTACTCGCTCGCGTCCCTTGATTCTATAACTCTCTTTCTAGGGGGTAAAGTTGACTGCATGAGAACCTAGTACTCTGATGATTTTTAAACTGTACATGAACTCTTTGATTATTGTGATTGATTATTGTATCACAAGACCCTTGAGGGGTGTGCTGTGTACATGGTCCACACAAGTGATAACATTTATACACATGCCTACCTTATTCAACATGCATTGCTGTATGTGTGAGGGCCGCGACTAGGTGCTATCCACATTCATGAGGGCCATTACAAGTCCAGAGATTGCTATTTATGGAGCCCATTGCATGTCCAGGCCTTAATGTTTCCCAGTAAACTCTGTACCAACTTAAAATGGGTCAAGCTGAGTTGATTTTAAGCTCATATAGTTTTTGCATGCTTGTATTGAGTAACAATACGTGTCATGCAATATTCCTAAGAGTCGTGCATCAAGAAAATGAAAAAATGTACCTACAAATTGTTATTTGTCTTGTTGTAGCAAAGAAAGAAAAGTCTAGATGGACGCTTTTGACCTCCAAATCCTGGTTTGATGAGACACTTTTTATGCCAAGCCCTCTATAACATAGTGTTTTCTCTTTTTTCCCTTTTTCTGAGAGAGGCATGAACCTATACCATTATTTTAGATCATCTCTGAGTGAATATGCTCACTTTGCTTGGATCTTGGACCATGTCTCTAAATTGAGATTCACATGACTCATATCAATTGCCTTCTAGAGCATCTGCTTGCTTAATTTATTAAGCTCTCTTCTTCCAACACTTGCATACATAAGCAAGTTGGTAAACTTAAAAAGTTTCATTCTTCATCCTGCTGTACTAATCCTAGAGGGACACAGGAAGCCTAACACAGCAGCACAGCCATTATTGATGGGCTTCATTTTTGAAGATTGAACACTGAACCAAGTGGATTGGATTATCTCCATCAAAATTGGGAGTATTCAAGAATTTTTCTACCAAACTTTATGATGTTCTGTTAGTCTTTCAAGGAACTAAAACTCCTCATCCTTGGTGAAACGAAGAGTTTTGGTAGGGACGCAAGGTGTATATGCAGCAGCTGGAGCTCATTTACTTTAATAGCATCCTCTTCCAACTCATGTTCTGATAATTCAACTTTCTTCATAATAGCTCACAATTTGTCGATAGTGGCTATTTAATAAAATTATTAATCACTTTAATGGTATGTGATAACTTTTCTGCTCATATCTTATCTCGATTCAATCAAATTGTAACTTTCAGTTCTTTTGGGAGTTTCTATCCAAAATTATTAATCACATATTGTACAAGCTGATTTAGGTCATTGCTATACATTCCGGTGATCACTGTAGTATCTGGTCGTTTCTTTTTAACTCTTTTTTTCAGTATAAATATGTTAAAATGCAGAGAGATGCAAGTTGATCCTATACTTGGCAGAAGTTTTGACTTATACAGCTGTTGACCTAGTCAATATGCATATTTTGCTGCAGTGAGTTTCTTGCTGATGGTGACCTTTTTGAGCCTGAACACATGATAAATGGTGATCACTTGAAAAAAAAAGAAGAGGAATTTAGGTGTAGGGTGGAACTCGAGGCAGAGGAAAGAAAGCTTGAGGAAACTTTGGAGTACCAAAGGCGCATTGAAGATGAGGCCAAGAAAAAACACCTTGCAGAGCAGTTTAAGAATGCCACAATGTTCTCAAAAAATGCAGTAGAAGAACCATGTGCTATTAATTCAAACCCAAGTCTGGATTATCTGGCCAGATTGCATAATGATATTCCTCCAGCTCGTCTAGAAGGCATTGGTTTCGGTGATTTTCATTTCTCGGAAGAAGCCATGCACAAGGACCATCAAAGTTTTAAGTTCAACCAGTCTAGAAATAAATCTTGTAGGCTGGATCAGAGGCTAAATTCAGAAGCACAGCAGTTTAGTGGTGACTACAGCGAGAAATGCCATGAAACTAAAACTGATGAGGTACAACCTTTTGGCCAGGACAATGGAATTCCAGACAAAGGGAGCTTGAAATTGAACGGAATAGAGAAAAATGGAAGGCCTGTAAAATATGTCAACAATTCTGGCCCTCAAAAGATCAAGAAAACCAACAGCCAATCACATTTTAAACGCAAGCAAGGTATGCACTTTCTCACTTATTGATTTAGCATCTTGTTCTTTTAAAGATCTTCCAAATGTTTTCTGTGATTCCAATTTCTTACTTGATAATTTAGGAGATTTCTCCCTTTTGTGACCTGTTACTTACATTTATGATTTCATGTGTTTCTCTACGGATGAACAAATCTGCTCCATGGGTTGAAGTTGAATGGTCGATTCTTGTAATTTCAATATTAGTTTTATGTGTCCTTTCCATTTCCATTTGATTATGAATTTGCTTTTCTCATATGACATAGGGAAGACTTGTTTGCCATCTCAACTCACAAGTTCATTCATTATTTTGCATGCAGCACAGTCAAACACATGCAGATAGGTGTCTCTGTATATTTCTTTTCTCTTTTAGAACTTCTAATGATTTTTCATCTTTCGTCAGAGTTCTTAGAAATAAAAAAGGGGCCTTGCTGTGAAATCTCCATGACCGGCTGGCCAACTTTATTAGTTGCATTTTAAACTTATGCAACCACTATGCAGTCCTTTTGAAATGTTGCCCCAGTCTTGGGAAGAGTCAATCTAAGGGGGAAAATTTCTAAGTCTGATATAAGAGCTGCTTTCATGTTTGAGTTGATGATGTTGGATTCAAAAAAGTTCAGATTCATTAGAAATCAAAAAATATATCTGCTTTAACTCGGTTTATTAGAACACACTAGTTGCCCCCCTGTTTTGGTTCTATCTCTATGATGAGATTCTTTCTGGATCTTAATTAAAGTTTTTGTCAAAAAGGAGCATTATTTGCTAATCAATCTTTTGAGGACCAATTTTTAATGAGTGGAATGGCAATATAGGTGCATTTGACTTGATTTCTTAATTCTATCCTTTCAAATGCTTGTACGACTTGGGAAAATTTGGTTTCCCAATTCCTTTAGCTAGTTTTAGTGAAAGAACTACAATTCATTTTATGACCATTACTTTTTACCAACATCAAAACTCCTTGCTGAAGCAAATATAGTGGTTTCCCAAGTTTTTGATTAACTTTTCGCCACTCTTTTCCTCATTTTTTGTTTTTTTAATTAATAAACCCTTTGTCCTACCTAATTCCCATAAGTAAATTTGTTGACATATCAGTAGAATCGAATAAAATCTTGTCTCCATGATGCAAAAAGTAGAAAGTCTATGGTTCTACACCTGCTTAAAGTTTTTTGACCATCCATGGCTCCATTGATGTTTTTGTCAAGCCTTGTCTTGCAACATATAGAGTTTTGGGGTCGCTCCGCAGGTGATTTCGATGATTCCATCTAAAATTACATAATTGACTTTAATACTCTACATGAGCAACCTGCATACTTTATGCTTGTTGAATAGAATTTTTAGGATGATTTTGCACTGAAGGCCTAGGTGAAATGTTACTTTGATTTCATTGATAATGGCATTAGAATCAACTGTTGAACAGATGCCCCAAAACGAAATCTCACCAGTTCCCATGAACAAGATTTAATAAGTGCCAATTAAATCAACCTGATCTGGTTGTTTAAAGGACAGTTGACAAGGATATGATGGAGCCTTTTTATGATTATACACAAATTATAAACAAGAATGGCTGGTAGTGAGGTTCAGTAACAGACGAACCTCTACCATTAAGGCAGTAAGTTGAAATTTTGTTAACGTGTTGCCTCTTAACAACATTTTACAAATGTGCTGATTGCATTTTTCTCTTTCTGTTGATTCCTGAATACGTACATACGTGTATAAAGGTGCCTATATGCATGTATCTGTATATGCACGAACATATACACTTGTGATTTAGTGTGTACGTATATGTTACACATGTACATACACACACACACACACACATGACACACCCCTTATATGTATCTACCTATTTGTGCACGAACATATATATGTGTATCTGTGGGTGTATGTTTGTGTGCGCATATATATTGCTTAATGTCTAATCTGTTCAAGCTATAAATCAAGTCTTGATGAACAGTGGATGGAAGGACTTGTGTTGTGGCTTTTCATAGTCCAGTTATTAAATTGGAGAAGTATTCTAGTCAGCTTAAATAAAATATATGGTACTGTGATATTCTAGTTTCAGTATTTAGTGTGTTTCCAGATCACCTCGTCTATGAAATGAAGATTTGATATAAATGGTAAATTAGTCTGTAATATGTTTTTTACAATTAGCTCTTAAAGGGTAATTGATGTCATACATGTCAGCACCAATCCAACCAAGTCTACCATCTCTTGTCCTCATTTTCTTGTGCTCCGTGCGAACAGAGATAACAGTGAAGCTATATATGTAGAAGCATGCAATAACATGGCATCTTGTCTTGAATTCAAAAATTTAGAGTAGTTAATAGAAACAAAAAAGGAGTCCGCATCCAAGGGAAGAATTTATGGCAGGTTTTCACGGATTGAATTCAATAATTTAATTTTTATAAATCAGAGAGCTAAATAATTTGAAAAAAGGCACCAAACATTGTAAAACTACCAGTCAATAGTGAAACAGCTAGATAGGGCAGTTCAGACAACTTGTGTGAATTTTATTTCCTAATGAAAAATTGATTTCTTGTGGCCAGGAGATAATGGAACAGAGACATTGAGACCATTGCATGCCGAATTGGATGATGAAGAGAGGTTCCAAGAGGACCTAAAAAAGGCTGTACGCCAAAGCCTTGGTAAGCTCATAACCTTGTATTATACGTGTATTTTTTTTTTTTTTGAAATTTCCTTCTATATCTTTGTGTATACTACATATTTGGATTGCTAGAATCAAATTAGGTCACATGTGGGCCACTTGTTCTTGTATAAGGCAGTCCACTTCTTTAGCTCTTCATTATTGTCAAGAAGCTCACCATAGATGTTCTTCGGTTCTGAAGGATCTACATTGGGACTGGTAGCTTGTATGGAGGAAATGACAAATCTATAGTACGTATTTTCTGCCGTATTCGCTGCAATATGGCTGAAGTGGAAGCAGGATCCAATAGCCGCCATATATCCTCCTTATTCTTCTTTAGCATGCTGTCACTCCTCTGCTGCTTCGAATTCTTGCTTGGAAAGGCATGTAGATCTAAATCATGGATGGTGGCTCCTGGTGGAATCTTCTTGGAGGATTTCTTTATGCTACAAAAAGTCTCCATCATAGATGCAATACGACCACCACCTCTCAAGTTTTCCTAACTAAGGAGGTCTTCCTGAACTTTGGATCTGCCCTGCTGGTCGCAGAACTGGAGCCCGACTCATAGTGTGAGGGCCCAAATAGAGCCTTATGCCTCGCTACCTTATCGTGCTTCCACTGATCATCTAGGCTCGCCTGAATGGCAGCCTGGATTTGTGCTTCGTCATTTGGAGTGAACACCTCCTCTGTCTCTCTGGAGTGATAGCAAAGTGGCTCTGCCGCTTGGTAGTCCATCTCTACCTTCTTGGAAATCCTCTTTGCTACTGTGAAATTAGTGAAATGCTTCATTAGCTGCCGAACTTCCTTTGGGCATTTTGTCATTTTGGCATTTTGGCACGTAGGTACATTGGGATAATCAACATGATTACTCTTCCTCCCTTAAATTGTGTTGCACTAGTTGCACTTCCAGTAGTGCCGATTCAAGAGCATTTGCCTATGATCCTAACTAATGTCACACATGGGTCTTTTTTTCTCGATATTTCCATTCCTGCAGGTTTATCAAGCATATCACTTTATTAATTATTTAGAAATAGTAAAATTTTGTTCCAATACAAAAAATATTTTTTACTTCAAAAAATATATCCGACTTATCTAATATATAGTACTAATTTTTATATTTTTTAATTTATTTATATATTTTAAAATTTAAAAATATATTTATATATCATAAGTTCAGAAAAATATGTTTTTACTTCAAAAAATACTTTAGAAATATGAAATACATACTACTAATTTTTCATTTTTTTGTATTAATTACATATTTTTAATCTTTTTTAAATTTAAAATTAATTTTTAAATATAAATATTTTAGAAAATTAATTTGAGCTTGGATCCATGTAGAATCTTATTATGGCTTTTATATGTATTTTTTCTAAGCTTGTGGGTATGCATTAAAGGCTCTTTCTTATTTTTAAAAAAAATTAGGCTTAGGTTGCTATGTGCATGATCGTGTCAGAATTTGAATAAATGGACACCAAATTTAGATGAATAGTAGCTTTAGAGGTGGCGATCAGATTGGGTTAGATCAGATACGGGTTGGGTTGGATGCGGGTCGGGTTAAAAATTCATCAACCTAAACCGGACCTATTTATTAAATAGGTCAAAATTTTAAATCTGAACCTGACATTTTTGTTAAATAGGTAATCCGACCGGACCAACATAACCCATTTATGGAACAAGTTAAACGGGTTAAACGGATCAGACGGATTTTTAACGGGTTAAATGGATATAAACATGTTAAACAGGTTTAGCGGGTTGTGTTAAACAGGTCAGAAACATGTTAAGTAGGTTTCAAACAGGTTAAACAATTTTTAAACAAGTTAAATGGGTCGGGTCATAATCCGACCCAATTATTAAACAGGTTAAACGGGTCGAAGGTTTAAACCTAAATCCAACCCATTTAATTAACAGGTTTAGATGGGTTGACCCATTTGCGACTCAAACCAGCTTAAAGCGGATCGTTCGCAAGTCGAGTTGACGGGTCAGGTCATAAATTGCCACCTTGAGTAGCTTGCATGCTCTTAAATAAGCTTGTGCTTTTACAACTAATTTTTTAATTTAATTTAATTTTTTTAATTTTTAATCCAAAATGATATTTTTTAATTTTAAAAAATATATATAATACAAAAATTAAAAATTTTAGTGGGATTGTGTAAATTGTCATAGATCTATAACATATCATAAAATCATGCGAAAACCAAAAATTTTGGCAGGGTTTTCCCTTATTTTAGAAATATTGAGGCATTTTTTGGCATTGAGAAAAAGAGGAGGAAATGAGGTAGGGGGAAGCATATCTGATTTTGGGTTGGATCCTTCTTGAATCGTCGCATTTTTTTTGGCTGGGGGGTTGAAGAAAATTTGAACGAAGGCCTGAGAGGCCTTCCTAACACTTAGAGAGGAAGGGAGGGAGAACAGATTCGGACCGGTTCGATCTGGTGCGAATCGGTTGGTTCGCACCAGTTCTGCATGGGATCGGCCGGTTCAGATGGGTTCCGAGCAGTTCGAGGCTTGTTCGGACCGGTTCCGACCGGTTCGGGGTCGGTTCTGACTCTCACAGTCGGTCGAACTGATCCGTTCCCACGCCGGATCGGCTCAGTACGGCTTGAACTGGATGATTCGGCCTGGTTCGGTAGACCATGATTGGCTGGATAATCAGGCTAAACATAACTTGTAGGTCTACATTGCTTCAAGTCTTTATTGAAGCAAACTTGGCCCACCTTGGCTTGGCCACCTAGATATCTATGTACATTAATATTTGTTTCTTACTCCATTGGCTCATCCAGGTCAATCTTCCTTTCTTTCCTTTTTGTCTAGCTGTGGCCTCAAGCTTTAATGCCAAGCTCTCTTTCTCTTCATCATGGCCTACAATGATCAAAATTCGAAGTCTCCCTTGGAGAATCTATTTAAACATTAATAACAAAATAAAATGTCAAACAATGAAAAATAGATAGAAGAAAAGAAAAGAGATAGATCGAATAAATGCATATGATTTAACATATTCTCAACCAAGGTTCGCTGTTTCAGCACCGGATCCCGTACCGATGCTATCCTATTATAGTGTCAGTACACCTGGTATGGTATCCGGTTCAGCATATTGAGTGCGATATGCCCTCTGTACCGCATACTGGCTCGATACCGATATGGTACGGTACGGTCAGTATGCACCGGTATCGATTGGTATGGCAAACTTTGCTTTTAACTAAGTCTTAATTCTAAACTAGTTGAGGTTGACTATGTGATCCTTTCCTCCAATTTTTGCTTTGTTTAGGGGCACACTTTTTGAAAGATGCGAGGATGTTAAGTCATTCCTTACTACTCATCCCATATGATTTTCTGTCTACCTCTTAACTCTTTTCTTTTACAGGTTCAAATCATTGCTTTGTACTGGTGCATCCCTTAGCTTACGTTTTATATGTCTAAACCATTCAAGTCATCCTTCTCTCAATTCGTTCTCAATTGGTGCTAGCTCTACTTTTTTATTAATGACTTTAATTCTTGTTTTATCTTTTTCTATTACCATACATCTATCTCAATATTTTCATCTCAAACACACTCATCTTGAACATACTAGGCCAAATACTATTCTTAGACTCCTATTTTTTCTTCATGTATCCCTCTCGTGGAAACATGATGAAATTAATCCTGTTTTAAACAAATTTTGAGGAACTGATTTTAAAGTGGTATGTGCTGCTCCTTATAGTGGTTTGTACTGCAGTATCTAGCATGCTGTATTGCCTGGTATCAGCAAACCATGAGCATATATGGGGATCCTCCACTATATGTGGCCATATTGATACATGATCAAACTGCTCCAATACCATGTATCTAAAACCTACTTTTAAGGGTATTGTTACATGAATTAATCAGGTTCAAGATGATCCCTTAATAATCCCATCAATACATGACCAATTACATATCAACCATTAATCTCCCAAAATACAATTTTACTTGAAATTAACAATATTACATCAAGAAATTTCTAACATTGTCACCTCTCGAGTTGCAGTATGGATAATAAGACATCTTAGCCTCTAGCCATGGTGAAACTCAATCAGTTGTTCTTTCCTAGCAACTTGGATAACATTGTCTTCAGAAGACTATTTTGGCAGCTTATTGTAATAAGGGTAAAATTAGTTGTAATCTTGTAATAAATGCAATTAGTCAGATCAAGCTGGTTTTTTCCAATGGAGGATGCAAGGTGGCAAACACCTTACACATCTCCCTTGGCCCCAAATTTGGCTTTAAGCTCTTTCCTCAGTTCCATCAACTGTGCATAGGGGTGCAAATGGGTCTGAAAGATCCGAAACTGACCTATACCTAACAAACAAGCTGCATTAAACTTGACATACCCAAATTTAAGACTCATGGATTGAAGATAGGTTGCATATTAAGACCTGTATGCTATTCCATAGAGTATGAGCCTTGAAATAATTGGGTTCAAATTGAATGCCAAATGGACTCAACTTACTGTACAAAAGTTTGTCAAAATATCTGGGCCTAACTCCATAAGCTATGACCAACCTAAATCCAACATGTAACAAGACCTAGCTTCACCTAGACTCACCAAGGGGGTGGGTAGGTATTGTTTCTAATTTGACACTAAGTTAATATAGGTTGGATCTAGGTCAAGCTAGATAAACACCTGACCCAACCCACTCGTATCCCTTGTATCTTTCACATGTGATAGTCTAAGGCCATTGACAATTAGCCTTATAATCAAGGTGTGCTGTCTCAGTACCGGGCTTTGAATCGGTGCTACCTTGTTACTATGTTGGTACGCTCGATATAGAGGCATTTTCGGTGCACTGAGTGTCACTATGCCTTCCGTACCATGTATCGGTACCGAACCAATATAGTACGGTACGCTCCATATTATCCGGTTCGATATGGTATAGCATACCATGCTTATAATATAGTAAGGAACATTCAGAAGATGAATGACGACACCATCTTAACTTGCAAGCCTTATATTGTTGGATATCCAGGGGACAATAACAACATCTCTTTCTCCACCTTGTCCACCCTAAATTATGTCTTGAAGTGACAGAAAGATCTCTCAACAGTCAAGTATATCTATGCAGATCATAGCAATATCAAGATTGGAGATTAAAATAAAGATGAAAATGAGCCATTTCACACATATGGCCAAATTTTAGATCTGAAACAAAGTAAAGTGGGAAGGCATAGAGAATGCTAAAGAGAGATTTCCAAGTTAATTTTATGCTGGAATTGCTCTAATAGCGTAAAATACTCTATGTTCAGTTCTATAGATGTTGGGAAATCATATCTTGCCTTATATCTATAAGATATGAACACATTTTTAAGCCTAGCACATATGTGAAGACTCCACCTGGAGAAGAATTAATTGTGCCTAAACTTCTAGAAAATTTTTGAATTAAGAACAAGAATATTAATAGAGAGAATACCTATGGTTACCTTGAATTCATACTGAGCCTAATCTTATCCATATTTATGGTTTTCTATTATAATACTTTATTAAATATCCTCCAACTAATTGTGGAGGCTGACAGAAAATAAAGCTGGATAACTCAAAAAATTGTGTATAGTATCTGAGACCAGCAATAGATACGTTATCTAATTATTTTTTAGCCATAGGCTATTCAAATTGTATGTTTATGGGTGGTCAAATAATGATGCTACAGTTCTTATCTTTTTATTCTTCATTTGGGGGAATTCAGTGACTAGCCTACATTATGTTATAACAAGAACAAAATTGTTTGTGTTCTGTGTGAATATGTTGAAACACCTGTTCAGTGATCATTACAGTGCTTAATATGTAGTCCTCATCAGTGTACAATTTAACTGTTTCCTTATGTGATCTGGCCTTTATATGCCCAGAAAATGATTATGCGGCCTCTATTACTGAAACTGCAAGCATTCCAGGCAGAAAAGATATATTTGGAACTGGCCTGAAAAATGCAGTTGGTGAATACAATTGCTTCTTGAATGTAATTATTCAGGTGAGTATCAGAAAAATTCTCAGTGACATCTGCTATACTTCTGAACCTCTGATTAGTTTGTTACCATCTAGTTCAAACCCTAATCATTCTTTTCTTTCATTTGAACATTCAGTCGCTGTGGCATTTAAGACGATTTCGAGATGAGTTCCTTAAAACATCATCAATGCATGTGCATGTTGGAAATCCTTGTGTTGTCTGTGCACTACATGATATTTTCTCTGCTTTGACCAAAGCATCTGAAGAGGGACAGAGAGAAGCTGTTGCGCCTACTTCTCTGAGGATTGCTCTGAGCAATTTGTATCCTGATAGCAAATTCTTTCAGGAGGTAATTTCAAAGAAGCTTGCCATTTATGATTTTGTTTTTTATCTTGAATTCCCAAGTAGTTTGGACAAGCTCCATACTTAAGGTTATCCTTATATAGCATCTTATTGGATGAGGTGGTGCTGATGGTCTTTCAGTTTGCATGTAGTTTTGTAAACATTTTTGATTTCTTCATTGTAGGAGACTTGACATATCTAATTTATGTTGACAGGCTCAGATGAATGATGCTTCTGAGGTTTTAGCAGTAATCTTTGATTGCTTGCATAAGTCATATACATCTTCTTCTGGTGAATATGATGCTGAATCACTTGAAAGTAATAGCGTGGGTGCATGGGACTGTGCAAATAATTCTTGTATAGTACATTCTCTTTTTGGAATGGACATATATGAACAGATGAACTGTTACAGTTGTGGCATGGAGTCCAGGCACCTGAAGTATACTTCATTTTTCCATAACATCAATGCAAATTCACTAAGAACAACAAAGGCATGTCTTGCACTATTAAGTTAATGCATAAGCTTGTCAGTTGTTACTATGATGGTATATGATAACATCAGCTATCTTCCTTTTCGTACTAATTATCTCCAATTCTTTGTCAGATTATGTGTCCAGATGTTTGTTTTGATGAGCTTTTGAAGATTGTGGAGATGAATCACCAGTTAGCTTGTGATCTAGATGCAGGAGGGTGTGGAAAATCAAATCATATTCATCATATTCTTTCAAGTCCACCGCATGTTTTCACAACAGGTAATTTTGCTGGCTTTTAGATTAACTTATTTCTACTCGTGCTTAGGAGTGCAAGTAGGTTTGTGGACTTTGGTCTGACACAAGCTAGACCAATGCCATAAATCTGTACTGAAGCCATATTTGAGTCCCAATCGCAGGACTTTAGAGTTACTTTATATTCATCTTGCTCAATGCAAGTAGGTAGAAACATGTGGACTCTGAAACAAACCAGAGTGCCATAAATTTGCACCTGTGTCCCAGATTTTAGTCTCACTTGGAGGCCCTGTTTGCCAACAGGGTTATGGTACAACTCTGAACCAAACTCTAAACCAAACTCTACCGATATAGAGTTGGGGTTGATATGGTTTGGTCCGTCAATTTGCCAAGACCTGAACTGACCATGTGCACCCTTATTTTTGCATTGTGCTAAACTATAAAGATATATTTTTGATGGCACTTTCTCATTGATTGGTTTTATTTTGTAGTCCTAGGTTGGCAGAATACAAATGAAAGTGCAGATGACATATCTGCAACTTTGGCAGCTATTACTACTGAAGTAGACATTGGTGTCCTCTACCGTGGTCTAGATCAAGGAAGCAAACATTCCCTTGTTTCAGTGGTATGTTCAGAAGAAAGCCAAAAGATTTCATTTTTTTTAGCAGTATGCTATAGTCTGAGTCTACTTTTGGTTCAATTCAACTTTTTTATATTTTATAATTTGTGCTACTCCTAACTTGTATTAGAGGTGAAAGAATGGTACAAGTCCAAAGTACTCCTTGTCCATGCTCAAATACGAGATGGTACCTGGAAGGTGCAATAATAGTAAGAAAACAATTGCCACAAGGGAGAGGAAAAACATAGAGATGTGATTATTAGACAACTCCCTCCCCAAGATGAAACTTTCAATCTTGTTGTAGATGATCAACATTATGATATTCTCTTTATGAAAGAGGCACCTTCTGCCTTCAACTCATACTTAACCTTTTTCCAAGTCTATTTTTAAGTTGAGGAAAGAAATGTTTGATCCCCTTCTTTTGAATGGTTGGGTCTTCATTTCTCATCTAAAATGGAACATAACTGCTAGTTTTGTCACAAATGAGCTTCCAAATGCTACATTTGACACAATTGTTCCGTTGTCTTTTTTATATTATATTCTATATAGCAAACTTTGGTGCAGGAAACGAGGCTTGGTGTTAGCAATGGTCTTTTTTTTTTCAAGGCATGACCTAGTTGATCTAATCAATAATAGGTTTGTCTTTCTATAGCCTCAAACCAAGTCATTCGTTGTGTAGTTTTCCCCGTGGTGTCCCTGTATTGTGATCTTCCATGTTCTTCATGTACATATCCACATATGTTTGGCTGCAGGAATGATGTAACTGATGCAGCTAGTGTTTGACCTTGCTACAAAACTGATGCGCCTAGGGTTTTCATCTTAAGAATGCAAATAGGTTTGGAGAACTTTACGCTTCGAACTGAATAAACCTTGTCTTTCAGTACTAAATATATTTTAATAGATTTTGGACAGCAGTGAACTAAACAATTAGAAAAATCGCACATATCAGCACTAAGATATCAAAGCCACAGGAATGCGACATTGTTACATTAAATCCACAAGTAATATTCCAGAATAATCTAAAGTATAAGATGATGGGACAATGAAATTAAAGGATCTGATATACAAGCAGAAAAAAGCTGGGTTCAATGATCCAAGAGTCAAACTAATCTGAAATAATGGGGAAAGGAATCTCAAGCAACAACACAAAAGGAGAGAGGTTTCAGGGAGTGAAATAGGAACGGGATACTAAAAGAGAGGAAGAAGGAACAGTAAGGGTGCATAACAATGTATAAAAGGAAAGGTGCCACAAAATGGCCAAGAATAAAGAGATGAGGAAAAAGGAGTGAGCAAGCAAGAAAAAGATAGAGTAGAAATAGGCAGAAAAGGAGAATAGCGAGAGCATGGTTGGCAAATAAATAAGGTTCTGATAGTTCAATATATGTCTCCAAAAGAAGAAGCGGAACAGAAGGGTGATACTTGGCGCATGAGGATTCATCAAGCTGACCCTAAATAGCTGGGAAAAAGCTAATTGATTATGATTATGATTATGTTATCGCATGTCTTTTCAACTCCCCTGCATGTCTCTTTTTCTCCTTCATACTTCCCGCTAAGGTTTGCCATAGCCGGTCGGCATCTTACCATACCGGTACCAAACTGGAATGCAGTCTTGTACTGTACCGACCAGAGTCTGCCATATCGGCCCGTACCGGCTGGTACGTACCAGTACCTCTCTGAATTGGTACCGGATCAGCATGTAATCTGGTACTGGGTTGGTTTTTTTGGAGAACCAGTTGGTACATCTTCTGTACCGGTCGGTACCAGCCTGTACCGGTCGGTATCAGCCATGTACCGGTGACGTATCGGTTCGCACCAGTACGTAAGCTTTTCAAATTTTTTTAAACCACAGCGCGGCGCGCTGTGGTTTTTCAAATGAAGTGGCCGTGGTCGGAAGTAATAAGATGCATCATCGTCTTCAACCCTAAATCTAAACATAGAAACATCAAAAATCATAAAAAATGCAATAAAAAAACATCAAACTTCACTTAATTTCACACAATAAGATCCAACAGAGATAATTTCAAGAAAAAAAAAACCACTGGAACCCAAAATCCGGTCATTCAACCGGGACCGGTATGAGACCGGTACATACCGCTTCGGGCCGGTACCGGTGTGCCGACCGGTATCGGTATGCCGGACCTTGGTACCGACACTTAGTGCATCTCGCTATCTTGTACCACATCGCATATTGATACTATAATAGGACGGTACTGGTATAGGGTCTGGTACCGAAATGGCAAACCTTACTTGTTGCTCGTTGCCCTTCTGTTTCTCTTCTCCTTCTCCTACTTTTTTTTTTTCCTTCTACTGCAACAGCCAGCTATTAGAAGACTGCACATCATTCTGTTCTATTTAGCTGTAGAATCTTGCTCATTGGATCTGTTTACACATCAGATCTGTCCTTAATTTAATGATGAGCAACTGAGTAATCAGCACTTGCTGCCTTTGCTTCTTAAGTCGATCCCTATTCTCCTTCTAACCTTACTCCTTTGAAGTTTTCTAAACAGACTTTATTTACAAAGATGTTTATCTACTCAGAAAAGGGCAGACTTTTTCTAGAATATTGTGACTTCCCTTTTCTCACAGCTTTGCAGATGGGCTGCTACCTATTTCAGTTCAACTCTAACCTGAAAACCAGCCTTATAAAATATCCTCTTGCTTTCTAAGGCCTTTAGATCTCAAATTTTCATGCTATTACCTACAACTCAACTATTAAATATCATGTCAGATCGGACCTGTTATTTGAGTTAAATTTTGCCCCAATACTTATATAGCATAGCAACCAGTACTACCTCTATACTTTTCTTTGACTAGCAGCCCAGTCCATTGCTAAATCAGATTTCGTATTTACTTTTAGTGCATCTATACCAAACTTGTGTGGCCCCCAAAACAGAGCATGGATTTTCTATTATAAGGAAAAGTAAGAACAAATGAGAAGAATATGGATAAGAAGAATATGAATGCATGACATAGATCCTAATAATCCACAACCTATATGTCCAATAATAGGTTTCCAGAACAATCAAAATATCAATCTTCTTAATCAAATAATCAAAAGGATATTTATGAAACTAGTATTCGAATTCATGATTGGAAGAGTTTTGAATAAAAATTTGTGAGCACTTCACTGATTTGAGTCCTTAATTAAATCTGAAAACTACAGAAAAAGAACAAACAAATAACTTTAATCTTGGAGAACTTCTGTAGGCAATATTAAAAGAATGAAGAACTACAAAAACACTAATCCGATGTTAGAACCTAACGAAGCATCAAAAACTCTCAAGGCGACTTCAAATCCTAAAGAGCATAATTCAAAGTCAATATGAAAGATTGAAAAACAAGGTACCAAAGCCAATATGGGAAGGTGGATATGTAAATATGAGGAGTACCCATGAGCAATGATGGAATAAAGGATAGGTGGACTCAAGGTCAGTGGTATTGGTACTAGGACCTGTACTGGTTGTCTAGTAGTACAGTACAGTACCATGCTATGCTGACTCACTGCATATCGAGAAGGGGGAGCCAAAGAGAGAATGGGACAGGGAGAAGAAAAGCGAGGAAAAGAGAGAGGGAGGGGGGGGGAGAGAGAGATGTCGGGAGAGGGAGAGAGAGGGGGCTCATAAGCCCTCCTCTCCTCCGGTCATCTACAAGCCCTGCTGGGCGGAACTCCTGTTTCGAATAAAACAGAGGCTCAACAAATTTTTCTTGGTGTTCTTTAAGTGAAGTCGGCACAGTTCGCCTTGAACCAGGCAGTTTGGGATGATACAGTGAACCCTAGGTGGATTAAAAAGATCAGCAAGGTGGATAATGCATGATATATATATAAGATGATGAGTTCGCAAGACGAATAGAACTATAGGTTCCATGGGACAATTTTGTAGCAATGTGAGCCATTATAATGATACATCTAGCAATGTGGAATATAGGGCAGTTGATAGGTAAATTTATAGAACTAATAGGTACAATGGCTAGGAGGAGAGTTAATATAGTTTGCTTGCAAGAGACTAAGTGGATAGGAGAAAAAGCTAAGAAGTTGGTAAGACAATTTACAAACTTTGGTGTACCTGGAAAGATAGGAATGAAAATGGAGTAGGAATTATTGTAGATAAAAGTTTAAAAGATGAAGTTGTAGACACTAAGAAAGTAGGAGATGGAATGATTTTAATAAAATTAGTATTAGGATAGGAGTCTATTATCATCATTGGTGTTTGTGCTCCTCAGGTAGAATTGGATAATGCTACAAAGTAACACTTTTGAAGGACATGGATGTACTAATTCAAGATATTCCTAGTGGAGATACAATATTTATTGGACGACTAGTATTCAAGATGGCATATGACCTAGTGTTAGATAAAAACTGCTTTAAAAAGGACTCTCACTCGATAGCATTTTTTTAAAATGGGCCTAATACTAGTCAAATAGACTTTTTCATTACTATGAATACCGATCAAATTTTGTGTCAATATTATAAGATTATACTAGGTGAGTTTAACCATCTGGTGTATATTGGTGGTTTTGGATGTGTGTGTTGGTAAATGGAAGAAGACTAAAAAACATAGGAATCTGAGTGCTAGGTGGTGGAATTTACAAGGAGAGATAAATCACTTGGAGGGTAGAATTTTGAAAAAGGAATATGGGATCTAGATGGAAAAATCAATATCATGTGGGAAGAGATGGTTAACAATATTAAGAAAGTGGCTACAGAAGTATTAGGAGAATCAAGGACACTTGGTGGTGGAATGAAATAGTTTAATTAGCGATTAAGGCTAAAAGAGAGTACTATAGAAGACTACCTAAACATGGGAGTAAAGAAGCATATGAAAGCTATAAGGTGGCTAAGAGTGAAATTAAGAAGGCACTACGAGAGGCCAGTAAAATATATGAAGAGTTATATCACAAGTTAGAAACTAAGGATGGAAAGAAAGATATTTATAAGATTGCAAGACTGAGAGAAAGGAAAACTAAAGATTAATTCAGGTTAAATGTATTAATGATGAAAAATCAAAAGTTTTGATTAAGGTGGACGAGATCAAAGAAAGATGGAGAAGTAATTTTGATAAGCTATTAAATGAAAATCATATAAATGATTTAGAATGCCTTGTTTCATTGAGGATAGAAGAGTTAAGTATACATGTGTTTCAGATAAAGGACGTTTTGAAAAAGATGAAAATAGGCAAAGTAGTTGGATATGATGGAATCCCTATTCAGGTTTGGAAGTGTTTTGATCAAGGTATGCCATATTGTATTGTACCAAACGGTACGAAGTGTATCATACCATTCTAATACTGAACCAATATGTGGTATAGGGGGTGTATCAACACTTGGTATGCTGAACCGGTCCCCATATACTGACATAGTAATAGGGTAGCATCGGTACATGGCCTGGTATTGAGATGGCATATCCAAGTTTAGATGATGTGGGAGCCCAGAAGATTCTTGATATATGAAGAGCATGGCAGTACCAATTTAGAAGAATAAAGGCAATCCTAAAAATTATTCTAGCTATCGTGATATCAAACTCATAAGCCATACTATGGAATTTTGGGAGGATAATTGAGCACATGTTGGGGTGTAGCACAAAAATCTTAGAGAACTGATTTAGTTTTATGCTCTGAAGGTTGATTATGGAAGCTTTTTTCTTTTTCCTTTTGGAGATTAATAAAGAAGTATAAAGAAAAGAGAGAAAATTTTCATATGGTTTTTATTGATTTATCGAAAGTATATAATAGAATACCTAGAGAAGTCTTATGGTGAGTGTTAGAAAAGAAATAATTTCAGTTAGATATGTTAATGTGATTAAGGATATGTACAATGGAGCAGTTAGTAGTGAGAGAACTACTTATGATAATAATGAGTATCTATTCATAAAATGTTTACACTAAGAATCTGCTCTAAGTTCTCACCTTTTTATGCTAGTCATAGATGAGGTTACTAGGAATACTTAAGATGATATTTCTTGGTGCATGCTCTTTGTGGATGGTATAATCTTAATAGATGAAACTAAGGCTAGGGTTTATCGCAAGTTGGAATTTTGGAGGAGTGAAGTAAAATCCAAAGGTTGTAGGTTAAGTAGGACCAAGTTAGAATACATGAAATATAGTTGTAGTAAAATTAGAAATAGAGATAAAGATGGAGTGAAAATTGAAGATCATGAGTTTCTAAGACCGAACATTTTTGATATTTAGGAGCGATTATTCATAAGAAGGGGAGATTGAAGAGGATGTTATTGATAGGATTAAAACAGGATGGATAAAATGGAGAGTACAATTAAGATATTATGTGATCATAGAATACCTGCCAAGTTGAAGGAAAATTTTATAGGACACCTATAAACCAACTATGCTTTATGGTACAAAATATTGGGTAGTTAGAAAACATGTGCACAAGATAATATGGCTAAAATGGGAATGTTGAGATGGATGCGTGGTAATCCAAGAAAAGATAGAATAAGAAATGAGGAACTAGAGAAAGGTCCTCTGAATGCTCTAACATCCTCACCTGATTTGGAGTGAACTGTCTCACGATGTTTTGAACCCAGGTCCCATATTGCTTCAATGGGTAAACAACCAGCTCTTGGAACATACTACAACCCCAGGTGGCAAAGAGCCGACATCGAGGTGCCAAACTTTTCCATCGATGCGAACTCTTGGGGAAGATCAGCCTGTTATCCCTAGTTGAGGACAAATAAAGAGGATGATTGAGATGGTTCAGAGATGACGATATAGGCCTTGGGGTGAACCAGTATGAAGGAGTAATTTGATACTTATAGAAGGAAGAGTGGTAGAGGTAGACTGAAAATTATATGGGATGAAGCAGTAAGGAAGGATTTGATATTTGTATATTTTCAGAAAGTGTGGCCCTAAACAGAGCGGAATGGAGGGTAAAGGATTTATGTAGCTGATCCCAACTAGTCTAGGATTAAGGCTTAGTTGTTTCAGTTATGAGACAAGGGCTACCTAAGGAAAGGGCAAAGACATGTATACACACAAAATTTAAAAAAAAGACAGAAAGGAACATGTCTACATTGTGCCAAGATAAAAGAGTGCAACTACAAATAAACAATAGGTAACAATTTGGGATTCTCTGCAAAAAAAAAATGTGGAATTCACCAATCTGAAATGTAGTGCAATAACGAGAACATGTTTAAAGTGCAAAACAAATGAAAAAATATTCCCCTAAAGTTTTCATAATAATCATGAACAAGGAGAAAAGAGACATGCTTATTTGCTTTGGTGATAACCTATTGCTACAGTATGTGCTGCCCCTGCCCTAAAAATTGGTCCATGTGACAGCATATGCAGTTCCATTGTTCTCCATTCATGGGATCATGGCAGCTTTGATGTACAACCATGTTTGTTGGTGGAGCATATTGTTTGTAGAGTTTGGAGGCATGCATATGCAGATTGAGCGGGATGTGGGCTGGTGGCAAATGCAGATTGGGTGCTATGTGGTACCCACCTCTCCTCCAGCTCTACCTTGTACCCTCCTTTACATCCCTTCATTATCTTTGCCTCCACCCTCATCTTCCCCTACCTATTCACCATATTCACCATCTCTCCTCTTTCCCCTCTTCTTTTGCCTAAAGCTTGCTTAGGTGGTATATGATTCCTCGGCTATCTGCATATACATCTGCCTTTTAGTTATGTGTGTATCATATATATAGTATAATTTAGACAGACACTTTAAACCTTGCATTAACAATATGATGCATATACTCACACCTTTAAAATTACACTAAAAAGCATGTCAACCCTTTGGGGTGTATGTATAGCTGTGACTATCAACTTATACATAGAACCTTGCAAATAATGAATACATTAAATTATATAGCTCCATGACCAACATATTGAACATATAGATGCTAAATATATGCTGATCAAGAAAGGTCCTTCTCGCCACCAGAACATTTAAATTCATATGATTCATTATGTACAGTATACATGTATTTTGACATTTTACATGGTGTCATACATCCCAAGTGATGTGTACATAAATCAATGTATTTTAATATCTCATAACCTGTTTAATTCGACAAACGAAACCCTTGAAGTAACTCTGACATAAGCCGAAGTGCCATGCAAATGAATTGAGAAGATAACGACATCATCTCTAGCTATATGAGGTTTTAGAATATCTTAGGATACCGGAATATGTCACTGTTAGACAAGACAAGAATTAAAAAATAGAAATTCCTTAAAGATTTAAATTTTGGCTAGAACCAAAAATGGTTCAAAATTGATTAGGAACCATGGTTTTAAATACTGCTAGAAGGGACAGTGTCACTGGTATTGTACTGTTCTAGCAAGAAGACGACACCAGTATGGGTGCCAGGATTTTGAAACAGTATATACCAGTAAGTTCCTAGCTGCACCTATCGGAATTGGTATGCTGGTGCTTACCAATAATACATATTGGCCATGCATGGTCATACTGGTATGTGCTGGTGCATACCGACCATATCGGTTGATATCGACAACTTTTTATTCTTTTGAATGTTCTTAGTTTTGGTAAATGCTGTCACTACAGGTACCATACCGTTTTTATGGAAAAAATATTTGGGGTTTGATACCGATATTTAATACCTTGTTAGGAATTTTATGAGTTTCAGTAATTTTGGTGGTTTCGATTCATTATTGTCCTTTTTAGTTAGGCTTCATCATGTATAATTAATAAAGTTCCTTAGAAGAATTTCACAATAGAACTTGAATTTGTGAATGTGCAGATGTCGTCTGCTTGAAATTTCAGGGATTCATAAACCTGTTTTCATGTCTTGTTCTAGTGACCTCTTGAGATTGTGTGAACTGATCTAGTCATTATAGTCCTTAAATTTCATGAAGCAATATCACAGGATAATTAAATTCGCAAACTAAAGGATGTAGTTTATAAGAATAAGAAGCTTTTGTTAGTTTGACAATATATGGTATACAAGATTCTCATCAAATAGTACATTTTTTTGCTGAACGATGTTCCTTATATTTTTCTAAGCTGAATTTTTCTAAGCTTTCTTTTTTCCTTTTTATTTAAAACTTTGGAACTCAACCTAAACTTGTCGAACTGTCAGAGCTGCCTAAACCAATATTTGCCCTAGCCAAAACCAAAAGTGAAATCAAGATTCCAATTAAGCAAGTTGATTGTATTCAATATAATAAAATTTTTGGCAAATCATCCTGCATTTTATCAAAATGATAATAATATAAAATGAGGTGTCCAATCGAAGAGCATGTTGATCTTTTTAGGCATAGACGGTGTTAGTTGTCACTTTTTTATAAAAAAATCGAAACAAGAATTCTATGTCTTTTTTTACAGATTTCTAAGAACAAAAAACATGTTGGTTCACTCTTCCTTTTTTTTAACAACGAGGGAGAAGAAAGGGAGATGGGCCAGCTATGTGGGGATGAGGGAGAGCTTGACATCAAGTGGGGAGTAGTCGAGGGAGTGGTAGAGAGAAAGGAAGTGGAGATGCGGCTGGCGATGTGGCCTGGGACAAGGGATAGCTCGGCGTTGGGCAGAGAGATGCTCGGCGAGGCTTGGGGAGTCGGTGTGGTTGGGCAGGAGCGCGGGGTTGAGGGCAAGATCGGGCAGAAGAAGAGATGTCGGGAGGAGAAGGGTGAAAACTAGGGGTGGCAAAATATGACCCGACCCGCCAACCCGACCCGTGTTCGACCCGCCATAAACAGGTTTGGGTTTGGCCTAAACAGGTTCGGGTCGTAAACAGGTCGACCCGTTTAACCTGTTTATTAATTGGGTCGGATACGGATTTTAGATGTCTGACCTGTTTAAACCGTTTAACCCGTTTAACCGTTGGGCAGGTTAAACAGGTCTAAACAGGTCTAAACGGGTTAAACAGGTTAAACAGGTCTAAACAGGTTAAACGAGTCTAAACAGGTCTAAACAGGTCGGGTTGGGCAGGTTAAACAGGTTGGGTTGGACAGATTAAACAGGTCTAAACAGGTTAAACGGGTCAGGTTGGGCAAACAGGTTAAACAGGTCGGTTCGGGTTGAGTAAACAGGTTAAACGGTTCGGGTCAGATTACCTATTTAATAAACAGGTCAGGTTCAGGTTTGTAATTCCTGACCCGTTTAATAAACAGGACGGGTTCAGATTTATAGTTTTCTGACCCGACCTGTATTTGACCCGACCTGTTTATGCCTGATCCGACCCGATTGCCACCCCTAGTGAAAACTCACTTTTGAAAAAAGTGGAAGTGAAAATTTTTCACTGTCACTCTTTCCAGAAATAATGGAAGTTGTTTAAAAAAACAAAAACAAAAACAAGATAACCAAACATACTTTCTGCATCGGATTCCGTGTTTCTGGTAAAAGAAAAAAGAAAAAAGAAAAAAAAGCGTACCAAATAGAGCCATAGTCGATGCTTTCAACCTTATTGACAATCGGAAAATATAGTATACAAGATCGATTAGTACATTTTCTTTTCTAAATGGTGTTTCTTATATTTTTGATTTTTTTCTAATTTTTTCTTTTATTCCTTTTTCATTTAAAACTTTGGAACTCAACCTAAACATGTAAAACCGCCAAAGCTGCAAAACCAATATTTGCCTAGCCAAAACCAAATTTGAAATCAAGATTTCAATGAAGCGAGCTGATCATATTCAATACAATAACATTTTTGGCAATCATCCTGCTCTTTTATCAAAATGATAATAGTAAAATATGTACAATGAGGGATCCAATAGAAGAACGGGTTGATCTCTTTAGGCGTGGTTGATGCTTTACACCTTATTGGAAATCAGAAGATAAATTTATTTTGGTCATCCTTGGAATCTTCATGGACTTGTCTTCTAGTTAACCATACAAAGGGTGTCTTATCCGCTTCACATTGAAGTTTATTGAAGTTTTATTGTCATGCTCGACAATCCAAGCTTTTCTGAATCCAAAACTGATTGAAACTAACATAAAAGTGCAACATAAACAATAAGTTCAAATAAAATCCATGTACAAATCAAGCATATCATGCTCAATGCTATACCTCTAAACAACACAACAATAATATTCTATGATTCTCATGCTGCTTCAAATACCATTCAATCCAAAAGCAACTTCAATGTAGAGAATCCATCTCTTCAAATAGATCCACTAGGGCTTTGACTAATCACTTTGAAAATTATATAAAAGATGAGGTAAGCTACAAAGCTCAGCAAGTGAACTTCGACATTGCTCAAAAGAGTTCAAGCATCTTTGGTGAAAACAAATGACTTAAAAATAAAACATGCAATCAACTTATCACTAGGAAAGCTCAAATAGAAATCCACTTCAATCATTTTATTATAAAATCCCCAAAGCAAAGTTTTCAGCAAGCTATAGGATGCTAAAAAGGGTTTGAAGCACAAGTTTTGAGCAAAGTTCAATTAATTCACAAACTATAAATGGAATATTGATTCGAGATAAAAAGGTCTAAGCACAATTTATATCGCAAAACTCTTATATTCTGTAATTTCATAGTCTTACAGAGTTTCAGTTGTACTCACTTCAGGCAAGGTTGTGTAAAATCCTCAATTAATTGGATGAGGCCACATGAATCTTCCCTACTAAGGTAGATGAGGTAGATGAGGCTACATAAAATCCTCAAGGTCCACATATATTGCTTGGCCAAGGATCCACATATCCTCGCTGATAATTCAGATATACCACCTAGTCAGTGGCTGGAAGAGATCTTCATTGCTTATTCTAATGAGGCTGAATATACCACCTGGTTAGAGGTCCATATATTTTTCAAGTTCGATATTATCTTCAGATTTGAAAGGAATTTTGTAAATGCCATTTAAAACCATCCACTTAAAGGATCATATACTTTAAAAATTTGCATATTGAAATCAGAAAAAATAAATTCAAACAATCATGTGAACAAACTTTTCAAAGGACAATAATTCAAATTCCTTGCAGTGGAAAATATATGCAAAGTACCGAATAATTTTAAAGCTGAAAAAGAAGTTGGAGTTCAAAAGTTCGAAAATCTTTGTAAGAACTCATAGGTTTTGAATTCCAGAACAACTTCAAAGTTGAAGCCGATTTAAGAATTCAAAATATGAGAGAAACTTGTAATCTTGAGACTAGCATATGGGTACATACGATGAGCATTTCATAACAATTAAATAGTTTAAAAGAAACAAAAATGCTTGGTGAATAAATAAAATAAAAAATTTAAAATAAAAAGGGTAGATAAAGATTGGAGGTGGATGAAGTTGTTAGGGAGAGATAAAGATAGAGGGAAATTAAGTTTGTCAAAGAGTAGTTGGGATAGAGAGAAAGGGGTTTGGGGCATTAGAGAGATCCCATCAAATGCGTGAAGACGTGTGATAGAGGATTTAAATTAGTTGTGTATGTTTACATTTCCATAAGTACCCATGTCAATTATTATTATGTAATATAGTTTTGTTTGTGACTCGGATAATAATCTATTCATGTGCAAATTTGACTGACCCAAAGGATCCCCTAACACTCTTTTTATATAGTATAGATTTAAAACCTTGAACTGATATGTTAACCGCAAATAGATTCAATCTTCAGAGAATATAAAATAGGATTTTTTGCATGAATACCCTCCTAAATATCGAATTTTGCATGAATACCCTTCGAAAATTGATATTTGCATGTATACCCTCATAAAACACTTGTTTTGCCATTCTACCCTTTTTTTTTTTTGTTTTTGCATATGTACCCATACTATTTAATGACGTTAAAAAATTAATGGTTTCAAATTAAAATGACTAAAATATCCTTAATGGGTAGACATGCAAATAGATCGTGATTCCGATAGCAGGAAAAGAAAATAGGGACAATAGCGTAATTTTAAAATTTTATTTTACTCTTAATAATATAAATATGGTTTTTCTTAACACCATTAGAACAATTATTATATTACGGGCATTTGTACAATAACAGAGTTTTATGAGGGTATACATGCAAATATCAATTTTGGAAGGATATTCATGCAAAATCCGATATTTAGAAGGGTATCCATGCAAAAAACTCGATAAAATAAACCCTAAGTTTTGAAAATTGACTAGGTTTTATAGCTCTCTAATGTTTCTTTGTTTTGAAATTAACTTATTCAAAGAAGACCTAGGCTTAAAGATCACAAAGCAGCACTTGGATTTAAAAAGATAGGAAAGTTACATGAAAGGATAACCGTAGATTTTGAAAAAGTTCATGTAGTTTAGAAGTTCAAAACCATACATATGCACAAAAGTGATTTTAAGCCACTAACAAAATTAAACTTAAACTCAAAGGCATGGAGAAAGTTACTTACCTTATGATGCAAAAGAAATCCTATACCTCCTTATCTGAATCTCCTTCACCACCACTACCATCATCATAATGAACCTTTTCCTTCTTCTTCATCTTTGTCTTCTTCTTGGAGCCTAGCTCCCTTCATTTCCTCCACCTCTAGCTTATCCTCCCTTGCCTCTGTTTATAGGCAAGGAGAGTCAGCTTAGTGCGGGGTTCACTTGACTAGATAGGTCCACCCCACCACTTAAGTAGGTTGGTTGCTAAGGTTGGCTAAGTAACTCAGCAGGCAGGCTACTAAAAGACATATAGACAGAGGGGCAGTCATTTACATGCAATGCCATCTAAGTAACTTATAAGCAAATAAAGACGTACGCCTGAACTGAATTCAATAAAAATACTAAAAAAAATTCAATTCCTTAAGGATAAAAAGTTGATCCTAAATTTCAACTAAAATGCAAAGATATTTCAACTTTCTCCATTATTTGAGTGCATCCGGGCTGCTCCCCAACTAAAAATTTCAACATTCCAATGCTAAGTTATTTCTCAAATATTAAAGTTTTATAAATTCTATTATTGCTACTTCTTGCTAAAAATCCAGAAATCTCGATCGAAAAATAAGTCTTGAAAGCATGCATCCAAAATTATGCTTAGAACCAATTAGTGCTTCTGCAGATTGTTCCATTTTCGGATTTTCACATGCATTTAATTCTATGCATGTTTGCATGTGTCCATTTGTATGTATGCATTTTTCTAGTTATTTGGTTGGGTTGTTACATTTATATCAACCTATTCTTGAATAATTTTCCAAGGTCATTTCCTCGTCATGTTATTGTTACTCTTTTACCAAGTGTTCCATGCCACTTCTGCAGGTGACTCATCTGCAAATATGAGAACACATTGTTAAACTCGTTGTCAGTGTAAATGTTTATTCTTGATACTTATTCATGCTTCAAGTTTATTTTTAACTTGGTGATCACCTTTTTTTTTTTGATATTCAGGTCTGTTACTATGGTCAACATTATCACTGTTTTGCATATGAACATGAACAATGGGTTATGTATGATGACCAGACTGTCAAGGTAACTTCCAGATAAGTGCGGTGCTGCTTCTTTACTTTATTCATGTTTGATCATTTATTTTGACCTAAGTAAATTCTAACAGGTGATTGGTGGTTGGGATGATGTTATTAGCATGTGTGAAAGGGGACATTTGCAACCGCAAGTGCTTTTCTTTGAAGCTGTCAATTAGTTGATTCTTGCAAGTAGACATACCCGAAAATAGATGGTCATCATAAATCTCTGCTTTTCAGCTGCTGTTTGTGATCACATCATCTAGGTGCTATAATGGATAGATTGGCATCCTGTTTCTGCCTTTGATCATCGGAACGAGCATGGCCAAATTTCACTAGTATGCTCTGGCGATCGCATGAAGTGCTGGTGCATCAATAGATCAGCTTTTCTGGGTTTTGCAATGATCCTTAAATACCACAAGCATAAGAAACTTCTTCATGGACAACAATGATTCAGGCAATCGATACTGAAGGAACAAGTAATTTCCTCCTTTTTATGAGTTAAACTCAGGTCCTCATCCATGAAAAAGGCTTTGTTTTTTTCTTCAATAAACTGGTACATATATAGGACTATGAGTTAGCCTTATCTATACCATCTTGAAGTTGAAGGTTACTAATTGCAGGCAAGACCTGCTCAATTTGATACAGTTCATAAGTAGTCATTGTTCAATCTATACCTCTGACTTGAAGTGCAATCTTGTGCATAGAATCTTTTACCCCAAAAAAAATCCTTATTCTGATTTTTCTGTGCATCATGAGGATGCCAATGGAGAAAATGTATTGCTTACTGCTTCATCCTTCGCTGAAATATTTTGAGAATTATGGTGATCTGATTAGCTCACTACCAGACACTAGGGAAACTAAGGAGCATTTACTTTTTCCTTTGGCTTGTACCTCAGTGTAGCGGCAACAGTGTGAAGAACTTATTACATGATGAGAAGAATCATAATAATGGTTGGCTTTTCATATTCTCCTAGAAGCCCTTTTTTGAGGAAGCTCTTAGAAATCAAGTTTTGTATCTTTTTGTGTTTTAGGGACAGTGAAGATGTGATGATGATGATGATGATGAAAAGAGTTGTAGCAGTAAGTGGCTTTTCATGTTCTTTTAAAAGTTCATCTTTATTGCTCTATTTTATTTGCCGAAGAGTTTGGTGCATGTTTCTTTCTTGCCAAATAATAGGTCGTTTTAAGATTTCCCGTCTATGTTTCCATATTTGTAATATGTACAAACCTAACAAAGATATAGGTAAGAGCAGCAAGTATTATTCTCTGTATTATTGATTTTTATTTCTGAATCCTGATAACCATGACAGCCCCATCGTCTGGCACTGGTATTCTGAGTATGTGTTTCATTGTCATATCTGGTCATTTACGTACAGCAAAGATTGAATGAAAATTATGATGATGATGATATAAATCAGAGCCATGCTCAGGTTTTGCTACTTGAGAAGATGGTCTATTTTCTTATAACATGATTTCCATTTTGAAAGTTCAGGGAGTACTCTGGAGTATGTTAAATGTACTCTTTTTGGTCCCAGGTGACTTCTGTACTAATGTTATTGCACAAACCCATGGTGTTATTCTTTTGTGTTCT
This sequence comes from Phoenix dactylifera, assembly GCF_051530095.1. Classification (NCBI taxonomy): domain Eukaryota; kingdom Viridiplantae; phylum Streptophyta; class Magnoliopsida; order Arecales; family Arecaceae; genus Phoenix; species Phoenix dactylifera. The sequence continues at coordinate 18,758,876 of NC_143194.1, forward strand.
ACTGAGAATAGATGAATATATAGGTAAGAGCACCATTTCCATTGTTTGGATGATCTGCTGAACTGCTACTGCAGTCATGATTGTTCGGTAAGTCTTGGAACTTGTGGATCTTGTGCAAATAATCGGCGACAGAAGTACTTCGTGGTGTATATATTAATGATGTTATCAGTTATTGATGCCTGTTTTATAGCTATTTGTTTGGTATTACCCCCACCCCCACCCCCACCCCCACCCAGCCTGATTTTATTACATGGTTAAGCCATTAATTTTGGCAGCGTTTTCTGAGTTTTACTATTTCAACCTAATTTTATTGGTTTCTGGAGCCCAACCATATGGCTCTGGATAAGAGTGCATGCATGTGGTGCTTGTCCAGATTGTGTAACGACTATAATGCTACCCTCAAAATAGTGTCCAGATTGTCCCAATCTGCCAAACAAACAGGTCCTCGGGTCTTTATGCTTGAGCAACGGTAATTTAATTCTCCAGTTGGTTGATTTTGTCATCTGAATAATGTAACAGAAACATCCCTCCCATATGGAGTAGTAGAGATGTAAGTAATTGATCCAAGCTTTTTCGAGCTTGGATCTGATCAAACTTGGTTTGCAATTTACTGATATTTGAAGTATTGTTTGGGTTTTATTTCAAATCGAGTGACGTGAGCTTATTTGATCGCTGGCAGAACTGTGGTTGAAATTAGATGTCCTGAGTCATCTGAAATAGCTCGGTGAGCATGTTCCTCCATGGCCAGGTGGCTGACCTCTTTGCATCTCTCCTCCAGTCCAACCTCTAGAAACTGGATCCCGGGTTCCTCTCCCCTTCTAGCCACCATCACAGCCGTTGGAGTTCTGCCTCCTCCGAGGTGCCATGATCGTAGCTGCAATCGTTGGTCCTTTTCTCGCCTGTTGTGCCCTACCTCAATGCCTCTATAACGGGTCATGGAGTCCCATAATCGGTGATCGAGCCGAGTCTCGAATCGACGTCGGTAGCTCCCTTCAATGCCATGTTTCTGGCCAAACTATGTTTTCTTGATTTCACCAGTTTACACCATCGGTACCGCTTGATCTCTCGGTCCTTAGACCGTGACCACTGTGCCACCACCTGTCACCGCTAACTCCCTTCCCTTCTCCTAAGAGAGATGGCAAGACCTGTTCCACCTCCCCTCTCTCTCCTCCTCTCCTCTCTCTCTCTCTCTTCCTCTCTCTTTCAATCTCTTTTACTCTCAACATCTCTTTTCGGACTGGTGGACCTCAACAGAGGCCCCTCCCCTGAAATATTTGGCGACCCTGGTAAATGGTCCTGGGCTGCACTCCGACCCTCATCTAGCACCACAAGGCTCCATCCGTTGTGTTATCATTATCCTGGTTTGACCTTCGCGACTTGACTGGTTTTAGAATGACCCAGCATGGCAAGCACTGCTACTTGGCCAACTCTATTCTCTTCTCCACCTTTTCATCCTAATTTTTCTACGATTGTCTGTATTTTTTCTAATTGTTGGACTTCATTCTATGTAGAGAGTGTAATCAACTGAACAAGAAGAGATCCAGCTAGGGGGTACTGCATTATAGTTTTTAAATCAAGATTTTTGAGGATTTTTTTTTAGAAATTATTTGGATTTATCTTTATACTTGCAAGATAAGTAATGATACAACTTTCAAATATTTTTCAATTAATTAATAAATTTTTTAAGATCAAATAAGTTATTTTTTGAATGAAAAATAAATTTGTAATTTGGAGGTAATATTTTTATTACGGAATATTATGCATGCCATAATTGATCTCATATGGAATATGCATTTTGATTGCAATATGACTTATATTATTCTTTAAATATAGCTTTGATACATTTCGGATTTGGACCCTCAGTTTGACTATATTGTGTTGCCGTACTAGTGGGAGATTATTTATTGGCACTTGATATCCTGCCACTCGGGGTTACACAGTAATATTTTAATACCAGTAGGGGTTATGCATGGACATATCGATACTCTACCAGTGGGTTTATGCATTGGCGCTTTGAAACCTCATCAATTAGAAGTTATGCATTTAACACTTTGGCTATTTTTTAGCTTACTTTTTCAGCCCGTCTATAGGGTACAAGTGTGATCATAATCAGCAAGGCAGTTGAGGTGAATTATGGTATTTTTAAATTATTTTTATGAAACAAATATGAACATGGATATGATGTTTCAAATTGTTCTTGTGAACATAAACTGAGTACTTGAGAAATTATGGATATTCTTATTCTTGCCATATTTAAATTTATTGATTTTGCTTATACTTAGTATTAATTAGAAAATTTGTTTAATCTATTACTTGAATTATTTAATTAAAATATTCATTATTTACTAGGTTGTTGAGCATATTATTTAAAATCTCTTTTCATTATAGATTCAGAGAACTAGATGGTGATGGGTACTATTAGGACATGCATAGAAGTGAGAGTCGATCATATTGACTTAGCTTAGAATGAATACTTTCTTAGTTTAATATTGGAAATGTTTATAGGTTCCTTATTTTGATTAGAGTTTGAAGAATAGTTGATGTAAGACTCTTGTGAGCAAAAATTATGGATATTTTCCATATTAATTATTAGAAGTAGAAATTTGGATTTTAGTTTTTTGATTTTATTCTATTGTGTTATTACGATATTATGATGAAAACATTCTATGCTTGTAGAGAAAGTTTATTGTGAGTATGCAGTAGTTGCTATATGCTTGGTTTGTGATTTCAAGTTGGAGGTGTGACTATCTTATAGTGCCGATATTTGGTGATGGTGACTTTGCAAATTGACGTACATATTCTCAATCTAAAATCAAAAAAAGACTGGATCCTTCGATTTTAATGATAGAGAAGTTCACATCAATCCCCATCTTCAATTCATATTAACTCAAATCAATATCGTGAGCCAAAATTAGTAGAGCTTGAAGGAAGCCTTTGCTCACCGATTCATTTGCTTGCCACTAAAAGTGGATTGGATAATATTCATTCGGATCTGTTTTCATATCCCAATCTATCTAAATTTAGATAGAAATTTGAATATCCAACTGATACCCATATCTGTATTCATATCCGTTAAAGAAAAATAGATGTGGATAAATAACTATCCGATATGTATCTGAATATCCGATTCTATTTATAACCCTATTTAATTTTACATGATACTCATATACTTTAAAAAAAAAATCATATTAATATGCTATTTACTTAAATTATCGTCTACTTAACAATATTTTTGATTCTGTAATCATAAAGTTTAATTATCTGATTTATATTCGTATTTATATCTATACTTTTGGTATCTGGTTTATATCCGTATCCATTCAAAACAAATATGGATATGAATTTTTACATTCAACTAACATCCACATATATATCTATATTCGTCAAACAAAACAAATATAGGTATGGATAATTGGATATGATAGTATCTAATCCGAATCTGATCCAAGTTTAGCCCTATTTGCCACTCAAGCTGTACCGACATGTGGATGTTAGAGGATGCCTTGAATAGAGCCCGGGAGTATAGATATCATGTTGCTCTATGTAGTTGATTTGGAGAATCACCAATTGCGCCCATCTTGATCCACTGGGTGAGCTTTTCGTACAGTAGAACTAGGATTTATAGTATCTTGATCTTGAGAATAGGGAGGCGAGCTCAAGAAAGCTCCTCGAAAGTACCTGTATCTATATGGTCACTCTGGGACTGGGAGCATGTGCCATTGGACCGCAGCAGTCGCCAGCATTGGTCACTCTGGGACTGGGAGCACTGCCATTTCCCTGCAAATGACACGGGATACTTAAGATATTCATCTCATTACAAATCTTGAATCTTACCTTTATATAAACTGCATGCAAAGATCTCAAGTTTTATGCTGTTTTACTTGGTACTCTGGTAGTGCGAGAAGTATACTCTTTAGAAAGCTTTGCCGCTAATTTACTTTATTCTTAACAAAATAGCCGTTGTAAGACAGTTTATATATCTCGACTGATGCTCCACTCACAGTTTTGGGACTCCTGAAATTTAAAATCTTGAAACTTTCTGCTAGCCTAGTGATGCGGCTGATCTAGGAGATAACAATATTTTGGTCACTGTGTGTCACACTCCAGGGCTGGAGGTCATGGCAACTGCCACACACTCATAGGGAGCTCTTTCTATAAGCATGCAAGGCATTTCAACGTGATATCATCAAATATGCAGCAGAATAATTTAAACTAAAAATATGCCATCTTTATTTTATTAACTAACTCAATTTACAATGTCTCATAGTTCTAATATTAGTTTAAAGTAATACATCAATATGAATATACTCCAATCTAAAATAACTTGTGCCATAGTTCTTCTAGTCGCTCGTCTAAATTGGAAAACCCCTGTAGGCTATTTTTCGTAATCTGTAAAAAAAAAAAAGAAATCATATAATGAGCTAAACAACCTAGTAAGCAATGAACACTTTATCTAGATAGATTAGGCAATCAAATAGATAATAATATATAGAAAATAAGCATATATGTAGTACTAATATACGAATTAAATCTTTCTTAATATCTTAAATTTTTTTTCGTGGATTCAAATTATTTCAAATATTCATTTCATCTTATCGATCCTGAGATATGTCTGGATTCCCAGTGGTAGGGTCATAACACCGACTAATCATCTTGCAGTGAGCAGCGCATCATCTTGCAGTAAAGTTCTTCATGATCGCTGGTCAATAGGCAGTACGTCACTAATTATCTTGGACACAACCTTCAGGACAAATCATGTGCCAATGTATTAACCCCTATTGTAGGGGTCCTCAAAATAGTCAGATCGAAATTCATTTAGTTCTCAGTTTTATATTTTAATTCTAAAATCATGCGGTGTTAAAATCAATCAATCATATCTATAATTAGACCATATGTTGTTATATTATTTCAAAATAATATTTTTCATGAAAAAATACTATCCATCAAATTCATGCACCATGAATAAACCACTCAAAAGTCATAAATATAATATTTTAATGATTGCTGATACTATTTATAAATTATTTTTTTTTCAAATCATCAAATTTAACTTAATAGTCAAGAACTGTGACCACATATTTCCTGTGGCAGGGTAATTATACCGACTAATCTTCTTGCAGTGAGTTGCACATCAACATGCAACAAAGTCCTTCAAGACTGCTGGTCTGCTGGCAGTATATCACTAATTATCTTGGACACAATTTTTAGGATAAGTGCTAACATATTAGCTCTTATTGGTGAGGTCCTCAACCCTGCTGAGTCCAAATTTGTTTTGATTCAAAACTCTCTTTCTCTAAACATGTTCAATATTCCAAATCAAAAGATGCGATATCAAAATCAATCAAACATAATCCATATCTAAACCAATACGTTCAATCAAGAATCATAAAATATTCTAAGATAAGGCATAAAACACCATGTATCAAATTCATAAATCAAGAATAATTTGATTCAAAAATATATGTTTAATTCACCAATAAATCTAGAAAAAAGTTACATTACTTATCTCGCATACAATCTAACTAATAGATCCAATAATTTCCAAAAATCCTTCTCAGATGTTGATATTTAAAAATTATATTTTTAATTAGAATTTATCATGATTATTTCAAGAATAGAACCATAATTCCAATATTCTCACAGGACTGACCAAGCGGGAGTGCCCGACACTCCGATTAGTTTAATTAAAGTGAAATTCATTGAATCATGCTCGGACTAGGATATAGATGGTTCAACAAAGATCGAGGCGATCAAATCTAATAGTATTTGATAGGGGCCAGGGTGGGGTTGACATGCCTTCCAATGACCCGGGATCAGGACCCTTTACCAGGGTCAATTCAAAATCACTATGAAGAGTATGTACTGTATCCAACTACTTTAGAGAGAGTAAAGAGAGTATAGAGAGAAAGTCTAGATAGAGAGAGAAAGTCAGTGGAGAGAGAATCTCAGATCGAGTTCAATTGGGGGTCTGAGTTTGGTTGTCAATGGCATGATTAACCTAGATCAATTAACATATTTAACCATGAATCAAGAGAGAGAAACTTTTTATGGAGATAAATAAGAGAGAGAAAGCATGGGGAAGAGAGAGGAGAGAGAAAGAGAGAATAAAGTCTCTCTTAGCCAAGGAAGGAGAAAGGAGAGGAAAAGGGTGGCGGTGGATGATGCCCGGGGTATGGGACCCATGGCCGCCCACTATGGATGACAACCGATGGAAAACGGCAACCGACATTGAGAAAAAGCCTCCTTAAACAAGTGTTCGACCCCCTTAACCCATGGAGCATAGGCATTGCAACGGCAAGGACTTCGACCATAGGTTCCAACGACTGTGAGGAACTAAAGGAAGGCCCCGACGACAAGCACCGAAGGCAGAGGGAGCCAAAATCGAAAGAAACAGGGCCAATTTTTGAAAACAGAAGAAGCATAAAAAATGTATCATTCGTTCTTAGCTTCTGCATGAATTTACTCACAACTCCAACAACATAGGCAATGTTGGGTCGTGTGATGGTTATATACACGTTAGTTACTCCCAACCATGCTGCTGAACTGAGACAATCTTCAATGAACTCGCCGTCCTCTGAAGTGAGTCTATGCCTCTGTTCTATAAGAGACGCACAAGGCGGCCTACAATGTTGAGACATGTATTTGTTTGAATTTTATTTTCTATGTTTAGGGATTTTTATCTCCTTTTTTTTCCAATATTCCGCAATCACCAGCCACCATCAAGACTCCAAAGAACCCAAAAGAAAGAAAGATAGTGTGGCTTGAGGGGGACCAGGTCTTTACCTAGTTCCGACAGTATTTGGACATGGCGGCGGCGCGACGACGACCGAGCTTCAGAGAGTATACCAAAGAGATCTCCAGCAAAGAGCATTGATTGGGGCAGGCTTTCCAGTGGGTAAGGATGGAGAGGATAGGGAGGACTCTTATAGAGCTTGATTGCAGCTAGAATCCGACCTAGAGTCAGATACCGTCCGACCTACTCAGGGAGGAAGAAGACTCCATTGGGAGTCTTCTTCTTCCTTGGCTTGTGTGCAGCACGTGCCGATTTTTTTTTCCTTTTCTTCTCTTTTCGGCTGAAGCGATTGGGCCAGTCAAGTTGAGCGGGCCTAGTTTGCTGGGCTTTACATTCTCCCCTCTAAAAAAAAATCATCAATGAAATTTTCTTGTCTTGCATTTTCAAAAAGGTTGAGATACATAGTTCTAATCTCACCCTCAAGTTTCCAATAATTCTACTTATCAATACAACTTGATCTTTAGTTTTTATTAGAAGAATAAGGTCCAATACCTCCAAACTTGATTCCTTTTGTAGATGATGTAAATCAAGCTTCTCTCTCTCATAAACAAAAATCAACATCTTAATTTTGCATAAAAATATCAATTTTTTTTTGTCAAAATGTCAGTTGTTCTTAATTAACCAATCTATCACATGATTAGATCATAAATAATTCTAATCCACTCTTAGTAGAATATTCATCAAAGTCAATTGATAACCGTATTTTCTTTCAATCAGATAGAGGGTTGATATAAATTGAAGAAGTTCAAAGATATCAAAACCAAAATATTCTAGACCCAAGATCAAAATTGATAATCCATTAATTCTAGTCTCAAGATGCTAAGAATTTTCTTAGCATGACATAAAATTGGAGAACCTAAGATAGTGCAGCGACATCCAAAAATCAGAATATTTTTCTTTCGTTTATCAAGAAAATCTAACTATACAAGAAAATAGATCACTTCTTTTGTTATTAAAACTTGCCAAATGAAAAAGGATAATACTTCTGACCAACTTGAAAAAATAATTCAAACCATTATGTTTTCACTGCATGCTCTGATTTAAACCATCAAAATCCTTTGGATTTACTAATAATTTTTTTATCAAAATACTATCTTGTATTATGAACTAAAAAGGTCGAATACTTAATTTTCAGGTAAAGCCCAAAAAGGAACCTTTGATTTCTCATCCTCTAATTTACCTCGAGCACATGCATCAAGATTAATTCTCGAGTCAATTGATATATTCAAAACCATCATATAGACTAGTTATTATAATTCAAAATAAATTGAATCTTAATTCTCTTATCAACTCAACTAAATAATTCTAAGTCAAACTCCTACAAGTAAAAACAACCAAAAGAATTTTCTAAATGCTCCACCAAGTTAGAAGACCTTAAATCAATAGATATAAGTAAAATCGACTCAATCATCTCTCCTAGAGTTTTCTTTATCAAAACCTTTAGCATTTGTCAAAAATCTTCTATGATAATTATGCAAGCCTCAAAAATTCAAATTCTTTCCACAAAACTAGATTTCATCAGCAACCTGACAAAAGATCACCAGATCAACCTATTTGCCCAAACTTTGAATTGAAGTTTATTACGCACCACATAGTCTCTAATAGACATTATTTTGATCCAAAGATGGTGATAAAAATTATTAATGATTCCACCAAGATGAATACTTTAAGATCTCAAAATAAAATCAATTCTTCAATAAAAAAATAACCTTTTTGCAGAATTATCCAACATATTACAATTAGCTACTTATATTTAGCACCAGTCTTGACAAGCAGACTTGAGTAATTACTGCATATGTAAACAATCAGAGAGTAATTTAGGAATCAACAAATGACCATGGACATCTGAGGCAGAAAATAATTCAATGGATAGCATTTTAATTTTCATTGAATAGAGTGTCAACTGTTATATTAATAACATTGGTTAGTCATGGCTTTCGATGATCGACATAATGTACATCAAGAACCCTCTAGACACTTGATCAGGATATGATTTCTTGCTGCCATTCAAATAATTCTGTACTTCTACTTAGAATGAAGAACCAGTCTTTTTGCTACAAGCCTGATGCCAGCATGCAGCTGATAATCATACGTCTCTACACAGAAATAGGCATCTAGAGTCGCTCCTGGAACAAATAAGGAATCAAGCTTGACGTCATCATAGTTGCTGAATACAAGCTTCTGCATGTTCCTAGAAGGCTCTTTCTGGTATAGCTCTGTCGAGTAGATAGCAGCATCACCATTTGCCATTACAGGTATGCTGCAAAGAGGCAACAATAGATAATTCAGCAACTTCCATTACCATCAAAATCATAACATGAGAAGTAGAGATTCTAATCACATGCAGACCCAGATAGCTGATAAAACATCGAGAAACAGAACATTCTTTAGCAGAAATGCAATAAATGCAGTAAGAATATAATGGAATTGGGATGCCTGAAACCTTGAGTTACAATATAGCACATGATTCCATCAGCTTTTCATGTGGTCAGTAGGGAGAGTGAAAAGGGAAAGGACCAGGTTTACTGGATTTCTAATCAAAGTATACTTGGACACTTGTTTATTCTAGTGAGCACTTGGGTGACAGGGTGAAAACATACCAGATATTTGATTTCTTTGTAGTTTCTATCAATAATCCTGATGGTAGCAAAAGGCCCAAAACAAGTTAACTAGTAGTGTAAGATCAGGTACCCAACAGCCTTCCAATCTCACCACTTTATGTTAGGGAAAGAAAAGGTGAAAGAAAAAGTAACAGGAACTTACTGCAATCTGATGCTAGAAGAATTTGAGTAGCTGTTTTTCATTATCAGAGGTCTCCACTCAGACCTGCTACCAGAAATCTGAGATGAAATTTGGGCAAGCCTGTCACAGACACCCAAAACCTCGGATAGATTTTCAGGGGCATCAACCACTATATTCAGTTTTGGCCGGCCAGCATGATCCATAAATTTTTTAGTTGGCCCAAACTGAACTCTGAGTCCCATACAACAAAGCTGCAGGGGGCAATCTCTATGAAGTACAAGTATTTTGTGACCCCATTTGCTAAACGGAACTATGGGTGCACTAATATATTGTGTTGAGATTTCCTCAGGCTCTTGAAATCCAGCAAAACCGCTGCAACCTTCAGAGGTGGGAATAGTCGTGCAGACCATCTCAGGTGGCTTGGTTGCAGAATTTCCAAGGACGGCAGCATCTTGTTGTAGAGGATCTATTCTTATTTGTTCAATGTGAGAAATCAAGTCAGAACAATCCTTTTCTGGTACAGGAATGATTGATCCGGCCCTATCATTGACGTCCGGTATGGTCTTGCAGAACAGATTGGATGGAGAGTTCAACATTGGTGTTGTTCCTTCACAAGGAGCAGTGGCATCACGCTGGTTTCTTGCTATGGTGTTTTCATTCAAACTATTGATAGACAATACATCTGGGAGACTTGCTTCCTGCAGGAACCTCAGAATTCAGAGTCACATACCAATAAGAAAAATCTCGGTCAAGCAGTTGTATGCAACACATCGCTGCAACAGAATTCAATTTCATCGAGAAGATAGGAGCTATCAAGAAAAGAAGAAGATAAGAGCAACTGCTTTTAATCTTCCCAGAGCGAACTAGGGTCATGCCTAGGTGCAAATATACATTTTCTGCATTTTCAAATCATTGATAGAAAGGACATTGACCAATTATGGTCCTGGCAATTCAGGATCTTGGGAGGGGCGAACTGGGACAGTCCTAACATTTGGCATTCTTTTTTCTTTTTGCACAAAGTGGCTGCCCCAGTACTTGAACCTGTACTATCACACTTGTCGGCCAAAACCTTTTATTATTGCACCAAGCAGTGACCCCAATTTTCAAATCATTGATTTGCATCGTTAATCAAAGTCTAATATTTTAGTAACACATACCAAGTTCAAGTGGTTTGAATACTCTCCAATTAGGGAACAGAACAAATAATTTATCTTGTCATCGAGAACAATTCATCGGTGCCCGCTAATGCACAAGCAAAAAGTATTAGATAATTTTATATATAGTTTTAAAGCATTTGTATGATGATTTTTTTAAGTAATAGTATGATGTAAATGTTTACATTGTAGATCATCAAGTTGAATGGTTGGCCCCAAATTTTTATCAATAATTACTTCAGTTTTGCCTTAACATTAAAACCATCCCCGGATGGATGGATGGAGGGGGAGGGGAGAGAGAGAGAGAGATTAGCTTACAAGCATCCAAGTCAATTGAGTTTTGTCTAGCATGTGTTTTAAGATGTCTTGATCATAAATAGCTTATATAAATGATGCATCTTCTATTATAAACCAAAAAGGTAAAGAAAACAAGAAAGTGATGGAGAAAAAGCTCCCTCAGATTTGCTTAGACGATCCATCCAATGGTTAACATGGAGAGTAGTTTGTTACTTTGTTTTATAATAGCCATCATGACAGAAATAATGATGGCATTACCTAAAAGCAGTTTTGACATTTAAATCATGCTCATTTTTTTAATATTTTCTTTAATCTTCATAATATAATTCAACAAGTTGCATTTTGAGATGTAAGTTACCCTATCTTTAAAGGCAGAATACTAGTGAGAGAATCTTCGTAGATTTAAAACTTCTGAAAACAAGAATTTTGAATTCAAGTTAGCTATGACATAGTAATTATCAGGAGAGTCAATCTAGATTTTCATTTGGAGTTCTACAAGAATTCAGCATGTGCATAGCACGTACATATACACAATAATGCATTAAACATACAACATAGGGTAAACGAGAGAGCCTTATGACCCTGGATATGAAACATAGGAGAGGAATATTTTTTAGTTCTTATACCACTCCCAACTTTGTTTAGAAGAGGGGGAAAAATCAGACAAATCACAGGATTCAGATAGACTAGCTCCCATAAATGAAGAAACATGCAACAACCCCTAGCAGACACTGTATCATTGCTGAACATTCTTAGAGAAATAAATTCTTGTATCATTGCCATTTTATATTTAAAAAGAAAAAAGAATCTCATATGATCCCTACGATTCAGAAGTCAGATAGTATAGCCCCCATATATGGAAATCAACGCAAGAAACTTCTTGCAAACTTTAAATCACTCCTTGAGGGAATACTGGCATTTTAAAAGGTTTTGTATGCTTACCAAGAACAACACTGTAGCACAGTACTTGAGAACTTCCAGATTCATTCGAACATCATCTAAGCTTCTGGCACAGAAAGATCAAATAAAAAGCTATGATTTTGCAATTATAGTAAAGCAAATTGTCTAAAACTTAGTCAGGACATACAAGAACTCATACGCACATGGATCAATTCAACTTGTACAAAAGACATACATACATGCATAGACATAGATGCACGAGAACTATGACACATTAACATTTATATACATCATATACATATACATAAATACATACATACATATATATATATGGATAGATAGATGGATAGACAAATAGATAAATAGATAGTGTGAGATATATATATATATATATATATATATATATATATATATATATATATATATATATATATATATATATATATATATATATATATATATATATATATATATATATATATATATATATATATATATATATATATATATATATATATATATATATATATATATATATATATATATATATATATATATATATATATATATATATATATATATATATATATATATATATATATATATATAGACGACACACATATATATACATATATTTGTACATATGTAGCTAATATATGGGTGTCCACAAACAGCCCGAACATGGTTAGTTCCGATAAGACGACTAGAGATTTGACACTGTGCATATGGTCAAATATCATATGATTTAAAGATCTTTAGCCTAACTAGGAATCTCCAAAGCACATGATTTTTTAATAGTAAGTTGTTTAGAGATAGTAGATCATATCCAACACTCAGATTATTGGTGCAAGGCTCATAGTTGTCCAGTCCATCACGATCTTATTTAGACAATTGGGCGAGCATCCATATATTAGCTTTACTTACTCTATCTCTTAGTGCACATATATGTACATATACATACATATGAATATATCTGTGTCTATATATGCACTACAATATCTGCATATAAAATATCTATTTGCATGTATGCATGCATGTACATATACTATACTCATACATATATATTTTTGTAAGATATATGTGTAACACGAACTAGTCTTACAAATTTCACTACAGGCCCTTTTCTTGCCAAGATGCCTTGATCAAGAATTTGGCATCATTTCTCAAACCAGTGATACCAGGTTGCTAGCAGCTCATAAAATGCAAATAAACTTAATCAAGTTATATCAGTAAATTTAACCCCATATAAATGGTAAACAATGCAGCCAAGGTTGCACGGAAAAGAATAAAACACTTTATCTTGTAAATTTTCTTTTACTACCTCGACAAAAACAAACTTATTATGGATAATTTAGCAATTAGAGATACGAGAAAAAAAGTTGAATAATATAGAAGTCAAAAACAAGCTAGCAATTAAACAGTGGGAAATCCAAGAGGAAAATTTCGTAATAATGACTGCAATCAAGAAAAGAATTTGTAACAAGTTGTGTTATTGATAGACTACAATAAATTTAATAGAAAGAGAATTGAGTTCTGACAACTTTAAAAGGAAGGTTGTATTATACATTTCTCATATTGCCATGGCTACTCCTAACTATATAGCTGCTCCTTCATATGCATCCACACAATTCCAATGGACCCTTAAGTTTCTCCATGTTTCTTGATGCCTACGATGTCTCCTTGAACATATCCTTTATTTAAGTTATTGGGTAGATTTTTTCCTCCTTTATTCTAACTCAGTAAGAAGCTTTTACAAACACAAAGTACAATATGGTTATGCTTCTTTGCATACTCAAAGGCCCCTCCAATTGATCTTTATCTTTGGTCGTCATCCTCACCGATATTAGGACATATTGTACTCCCAATGTTGGCACACCAAATACCCGGGGGAAACAATAAAATGAATACAGAACATCATTTGACATTTTGAACACCCTTCCCGGCCTAAGGAAAAATTAAAGTACTTTCCAGAAGACTTGCATGTGGAATGTCATTGATCAGGGGATTGAGAAAAATAAACCATTTCTGTCCATATTCCATCATATAATAAGAAATTTACAACCTTAGAGGAGGTGGAACAGTTAATTTATTTCTTTGAAAAAAAAATATCTAGAGGAAGTAGCATTCACAACTATGGGTATGAGAAAGTCAAGCAAACCCATCCGTTGGAGCAAGACTGCCCACTTTTAGCGAGATTATGGGTTGAGGGTATATGTATTTTTTTTAAAAAATAAAATAAAGGTGCCTGATATTGCTAAGATTTTAAATTTTCAACTAAAAGATATTGGAGAAGTAATTGATAAAAAACAAAAAAAGATTGATGACATGACAAAACAAGAGTACAAGTTCATGCAGAAGACCGAGAAAACGAGTCGCAATATGCACAATCGTTTGGCAAAGAAGAAGAAAACAACAAGTATCTGCTTTGAGGAGTGGTGAGATTGTTTCTTGAACCATTGCATACAGATCTAATGCAAGCTGCCACTACCAGGGTATGATAATGCAGTCAGCCTGTAAATAGCAATTGATTCCTAGATCTTTTTTTACGAAGTGCCAATCCTCATTATATCACCTCAGGAACTGCAGAAACTGTTCTGGCAGTTCGCTGAGATCATTTTATTTTGAGACCAGTAAGATCAAAACACATCAATGAAGCAAGTCACGAGACTATTGATTACTTGCTTGTTAGAACTACGGAATTTTCTGTCAAGTACCATTTTACCAATGGCCATTTTGCTGCATGATCGTGTCACTAAGTATTTAGCTAGAGCATGCAGAGAACTCCAGTTAAATGATGGGCTAGAGAATGCATTTGCATCATCTGTTCACCTGCAGCATGAAACTTCTTTTACCTGTATAATATCTTTTCTGGATATATTCATTTTAACTGGACCTTAAAAATTTCATGATTCAAGAAATGGCCTACACGAGTCAACCAAACACAGGTAACATTTGATTACAAAAGTTATCTCCCAGACTATAATAGAAAACTGAAATGTACGAATTGAAACCATACAAATTTATGGTAGAGATCGAGAGTGATCGAGAGAGAGCACCTATGCTTTTGTTGACCAAGACCAAAGTACGATGCCAAACTCGCCATCTGCAGAAAAAATGTTTGTTTATCAATTAGTCACTTTTTTCTCTTAATTATGATGCCATTACTTCAAATGGAACCACAGAATCTGTTAATATTTTGCTGCTGGTGATCTAAAACTTGGAATGACATGTGCTAAAGCTTGTTCTTTTAACCCTCCGGCGGCGCGCGCGGCGGGGGGACGGGAGGAAAAATAGCTCATTTCCCTTACCTTCATGTCGCCGGCCCTCCTCCCGAACCTCTGGGTCAGCAACGGCAGGGTGTCGATGATCCCCTTAGGCTCCGGCGGAGCCCGCCCAATCTCCGCAAACGCCTCCCTTATCCGCAGGCAATCGAACCTCGCAATATTATGCCCCGCCCACGCCCGTCCTGCCCAAAATCCCCATCAAATGTTCGACAAAAGTACCACTTCAAAAGCCCAATGATTTCGACCAAGAAAGGAAAGATAGAAGATACCATGGAGGATGGAGAAGACCTCGTCGGCAACCTCCCGGAAGAAGGGCTTGGAGGCCACGGTCTCCGCGGTGATTCCGTTGCAGCGGATGGAGAAGGCGGAGATGGCGGACAGGTCGGTGGGGCGTATAAGGGTGGAATAGCTCCCCACCTCCACCAGCCGCCGCGGGCACACCAGGATCGCCCCGAACTCCAGCAGCGAGTGCCCTCTCCCGCTCCCCCGCCCCGGCACCGTCGTCTCCACGTCGAAGAAAGCGATCTCCTCTCCTCCTCCCCCTCTTCCCTCCATCTCAATCTATTTCGCGAGCTCGGCGTCGGTATACGCTATACGGGTCCGCCTCCACAAATGAAGGGATATATGTGGATGCGATGTCCCCGCTCGTGTTGCGTTGCTTGTCCCGGGAGTATTCGTTAGCGCCGCAACTATCTTTATGGGCGAAGCTGCGTACGGCAAAGTTTAACGTGCGGGAGCGGCGACAGCGTTCGATCGGAAGATGGACGGTGGTTGGAGCGTCCGCACAAATGTTGTTTATGCGTTGGTAGGGATGAGTTGCGAATGGCGGCCGCTTTTGAGACGTGAATTTCCGCGCTAATTCGAGGATTGCGGGGTGGGACAAGTTTGGAATAATCCTGGAATACACCGATTTGTGATGACAGTTGTCACCTGCCGGCAAGGCTTGACGTACGAGGAAAGGATTGCTTCTCCAGGATGCCTCCAGGTATCGTAAGAGTAGCAAACACAAAGAAGAGTTTCATTAATCTCTGGCACCTTGATGCGAATGTTCCCCGTTCTAGAGACATGTTTGGGATTGATCCTTGATGCATTCCGCCGGGGGAGACAAAAAGCCACGACGTGCCATGTCCATTGGATATACCTTTGTGGTTCTTGAAGAGGGGAGATTTGGATGGCAACTCCAGGACAAGGAAGATTCTCTTATTTGACAACTGACCATAGATTTTATGCTAAGTCACCGTCTTGTCTCAGTTTACATGTCTTGGCTAGAGTTTGGCGATAGTTTTACGAGATCGTTATTAGTTTGACAGCCCACCTTAATGTCTACTGGGTTTTATCATAAAGTTTTCTCAATTTTGAGTTAAGCTTTGGAGCTTAACTACATATTTACTGAGCAAAACTTTGGATAATGGCAAAGATAATATTCTTGATGGTCTCTCAAAAAAGAGTAAAATATGCTTGATATAAAAAAAAATTAAAGAAAATATGCTCGGTCAAACAAAAAAATTTTTGTTCATTTTTCCTGAAAGAAAAGTATTTTAATTTATGGCAAATTGCATATTTTGTCAAGTATTTATCTTCAAAGTTCAATTATGTTTTTTCATTTTTTATTTTGTAAATAAAGTTGTCAATTTTCTATAATTTTGAACTAGATTTTAATATTAAGGAAGAGACACCATTTCTTTTTTAGTACAATGGTACCTCACACGATACGTGCTTGAGTGCAGCCTATTAGAATAATTTTAGGGATCACGTAACAACCTACATAACTCATAATATTTTTCTTTATCAGCATGATTTTATGTTAACCTATATTAGTTTTTTTTGTTAGCATAATTTTGTTAGAGTGACTTTAGGGATTCATTGTTAGTGAGATCTTATATCAGCTTATATTATTTTCTATGTATAGAGTCTGTACGCGAGTATATATAACTTCTGAGATGTACCGAATATAAGAAGAAGCAACACAGAGAAATAAAATCACTTTCCTCTCTTTCTCCTTTTCTCTTATTTTTCTCTTCTTTCTCAAATATTTAAACATGATATCAGAGCCACAGATCACGTAACCTGCTGGCATCATCTCTTCCGCCTTTGTTGTGGTAAATTTTTTATTTCTCATGCTTGTTCGGCGTTACGAGCAAATCTTGATCTACCACTATTGTTATGGCATGTTGATCTACCACCAAGGACATGGACGGCACGGTCCGCAAGATGAAGCGCTTCGTCTCCTCCATCGCCACCCTCTACATCGAGCTCGAGGTCCTCACTCAGCTGGTGCAGTCGGCCAAGAAGTTCCCTCCGATGCCGGTCCATGACGAGACCTGTCGTGCCGTCGAGTAGAAGATCTAGGGGCAACGACACTACGTGCGGCACCTCAGGGACGCCTCCCTCTGGAACCAGACGTATGACAAGGTCGTCCTCCTTCTCGCCTAGGCAGTCTGCACCATCTATTCTCATATCCGCCATGTGTTCGAGGAGTCTGTTCTCAGATTGGATTGCCATGGTTTCTGATCAAAGTTGGCAACTTTTCGGTCAAATCATCCCCTCCGGTCACTGCACAATACATTCGGGGCTGCTTCGGTCAGATGCAAGCGAGGGCAAGTTCGGGCAGATTCCAAGTTAGATTGGAGCTGAAGCTGATTCCGGCATAAATTTTCTAAGGGAGGGTCTCCGATTCCGTTACGGCGCCAGCGCTAGCAGGCCCGTCACAGAGTGCCTCAATTGGGGCAACTCTGCTTTGTGGAAGGACAACGACGAGCATTTCGACAACAAGAATTGCCTGAGCTACGTTGCTCTCCTTAGGAGGGCATGGAGCTTGGAGCAGCGCACCACACCGTCCCGCAGAAGCTTAGCGAAGGTGAACTCGATAGACACAGTTCTGCTCTAAACCCTAGAAGACTAGGTGAGCATGGAGCAGCATGTTAAATGTACATCTGTGCACATTTTAGCACTCTTTTGGACCTAGTTTTCTAAAATTATCATTCATTTCAACCAATTGCGATCAGGCACATTTCAGCCATGGATCCCTTCTTTTTGCACCACTCTCACTTCATCACAAAAGAGAAGATCTTTTTAGCATCCAATCCCATGAACAATGGCTGAAATTACTGTTCATATGAATAGTATTGCATGAAGAAACTATTCGTGTGAATAGTGTTGCGTGAAGAAACTATTCATGTGAACAGTATTGCGTGAAGACACTGTTCATATGAACAGTGTTACGTGATGAAACTGTTCATATGAACAGTGTTACGATATAAAACTTTTTTTCACTGTTCTTCTTCTTCCTCCCGCGCTCCCAAGTTTTCCAACTTCAACAGCAATTCCGCGAGCAATCCTCCATGTCCAAGTTACCGCATTCCCAGCCTCCCAACACGTTCACAGCAGCGTCCCAGTATTCTATCCTCTTTTTCCGTCTCATCCCGTGCGAAAACAGGGGAGGAGCAACAGTCCCATCATCCGCATCCACGTCTGCATCATCCCCTTCCAGATCAGCGATCCCGCATCTCCCTCTTTCGGATTCGAGATCCCCAGCATCCTATGTGTCTGTTCCCAGCATCTCGGACAACCTCCTCCTTCGCCTCTTCTTCCGTCCGCGTTCACAACGCGTCTGCAATCAGCCGCATCCAGCCGTTCTGTGCGTTCCTCCCAAAAATCACGCGTGATCCAGCCTCCCGCAATCGTCCACCTCTTCTGTGATGCAGCAGTGCACGAGTGTCCGCTCTCCTAGCCTTCCACGAAACACCATGTCTCCTCTGCAATCAAATCTCCCTGCATCATGCACCCGTTCGAGTCCCAGCAATCCAGCCGCTTGCGTGCGTCCATCTCCTCCAGCGATCTCGCATGCAACAGCTCCCCATCCTGCCGTTTCAGCCATCCGGATTCACATCAAACCTTCCGCGATCTGCCCTCCCGCATCATGCCAAAGATCATGCATCCGTTACCCCTCCATCAGGGGATCCGTCGCTGTCCATCAGGGGGTGGGCGACCTATTTATGAAGAAGGGGGCGCTCGTTCAAAGGGGAGGAGGGGAGACTCTCGGCTGGCAAAAGAGAGGAGGGCTCACATTCAAAAAAAAAAAAAAAAATAACAGAGGATGCTCTGTTCTTGAAGAAAACAAAAGAAAAAAAAAAAAAAAAGAGTGTTCCACCGAGAGGAAAGAAGCATTGGGTTTTTCTTCATTTTTACTTTTGTAATCAATTTTCTTTTTATGAAATCTATCATTTTTTTTTATGCAATCCATGTTTAAATTTCAGTTTAATTTCTGCAATTGATTTTATGCATTCTGGAGTTCATATTTTAATTTCAAAAGCTTCCTTTCTTTCCATTGTTTTTTTTAGAAAAATAGCTCTGCTTGGTTAGAGATTAATCGAATATTCTCAAGAAATTATTTTTTTTAAAATAAACCTTAATGGAGTTTCTAATCTCTATTTGTGTGCTCCAATCGTCTTCCTGTGGATCGACCTCCTACAACCATTATTAATCGAATAGATGATGGTAAGAGTAATATAAAAATATTTGTTTGTTGGTTAAGATTTTGACAACGACACCTTTTTTAAGTCATCCTCGGGTCAACAAGAAGAGAGCCACCAAAATTTTGGTGCTGTTGCTAGAGAGGCAAGGCGAGTCACAAGAAAGATTCAGCGAACGCCACTAAGATCAGGTGTGAAATTTTTAATTTTAGCCTTGATTTATTTTCTTAGATTATTTTAATCTTACCTCATTTAATTCTTCCTAGATTAAAGTTAAAAAATAATAAAAAAATAATTAATAAAAAAATGCTAGTAATTAATAGGATGCAATCCTCCGAGGTTATCATACCTCTATTAGGGCTCCTCACAGAGTAATCTCCAGAGCTTATTCAATAGACATTCGGAGATTGACTGATGCATAAGGATTAGTTTTTAGTTTACATTCAAGTTCTTCCTATATATATAAAATAAATAAAAAATATAAAATAATAAAAAAAAAGAGAATTTGCTTGATCATTTATTTAAAGTGATTTAATGTCATGCCATAAAACTTTTAATTTTTTTTTTATGATTGTTGCATGTAGTGTAAAATATTTGCATAAAATATTCTAAGGGCAGAACCCACTAAAAAGATAAGGTCGGGATTTCATTACTCGTCCTTAGCTCAAAAAAATCATCACAGTGCATAAATATCCTAAGCCTAATCATATTAAAAATAATTTGACATTGGCCTTAGGGTTTTCGAGCTCAATAGGCTCTTAAAAAGAAGCGACTGAAGGCCACTTCAGTGAGAACTTTAGTAATTAGTGATGTCTAGGCAAGTTTTATAACAGTGAAAACTGTTACAGGAATTGTGGTACTTAAGTGAGCCTAGTGCACCACCATACACCCTGGGACTTACCTGGTCATTAGTTACTAGATCTTCTTAACTGGTATGCTCAAATTTAATCTGAAAGGGAGATTAGGAGCTGTTTAATCTAGGAGAGAATTTTAGAAATTTTTACCTAATAATTCTCCATACAACTAGATTTAAGAAGCTACTAAACCTCACTTAATTTTAAGACTAATAGAGCCAAATTGTTGTGTGGTGATAGTTGTGGTCATTTGTGTCTAGCCCTTCTTTTCTTTAAGATCTCGTTCATTTTAGGAGTCAAATCTAATGAATTGTTGATAGTGTATAAATGGTAGAAGGTCACTAAAGGGTGAGTTAACACCATTTGATCCTAAAATTGATAGAACTTTTTATCATACCCAGCGAACTGTAAGCCAACCATCAATCTCTACAATGGGTGAACATATTAGAACTTTGAATGAGTTGTTCGCACCCGCATCTGCTAGTTCCCCTACTTACATAGTGTTACCAATTAATAATGCAGCCCAATTCGAGATTCGGGCTGCAACAATAAACATGTTACCCAAATTTCATGGGTTTGAGAGTGAACAATCGTATATTCATCTAAACAAATTTTTGACAATCTGTCAAACATTCAAGAATCAAAACTTAGATGAAGAGGGTATTAAATTAAGGTTGTTTTCCATGACTTTAGAGGATCGTGCTGCTGTATGGTTGTATTCTCTTGCTTCAAATTCCATCACATCATGGGAATAACTATCTAGGAAGTTCATAGCTAAGTTCTATCCCATGGTAAAAACTGAAAAAATTAAGGATGTCATCAGAACTTTTAGAGAAAAATATGAGGAGGAATTTTCCTAACTTTGGAAAAGATTACATGATCTTTTGGTCAAGTGCCCTCACCATGGGCTTGACAAGGTTGATCTAGTACATTTTTTTTACAAAGGACTACCTCCAGCACATAGGAACATGATTGAATCCATGCATAACGGTAGGTTCATGAACCAAACCCCTGATCAAGCCTATGAGTTCTTTGTTGACTTAGCTGAAAATGCCCAAAATTGGAGTTACTACGGTCAGGTGGTTGATAGAGATGATCATGGGTCTAGAGAACCAAGTCCCTATGGAATAAAAATAGACCCAGATCTTAAGAATGTCATGTCCAATTTGGTGAATGGGGTGAACAATCTGAGCAAAAAGTTGAATGCTTTTACTATTTTCACTAATTTGAACTCACAAAAAGAGTCGAATCCCATCATGAAAGTGGAACACGAGCCACAGGGCTTATGTATCTTGTGTAACAGTTCTGAGTATCTAGTGGAGTGCTGTCCTAGTTTACCCAATATCAAGGCCGAGCAGACAAATGCTCTAAATTTATATAGTGCGTTTAAGAAACCCACTCTCAACTTATTCAGCCCAGTTTATCATCCGATAATAGGTTTCACCCGAACTTCTCATACAGGCAGACTGAACCTATTCAGCATCAGGGTGGTCCACCAGGTTTTTAGAAGAATTTTTCCAAGATAGGTCCATCACAGATAAACCAATCATTGGCTCCACCTATTCCTCCTTATAGTTGTCCTATCTCTCAGCAATCTACATTGTTGGAAGCCATGATGGCTAACATGATGAAGCAACAACAGGGCTTCATCCAACAGCAACAACAGACCAACATGGCTTAAACCCAGACTAACCAATTCCATGCACAAGCAATTGCAAAACTTGAGGTTAGTCTGAGCCAAATAGCTAACTCTCTAGAGGATAAGAAGAGAGGTGAATTACCCAGTCAGCCAGTGCCTAACCCTAGTAGTCAACAGAATCAAGGGCCGAGAGGCCAGTTTCAGATTGACTTGAATGAAAATCCAACCCATGAAGTCTAGGCAATTACCACTTTACGGTCTGACAAGTAAGTGGACAACAAAGTCCAACTTTCTGTGCTAGAAAAAGCAGAAAAACATGAACCGAACCCCACTCTGAAAAAGGGATAAGAACAGGGAACACAAGGAATAGAGGAGAAACCAATAGAGATATACACACCCAAAACTCCCTTTCCTAGTAGACTACAAGACTCCAAGAAAAAATCTCAGTATGATGTAATGATGAAGATTTTTAAAAATATCCAAATAAATTTAGCCTTCCTAGATGCCATCAAACAGATCTCCTCCTATACAAAATTTTTAAAAGACCTCACCATGGTGAAAAGGAAATCCAGTATTCCTAGGCAAGCTGTAATAGCGGCACAAGCCTCATCTCTTATTCAACAACAGATTGCCCCAAAATACAAGGACCCTGGTTGTCCCACCGTTGAAATTAAAATAGGAGAAACCATTATTCAAAGAGCCCACCTAGATTTAGGAGCTATTGTAAACCTGTTACCCTATTCTGTTTGCACAGAGTTGGATTTGGAGGAATTAAAATCCACAAACATCACTCTTTCGTTAACAGATAGGACTGTAAAGTACCCCAAAGAAATTGTGGAGGATGTGATTATAAAAGTTAATGAGTTCTACTATCCTGTGGATTTTGTAGTCCTTGAAACTGAACCAGTAAAAAATCCAGAAAGTCACATTCCGGTGATCCTAGGTAGACCATTTTTAGCCACTTCAAATGCTGTGATCAGTTGCCGAAATGGAATAATGACTCTAGCCTTTGGGAATATGACCGTCCAGCTCAATGTTTTTCACAGTAGTAGTCAGTCAACTGAGATGGACGATTTGGAAGAAATTTACATGATCGAAAATATAATTAGCAGTTCTCTTGAAGAGTCAAGTTATTATGATCCATTAGAAAGATGTTTGGCTAATTTCGGTCAAGATTGTGAATCAAGTCAGGAGATAAATGCATTGTTAGATTCTATTCCTGTGATGGATACTAGCAGATGGGCTATCAAGTTTGAATCATTGCCTATTTCGGAATCTCAGCTAGTGCCATCCAATGTCAAACCTCCCCAGCTAGAACTTAAATACCTTTCCAAAAACTTGAAATATGCATTTCTTGGAGACAACAAGACCTTACATGTTATAATTGCATCGAATCTGACTAAAGAATAGAAAGAGAAGTTGTTAAGTATCCTTCGGAAGAATCAGAAAGCTATCGGTTGGTCTATAGCTGATATCAAAGGGATTAGTCCTTTTGTGGTCCAACATAAGATCCATCTAGAAGAGGATGTAAAAATATCTAGAGAACCACAAAGGCAACTTAATCCAGTTATGAAGGATGTAGTTCGAGCCGAGGTCATTAAGCTTTTAGATGCAGGGATTATATATCCTATTTCTGATAGTCAGTGGATAGGCCCAATTCAAGTCGTACCCAAAAAGTCTGGCATCATTGTAGTAAAAAATGATCACAATGAGTTAGTCCCTACTCGAATCCAAACGGGATGGCGAGTATGCATCGACTATAGAAAGCTTAATGCTATGACTAGGAAAGACCACTTTTCTCTACTCTTTATCGATCAAATGCTAGAACGTCTAGCTGGCCACTCTCATTACTGTTTCCTCAATGGTATTCTGGATATAACCAAGTCCCTATTGCACGCGAGGATCAAGAAAAAACCACGTTCACCTGTCCTTATGGCACTTTTGCCGATCGTCGCATGCCTTTTGGGCTATGCAATGCACCGGCTACATTCCAGCGGTGTATGATGAGTATTTTCTCCGACATGGTGGAGAAATTTTTAGAAGTTTTCATGAATGTCTGCACCACTTGTCACTTGTTGTAGAGCGCTGTAAAGCGAAAAACTTAGTTCTTAACTAGGAAAAGTATCATTTTATGGTAGAATCAGGTATTGTTTTAGGACACATTATATCATAAAGAAAAATTGAGGTGGATAAGGGTAAAGTAGAATTAATTGCTAAATTGCCATCTCCCAAGACTGTTAGGGAAATTTGATCCTTCTTAGTGCATGCGGGTTTTTACCGCCGCTTTATCAAGAATTTCAGTAAAATATCGAAACCCTTATGTGATTTGTTGACTAAAGATACTATTTTTAATTTTTCGTCAATTTGTGTTGCTGCTTTCGAAAAACTGAAGTTTGAATTGACTTCAGCACCCATCATAAGGTCTTCTGATTGGAGTCGTCCTTTTAAAATTATGTATAATGCATCTGATTATGCCATAAGTGCCGTCTTAGGTCAGCGAGTGGGGAAGCTTCCCCATGTTATTCATTATGTGAGCAAAACTCTGAATGACGCCCAAGTCCCAACTCAACTATTCCACCACTAAAAAAAAATTGTTGGTGGTTGTTTTTGCTATAGATAAATTTTGTCCCTACCTGATAGGATCTAAGGTCCTTATTTATTCTGATCATGTCGCCCTTAAGTACCTTCTCATGAAGAAGGATGCCAAGGTAAGGCTCATTCGTTGGATCCTATTGCTCCAGCAATTTGATCTCGAAATCCAAGATAAAAAGGGATCTAAGAATGTAGTGGCTGACCACTTGTCCAGACTGATTGTTGAGTCATCTGCAGAATCCTTACCTATATCCGAAACTTTTCCTGATGAACAACTAATGATGATTTCCCAAACTAATGTTCCATGGTATGCTGACATAGTCAACTACCTCGTTACTGAATGCATGCTCAGCTCTTGGACCAAGCAAGAGCAATTTCGTTTTCTAACTCGTGTGAAGTGGTATTTTTTGGATGAACCATATTTATTCAAATACTGCCCTGATCAAATCATCCGACAGTGCATCCCTGAATACGAACAAAGGAAAGTTCTTTCCTTTTGTCATGACCATGTTTGTGGTGGTCATTTCAGTAGTAAAAAGACGGCTGCAAAGATTTTACAGTGTGGATTCTATTAGCCCACACTATTCTATGACTCATACGAGTATTGTAAAACATGTGACCAATGTCAAAGACTAGGAAAAATTTTCAGAAAAAATGAGATGCTCCTGTACCCAATCTTAATTGTAGAAATCTTTGATATTTGGGATATTGATTTTATGGGTCCTTTCCTATGTCGTTTGGGCACCAGTACATACTTCTTGCTGTTGACTATGTGTCCAAGTGGATTGAGGCTGTCGCGTATAAGACCAATAATCACAAAGTGGTGATCAAGTTTCTTAAGGAGTCTGTCTTTGCTCGTTTTGGCACCCCTCGTGCTATCATTAGTGATGGGGGAAAATATTTTTGCAATAGAATTTTTAAAGCCCTTGCTACGAAGTACAACATCACACAAGATCGGTACACCGTATCATCCACAAACGAGTGAGATTTCCAACAGAGAAATTAAAAACATCCTTGAGAAAACTGTCAATCCATCTCAAAAGGATTGGTCCCTTAGGTTAACAGATGCATTGTGGGCATATCGTACGGCCTACAAAACACCAATTGGAATGTCCTCATATAGGATTGTCTAAGGCAAGGCTTGCCATTTACCTGTTGAGTTAGAGCACAAGGCCTATTGGGCAATCAAATGCCTAAATTTCGATCTCGACAAGGTGAGAGAGCATAGAAAGCTTCAGCTCGATGAGCTTGAAGAAATTAGGAATGATGCTTACGAGTGTGTAAAGAAGTACAAGGATTGCATGAAGGTCATGCATGATAAAACGATCACTCGTAAGGAGTTTCACCAAGGACAAAAAGTTCTTTTATATGATTCTCGATTACATTTATTTCCTGAGAAACTAAAATCTCGCTGGATTGGCCTATACATGATAGGAAAAGTGCATCCACATGGTGCGGTAGTAATATGCAATACCAAGGATGGTAGGTTTTTTCAAGTCAATGGACATCGTTTAAAACCATACCTTGAGTATCTGAGTCCAAAGGTCGAGGAGACACTTCTGACCGACCTTGTCTATTATGAGTGAATTAGAATTGTTTGGCTGAAGACATAAAACTTAGCGCTCTTTGGAGGCAACCCAACATGTAAAATTACTAACATGCAGGTTTGGGGGTATTTTCCCCAATCTTCAATTTATTCAGCCATATCAAGGTCCAATATCAGGTAATGTCTCCTCTGCCCTATCACTATTTTAATTTTCTCAACATTGAGGACAATGCTGAATTTAGGTATGGGGGTGAAAATATTTTTGATTTTTCTGTCTAAAAATAAATAAATAAATAAATATAAATATAAATATAAATAAATAATAATAATAAAAAATAAAAATAGAGAGAGAAAATAGAGGATTTCAATTTTTTAACTCAAATTCTAATCTTTTTGGCTGTATAAACTGGGAATTGGTTTGACAATAGCTTTGAGTTAAGAAATATGATAGTAGTTCTAGAATGAGTTTTCATCCCACCTGTCTCTTACTAACTTGATAAAAGATGATTTAGCCCCTACACGTAAGCACATGAATAGTGGGGTATGTAAACTTGGAACTAATATAAATACTTTTAATCTTCTGGATAATTTAAAGTTATATGTATGATGAACACCATAAAAAAATAAAATAAAAAAATAAAATAAAATAAAATAAAATGAGTCTATTTTAAGTCTTCTCACTGAGTAACCGGGCCTCTTGCCTGGCAAGCAGCGAGTGTTCGCTTAAAAAGATGAGGATGACTGAGATTAAACTTTGAGTGACTAATTCGGCCTTGGAGCCTAGTTGACTTGAGTTATTAAGCCTGTTAGGATGTCTTTACACCTAGTGCCCTGAGCAATCTGGATCGGGAGTCATTGGCCTAACATTCACTACATGGGTTGGCTAGAAAGCTTAATAAGGCTAGATATTGCACACGCCATTCTTCTTAGCATTCAGTCTGATTAAAAGTTAAATCTTAGGTGTTCATTACCATTTAACTCTAGAAAGTCTTGGAAATTAGAGTAATCATGTTGGAAGTAAGTGAAAGCCACTCATTTATACGATACTATCTTGCACCTCACTACATTCTTGACTTGTTAGCGGATAGATGGGGTATAATGAAACTTGAGTTAGAGTCTGCTTAAATATGATAGCAATAAGTCTCTATTGTCCTTGCAATTTTAGGTTCATACAATAATACTTGTTCAAATTTCGAGTTAAGCATTGGAAATTCCTGACTGATAAAGTTTGTGGGTAACTTCACTGCAAAACCTCACGAGATAACACTCGTCCACTAGGTAACCTAGGGGTTTAACGGCTTGTTGCATCTGTGCATATTTTAGCACTCTTTTGGACTTAGTTTTCTAAAGTTATCCTGCATATAACTCTTAAAAAGATGTATTTCTTTATTTTGGTTTTCTTATTGTAATTGAAGGTCCTTTCGGGATAAGCCCACCTAAAATCTGGGTCACTCCCTATCTTTCCACTGCATCATCACGATTCATCCCTATTGTTATAGATAAAAAATTCATCTCAACCAATTGCGATCAGGCACATTTCAGCCACGGATCCCTTCTCTTTGCACCACTCTCACTTCATCACAAAAGAGAAGATCTTTTTAGCATCCAATCCTATGAACAATGGCTGAAATTACTGTTCGTGGTTGAAATTACTGTTCATATGAATAGTATTGCGTGAAGAAACTATTCATATGAATAGTATTGTGTGAAGACACTGCTCATGTGAATAGTGTTGCATGAAGATACTGTTCATATGAACACTGTTGCGTGATGAAATTATTCATATGAACAGTGTTACGATATAAAACTTTTTTTCACTATTCTTCTTCTTCCTCCCGCGCTCCCAGGTTTTCCAACTTCAGCAGCAATTTGCGAGCGATCTTCGGTGTCCAAGGCACCACATTTCCAGCCTCCCAGCATGTTCACAGCAGCGTCCTAGTCTTCTATACTCTTTTTCCATCTCATCCTGTGCGAAAACGGGGGAGGAGTAATGGTCCCATCGTCCGCATCCATGTCTGCATCATCCCCTTCCAAATCAGCGATCCCACATCCCCCTCTTCCGGATTCGAGATCCCTAGCATCCTGTGCGTCCATTCCCAGCATCCCGTACGACCCCTTCCTCCGCCTCTTCTTCTATCCACATTCACAGCACGTCTGCAATAAGCCGCATCCAGCCGTTCCGTGCGTTCCTCCCTAAAATCACACGTGATCCAGCCTCCTACATCCATCCGCCTCTTTCGTGATGCAGCAGTGCACGAGTGTCCGCTCTCCCAGCCTTCCACGAAGCACCATATCTCCTCTGCAATCAAATCTCATGCATCATGCGCCCATCCGAGTCCCAGCAATCTAGCCGCTTGCGTGCGTCCGTCTCCTCCAGCGATCTCGCGTGCAACAACTCCCATCCTGCCGTTTCAACCATCCGGATTCACATCAAACCTTCCGCGATCTGCCCTCCCGCATCATGCCAAAGATCACGTGTCTGTTACCCCTCAATCAGGGGATCTGTTGCTGTGCTTCAGGGGGTGGGCAACCTATTTATGAAGAAGGGGGCGCTCGTTCAAAGGTGAGGAGGGGAGACTCTCGGCTGGCAAAAGAGGGGAGGGCTCACATTCAAAAAAAAAAAAAAGAACAGAGGATGCTCTGTTCTTGAAGAAAACAAAAGAAAAAAAAAAGAGTGTTCCACTGAGAGGAAAGAAGCATTGGGTTTTTCTTTATTTTTACTTTTGTAATCAATTTTTTTTTTATGAAATCTATCAATTTTCTTTTATGCAATCCGTGTTTAAGTTTTAGTTTAATTTCTGCAATTGATTTTATGCATTCTGGGGTTCTTACTTTAATTGCAAAAGCTTCCTTTCTTTCCTTTGTTTATTTTTTAGAAAAATAGCTCTGCTTGATTAGAGATTAATCGAATATCCTCAAGAAATTATTTTTTAAAAAAAATAAACCTTAATGAAGTTTCTATTCTCTATTTATGTGCTCCAATTGCCTTCCTGTGGATCGACCTCCTACAACCACTATTCATCAAATAGAGGATGGTAAGAGTAATATAAAAATATTTGCTTGTTGGTTAAGATTTTGACAATGACATCCTTTTTAAGTCATCCTTAGGTCTACTAAAAGAAAACCAACACAGCGCGCCACATCATACCGTCAGAAGTTTAGCGAAGGTAAACTTGATAGGCACGGGCCCGCTCTAAATTTCAGAGGAACAAGTGAGCGTGGAGTAGCGAAGGTGAACTCGATAAGCACGGTCCTACTCTCGATCATGCAGGAGCAGCATGCCATACCGTACCGTCAGAAGCTTGGCAAAGGTAAACTTGATAGGCATTATCCTGCTCCAAACCCTAGAGGAACATTCAAGCTGTAATAACCCCAAAATATTTTTTTTATATAAAAAGGGATAGAATAGTCCTTTAAAATTGATATAAGGGGTAAAATTGGAAGGAATCAAAAGTTAATGGCATAACAATAGATATGTTGAAGTGTTAGGGGCAAAATGGAAAATTAATAATATTAAAAAAGGGTGAATAGTATTTTGATGTGACTTAATTGGGAGGGTTGTGCTGTCGGTGGAATGAAACCGAGAGAGAGAGTCACAGAGGGGGGAGTCTCAGGCGTGAAACAGAGGAAAGAAAGAAAGAAGAAGAGAAGAAGAAGAAGAAAGAAGAAGAGGAAGGGGATTCAAGGAGGAAAGGGATCCCGGTTGCACTTCTAGCTGAAGGAAAAAACGTAGATCTTCTTCCCCTCTACGCAAGGACCTCGATTTCCAAAAAGAAAAAGGTAAATATCCGTCCCTATCTAGTCTTTTGATGACATTACGCTATACAAAGGGTGGATATAGTCTAGAGGGGTCGGATAAGGGTTGTAGAGGCGGTTAAAAGAGGAAGAATCGGATTTTGACAAATTTTTCCGGCACTACGGAAAAACTGTGTCGAAGTCCCAACTTCGGTGAATTATTTAGGGGGCCAAACGATCTCCGATAGCAATGCATGTTACCTCTTTGGAATCCCCTATGAGTGTAGAATGTTAGGTAAAAATTTCATCAAATCTGGAGTTTGGAAAGTGGATCAAACCTGGGATGAAGTAACCGGCTGTCGGTCCGGGTTACTGTTCATCCAGGTGGGAAAATAAGAAATTTTATGCCAAAATAGGGTATTAAGCTTAGATTAGGCTAAGGGAAACCTTGTACTCGTGCAAGGGAGTCCCTAATACACATAAATGATGAGTTAATTAATAGAAAAAGAAAAAGAGAAAGAAAAGAAAAGATTTAGGGAACGGGGGAGTTGAATCAATTAAAGTTCCCTATATTATAATTGGCACGTAGATTATGGCCCTTGATACAAGACTAAATGTATTGTAAATGCATGTCACAGTTGGGCAAGAAGCTAGGGAACAAGAGGAAGAAGTTCCCCACTGCCTGCTATAGATTTTTGGAGGTGTATCAGGGCTGTGCCGGATTGACAGGTGAGTGGGAGTCATGTACTTTGCACCATGAGCATCCTTAATTCATTTTCATGAATGTCGCCAAGTGTGAATTGATTCCACTTGAGCATATTGATTGATATTGTAGTAGATTCCTCTATAATCTTGATTCTCTATGCTTGATTATTCTGTACATGCATTTGAGGGAACATTGAGAGGAATTACGAGGGGTTGATGAGTAATCAAATTGATTCCGAATTGTGAAATGATTTCTTTTATAAATTGATTTCATTTCCTCTATTTCAAAGATTTGTAGAGCCTTTTTAGTGGTATATTGAGTTGTATTGCACTTCCTTGACCCTCACTCCTAACCCTGATGTTAGTTTATGATTGGGTCGGAGTCGAGTGAGTGGTAGTCATGATCATACTCCTTTTTAGTAGAGTATTGGGAGGGTGCATTATGGCATTTATGCATTGCTTGGCAGTATCTGCAGGACACCTATAGTCGATGGGGGTTGAACATCGGCCTTTGTGCATATAGTAGCCTTCTGGGTGGGCGGAGCCCAGTCCCTTCCTAGGGGGGACACGGCCCTAGGCGTAGGATCGGCCGGTCCTACGACTTATATTCTGCTTGCCGCCGGGCATAGTAAGACCCCGCGAGGTGCAGTATGGCTTTCCGCGGATGTAGAATTCCCGCGAGGTGCCGTTTAGTATGTAGATGTGAGATGGATTTCTGTTCTGGATACTGGCCAGCATTTACATGATCAGTGTGATGTCTTATCCTGCATATGCATGTGATAGTGGGGAGTTGTTGCTGGTTCGCCTGGGGCGTAAAACCCACCTTCCGACAGCTGTCTAGCATTTACATTATCAGTATGGTATCTTATCCTGCATATGCATGTGACAGTGGGGAGTTGTTGCTGGTTCGCTGGGGCGTAAAACCCACCTTCCGACAGCTGTCCAGTGATGATTTACATATTGGTGTGGTGTCATATTCGATGTATGCATAAGGCAGTAGGGAGTTGTTGCTGGTTCGCCTGGGGCGTAAAACCCACCTCCCGATAGCTATCTTGTTGATGATTCAGCCTATTGACACCTGATTTATATGATTCAGTACTATGACCTGTTGAGCATATTCATGTTATCATACATACTTATTTGATTATTCTATATATGCTCCAGATGAGTTGATTGGGATTGTGATGATTTACTCCTTATTTCTTATGTTGAGTTATGTGTATCCTGTTCTTGATGACTGCTCATATGCTCTTGAGATTTCACCTCGAGCCATGATTATATCTGGTCTCATGTGCATAGTACTCTCTACTCCACTCACTGAGTATTCATATACTCATTCCCCAGTTTGGTGTTTTTTATTGCAGGACAGGTATTGTATAGAGAGGAGCAGGATTAGTGGTTGCCTGCTAGCTGTGCCGCTCCATAGTATAGTATAGTATAGTATAGTATAATGTAGATAGAGGTTTATACCCTTTTGGTGTATTATAAACCTTCTGTTGTATATAGTGTATAGTTACAGTCATAGATCCTGTTGTGGATATGGGTTTGACCATGGATGGATTAGGAAGCAGGTATATATATATGTGCAGATCAGTTGTGTGCCTGTGATAATGTATTGCTATATATTGTCCAGGTTTATTATGTGATAGATTATGTGATTGCTGCTCTGACAAGTAGTGTTGTTGTATGTATTGAAATAATCCTGACAGGTCACTATAGAAAAAGTGATCATTTTATGCATGTATCATGCCAAATTTTTCAAGATTTATTGATGATTGATAGGTAGTAGGGTTCTACGCGGTGGCTGGTGGCCTTATGCCTACCCGCACCCTAGGACCGTCGCGGCGGCCCGCCGGGAACGGGGCGGGGGTCGTGACAAAGCTTGGTATCAGAGCAAAGGTTAAGAAGAGTCCTGTCAGAGCAATAGGGTGAGTCAGGATTAAGTATAGGATTATACTATGGAGCATAGGATTTTTCTGTATGTTAATTTATGAGTCATTTATAATTCAGTAAAATATATTATGACTCAGTGTGTAATAACTGCCATCTCTCTTGATTCTTTTAGAGACATATAAAAAAATACCTCCAAGGAGAGGACCTGCTCGTCCTGGAAGGAGGATGGAGCCAGATATAGCATTGGATGCGGGTTCTGCACATGTCGAGCCCCAAAGAGAAAAATCTCCTCCTGCTAATAGACGGAGGGTTAATGATCAAGGAGAGGTAGGAAGTAGAGATGCATTGATGGAATAGTTACTGGCGGAGAATCAGGCTCTGAGAGAGCAGATTGCTCAGGGGAAACCTCCTGCCCCGTCAGTAGTATCCATCTCACCTCCTGTACCTGTGCCAAGAAGTTTGGCCAGGCGAGCTCTAGATGATGAGGGGATTACTGTACAAGAATTTCTGAGGCTCAGAACCCCGGAGTTTAAGGGGGAAGAAGGTGAAGATCCTCAGAGATTTCTGGAGGAGACTGAAAAGATGATACGGAGACTGCCCTGTTCTGATGCAAGAGCTATAGAACTTGTAGGGCTTACAATGAAGGAAGATGCCTGGGACTGGTACCAGAGACAAGTGGAGGACAGATTGTACAGTAGGAATCCTCCAACCTGGGAAGAGTTCAGGCAAGCAGTGATGGATGAGTTTTCGTCTCCGGCTGAGAGGCAGAATCGGGCTCTTCAGTTTGAGAGGCTAAAGCAGATGTCCGGAATGAGCGTATCTGAGTACGCTCGTGAGTTCACTATATTGGGGAAGTATGCTCCTTACATCATCCCCACTGAAGCTGCCAGGATAGAAAGATTCAGGCGGGGCTTGATTTCCCCGCTGTATAATGCAGTACTGGCAGTAGAGGTCCCCACCTTGTCTAGGCTGATAGATAAAGCAAAACAGTGGGAGACCAGAAACAAAGAGGAAAGAGCTGAAAGAGAACAGAGGAAAATGAGTGTGGGGAAGGAGCAAAGCAGTAGAGGTAGATCTGAGGGAGTAAATCTCTCGGAGGGCCCGACGGAGCAGTCTGTACGCTCAGCTCCACCTGCCCCACGTAAGAGGAAATGGAGGGAAAGAGATCAATCACAAGATACTTTTCTACCATCAGTACCTCGTCCTCCAGTCACTATGGCCATAACTGAATCTAGGTTCCAATTATGGCCAGTATGTGGCATACGTGGCAAGCAGCACCCTGGCAGATGCAGAATGGGTCATTTTGCCAGAGAATGCCCGCAGGGTGCCACCCAGCAGTTTGTGCCTTTGGCATCCTACCCTTCTGTGCAGATGGACATGCCTAGTAGTAGGGAGCCTGTAGGCAGAGGCAGAGGTCAAGCACAAACATCACAGCAGAGTGCTGGACCATCTCAACTGTCAGCTCCAATAGGCAGAGGGCAAGGAAGGGTGTTCACGGTAAATTCACAGGAGGTACAGGCATCGAATGCAGCTGTGACAGGTATGCTCCTCATTGATAAGATTAAAGCTTGAGTGTTATTTGATTCTGGAGCTACCCATTCATTTGTGTCCCCTTATTTTGCTAAGAAGTTAGCTAAGGATAAGATATTAATGCATATTCCCTTAGCTATTAGTATATCTGTAGGGGATAGTATAAAAGCGAAGTATGTGTATCCTACCTATGTGGTAGAGATAGAAGGTAAAACACTCCCAATTTATTTGATTCCCAATACCACACCGAGCAGAATATGAAGAGCAGATACACTCACCCCTTTGAGTAATCAGGTAATTTACTCTTTTAAATTCGAGGACGAATTTTATATAGGAGGGAGGATGTAATAACCCCAAAATATTTTTTTTATATAAAAAGGGATAGAATAGTCCTTTAAAATTAATATAAGGGGTAAAATTGGAAGGAATCAAAAGTTAATGGCATAACAGTAGATATGTTGAAGTGTTAGGGGCAAAATGGGAAATTAATAATATTAAAAAAAGGGTGAATAGTATTTTGATGTGACTTAATTGGGAGGGTTGTGCTGTCGGTGGAATGAAACCGAGAGAGAGAGTCACAGAGGGGGGAGCCTCAGGCGTGAAACAGAGGAAAGAAAGAAAGAAAAAGAGAAGAAGAAGAAGAAGAAAGAAGAAGAGGAAGGAGATTCGAGGAGGAAAGGGATCCCGGTTGCACTTCCAGCTGAAGGAAAAAACGTAGATCTCCTTCCCCTCTACGCAAGGATCTCGATTTCCAAAAAGAAAAAGGTAAATATCCGTCCCTATCTAGTCTTTTGATGACATTAGGCTATACAAAGGGTGGATATAGTCTAGAGGGGTCGGATAAGGGTTGTAGAGGCGGTTAAAAGAGGAAGAATCGGATTTTGACAAATTTTTCCGGCACTACGGAAAAACTGTGTCGAAGTCCCAACTTCGGCGAATTATTTAGGGGGCCAAACGACCTCCGATAGCAATGCATGTTACCTCTTTGGAATCCCCTATGAGTTTAGAATGTTAGGTAAAAAATTCATCAAATTTGGAGTTTGGAAAGTGGATCAAACCCGAGATGAAGTAACCGGCTGTCGGTCCGGGTTACTGTTCATCCGAGTGGGAAAATAAGAAATTTTATGCCAAAATAGGGTATTAAGCCTAGATTAGGCTAAGGGAAACCTTGTACTCGTGCAAGGGAGTCCCTAATACACATAAATGATGAGTTAATTAATAGAAAAAGAAAAAGAGAAAGAAAAGAAAAGATTTAGGGAACGGGGGAGTTGAATCAATTAAAGTTTCCTATATTATAATTGGCACGTAGATTATGGCCCTTGATACAAGACTAAATGTATTGTAAATGCATGTCACAGTTGGGCAAGAAGCTAGGAAACAAGAGGAAGAAGTTCCCCACTGCCTGCTGTAGATTTTTGGAGGCATATCAGGGCTGTGCCGGATTGACAGATGAGTGGGAGTCATGTACTTTGCACCATGAGCATCCTTAATTCATTTTCATAAATGTCGCCAAGTGTGAATTGATTCCACTTGAGCATATTGATCGATATTGTAGTAGATTCCTCTATAATCTTGATTCTCTATGCTTGATTATTCTGTACATGCATTTGAGGGAACATTGAGAGGAATTACGAGGGGTTGATGAGTAATCAAATTGATTCCGAATTGTGAAATGATTTCTTTTGTAAATTGATTTCATTTCCTCTATTTCAAAGATTTGTAGAGCCTTTTTAGTGGTATATTGAGTTGTATTGCACTTCCTTGACCCTCACTCCTAACCCTGATGTTAGTTTATGATTGGGTCGGAGTCGAGTGAGTGGTAGTCTTGATCATACTCCTTTTTAGTAGAGTATTGGGAGGGTGCATTATGGCATTTATGCATGGCTTGGCAGTATCTGCAGGACACCTATAGTCGATGGGGGTTGAACATCGGCCTTTGTGCACATAGTAGCCTTCTGGGTGGGCGGAGCCCAGTCCCTTCCTAGGGGGGACACGGCCCTAGGCGTAGGATCGGCCGGTCCTACGACTTATATTCTGCTTGCCGCCGAGCATAGTAAGACCTCGCGAGGTGCAGTATGGCTTTCCGCGGATGTAGAATTCCCGCGAGGTGCCGTTTAGTATGTAGATGTGAGATGGATTTCTGTTCTGGATACTGGCCAGCATTTATATGATCAGTGTGGTGTCTTATCCTGCATATGCATGTGATAGTGGGGAGTTGTTGCTGGTTCGCCTGGGGCGTAAAACCCACCTTCCGACAGCTGTCTAGCATTTACATTATCAGTATGGTATCTTATCCTGCATATGCATGTGACAGTGGGGAGTTGTTGCTGGTTCGCCTGGGGCGTAAAACCCACCTCCCGACAGCTGTCCAGTGATGATTTACATATTGGTGTGGTGTCATATTCGATGTATGCATAAGGCAGTAGGGAGTTGTTGCTGGTTCGCCTGGGGCGTAAAACCCACCTCCCGATAGCTGTCTTGTTGATGATTCAGCCTATTGACACCTGATTTATATGATTCAGTACTATGACCTGTTGAGCATATTCATGTTATCATACATACTTATTTGATTATTCTATATATGCTCCAGATGAGTTAATTGGGATTGTGATGATTTACTCCTTATTTCTTATGTTGAGTTATGTGTATCCTGTTCTTGATAATTACTCATATGCTCTTGAGATTTCACCTCGAGCCATGATTATATCTGGTCTCATGTGCATAGTACTCTCTACTCCACTCACTGAGTATTCATATACTCACTCCCCAGTTTGGTGTGTTTTATTGCAGGACAGGTATTGTATAGAGAGGAGCAGGATTAGTGGTTGCCTGCTAGCTGTGCCGCTCCATAGTATAGTATAGTATAATGTAGATAGAGGTTTATACCCTTTTGGTGTATTATAAACCTTCTGTTGTATATAGTGTATAGTTACAGTCATAGATCCTGTTGTGGATATGGGTTTGACCATGGATGGATTAGGAAGCAGGTATATATATATATGCAGATCAGTTGTGTGCCTGTGATAATGTATTGCTATATATTGTCCAGGTTTATTATGTGATAGATTATGTGATTGCTGCTCTGACAGGTAGTGTTGTTGTATGTATTGAAATAATCCTGACAGGTCACTATAGAAAAAGTGATCATTTTGTGCATGTGTCATGCCAAATTTTTCAAGATTTATTGATGATTGATAGGTAGTAGGGTTCTACGCGGTGGCTGGTGGCCTTATGCCTACCCGCACCCTAGGACTGTCGCGGCGGCCCGCCGGGAACGGGGCGGGGGTCATGGCACAAGCGTGGAGCAGCGCGCCACATCGTACCATTAGAAACTTGGCTAAGGTGAACTCGATAGGCGCAGTCCCGCTCTCGATTATGCAGGAGTAGCATGCCACACCGTACCATCAAAAGCTTCGCAAATGTAAACTAAGTAGGCACGGTCCTACTCTCGATCATGCAGGAGCAGCATGTCACACCGTACCATCAAAAGCTTGACAAAGATAAACTTGGTAGGTGTAGTCCCTTTCTCGATCATGCAGGAGCACCGTGCCACACAGTACCGTCCAAAGCTTGGCGAAGCTGAACTTGGTAGGCCCGATCCCGCTCTCGATCATGGAGGTGTACATCTGCATGGTGCCACCCCAATCCTCAATCTTTGATTTTATTTGTTATCTTCGACCTTCGGTTACCCCACATCGATGGATATGTCAGTTTGTCACGATAGCCAGACAAATCAGCTTTATTATGTCAACTTCTAATTTGTGACATTGGCTTCTGAGCTACTACTCCAGCTCTTCATCTAGTACGTCAGTTTTTCGATACATTCGTGATCCAATTTTCAAACTCAAGTTAGCACCTATAGTACCATCTTGAGTTTGAGGGGGATGTTAGAATGATTTTAGAGATCACGAAACAACCTGCATCACTCATAATATTTTTCTTTATTAGCGTGATTCTGTGTCAACCTATATTAGTTTATTGTGTTAGCATAATTTTACTAGAGTCATTTTAGGGATCCATTGTTAGTGAGATCCTATATCAACTGATATTATTTTTTATGTATGGAGTCTGTACGCGAGTATATATAACCTCCGAGATGTACCGGATATAAGAAGAAGCAACATAGAGAAATAAAATCACTTTCTCTCTCTCTCTCTCTCCTTTTCTCTTATTTTTTTTCTTCTTCTCCAAATATTTCAACACAGCCAACAAAATCAAAAAAATGAAGCTGGCGAAGAGAATAAGGAACATCCCCTTGATTCTCCCAAAAGAACCCTCTAGAGAATGTCCATGGACATCTATGTTATTCAAAACCATATTCTTATCCTACAAATGCCATATTATGCTTTGGCTCCACCATAGTCTTGATGGTGATCCAAATTTTGCAATAAATTTCTACAATGCAATTATCCAAAACTTAGCCTCTTTCTTAATTACCTTGGTTCATCTTACTTATGGTTGGTCCATCTTGTCACCCTAAGTGGTCTTCCACTCTTTGTTCTTATGTTTAGTTGCCACATTATCAAGAATGTTGGCCTCGCAAAACTCATTCTCAATCTCACACATGAGTCTTGTACATGCGTTCTAACTTGGATCCCAAAAATCTTCAAAATAAGAGAGTAAGATTCATCATGAGATTTTTCATTTCTTCAGCTCGAGATGGACAGTAAGATTTGGGGAGCGATGTTTGAGTTCTATCCCACCAGCCGATGAGAGGGTCAACAACAATGAGCTCGCCATCCTTGCTAACAATATCAGAGAGTGAGATTTGGGAGGCCTTTCTAGTCCATGGCAGGGGACAAGGCTTTGGGCCTTGATGGGTTTCCTCCCTTGTTTTTCTGGAGGTATTGGGTGATCATTCACCATGAGGTGGTTCCTGCCATCCAGCAATTCTTCGACACTGCATAGATGCCTGATATTTGGAAGAGAACCTTCATCACCCTCATCTCGAAGAGGCAAGACGCAAGTGAGCCTAGCCACTATAGGCTGATCAATCTCTGCACCACTTTGTAAAAGGCTATTACCAGAATTTTGGTATTTAGGGTGAAACCAGTCCTCTCGTGTGTTATCAACCTGGTGTAGGGGGCTTTTGTGGGTGGTCGGAGTACCATTGACAACGTGTTAATCATGTAGAAGTTTATGCACGACTTTCAGAGGGCCTCACATCGTCG
The DNA here is from genome assembly GCF_051530095.1 of Phoenix dactylifera. NCBI lineage: Eukaryota > Viridiplantae > Streptophyta > Magnoliopsida > Arecales > Arecaceae > Phoenix > Phoenix dactylifera. Next base: position 18,798,183 of record NC_143194.1, read on the forward strand.
CAGTCTCATGGTCGTTAGCTGGATATGCAGAAGGCTTATGATCGCATGAGTTTGTGATTTCTTAGTGCATGTGCTGGAAAGCATTGGGTTCGTAGTGTTTAGAGTAGATGGATTCTAGGCTGCATGTGGGCTCCTTCCTATGCCATCCTGATCAACGACATGACGACAGACTACTTCACTTCTGCGGTTGGCATGCGCTAAGGCTGCCCCTGTCTCCGTACTTATTCATTATCTATGCTGATGTATTGTCTCAAGCTCTCTAGGCTGCCACCATCAGTCAGGGATTGGAGGCTTATGTGCTAGCAGCAGGGGCCTAGCCGATCTCCTATCTCATATTTGCTGATGATTGCTTGCTGCTTGCCCGAGCCACCAAAAGAAATATAGTGATCCTCTGGAGAATCTTGGAGCAATACTGTTTAGCCTTGGGTCAACTGGTGAATCTGGCTAAGCCTGCTATATGCTTCAGCCTGAAAGTCAACCCACAGCTAAAGGCCATTGTGAGAGACTACTTTGGGGTTAGGAAACATGTTCGGGTATGACAGTACCTAAGTGTCCAAATCTCTGGGAGGAGACTATAGGGAGTTGACTATAGTGCACTAGAAATGAGGGTTAGGAGTGGCTGGAGGCTAGCAGTCTAGAGCTCTTTTCATAATGGGCAGGGTCACCCTAGTGAGATCTGTCCTTAGTTATATACCAATTTATCTTATGGCTAATCCTTTTCTCCCCAAATCCTCATTGTTGAAGCTTGAACTGATGTTTAAAAATTTTCTCTAAGAGGAAATGGCGGTGCTGGTAGAATGCACCTAATTTCTTAGGGAGCAATGTGTCTACCCCTACGGGAAGGCGGCTTGGGAGTCCACTCTATGTTGACCAGGAGGGAGGCCTTGATGGCTAGGTATGTTGCGAGATATCAGCTAGAGCTAGAGAGCCTATGGAGCTCAGCCATGCAGGCCAAGTATGGCCCATGGATGTCTTCTACTATGGTGTGCACTGGTTGGAATAACTCCATCTCGAAGAAGATTTATGGTCATGGCCAATGTTAGATGGTCTATGAGTGACAGGTAGGCTATGAGGGTTATGGGTGATGCTTGGTTATTTGACTTACATATATCTTAGTGGCCTACCATGGTTAACACTGAGGTTAGCACTGACATACAGATTTGGTAGTTGTTTACCTTGAGGGAGAGGAAGTAGAACACTACCCTTATTACCTGGCTCTTCGGTGGTGGATTAGTTGAGAGGATCACCTCTACTCCGATCCCCTGGGTCAACACCTTGGACATGCAGATGACTTGCAATTCAAAAGTGAAGGCTAGGGACCAATATCAGGTATTTAGAGACGAGACTGATCAGAGGAAGGACTACACTTGGGTTTGAATATTGGGGGCCCGCCTTAGAGTTGCGTTATTCCTCTAGAAGGTGGCGTAGGATCGCTTGCCTACCGAAGATGTGTTGAGCAAATGAGGGATGAATCTTTTGCCGACCTGAGATGTCTGTCATGTTGAGGAGTCAGTGGCTCATGTTCTCTTCTAGTGTCATTGGGCATTGCAGGTTTGGGGGCTCCTTGATGGTTCCCTATTGTTCCTTCAGTTGGCTGCACCTATTGAGGCCTTTCTCCTACTTGAGGGATTGCACCGGGAGAGCCCCTACTGGAAGTCTGGGCATCAGGATCGTTTACTTGCCATATCACATCTGGCTTGCTAGGAATGATCAGGTCTTTGAGGGGAGCAGTCTATCATCTAGATTTACTGCAGAGAGGGCCATGTTCAGGTACCAGAAATCAATCATTCACCCTCTCTTGAAGATTCTATGATAGCTCGGGACACTTGGGACTCCTTTTCAGCTTTTGCAGTAGCCAGGATGATCTTCATCTCTTGGGAGCCCCCACTTCCGAGTTTTCTCAAGGTCAACTTCGACGACAGCATAACTGATGGCATTAGTAGGGAAGGAGCTAGATTTGTTATCAGAGGGCGCAATTTACATCTCATTGCTGGGGAGGAATCGGATCTATGACACCTTTGTCCTTGGAACTAAGCTGAGGGTGCCTTTAGCAAGGATCAGTTATGCGAGATCTTGTTTGCAGGTGAATATCATCCACCGGGAGGGCAACATGGCCACTGTCATTAGCTTAATTTGTGGATAAACCTCAGAGGCGTATAGACACCTTCTACTTTTGGATATTTGGCAGTATGCTAAGGAGTGTACCACTTTTGGGGGAACCATGTTTACCGCGAGGTGAATAGAGCTGTGGATTGGATTGCGTCCTTTGTAGCTGATGATTCTGACGAGATGCCGTGGACAGTCAGCGCCACCCTGCCACCCCTACTCTGAGATATTTTCTTTGTTGACTCTTTTGGATGTACTCATACTAGATATGTATGATTTGTCTATCTTAGCAAAATAAAAATAAAAATAATGAATTTTTATTAGAATAATTTTTAATCAATTTATTCGCTAAACATATTTTAGAGAATCACTTAATCAAAAAAATAAGTCAATAATTTTCAAATAAATTAAGCATTTTCACAAAAAAATGCAGGTTCATTCTAAACTTCTATTAGTCTAATTTTGAAGCAGTAGAGTCTTGATGCTAGACAAGATCAAATCAAGGGTAGCTAATGCAAAAGTTAATAATGAAAGAGCGAATTGATCCGATGAGATCAGCTCAAGAAAGAAAATAATAACCAGATTGTGACAAAATTCTTATCAAATGTAGTGGATACCATGTCTTTTCTTCCTTTATACCATATGAAATATCCACATGTAATAAAATTTGGACAATCCCTATATTTTTTTCTCTTTACTCACCCAAGACCCAACTTGTCTTTTTATTATTTTTTCCGGAACATACAATACATTTTCAAATGCAACATTATGTGTATTATTTACCATATTTACTACATTAGTCTGATCAGAAGTCTAACCTGCTTTATGTTTCGGTATGCAACTTATTTTATTCAATCTACAAAACCCAGAAAGTTAAACAGAATATATTTGTGGACTCCTACGTCACAAGGCGTTTGCCGACAACTTACCGGGACCCACCCCCTCTCCGTCCTCCCAAGCCGTAGCAAGAGCGAGTCAGAACTCCAAAACAAACCTTGAGCACGAGGACTGGATGGCGGATCTTGATCCGCCGACCAGGTCGACTCGGCCGACTCCCGAGGCGGCGCGAGACGCCGACCATTAACCGAACCGAAGCAAAGGCAAAAGATATTTTTCTATCTTCTTGGAGGGCATCTTCGAGGCAAAATAAAAACAGTAGAGGGTTGCTCCCTGCGGAGCCTCAGCGATGACGCCGAGAAAGTTGGAGGAGCGAGCGTCCCATCGATCCGATCTGCTAGACAGAAGGAGAGAGATGAGCGGCGGCGGAGGGGAGGAGGCGAGCGGCGGGTCGGAGGGGACGTCTTCGGGGACGTCGTCGGCGGCGTCGACGGAGAAGCAGAGGGAGAAGGCGAGGGTGAGCCGGACGTCGCTGATCTTGTGGCACACCCACCAGAACGACGCGTCGGCGGTGCGGAAGCTCCTGGAGGAGGACCCGGGACTCGTCAACGCCCGCGACTACGACAACCGCACCCCGCTCCACGTCGCCTCCATCCACGGCTGGATCGACGTCGCCAAGTGCCTCCTCGAGTACGGGGCCGACGTCAATGCCCAGGATCGATGGAAGAACACGGTCCGATATCTATTCTTCTTATCTAATCTATAGTTTTGATGGAATTGGATTCATCTTTTAATGGAATAGAATTCTGAATTCTTTTGCTGTTGGTGTCCTGATGCGAAATTGGTCCATGTTTTGATTTTTGATAGATGGTTTTGGTTTTGCGAATCTGATGGAATTTCGCCAGTCCATTGGATGCATAATGCATCTGCTTGTTGTAGCAATCTTTCGTTTAGATTTTATACAGCGCTTTGCCTGGGTTTTGTCCAGAATCAACCGGTTTTCATATGTTTCAACCACTAGAATAGGCACGTTTAGCATGCATGTCGAGAGCAAGTTCTAGATGAATAATTGAATACGTATATGATGAGACTCTTGTTGGTATACGCTCTTTTCTTATCATATAGCTTCTCTTGCTGTTTTTCTTCTAATGCATCAGTATCCTCACATGGTAGAATGACTGTTTATTAAGTGAAAAGCCAACGTCTATATTTTGCAAAAATAGCATATTGTCTAATAAACCAGCAAAGTAACTAATCAATAAGCATTCATTTTAGAGACAATTTTTAATCTAGGCCATTTTTATGTAAAGCCGAGGAAGAAAATAAATTCAATTACTATGATTATAAGTTTTAAATGAAATTCATTTAAGAATAAGAACATTTGTTTTTCAGATATTTTTTTGGGAAAAGAGGCATCATAAAAAGAAATCTCATGGTATTAATGACTTGTGCTTCATATTAACCAAAAAAAAAAATTGTCCTGATTCATATTGAAGAAACACATGTTCCTATGGACCATTCACTATATGCTAGAGTGATTGTATAGTTTGAAAGTCGCAATACTTTATTTCTAAACTTTTCATGTATATCTTGACCGTTGTTTTAGAATGCTAGAGTGATTGTTAAATTCCCTATATGTGTCTGATTTGCTAAATTGTTACTTGTTGTTCATAGCCATTGGCTGATGCTGAAGGAGCTAAGAAGCACAACATGATTGAGTTGTTAAAATCATATGGCGGCTTATCTTTTGTAAGTTCACTTTCATTTTGGATAGGATTGAATACCAGTTAGTGTTACATCATTGTATCTCTGTACATATTATATGCTTTACAGTATTAATCTTGATAATATTATTAAAAGTTTCCTGTGGTTTCTTCTGAAGTGGAAGAATTAATTTCTAGATTGCATATACTTCTTTTTGTCAGCAAACAATTCATAGTCTGTTTCGCTCTTGAAACAAGGATTGGCCTAACATTGTATACCGATTTAAGGAAATTCATTTTTGGCTGCAAGAACTTGGCCTGTTATTTAGTCAAGTTGACTACTAAATAGCATTTTACCTCTCCCTCCTGTTTTATATAATGTGTCTATCCTATGTCATTTCGCTTTTCATTTAAAGTTTTCTGTATTTGTTCAGCTATTCTAAGTTTTTCAAGTAATAAATAGGCATTTGGCTTGTTTTCATATAGCCTTTTTCTGAAAGCATGATCATTATTTTTTCTATTTTCATTAATTCCCATACAATTCCTATATTCTAATATATTTTCAAGGAGGATAAGGAGAGGCATTTCTTTTGCAAGACACATAGTTGAGTTTATATAATATCTGTAGCCCTAGGAGGAAGTGATCTGACCAATAACCCTTCTTTCAATAGCTTAATTTCAAGAAGGGTTTAAGTGCCTCTAGCATGGGATTGGCTGGCATTGCATGTACTATGACATGTTGAAAAAAAAAAAACCTTAAAAGGTCTTTTCCATTTAAAAATTAAAAAGCTTTTTAATGGGTGCCATGCTAACCTAGTGTTCGGTGTGTCAGTACTAGGCTTGCATGATCCGAGCTAATCAATTGGGGTGGTCACTCAAACCATTCTTCCAAGTTTTGTGGTTGACACTCATCATCTGGTTATAATGCTATTAACATCCTTTTCGACACCTCTTTTTCTTTTGTTCCATTACCATGTTCCTCCATTTTCCATCATACAACATGATGGCATCAATCCACCCTCCATTGTGGTGACCAATACCACTATTTTTTGGCACAACCTAGCCTCATACACAGCAACCACCATTCCTAATAATTCATCATTCTTGATTATTATCATCTCCACTCCAACCAGCATGTCCTCTATTCTTAGATCCACACTCATATATCTTTGTCTTGTGTTGCCATCATCATATTCTACCACTCATCACTATTATCCAACATTTTTGGTGACAGCCGTGAAGGTGATTATATGCCTTTTTCTGGTAACCTTTCCATTAAGTGACATAGGATTATTAGGTTTTCCCTTTCTATGATAAAAATATCTTCTTTTCACTTTTTCTAGTCATTTGTTGGAAGCAGTGGAAGTTTAAGCAAAAAATGGACAAGATAATATTTGTCCCGATCTGTCTCCATATCCAAATCTATCTTGATATGGATAAAAATTTCAGCATCCAACTAATATCCATATCTATGACCATATCTATCCAAACTTAATAGATACGGATATAGATAGACAACTAGGCAATTTGTATTTGAACATCCGGTTCTGTTTGCAATTGTATTTAGTCTTAATATAGATTTCACTAATTTTAAAGGAAAATAAGTGACAATTGATGCATTTTTTAACTCAATTTACCTTTCTTACAGTGATATCTATGATTTAGTGGTTCATAAAATTTAACTATTCAATTTATATCACATTTGTATCTGTATGAAAATATCCAATTTGTATCAATGTTTAAAATGACTACGAATATGAATTTTAGCATCTTATTGAAATCCATATCCATATCCATATTTGTCAACTAAAAACAAATATGGATATGGGTATAATGATACCCTCTTTGTATCGTGATAGCATTAAGTGTTTTTTTCCTTTCAAGCGAAAAGTTGTTCCTTAAGAATAAAAAATTAAACATTTTTTCCTGCCAAATACATGCTATAAGGGCCATAGTTTCATTATTTCTACGCTTTAGATAATAGAGTTATTTGGAGTGTCAAAACACATGGCATGCCGTTATAACTAAAATTTTCAACCAGCTATTATAATTGACAACTTGTAACAACTGTGATGACCAAATTTGGCCATTTCAGATACTTTTGAGTTATGAATTTGACATTTTATTATTAAACTCATTTCTTGTATGACCTCTTCGTACTAATCATCCAAGATGGTGGTTGGCTACCAAGGAGATTCTGCAAGCAGGCATCGATAAATTAATTAATTTCTTATAATTGGTTGTCAACTTGTTGTGCACCCACCCTCGAAGATTTTTTGGCCAATTTATTTTCATAGAAAACTTTGGACAAAAAGAGAGTAGTCATGATGCCTATGAATCTAAATGGCAGTTAGGAAGACCGACTTTGTTTTTTGTAGTTTAAGCTATTACAACATGGAACAACTGACGCTGCCAAGATAGAAGATCAAGCCTTGTTAGCAAAAGGCAAAGAACTTGGTGAAAGAAGATAACTTTTCAACACTCTCTGCCATGGCTTAGTTGAATACATTTACAGTTCGATAGGGGTTCCGAGTTAAAATTTTATTGCTCCATTTGGTTGGCAGAATGAGGTTTAGAATAGATTGAATTCCAGCTTTTGCCCCATTCTGATGTTTTTTTATGGCTTTATGTTATAAGCAACAAAATCACATTATCTTTGGAATCACCATCCTTAAATAAAGGAATCGTGGTTCCACAATTAAATGGGAGAAATGGTCATTCCCAAAGGAAATGGAGTGTAAGGTATTTTTGGTATAAACAATTCAGGAACATCTATGGTATAAAACACAAATGAATGATTTTTGCTATGAATTAGTTACTGGTTTATGGTATAAAATAAAAGTGAGTGATTTAAGTTTGAAAAGAATATCATTTCATTAGGATGAGAAGTAGAGAGATAAAGTAGTAACTATCATGCCTTAAGATATTGTTACTTAAAAGTTATCAGCCAACAGAACCGTGAAATGCACATTGAAGGATAAAAACTTAATAAAAAGATAGAAATAAAACTCCAAATTGTATGACATATTAAAAAATGACATGAAGATAACTAAGTTGAACAAAGGAAATTGATTACAACAACACAAAAATATATATTAGAAAATAAAATATATAGCACAAAGATTAAAGTGCCAGATTATATAAAGTAAAAATATGAGATGAAGTAAAAGTAGAATAGGAATGGTGATTCTGATTCCTTGTCTTCCGTTCCCATTCTATTATGTTTACTATTTTGAGAGTCCTATGAATCAAATAGCATGAGAGATTTAGGGAGCTTAATTTGTGAATATTAGCTATTTGGTTGATCAAATGCCAAGATTAGATGTTCTAGATGGTCTTTTGGATCTATTGTTAATCTAGTTTTTTTAATTATAGTTCTGAGTTAAAGGAATGGCTGACCACTATATGAAGGTCTAACGGCGCTGGCTGTATTATATGGTCTTCCCACCACTTTTTGGGTGTTGGACGACTGTTTCTTAGGCTTGGCCAAGGGAGGTACCAATTGGCCTTCCCATTTTGGCTGTTAGTCTAAAATGAACTTTCTTCTTTTAGATAAATGCTTTGGGGCGCATGTTAGTGCACATGAAAAGTTTCCCTGGGCTCATATAATGTTGGCATTACAACTCAAACTTAATGTCCCCTTGTATCTAACCAGTTCTTGCAACTTGCTCTAATCCCCTTGCACCACATGGCAAAGGAAACTTTTCATGTGCATGACATGAGTACCCTATAGCATCAACTCCTTTCTTTGTTTTCTGTCATTTTACATAAAGGGTTTTTGCATGTCTACTCTTCTAAATATATGAAATTGCATGAATACCTTCATAAAATTACTCTGTGCATGTATATCCTCTTTTTTTTTCATGTGTATCCGTACTATTTAACGTCGTTAAAAAATAAACGACTTAAAACTAAAATGGCTAAAATACCCTTATAGGTAGATATGCAAAAAATAGCAACTTTACAAGGGTATTCATGCAATTTCTCATATTTAGAAGGGTATGCATTTCAAAAATTTATTTTAAAAAAAAGATCAAACTTGGCTGTAACTTGCTAAATCTTTTATGATTCAATTGGATCGATAAGTCAAAAAAAGATTGAGCCACATTATTCTTTTTTTTAAGATCATGACTCGGTTAAGTTGGAATATTAAGTGATCATTTTGGTAATGCTATTCTCCATTTGATTTTGATATAATTATCATTATTAAATATATAACATTTATATATTCTTCATTATTTTTAAAAGATTAAAGCATATTAAATTTTAATTAATTATAGATGCTTAGATTGGTAAAATATTTTTTATGATTTGAAAATGTTGAGTTGTTTGTTTTTGAGGCAAGAATTTTGTAAAAGCAACATGATTCATTCTATAAGAGTTGATATTAACATGAGATCATATGACATAATAATATTAATCTTTTTTTGCTACTTTTTTTTAATTAAGAACAATTGAATTATCTTTACTGAATTTTGATCATTTTTTATTGAATTTTTTTAAGTGTATACCCTCCTAAATATGCGTAATTGCATGAATACCGTTGCAAAGTTGCTATTTGCATGTGTATTTTTGTAAAGTTTTCTTTTTGCACATCTACCTGTAAGGGTATTTCAATTATTTTAAATTTAAATTATTTATTTTTTAACGGTGTTAGATGGTATGGGGACATGTATAAAAAAGAAAGAAACAAAAGAGTATATACGCCAAACAAGTATTTTATGAGGGTATACATGCAAATAGTAATTTTACGAGAGTATTCATACAATTTTGTATATTTTGAAGGGTATACAAGCAAAAAACCCTTTACAAAAAGTAAGGAAAGAGTCCTTTGCTTTTTTTTGAACCCATGTTTGATTGGTGTTCTAGGGTTTCAAAAGGGGTCTTTCATCTATAGTACTGATTATTATTCACAGAAAATACATTCATGCTTCTCATCTTTTCTCCTCTTAGAAGATTGTTTATCGATTTTGGGCTGGGTGCTGCCTGTTGTTGTGGATTCTACTTGGACTTCAGAAATCAAAGAAGATCCAGAAATTATTGTCTTTTCTTCTCTTATCTAAAATTGATTTTGGATATTAATACAAATGTAGATCGATTGCTTTACATCAACTCTACAGCAGCAATCCTAATATATTCCTGGAAACTTGAATAGACTAAGAGGGGAGATGACAAGGTTTGATATATGGAACTAAGTTCTTATCAAGTTTGCAGTATAACTAAGATGATAAAAAAACCAAAATAAGAAGTTTTTATAAATTTTAACTGGTAGTACATGGGTATGTTGGAGTAAGAATGGAACAATAGAAGCATGCTTGTGTTGAGAGTGTGATGTTGTGCATGTGTGTTTTAAATTTTCAGAAACCACATACCAATCAATGTTTGCACCATCAAAAATACCTACGAATTCTGTAAAAGATATGCAATTTGGATGCCTCTTCTTCAATTCCTCATATAAGTGACGATACATAATTTCTAGTTAGTAGGTAGTTAATTGTTTTAGATCATTATGAGTGGCACTGATAATAGTTTACCAAAATATCATGTATTTTTATGTAAGGACATAACTTCCATAGTTACAGTCAGGGTGTAATAAAGTAAAGAAGGAAATGAAGATCATATGAATCTTTGATGATCCAATATTAAATTTATAGTCCTTGAGGAAAATTTGTTAAAAATATTCATAGCTTTTTGAGTTTTATCAAGGACTTCAATCACTAGCTAACAAGTTACCATATTTTAGTGAAGATTTGCTGAAAAACTCTGTTTAAGGTGGAAATTAAATCCATAGGCAGAGATTGGCGAAGGAAGATCCAGTGTTCCATGGTAAATCTTCAAATCTATTATTAAAGAACCATGCAAAAAATTTCAAGTCAACTGTTAAGTCACTGAGAAGCTAATTTTGGAAGTGTTTGTTACTATATATAATTCAGTAATGGGGTTCTGAGGCTTCTTATAGATTGTTCTGTTGTTTAATAGCTTTGCACATGCGTACAGTTTATAAATATAGTTAAATGCAATAGGGCCTGTTTGGATGCTAGGAGATATTATCGGCCCAATAAGATCTTCCCTGAGTTTTGTTTCGAAAAAAATGATGGAGGAGGTAGATTTTGAAAGAGATTCGTGATTGCTGATAGCCACAGCTAATCGGTGCTTTCAGGGATAAATTTATCTTTTTCCAAGTTGATTTAACTGATCTTTAAAAATAGGATTAGTTATGTAACCAGGTAAACCAATCTCTGTAAGCCGCTTCCCAGCCATCATAATTTTAGAACAAAAACATCGGCAAAACACTGCTGGGAAGATCTTATTGGCTGATGAGATCTTCCGGTGCCCCAACAGGATGGTAGTAGCTTTAGCAAATTCAAACTAGCTTGTTGAATATATAATTAGTTTGTTTTCATTATCTCAGACCAATGGTAGCTACTGGCTGCTCCATCTGTGAAGCCTAACATCATACTGTTGTATGATGATTTTCATGACGTTTGCATTCCTCTTGCGGTAGTATATGTTTTAATTCTTTTTGCTATTTAAGCTTTTATAAGTAAGTTTTTACCTCTATATGTGATGCAGGGACAAAATGGCAGTCATTTTGAACCAAAACCTGTTCCACCTCCTCTTCCGAACAAGTGTGACTGGGAAATAGAGCCCTCTGAGTTGGATTTCTCGGCTTCAACCATAATTGGGAAGGTTTTTTCTGCTATTAATATTTCTTATATTTCATCATGTCATCAGTTAATGACTCTCATACATCAATTTATTAATCAAATTCAGATTAGTTGGAACAAACTGAGAAGTTAGAGCTTGAAATATTATGAAGGCTTCGTGTTCCTTCCTACCTATTTGTATCAATTTAAATGCTAGAAGCTTGTTAATAGCTATCAAGCAGTATCTTTAACTTTTAATTGCTAAGAATCATAAACACAATTGTTGCTCAAAAAGGCTTACCTTGTCTTTGCGAAAGGCTTACCTTTAACTTGTCCTTGCAAAAGACTTAGCTTGCATTTCAAACTTATCTGCTACACTCGATAGCACATTTTTCTGTTGAATATGAGTGCGTCGGTTTATTCTTGTATGCACCTTGCATATTTTGTTTAGTATTATGTGCTAATCCCTGCAGGACTGGACTTGTAGGTTCATAGGAAGATACTTAGTATAAAACCTTGAGATGTCATGAATGCTATTCATTTACATTTGGAACTGCAAACCTCAGGCTAAATTTGGATCTTGATATCAACTTGGTCATTCTTTGAATCACAACCTTGCAAAAATCCAATCCATGCAGTTGTTATGATCTGAATGTTCTTCTTGTTGACCATCCAAAACCCTGGGTATTTTGATATGGAAAGAAATCCTCTAGTTCTTTAGCAACTGTCAAATGTGGATGCCATTAGGAAGATCGAGTATGAAACTAGTGTAATAGAGCAATGACAGAAGTTGCAAGAATAAAGGGTAAACTGATGAAGGTCCAATTAAATTTTCACCTTTATGTCCATAAATGGCAAGAGGCTCAAAATAAAGCGGCAAGTCAGAAGAAATATTTGCTTGTACACTGGATATTTGCCTGCCTTGGATGAGCTGTTGGCATTTGCTATTTATCTATAAGCTTCAAGCTCCATTTAGGTTGGCCAACCTTATTTGCATCACTTTACAGTCTAATGTTCATTTTCAAAATGTGGTCTTAGAGATTTATTAGTCACGAATTATTGCAGTCCTAAAGAATCATGAGATGACATATGGCAAAGGTGAAGTACTAATGACACAAGATGTTCTCATGCCAAAGCAAAAAGATTTATCATAACTGGTCAACAAATGTGTGTCCCAAAGCATGAGCAATTCTAGAAGCCTAAAATTTGTAGTATATGGGTAACAATGGTCATGTGAGGAGTTTGGAGTCAAATTCCTTTTTTTGTTTTGAATGTACAAAAATTTTTGGAGCTCAGAATGTCTGGAAGCAATGTTCTTTTGCTGATATTATTACCAGTATTCGATACTAGGTCATTCATAGCATTACTATACCTTCCCTATTCATTGTGGGTTGGTTATTCATCAGTACGAGTTTAGCTGTGGGGAGTTTGGAGTTGATCTTGCTTTTAATCTTAAGATTGTGCTGAATAATTGGCTGGATGATTGCTTTTTCTTCCAAATGGTTAAACTTTTCTTCGAGAAAATTATTTCTTCAATGAACTTTGTCATATTATAATATCTAAATATAATGCATATGATCCAATATGAACCTTTTTTCTCTCTTAAGATACATCTATTAAGCAACAGGTCATTCGAATCATATCAAATCAAAATTAGTTTTTGAGACTTTTATTTGTAATTTTTTAGTCTATGTTTACTATATTGCTCCTCCTTGTTTTCTTTTAGTAATAATAGCTCATGATTGCAGGGTTCATTTGGCGAAATTTTAAAAGCTTATTGGCGTGGAACACCAGTGGCAGTCAAACGGATTCTTCCATCTCTATCAGAAGATAGATTGGTGATGTAAGACATTTCTTCGTTTTCATATTTTGATACACAATTTTGATATGATAGATTATTGGCCCTTTTTTTAAATGCATAAATGTAGAATTTTATTTGGGATATAAATGCTCAACTTTTGAATCACAATTCAACTTAGTATAATTGATTAGTTTGGTAATAGTATGCTTTATGCATGATGCTTCAAAACATTGAAATAAAAAAGATTCACAAATCACAACTATGATATACCCTCAATGTACTTGCATAACCCTCCAAAAGATATATCATATCTTTTGTTAATTTTTCCCCTTAATTATTCACTAATTAGTAAAAAAATGAATTTGCAGTTATGAATTGATTTAAAATATTTTAAAATTATTCTTTTATCAAGAGTTTTTTCGTATGCATCCATCGATTTCTCTGTTTTTATTTTTTCTCTAACATTTTCATGATTTATTGCTAGCTTTTTCCATTATGAATTTTTCCCTTTGCAATTTACCCATATTTCAACTTTGTAATGCTGGAAATAATTATATAAAGGTCCTTATAGATTATGATATAACCAGCTATAGTGAATTGGCTTTGGCTTTTTTATTTTATATTTTATTAAAAGGAAAACTATGTAAGCAACACTCATAGTTGAACTAGTGTAAATGGGTAAAAGTTGAACTGGAATTTCAAGCTAGATTTATCAGGTTCTTTATATTTTATCTGGATGTTAGGCGTATTCTGAAATGATAAAATAAAATATTTAAAAATTCTTAAATTGAGAAACTTTGCCTTAGGGGCATCACTGCAAATCTGCAACTTTTGTTTTTCCTGTTTCCAAGAATGAGGATGTGCTGGAACTAAAGCACTGGAAATCTATTATCTTGTTCAGTGGGATCATATCACATGCAGTAAAATTAACCCAGCAGAAACAGCATATCTTAACAGTCTCTCATTCTCATGATTCAGCCAAGATTTCAGGCATGAGGTTAATTTGCTAGTGAAGTTGCGCCATCCCAATATTGTCCAGTTCCTTGGAGCAGTCACTGAAAGGAAACCTTTGATGCTAATAACGGAGTATCTACGAGGGGTTTGAATGATAATATCTGTCTAAAACTAATTTTTGGTTAGCTAAGAGTTTGTAACATTCTCTTGTTTCTGAAACAACGCTTTATTTACATTTCTTTACAGGGTGATCTTCATCAGTTCTTGAAAGAAAAGGGCTCACTTACTCCATTGACCGCTGTTAATTTTGCGCTAGATATTGCCAGGTAAATAGGATTTTATTTTCTTAGGCATGAATAGAAGTGCTATTCTCCCTTAACAAGATAGAAGCAATTGTAAATATAAAGGACAAATCCACTATATGCTGAAATATTCTTTGTATGCACACTTTAATGTTAACTGCAATTCCATTTATGTTTAATCGGTAATGGTAAACTGCAAATTGTACCATCAATTGTCATGTAATGAAAATACTTTCTTGATACAGGAATAGAAGATTAGGTGGAATAGTTGATCTAGCAGCCTATCATGTTGATATATCCCACTATTTTTTTATTATTTTATAGAGTTCTAAGTTAAATGTATGTTGGTATACTGCATACTCCTACATATCCACTTTAAACATTAATGACCAAGACTGGGGAAGGGTAAAAGGAGAATAACAAATAATTGAAAGAAACCTTATTTTTCAAACTTTTTTTTGGCTGCCACAACTCTCTCTCTCTCTCTCTCTCTCTCTCTCTCTCTCTGAGCTCATCATGGCTACAATTTGGAAATGCCAATGAATTAAATTGGATTTTTCCTCTTTGTATTAGACGTGAAAATAGAGATTACTTAAAATATGGTTTGTGGAGATATGACTTGTGATACTTTCACTTTTTTTAACTACTTTTACCCCCCTCCCCTTCATGAGATGAGGCAGCCCTTATTATATTTCTTAACTAGTTATAACCTTTTTCTTTTTATTTCAAGCTGTATTTTAGTGGATTAAGGACCAATATGGTTGTTTTCTTACTGAGATGGTGGTCTTCAAATAGCCGTCTGCCTTCTCTGTTTTTATTTAAGGACTCATATGCATGGTCATGTGTTCTAATATTTTAGGCGAAACTGGCTGCGATGGGTCACTAGGACTGGGTTGCCATTGGGTATAAATCAAGCAATATTGACCTTCTGGCAGGTTAGGTTGGATTCTGGTCAAGTCTGTATGCTAGATCATCAAAAACCACCCTGATCTAACACATTAATAATCCTAGAAGTTCATAACTCCTAAGTTCTTTTTCATGTTTCAGGCCAAATTTTAGATGTAACTCACATGCTAATATCTTCCCTTTTGTCCATTTTTCACTACAGTAGTTCTCATCCCATTCTTAACCAGCTTGTTCCTTTTACAAATTTACAAATATCTCTTTGCCCTTTGTGCTTTAGACCTGTCTTTGGAGTTGTATATAGACTTGCATGCAAGTGTGACCCATCATTTACTGTAGCAGCCATTCTTTGACTTGGGCAGCACCCACAAGGTGATGGTTATTGTCTTTTCCTTTGACTAGTTCTAAGTAGCAGGAAGCTTCTATTTAGGGTAATGTATCTGCTTATGTAACTTCTTGATAACTCAAATATAACCTGCTACCTAAGCATTTTTTTAATACTAGGTTTTTTTGAATATTCGCTTCCCTAAACCCTGCACTTGCACCTACTCCTGATTCTGGTCAAGTCGTCTGGGTACTTTTCCTTTTTTCCCCCTTTCTCTTTTCTTTTTGCTCGTCTTGATGGAAGCCTTATTTTGTCCAACATGCATTGACTACCTTGCTGATGTTCTTGGTCTGCATTTTGTCTTTGGAGCACATTCCTGTCCACTTGTTAGAGTTAATGCCTTCAACTCCATCCCAAGCATATATCTCCCATCAGAATGCTTTTGGATCTGCGCTTCCTTGGATTCCAGGCTTCATGGATTCTTTTGTAACAATTTATGCTTGGTCGTTCATTTTTTTTTCTTTTTTCTTTTTATTTTTTTGGTTTGATGGGCAGATATTGTAGTGCTCACTCCTAATTTTCTAAACCAATCTATTGATTTCTTTTTAATGGCTTTCTTGCATGGGCCATCACTCTTCTGCTTGCTAAAAACACTGTTTACATGATTCTCACCTCTACTTATGTGGATGACATATCCTTGAACGCTAAAACTTGCCACTTCAATTTTTTCTTTTCATACATTTGTTTGACTTGCATCATTGTTGACTTGTTGATTTGACCTTCGAGTGTTTACAGGGGCATGGCATATCTTCATAGTGAGCCAAATGTTATAATTCACCGAGATTTAAAACCGAGGTAACTTCAATCACTGATTCTTACATGCTTTTGATTGGGCATAGAGCTGATTTACATTAGTTTAATTTCAGGAATGTCCTTTTGGTGAACTCCAATGCAGACCATCTGAAGGTCGGAGATTTTGGACTAAGTAAGCTGATAAGAGTCCAGAACTCTCATGACGTGTACAAGATGACTGGAGAAACTGGAAGCTGTAAGTTTTTAGACCCATTTTATCAGATTTAATAATATCATGAATTTGGGACTGATTTTCATGTTGTTCTTTGAGAACCCAAGATCGATATATGGCTCCTGAAGTATTCAAGCACAGGAAATATGACAAGAAAGTCGATGTTTTCTCTTTTGCTATGATATTATATGAGGTAATTTGCCTTCGAAATAGCACTTGATTGGCAAATATTTAGGCTCTGTGCTTTTTGACAGATCTGTGCTTCTGCAGATGCTTGAAGGAGATCCCCCATTCTCAAACTATGAAGCATATGAAGGTGCAAAATATGCGGCTGACGGACACCGGCCAACATTTCGAGCAAAAGGATATGTTCAAGAATTGAAAGAGTATGGACAAATTTAGCTATTGAACAGCATTCATACTTCAACTAGTTACTGTATTTTTTTATTCCAGCGGTGGTTTTGTAACCCTTAACCTTTGATCATTTTCCTCAGCTAATATTCTCAATGCATCATGTGACATTTAAGATTTGGGTTTTTGAATTCTGTAGGTTGACAAGCCAGTGTTGGTCTGCTGATATGAACCAGAGGCCCTCTTTTCTAGAGATACTCAAGAGGCTTGAAAAAATCAAGGAGATCTTACCGCAAGAGCATCACTGGCACATTTTGTAACCTGGCTTCTTACCCTGTAGATTATGTTTTTTCTTGCGCATCATTGGGCATGCTACCTTGATTGGTGGTATTGCAATTAATTATGCAGCAGACGCAGAATGTTTGTTGATGGAAATTGGCATAGTGGCTGATGAGACACCTCTGCCGTGGGCCATCATTTGCAAAAAAGTGGAGTTTATTCCCCATCTTTCCCTGCTTTTTCCTTTTTCCAATTTTCACTTTCTTATTTTCGGATGGCATGCTTGTCAAAAATAGATCAAGGTAGCTATTAAGCCCCAGCAAGCACTCTGGTTGTCAGTTGTCAACCGAACATCAGCAGCACTCATCCCTCTCTATCATCTGTCATTGCAACACAACCGTGAACAGGTCATCAAATCTGCTTATTCCTCTGTAAAATTTGCTAGGTTCTCTTCTGTGTAAGGTATTCTTTTTGTACATTGAGATCTTGAAAATGTTACCAAACAGATGTTGGTTTGCTTGCAATGCTGTGCTGGTCTGTAAATGGGACGTTTTACGATAATAAGGTTTATTTTTGTGTAAATATGTTTTCAGCTTTCTACAATTCGATATTGTAACAATTCTATCACAGCATCATTCTATACAATTGTTGGCTTTTCTTTTTAGTGTAAAAAGGTCAAGCCTATTCAGCTCACTGTTCCTGTTGTCCCTGCAAACTTCCAACTAAACCAGTTGTGAAGCTGTAGAAAGTCAGCACTCCACCTTTTAGACAACAGGAAATTATTCTATCTATAGTGCCCCAGAAGAGATGGGCAGCACCACTGTCCACTGGCCAGTAAGAAAGCCAGTTTCCACTGGTTGTACATACAGTAAGACACCGGGCTTTGTGTTGAAATTCACATCTGCCTGCATGGCCAGCGGTAACTTCATATCCTCATTATCATCGGTCTTTATAGCTAATTTACATCATGATACGGGCAACTCGTTAGTCCTGGTCCCTTTTGTCAAAACAATAACATTCTCAAGTAAAATAACATAATCCTAGCTTTTTTTGGTAAAGAATATAATAAAACTAGCAACTGGCAACTATAGATTGCCAGAAGAAATACTTCGGGCCACCCATTTGGTTCTAAAGTGCAAGTACATAGGAAAGGGGGAAAAAGCATTGAAACTGTCTCGATATGATTTCTAATGAAATCTTGCTTCAATAAAGCTTGTATGAAGATCAAAATCAGCACTGGAACTAAATGCCTAAAACAAGCTTTTAGTTGAGGCATCTAGTAGAAATCATGGTGAAGAGAGGACCACAGACAGGGATATTTCCCATTTTAAAATCCTAGAGATCTTCAGTGCATTGAGTTTGTGGTAGAGAGAGCAATATCTTGCTAACCAAAAAGCAGCAGCAAGCAATATTTTCCAAGAACAAAGAATGCTTCCTAGTAAATCCCAGGCTTTCTAAATACTTCAGAAAAGAGGTTTGGCTTCCCAGATCAGCTAGCTAGCTAGCTTGCTTGAGGACTGGGTTTTCTATTATTCAAGGCCAGGTCGATGCAATTGACCGTCTGGAATATTTTAATACAGTTAAGCTAGACCAGGTGCCATGACACCTTCAACTTAATCAGGGCACAAGGAAGGTCGACTCTAACAACAGCAATGGAAATTATCAACATACTATTCCAGTAGTGCACAATGCATGATCAAGGGCTTCCCAAGGAAAGCTTGCCTCAAAACCTGTATATGTTTCAAATTTTATTCTGCTCAAGAGAATATATTATAAATCATCCAGTCATGCCCTCTATTCAAATTTAAATAAGCGTATGGGTTCAACCAGTTGAGCACCATAATAAAAAGGTTAACATTAATCATAATTACTATTTCCAAGTAAAATAAGCATATGTTTGTTCCACCTGATCTTACTAGTTAAACAGGACTAAATATCATACGTGGACATATCAAAGAGGGCACATCTTCTGCGGAATCTTACATAACTTCATGCAGATATTGGTAATTTGACTGCCATTCTCTGTACAAGCCAAGGCCTCTCCGGATCTGGGTCAATAAATGAGTGCAGAAGAAACTGTTCAGCTTCCTCATCGAGCAATTCTCTAGCCCATGTAACTCGGTTCGAAAGGCAGCAGCCAGGCCCAAAGCATCTGTGGACAAGTTTAGAGAAGGAACATAAGAAAACCGCTACCTTCAGCAGCCGAGCATTTCATGGTAAGGCAACTGTGCAAAAGAACTAACAGAAAGAAACCACTACTGATAATGATTGTTCCCCCAGGAAACAAACATACTGCCTTTTCGAAAAATCATGCTTAACTGTTGGTGTGGTGCTTTAAAACTATCTAATCTGGCAGTCAACCAAAGAAGTTTATTCAACGAGTTGTTGGTTCTGAGATGTTCATTCTAGCACCTATAAGAATGAGCAATGCCAAGGTTGCAACAAATATATAGCTGGAACCCTAAATAACCACATCAAGACTATCATTTTTTTGAGGAAACACCAGAATTATCATTGAAATTTGCCAAAATGGAATGGTAGGAAGCCCATTCCCAATACTCTCAGAAGTACATAGCTGTACTCATAAAAACAGGCATTTCTCTCATTCTCAGGCTTGTCCCAGTTATGCCACCCGACAGGTTTAATACAGCAATCTATCCATGTGTATGCAAAAACAACTCTTCCAAAAGGACCCCATGGCCGCCCAAGATATGACTATGAACTGCTGCCAGTCCCAGTAATAATACATTTGCACGGTTTGATTGTGAGTACCACAAAATAGACATAATAACACTTTTATGCAGCAAAAGAGAAACATCAACTGGAAAAAAATAAATTACACGAGATCGAAGAATTCCTGCTTTGTATTTAGATGTGAGAAACAAAGCATTCAACATGCACATGTTAATCAACCTAAACAGGCGTATTCAACAAAATAATAAGTCCACTGTAAATATATTAATTATAAGATGTAGAAGTATTAACCAAATATAACTTCATAAATCAAGTAATCAACAGAGAGCTACATAACCCCAATAAATGGGTTATGTTCAATTGTTATTTTCAGTTAAAGCCAGAATATAAGTGCAGCTCTCAAAATTTGATGCCAATTTATTAAATCACATAAATAATAAACTTAGATTGCAAGATGATAACCATACATAATACCTCTCATGTTCATCACTCATGCCCAACTCTGGTAGCAATATTGATATTGTATCAGCTTAGCTCGATATATACTGCCAAATGGACTTGGTCCAGCTGGTTGGCATCCCTCTCTACATGGGAGAGGTCCTGGGTTTGAATCCAGGGGGTGGAATCCCCACTAGATTTCTCAACAAATGTATGTGATGAATTAGTCCATGTCAGCTGAAATAATGCAGGCCAGCATATTAGAATAGCTATTGGCGAGTACCTGATACTGATACAAACTGATATCTTGGCTGAGATCTTGGCCAAGATAAAAAATAGAAGTACACAAACTCGCTAAATGGATAAATCTGACATATAGACCTTTAGCCAATCATTCCTATTAAGTCATACATCCACTGTCACTGCAAATCTACTCGAATAATCTATCAAGCCTCTTTGACACATGTTAAGGGTGCTGATTAGTGGAAGCTGCAGAACAGCAAGAGGGGCTTACATAGAACAATGTTGTATCAAAAACAAGAGCACAGAGTCTAAGCTACCAATGACCATCAAAAACCCTTAAACCTAAAACATTTTATGGATGCCATTCATCTTAAAGTGACCTGAATACTGTCGGGAGAAAAAATGCCGCCCGCCACTAATCCTTCCTTACGTAAACTCGGAAATCGTCGTAGCACTCTTGGACTCATTGGTGGGGGACTAACATGACTATGTTGATTATCAATTACCCCTCGATCAAGAAAAGATGTACGAAACTAACAGTTAATTGGAAATAACCTGTGAACTGCTGATAGGCAGTCATGAAGAGATCATGTAGGGTTTACAGAAACGACAAACTTTAGTTTCAATAACAATAGTTTGAACTTTAAAGCCAAATCTGAGGCCTGTAAGAAAGTGAAAAAACTTTTTGATGATTTTAAAAGCACATTTGCACTTATAGAAAAACTTATTAAATTAAGCATACGTTCAATGCTCCTATATCTTATCAACCAAAAAAACTAATGAGTGAAAACTACTAATCGTAATGCATAATGAAATACAATCTCGGGAAAAGAAGGAAAGCAAACAAACCTTAAAAACACATAGCCAGTTGGTTCTTGGGAAGATTTCCTCCTTTGAGCAGTTACAAATCCTGCAGACTTGCAATGGATATGACAATGTTCCAGCAGGGCAGTAGCATTCCCAAAGATGAAGTCCACACTTCCTTCAATATAACAATCTCTCAGATATTGTTTTCCATAATGCAAATACAAGGTATCCTGCATTTTGAAGAAATATATATAAAAATTCAAACGAAGTATATAGTCAATAAAAAGCTTAATAGCATTGTTAACATCAACGATCAATTAAACATGTAATGCTGTTTCCGTTTGGAGACCAAGACGAGATTCAAATCTTATGCTTTCAAATAAAGAAAGAACTCAAAAGTATCCGCAAAGAAACAATTTGGCTAATTGTTAGACTATCATATGCCAAAATTAAGAAAGAGATAAAGGACAAATGTATACACAAAAGGCACTGTGTCGCTGGTGACACTGTGGTTAAAAACACTATTATTTTATTAAATGGCAAGGAACTAATTTATACACTTCTATCTTATGAGATGCAATTCCATTGCTCTCCAAAATAATGTTCAAGAGACCTATGCTCAACAGGTGGAATTGAATAAACAAGAAAGTGCATATAGCATAATTAAAAGAATTATGCATTTATTCTTAACCACAAAATAATCAATTCAAAGTATCACATGCATATGCACATGTCTGGCACCGATATCAGTTGAGTAAGGATAGTGTGGAACAGAACTTATTAACAATGAAATGCTGGAAACCATTTTTTCTTCTTTTTTATCCCAAGTCTAATATAAGAAAGAGCAGCAAGAATAAAAAACCGCTGGCTAACCTAAATTCTCAAGTGATTCATGAAATTTTTCCTTTCAATCTTTAAGAACCAAGAAAAAATATCACAAACTTCAATCACATATCATCATGCCCAAAGCAATTATCCTATCAGTTTTTCTCATTAGGTGTGAAGAAAGAATAAAGAGCTTGAGCACTGGCCTTCAGCATTGCAAGTATCCTTTGATCAAGCAAAGGCCTTACAAGTCCCTGGAATATCAACTTATCATGGTATGTATCAAACCTTGGCACTTGTACTCTGATGCTCATCTTATATCCCATATGCTAATTGTAGGTCATTCATATGCTTCTAAATTTTGATTCAGCAATGACTCAGTGAAACCACATATATTTTGAAACAAGGTACCCAATTTGATTTATAATTTTATACCAAGCTGGAATGGTAATAGCAATTTCAGTCTTTTCTCCATGATCAAGCCATCGCTCATTCCCCTCAAGTTGGACCCATCAATTCAAAGTTACCCAGGAGCGTGATTCTAAGTTCAGAAGAATCCATGTAATCATGTAGATCTTTGTGACTGATTGTCAAACTAGTCAACCCTCTTCTAACCAAGGAAACTAGGTACAAGAAGGGCTTTCTGTGAAACCTAGAAAACATAGTCTTATTGTGGTTAAAGGGATATTTAGTTGTCTATATGAAGAAAAAGGAGGGGCAGAGACTCAAAAACTTTTAATCTTTAATTGTAATAGTAGTGCTTTGTGTTTCGTTCCATTTCATAAAATGAGACATCAAACAAGAGAGGATTACCTCTTTTTTAAAGAAAAAAAAGGTGAAAACTGCGATTTTGAAATCACTCAGCACAGATCCTGCCAATGCAAAGAGGAATATAGGACAAACTGCAAGTGATGACATCTAAGTAAAGGTGATAAAGGTAGATATAGGCAAATCAACACTCCAATCAAACTGAAGAGAATCTTCAAGACTAAAATGATCAAATGAAAGATCAAACGATAGATCCGGAGAAAAGAAAAAAATCATGAAATTTAATTTATACTGCTTAAAATGACCTAGAAAATTCTGCAAGATCAAAAGCTTAGGTAGAACAAATATTTCTATTGCTCACAAATCAAACCACTTACTATAACTTGACTGGAAATCATAATGCTACCAAGAAATTATTAAAATTGGCCCTCATATTGTTCAACCCACTTGCTCATTTTGCATCAAACTTTTTAGCAATACTTTCTAGCATAATATTAATTAACATTAGTTAAATAAAGTTGTATACCTGTCACTTGTTTGAACGAGCAGTTAGGCATTTCAAATGGATAAGTTACCACAAGTGATGCCTCCAGAGGAGCAGCTGGATGATTATATCACAAAATTATTTTTTCTCAAAGTTCATTCAATATAACTAATCTCCACTAATAGAAGAAACCAAGAGAAAGAGAGCCCCCTTCAATTAAATTAAAATCGAAATCCCGGATAAGGAGATCCAAACCTTAATGCCCCACGTCAACAAAAATCTACACAAGCAATAGCAAACCCTAAGCAAGACATAAGTTGCGCATTTGTCTATATCGCTAGATGTCGGGACGAGTCACGCAAGATCGGTGTCCCCAATTCCAGGTGATTGCAATTAGATGTGCACATGTGATATACTTCTGGCAATTTTTATGCAATAAACAGAGTAGGAAACAGGTCCAAGCTGCCTAAGAAGAGGGAAGAGCAGTACCTGCCATCCAAGAAACCTGCAATTATAAAAGGCACACCGGTCCGCCGTCACTCGGATCGCGACGGCCTGCCCCGAACCCTGCGTAGGAGTATCACCATGCGATGCGGGTGAGTACAATTCAAGAAGACAAGCCGAGGCCAGGGAGCAAAAGGGGGCAGCGGTTGGTACCTGGGGGGCAGAATTCTCGAAGGTGATATTCTCGGCAATGAAGTCTTCTCCTTCGACAATGGTGCTCCCACATCCGAAGGTCCCCTTGCCGATCGCACGAGATGACTAAGAGAAGAAGGTAGGCTAATGGTTGGCGATCTGAAGCCCAGAGAATTTTTCGGATCGAAATTAACAGATGGTGGTAAGAGGTAGACCTGGTGGTGGTTGATGCGGGTGGCGGTGTTGTCCCAGGAGAGGATGGTGGTCTCGGGCTGGGAGGCGGCGAGGGTGATGAGGTTCTTGGTCTTGGGCACGTACACCGCCTCCCGGTAGAACCCCGGCGCCACCTGGATCACCGTCCGCACCCGGTTCGACTGCGGCACTGCACCGATCGCCTCCTGGACGGTTCGGAAGTCCCCGCTACCCTCAGCACCCGACGCGACATCGCCGCTGCTTCTTCTTTCTCTCTCGTTGGTTTGTTGCGCTCGTCCGTTGTTCTGGGTCGGAGTTTTCCGTTTCGCTTGTGATTAAATTCCACCGCCATTTCTCTCTCCCACCGACAGATTCTCTGTCGCTGGTGCTAAAGGTAAAGATGGGCATGGAGGCCAGAAAAGTGCTTTTAGCATATATTTGGTTGATCATAAAAAAATAATAAATTTTTAAAATATTTATATTTGATGTCATTCATTTTTTTTAGAAAAATTATGTATAATTTTTATTATGTCCTTAATAAAATTAGATTTTTAATGCCTCTTTAATGCTTCTTTAATGCTGAAGGAATTTTTTGGAAAAAAGTAAAAATGGAATGATTCCCGCCTCATAGGAAAATTAGAAAAAATAACTTTCTCATGTGAAACATGAGAAAATAACTTTTCCATAAAATATGCAAATCATATTTCAATGGGAATACAACTTTCACTTCTTTCTCCTTTGAAAACTTCAGCCAAATAAGAAAATCTCATTACTTTCTCGTTGATCACACTTTCCTCCCTTCTTTTCCCGCGAACCAAACGAGCCCGCAATGGTCATGGATTTGGATGGAAAGCTAAAAAAAGTTAAAAGAGGTACAACTTTTGCTCTAGTACCGCGCAATCTTGGTAGCTGGACCATACGCATGTTCTCTTCTTGAATTTTAGCCTTGTTCGTTTGACATTTGTTAGGATGAAGAGATGCCACCATCCTACATTTCTAGAAATGAAGTAGAGTTGTGAATATTGTTGAGGAAGTGCAAGTTTAGAAGAGGTTTTAATAATTTTTCTGTCCTGTACATTGATTAGGTTGAGCCATGTTACTGTAGTCCGTTTTCATTTTTTTTTTTTTGATCTTAAATTCTTTAAGAATCACATGAATTGTCCTGTTGCATGAATATAACAAGATGGTCTTCAAAATGGCTAAAATGAGAGATTTTGTTAATTACTGAAGTAGCCTGTGCTAAAATATAAGTCGCTTACGGGTTTTCAGACCATGCTACTAGTTCAAGTAATAAATTTATTGAAAGATATATTCATGTCTTTGTTTCGAATGTGGTTCCAAACAGGAGAATAAATTTTTTTCTTTTTTTTTTGGAAGAAAAAAGAATAAATTGTGGGGCTGTTTGGTACTATTTTTTAGTTCCAAAAATCTAAAAAATAAATGAATTGGGCTGAGCACATGTACGGTGAAACTTTTTATTTTAAAAAAAAATATTTATAAAATCTTTTAGGGCTTTCAATAAAAAGTATGGACGAATAACAGAAATTTTGCATAAACACTACCTTCAACACCTATGATATTTTGCTAAATTGGTAGAGTAATGAAAACGCAAAATCAACAAAAATAATCCACAGTCCCTAAGTTATATAAATTATATTACTATGATGTTGTACGGTGAAGATCAAGTTTGTTGCGCTTGACAAGCATTAAGATTATTTTGACTCTGGACTAGGCATTTTAACCCAAAAAAAAAAATGACACCATGTGAGACTGCAAAATCAAGAGCTTGGCCTAACTCATAAAACGACACATGCCCGAAATCAGGCACTCGATCACTTGCAAGGCCTCATCTCCTTGCATTTCCTGTAATTAATTGGAAGATGTGAACAGGAGGCATGTTAAGTCAGCAAGCTTAGCAACCAAGGTTCGATTGCATATATCTTTTAGCCCAGATACGTAAGACTACATGCGGCAAGTTAAATGCATGCAGTTCTCAGGCCCACTTTTAAGAAGACAAATTCCTTCAGGACTATTTCCCAACCTGATACAACAATGATGAATTGGTACATAATGTGATCAAAATAGGATTAAAGCAGCTTCCTTCTCTCAAAGAAGCTTTTTAGATGCCATAACTGCAAGCCCGCCACTGATAAACATACAGCAAGTGAAAGAAAACTTAGCCATGCCATCCTAGAATTTGTCGTTCTGGTCATTCCCTGCATTGCTTCCTCACTGAAACATTATCAGGAAACAAAAATTCAATGCATGCTAATGACAAGCAAGGCTACTCAATATTTGATGAGGGCTTCGCAACCTAGTGGGAAAGTGGCCTAAAGATGATGAAACCAACAAAACCTTTCAGTTCATTTAGCATTTTAAAGTCGGAATTAATTAGCCAAACTTTATATAATGTAACAGATTGAAAGCTGCTCGTAAGAGATAAATACTTTCGAAATCAAGAGATAATTACTTCTGAAATCAAAAAAGAAAAGAACCATTCACCATAGACCACCTTTCCCTTAGAGACAAAATAAGAGGAAAGGGTAGTTTTAGGGTTGATTCATAAAAATTCAACAGAACATCCTGGTTCACATCTGGACAGATAATCTGCACTGACTCAGATCTGTCCTGCATAGACTTGATAATAGCCCCCCATTTGCTTCAGTTAGCTTTGTAAAATTTTTACTCTAATAAAGAATCTTTTTCTCAAATTGAAGAGATGTTTAAATATCATATGTATTACCTTAAACGAAGATAGAACATATCATCATGGATCGACTGAACTGTATCCCTCAGTTGCAACAACTCCAGCTCCACGCGCTGCAAAAGAAATCATAACACAGACATATTAGAGCAAATTCCGGTGCCAGCTTGCAACAAACTGATTCTATGGATTAGGCTTTTCCCATTGCACAATAAAGAAATAGTTTTCTCTTCCAGGGACAAGAGGCAGTTTTTACATCCTGTAAACCATCTTCCTGGTAAAGGTCAAACAGACAAAACTCATAAATGAAAAACCATGCTTTGAAAGAAAGCATTCATTGTTCAAGAAGCTTAAGGAATTCAAGTACTTGACGATTAGAACTATGGAAAGCTAAGGAGGGGGGAAACCAAAAATTTTCATCCACATAAAAATGAATGACGATATTTTTATTTTGTTCACATCATGTGGCATATGCAGGACCAAAATGCTGACAGATACAGAATAACAAGGAAAGAGCAACTTCTATGGCCCAGCCCCTTCTCAGGAATATGAGAAAAGATGAAATTGTATTGGCATCTAGGATAAAGAATTTAAAAAGATCATTTGCATGCTCATTTTCTTGGTTAAGAATTGATAAATGTCCAACTTCATCAAACAACTTACCTTTTACAAAATCAACTCAAACAAATTTATTTTCATCATCATCAACAAAGCCTTCTCCCATCAAAAATGTGGTAGGCCAATAGAAAAAAATTATTGAAAAGGTAATGTAAAAGAATTGAGATAAATGTTCGACTTCATCAAACATATTACCTTTCAAAAAATCAGTTCAACAACTTTATGTCATCGACATCAACAAAGCCTTCTCCCATCAAAGATATCGTAGCCCATAGAGCATAAATATTGAAAAGGTAATGTAAAAAGATTGAGTAGCTTTCAGCAAAGAGGACATCTCTTGGAACTTTGTACAACTAAAAATGAGAAATTCCTCCACATTTTTTCTGACTCTCCAATTCTTTAACTCCACTGTGGGACATTTCTCCTCTTCCAATTCATAATCACCTCTTATTTCTTTCACTTATAATTGGATGATAAAGAACATGCTCATTTTCTTTTACCTATCTCCCTTAAGTAAGAATTCAGCTAAATGTGTATTAATTGAGTCATAAGCTAAGCCCATCATTTGGTGTGTCAAATCTGGATCACACACTCCAAATTGAAGTACCACATCATGGATTTCTATATCAGTACAATATTAATAACTTATCTTCTCCTTCTCTTTATACTATCCAAACTCTTCAGAACTCTTGAAACAAAAAATCCACTTGAGCTTGAGTAAGCACCATTATTTAAATAAACTAATCAAAAGAGATAGATAAAGTGGGCATCTTAACTTATGTGTATCCCAAATAAAACTCGAAGTGGTGCAAGTAATCTTTTATTTTTATCCAATTAACCATTTCATGGAGACCAATATACCTCGTAACCTACCAGCAGCAAAATCATACGACTCAAGGTCTTTGGCACAGCCATGAACAGACCAAAGACGAGTTCTAGTTCACTTTTTTTTTCATTAGTTTGATGGTTGTAACCATCATATTATAAGTGTTCTACTTTAGCTTCTCAATCTCTTGATACTTTGTTCTGTTGAACTAGAAATAAGTAATAAAGCAAGGGCATGGTTTGTCAACATGTGATGTTACACAAGGGATTTTGCAAGAGGTCAATCTACTCTATGATAAATAGCATAACAAATGATGAAATTCCTTATAAACCTTCTGTAAAAAAGATGTCAGCCCATGGAAACCATGAACATCTCCCTTGGATTGTGGTGTAGGCCACTCTTTTATAGCTCACACTTTCTCAGGATCCAGTTTCAAGCTATCTGCTGACAAAATGAAGCTAAGAAACACCACCTCATTGAACAAGAAAGAGCATTTCTCTAAATTGATATAGAGTTTCTCCTTGCAAAGAACCTCCATAACTTGGCGTAAATGAATCAAATGCTGAACTATAAATGAATATGTCATCAAAGTACATAGCTACAAATGATCCTAAGAAAGGTTTAAGTACCTCTATCTTAACTTGCATAAAGGTGCTGGGTGTATTGGACAATTCAGACTGCATCACCAGCTATTCATAAAGTCCATCCTGTGTTTTCCATTCATCACCACTCCTCATCCTAATTTGATGATACCCACTCCTTAAATCTATTTTAGAGAATACCTTGGACCCAACAAATTTATCAAGGATGGACCCAACTATTTTAGAGGGTCTCTAATCTATTTGAGCCATCCTTTTTGGATGTAAGCAAGGTTGGAACAGTGCATTCACTCACCAACTCCTTGCAATTAAGTCCTCTACTTGCTTTGGGATTTCAGCATGCTATAGCGGTGGTATTCTATAAGGTGCAGGTTTGGTAAAGCTTTTCTCCCCCAGGATCAAATCAATGCCATGTTGGATACTCCTTAATGGTGGCCACCCTGTAGGCAAATCATTACCAATTAGCTCCCTTAAGTCCCCCAATAGCTGCTGAATTTCTGATGCATAATCACCAAATTCTAAAGGCTGCTTATCTTCTAGACTTTTACCAACGCATATATAATTTTCAATTTTTTGTTTGCAACATCAAACTTCTCAGTAGTCAAAACTCCACTAACTTTGCTATCCTTAGGGTTATTAGAGACCTCTTCCCTAAGAGGATGCAAAATATAGTTCTTGTTTCCCTCTGCAAAATAAATAAACGTTGAGTCGACAATAATGGATCATATCCTTATCATACGACCATGGCATGCCCAACAAAATGCGACATGCATCCATAGGCACTATGTCACACACAACCTCATCTTCAATATTGCCACCCATTGTAAATTTAACTAAGCATTTAGAGAGTAACTGGTATCTCATTTCCTTTCCAAAATCATGCAATCTTGTAGGGGTTGGAATACTTTTTAAATGGGCAGCATTCAACTTTTCCATAACATCTTTTGAAACAAGGTTCTCACTACTACCTTAATCAAGAATGACATTGCATGCCTTGCTATCGTAAAGAACAAGAGTGCGAAAAATATCATGCCTTCTCCAATCTTCTTTCTCATCTCTAGGCATTGCCATCATACGACGCACTATCAAAGATTTGCCTTCTACCTGGTAAATGTCAACATCATATACTACATAATGGTACTCATCAAAAATTAGATGCAGAAAAGCTGCTTCTTCCTCCTCAAATTCTACCAAATTCACCCTTCTCTGTAGGCATGCATAGGAAGTGGGTCTTTTTCTCCTGACAAGAGAAATAACATAATTGCAACTTGCTATTTGTCTTAGTGAAACTTGAACCAAAGGTGTTTTGTGCATCGTATTTCGCTATTTCTTTTTCCTTCTCACCCTAGTCAATGTTAGCAACATACCTGCTACATTTCTGGCTCGATACAACAACTTTTTGCCCATCTTTGGAGTTTTTTTGTCTCTAAAACACTCTGTACAAAACTTGAATTCCTCTGTATTGCACCCTCAATCCTTTCCAACAAAGGCCTCCTTGAACCATAATGCCATGCTCGCCTTTCTACCATTAAGGTATATTGTCGAGCATCCTCTAGGTTGAACAAACAAACCACTACCATCTCATCTCTAATGAATTTATTTAATCTAGCAAGATAATGAGATGTTACTTGCTCTTCGGACTCGTTTAAACCAACCCAAATAGAGAGATTGTTGAATTTGAAAGTGCATTTCCTCAACGGTCATGCCTCTTTATTTTAATGAGTGGAATTTCTCATACAACTGCATCGTGTAATTAGCTAGCAAAAATTATGCAGCTTAGATTTCTTGCATTCCCATGTGCTAACTTTTGGCCTTCCTTGTCTGGCACGTTGTTCTTCAACCCTGTTCCACCACTGAAGTGCAGCACCCTTCAATTTAAGCTTCATAGACAACACTTTTTAATCTTCAGCCATGCGTTTCCACTCAAAATAAGTCTCTAAGCTGGCTTTCTAGTCCAAAATCCTCCTCGTGCATTTTTTCTATTAAAACTAGAAACTTCTACTTTGACTCCTCCATTCAAAGCAAGTACATGTACTAACCTCTCCTCACATCTACTTTGTACTGCTTGATAGTAGGTCCAGTATCACGAAAGGGATTTTCCTCTTCTTCTAAATCTTCATCCATGGTGCTATCTTCCAATATGTCTAAGGATTTATGGTCACCTTCCGGAGTCTATATACAGACTTTCGCACCTTCTCGTTATTGAAGGGCTTGCACACCCTGCAACAAATCTTCAAGCATATATCTCATCTCAGCCATATCTCTTTATTGTCCCTGATTTCCTCGACCACCTCTACCTCTTTCACATCAAGCCATGGCTTTGATACCAATTTGACCTAGCAAGAATGGAATTCTAGCAAGAACAAGAGAAATTACAGCAAAGAAAGCATAAAACTGAATTAGGAATGAAAGGAATCTAGGTTCAAGATCCCAAGGAATTCTTAGATCTGTATTATTTTTATTAGAAGGCAAAAAAAGTACTTACAAAGACTCTTAATAGACCTTTTATATAGGATAATAAAAACTTATGTAATGAAGAGTTGTGACGCTAGGGTTATTAGAGACTTGATATAAAAGGTCTATTAAGAGCCTTTGTAAGTACTTTTGTTGCCGTCTTATGAAAATAATATAGATCTGAGAATTCCTTGAGCTCTTGAACCCAGAATCATTTCATTCTTATTTCCTAATTTAGTTTTACGCTCTCTTTGATATAATCTCTTCTGTTCTTGCTAGAATTCCATTCTTGCTGCATCACTAAACCTTAGGGTAACTTGCTGCATGTTAGAAGTTATTGGTAATGCCACATGATACGAAAATGTCTTTTCGATTGGACATATCTTAAATGACACTATCATACTTCAACCAGTCAATATGATATCATGCTTTTATTTCCACCTTATCCTTAACTGTTTAGTAATTGCTAGAACATGAAAATAACCCTCCATGATGCCCTTCCTAACATGAAAGCAATACTAGCTTCCAAAAATTGCTATTTCAAAAATCCTTTGCACCATCCTATATCATAACCTCTTTGCATATTATTTATTTTAGATAAATGATGTAGTTAAACCATGTTTCCTTTTGTACAGAAGAAATAAGTGCAATGCCAATGTACGCATCTATAAATAATGAAAGAAAGAGGTGCTATCAATCAAAGGGGAGTAAAAGCTGATGCTACCTAAAACAAGGAGAGAGAAGTTTTATTTGAAATTTGTAGATCACTTCAATATGATATTCGTGGAATAAAGGAATTAGAAACAAAACATTATTTATATTGCAACTATGGATTTGAATTGAAGGCAAACTTGACAGGACCCTAGAACAAAAAAATTGGTATATGAAGTTCAATTTGATATATGAAGACATTTGGCTTTTTTATCAAAGACTTTGTAAATATGAACATACTTTTAGAAACGTTTACCATAAAAACTTTTGCTTGAGTAGAGACTGATGCCATTTTTTTATTGCTTTATCTCCATCTAATAAACTAGAGATAGGGTTAAGGACTATTAGCCAATTAACTGTTGGATGGGGACTTTAAAAACTAATTTGCTTCAAAGATTTCAGCAGCTACATAACTGTATAGGGTCTTTGCACACCTGCTTGGATATAGGAAATCTATTAGGTGCCCTCTGCTTGCTTTTGTGTTTTGAATAGATTTTGATATTTTCCTATGTGGGGTCTCATAGAGATATGAATTTGCTGCTCTAACAATTCCTACATGTTGTCATCAAAAAACAAGTCCTACATGTTGTCAAGAAATATTTATAAGTCTTATCCATTTCTTTTTTCTTTATTTTTCTTAGAGAGAATAATCTTGAAGCATCTTAGTTAGTTGAAGAGTCCAATTTAGCAAGATTTTAAATTCTGTAGGACATGTCTGTCTTGATTTTTCCATGGAATAGGATAAGCCACCGTCCTGCCTTGTCCAAATACCTGAGAAAAGGATGTCCTAAGATTTGTTGAACAGGATTTGGCAGGATAGTCATGTCCTGACACACAAAATGGTACCCCATCATCCAAGTGTCCCCAGGACATCCCACTGGAACTTGAGTCCTTGCTATTTAGTAAGTCTCATTATGTCATAAGTTAAAAAGACAATAAGAAGAGGATACAACCACTTTTAGTGATAAGAATGAATATTATTGTTACTATCTTTCTAGCTCTCTCTTCTTTGTCTCTCTCTTCTATTCTCTATTTCACCTAAGATCATGTATATCTACACCTCCAAGAGAACAAAATTATTCCACTACTTTAGTTTCTGCTTAAATAATAAATTCGGATTTCATAGAACTTTTGAGATCTAAGATTTATTTCAGCTCTCCACCTATCGTAGGTCTTATCTTGTAGATTGAAGGTCATCACACTTGATGAACTCAGCTAATTACAATGGTGAATTAAATTGGGCAGATTCAAATCTAAATTTTATGAAAATAGGTCAAATTTAGGTTGACTTATGTTAGACCAATCCATCATGCTCTAATTCAAACATCACCCCACCCTCTCCAAGTTTGTTAGAACAAGTTCACTAGGAAAATGGATTTGCTTGAAAACTATTCTCATGTTGATTTCAATCCCAATAAGAAATCAGCATGCTCTACATGGAATAGAACCAGACATAAAACTAGAGTTTGTCAAACAAATTTTCATCCCAACTACTATAAAGGAAGATGGTACCAATAATATGAAAAGCATCCACAGTATAAAGTTAAGGCAAGTGCCTAGCAGCCCCTTCTAGGCAGACTGTCTAGGCAGTCAAGGAAGACATCTTCTATGATCATGCCAAACAACCATGTTATTTTAGATGATTTAAGAGATCATATTCATCTACTAAAAGAAACTTCATTGTCAAAATAGAACAAGAGTTTTGCCTGTCAAAGAGTCTTCTAATAAAATGAAAATAGAAGAGGACTCCAAAATACTTATCATTTATCTGAGATTCATATGCAAGAAATCTTGCAATATCACCATCCCAATGACTAAGCTTACAATGCTACCTAACCTAATTCTGACCATCATTGGCCCATTAAAATAATCCATTTTAACTTCAATGATATGTTCATCTTATAATTTTGGCACTTATCAGCAGTAGCTAGCTAGCACACAAAACCACAGAAAAAGGAACTGTGGATTTACCATGATAAAACAAAGGCATATGGATCAAAGACATAAAACAATATAGGCCCATATGAGTACTCCAAATAACTATGGAATTTTCCTCATTATACTTCCTATGGAAATAATATGATTATTGATAAAGATTCAAACTGCTAACAACATCCCTCGGCAAACAACAAGGGCAAGGAATGGGAAGCCAAATTGGCATCATCTCATCACACTTCTTTGATTGTGGCACAATTCATTATTAGCATATCACACTGTACACCATAGTTATATGGCAGCATAATATTAAAACAGCTTCACTGAACTAGAGGAGGAAATCAGGTGACTTCTATCTTCTATTTTAGACAATCTCGTTTTCTATGCTCTTTTGTGTGTGTGGGTGTGTGCGCACATGCTTGCGATCGCGGACGTGTGTGCAGATGAGGGAGTATCTTAATTTAAAATAACTATTCAATAGCATGACAAGATCCTGCAACTAATACCTAAATTCCAACCATGAACATTTTTGTCAGATAACAGATTATAAAGCAATACATATATCCAAGAGAATACATAATCATTGGCAAATCATATAATTCCAGCCGATAAAATTGTCAAAACATCAAATAAATTGCTTACATCAAGGTGCCCCTTCTTAGCAATACTTGTCTAGTCTTTGGCGGCGACGCCGGTCCTCAAGTCGAACTCGAGTGTCACCGTGGTCGGCGGCTTGTGGTTGGGTGTCCAAAAGCACGCCATGTAATCCCCAGCCTTGATCGCAGTGAAAGCAAACTTCGCAGACTCCACTCTATCCGCGGAGTGGATGCTATTCCCATGGGGCGACAAAATCTGAATAAATTCCAAATAATAAAAGACATAATAGAATTAAAACAGAGAAAATAGGTTAGATCATATGAGAATATAGGATCTGGGATTGAGGAGAGATGGAACTAGGGCTAGTTATTATACTCGGACGGTGACGCGGTGGGAGTCGGGAAGGGGGCTGGAGTTGTCAGGGTTGATGATGTTGTACTTGCCGACGGCCATAGCATGGAGCTTGATGTCCTCGGAGATGCACTTGGGTTTGCTCGATTGAAGGTCGAACCGGAGGCATCGGGTGGGCGAGGCCAAGAGAGAGGCCACCGCCAGGGCCAGCGCCAAGCGGAGACCCGCCGATCCTCCTCCTCCTCTAATTCCAGGCCCCATCTCATCCTGATTCACAGAAGGATGGACGCTCTCTTTTTTTTTCTTTTCTCCTTCTCCACTCCTTTAGTCGGATGGGATCGAGAGGCGGTGGGTATGGGGCGGAGGAGATCGAAGAGGAGATGCGAAAACCGGTTGAAGACTGCGATGCCACTGAGAATGTGAGCTTCGGACGCCAGCGGAAATAAAATACGCCGCTGGCTCCTACGACGCGAACCCATGCATGGTGGGCCGGGTCAGCCATAACTCTCCTGATCCAAGCTGTGCTTTGGGTTGGGCTGTGTTCTACGGATTGGCGGGCTTTATTTCGGATTGTTAACGTTGCTTTGATTGAAGTTAGGTTGTGTTGGAGCTCAAGAAAGCCATCCTTGTTAGAAATTATGGATTCTGATTGGGATTGGATCAAGCTGGATAAGCTCCGACTTAGGTTGGAGTTAAATGTTGTCTTGTTAGATTGGGTTTTCGATTCCTCCTAGCCGGAACTTGAATACATTAGATGATTTCGGTCCATATTTTAACCCAGACCCTATTGATCCAATGATTGGATTAGCTCCAGCTCCATGTTCAGGTAGAAAAGTTTTCATGAGATCCATTGAGTCTATAAGTCGGATCCAAAATATATCGACTTTTTCTTGTATGTATGTATGTATGCATGTATGTATATATATATATACACATACATATATATGTAAGTATGTAAGTATGTATATGTGTGCATATGCATGTATATATTTCAGATCAATTCTTTGTATTGAGAGTTTTGGATATCCAAGCCCAAACCATTTGCATTCAGATTTGTTGCAACCGATCCTAGGACGTCGACGTGGATCGCCTCTGTGGATTTGCAAAACAACAGGCAAAGAATGAAGGCTCGCCAGATTGGCTCTGACCGGGCCCTCCAATGTTTATGTTAGTGAAGATCTTGTAGATGTAAAATGAAGGAGAAAAAATAGAGAGCTGAGTGACAGAGTCCCTCTTAGCCAAGTTGATTTTTCATTCTTATCATTTTTGGAAAACTATTCAGACCTATATATAGTTGGAGTGCAAATCTTCTAGGATCGCGTCCTAACAAACTCAAGATCATGCCACAATGAACTGCTGGCGTGGTGTAACAATCCTAAAGACATACCACAACAACCTAGCAATTGGCGGGACAAACACACCCTTGGAAAGGTGGAAGACAAACTACTCCTTTTTGCGGAGGAAGCTCTACTCAGCATGGATCAACGATCGAGGTTGCAGAGCTGAGTTAGGAGGAAGCTGCCTTGATGCAGGTTCAAAGGGACTCATCTTCCATTTGCTTGATAGCGAATAAGCTGATCGAAATTTTTTTTTATCTTTTGTTACTGACAAAGCAGCCAGCGAACTAGCACCCAAACTGACTAAAGGAGTAGATCGAGCCTAGTCGAAGGCTTGAGAACTAAAGCTGTGCCACCTTTCTTAGCATATCAGGGAAGGCACGGCATATCACAGCCTTCAAAGCTCCTTGCAACATCATGAGAGCTTTGAAGCTCTTGAGATGATCTATCGGATCAGTAGTACCATCATAGAGTTCTAACTAAGGTACTTTGAACTCCGTAAGCAAGGTTCTTCCATAATTTCTTTGGTGAAGGGAGGCTCGCTCATCACCTCAAACTCGTCTCCAGCCTTGTCCTTCCGCTCTTGCAGGGCCATGATCTAGTCGTGCATCTCCTTGATTCTGCAATCCAAATTTGCCTCCTTCTTGGAGATAGATCTTTCCTCTCAACCATGATCTTTCTAAATCTTGAAGGGGCGGCTACAGTTCTCATTCGAGGATATTTACTAGAAATCTGGATTAAGCTACTCCATAATTGAAATGTACATTAGAACAAGTTCTAGTTTGGTCATCTGCTGCTTTTTTTTGCGATCTCCGGTCATGTTATTCATGGAGGAAGATCACTTTCCAGCTGAACTGGTGAAATACCATACATATTTGAAACTTGAGAGGCACATGTTTTGTCTGGGTTCAATCGCACACCAGACCAAGACAAAAGGAGTAAAACAAGATCCTTTTAATGTGTTCCACTATGGGGAACATGATCCTAGGTTTTGTTTTCCATGTTGATCTGTCCCATTGAGCATGCTTGGCGTCCAGTGTATAGCCTCCCTATCATGGTACGCATTACAGGCTCCGTCCTTTTTGTTTTAGTCAATTTTTGGTGGACACAAGGGGTTAAACCCCAAGGTTACAATCTAATAAAAGAAGTAGAAATGTCAGCAATTGCAAAATAATTGCATCTCGGGCTCCATCCTTATCGCGAGTTGCCAAGTGAAACACATTCCTTTCTACCCCTAAAACCGGATCGCTTCTCAATGACACCCGCATGAAACAATTTGCCTGGCTTGGTAAAATTACAACCAAGATTTAGAAAGATGTGCCATGGTATGTGATTCTTGCATCTGACCAAGTTTTAATTGATTGGAACAAGACAAAATTAAATGCTAAATCCTAAATTTGGAGTAAACTATTGGACAATAATGCCCTAAACAATCATTAAAACAAAAATAAAGTACAAAAAATGCAATTTCAATTCAAATGAGAATAAAAATGAGGCTCTGCTTGAAATTAATGAACAGGTAATAGGATAATCTGCTTGGCTAGTTATATAGAATTTATAGCACAAAAAGGTAAAATGGGATTGGTCAGCATGCAGCAATTGGTCAACATCCACTCTTGAAATTTTACATGCAGTGGGTCAGCATGCTTCATAAAGTCCTTCCATAACGAGACTGTCTATATGAAATGGTAACCTTTTGCTTTGGTACTTTGTCAAGAGCGCAGGCTTAACCTTACCGGGAAGGAAAAAAAAAACTGAAGGTGAATATACAGTATGCTCGCTGTAGTGATTGTGGAATAAAGGCTAGCATTGGAAAGTTCTAAAGCTATGCAGTGCACAACAATTAGTTCAGTAATTATGTTTAAAATTTTAAATGGCAGAAGAAGTAATAGAAAGATTATAATATTATAGATGAATTTGTAGTACAATATAATTTTGCAGAAAATCTGTCACTTGTGAGCAAGCTTAGAAGCTTTGTTTTGCTAGAGGTTAAAGCTTGAAATCATGGGTATGAAGTGTTTTTTATTTAGAAGTTCACTAACTATTTATCAATTATCAACAATTATTACCTACCTACCAAATGTTAAAGTATTAACTATCAAACTATTAAGGTTGAAAAAAAACACACCCCTCAATCCATATAAGCCATTTCAATGAAAACCAAAATTATGCATGACATCCTCTGTAAAATGTCATCTCATACGATCGTAATCCCTCTCCATATCTAGTTTGAGCCATAAAAGCATTAAAGGAGAGAGTTTCCGGAGTGCGAAGAACTTCCTGTGCCAGTAAAATATGATCAAAAATAGATCGTGATGCAACAAAATCTGTTTGCTCTGGGGCAATAGTAATAGGCAGTTAAGGTTTCAATATGCTGACAATAATCTTAGCAATAAGTTTATACAGCGTAGAAATCAGGCGTTTAGGCCTGAATCTGAAATCTAGTAGCTGACATCATTTGAAAAGGGATCCGATCCAGCAGGTTTAGCTCTATTGATTTTTTCTTTCTGCAAATAACAAAGATAGAGATGGGCCAGTTAGCCAATGACATAGTGGGCAAAAGAAATACTGGTTGATCCATGGAATCATGTTTGAAAAAAACTTTTGCTGCTATATTTTAGGTATCAAAAACCCCTGAATTTTAAAGTGCATTTAATTTGTATAAGCACGTTTAGAATTATAACTACTGTCTCTCAAGCATGGTCTCATACCCCAAGCTACTTGGAAGACTGGCATCCAAAATCTCTCCAGAAACCTCTTAAACAATACATCTACTTTTTGTGTGCTACCTCTCAATCAATCTTTATTCAGCTTTCACTTGATTGCAAACACAACTTAATCCGATTATTAGTACACAGTGGTAACAGTTGTCTTTGCTGCCAGAATTGGAAGAGCACTTCACCATGCAACACATAGCACGGAGGTCATCTTTGCTCCATGAGATCATACAGTTACCCATGTGTTGAATGAATGGAACTACATCCTTTCTTTCACAAGACATCTAACTAGAAGTTGCCTAGCCATGGAAAAAAGAACAGGAAGTGATAACAATCCAGGATATCAATATCAAAAGAAAAGCAAAGTTGAGGACAACAAAGATAAATGGCCATCCATTCCTATACCAAGTACACCAGGAAATGAAATTGAAACACAAAACATGATCACTAATAATAAACATGCCAGAGACACTGAGCATCTTCCCTTCAAATGGAAAATCAGAAATTTGCACATGAACATCCATATGACTAATGGAAGCAACTCTGAACCTGAAGCAGAGTTGTGCTTAAGAGGACTATTGGTAACATGCCAGGCCTTCCATCCATATCCTATCTGCTACAAGAAAATAAATTTCCAATATTAGTTTTGATAATGTCAAGATTCTCAGATTTCATCGAGCATGCTGATTTTTATCATTACGAAGAATTGTTTTATCAACTGGAGGGACCACTGCTCCCTCTCTCCCCACTGCAGCAGTAGAAGTGAGGCAGCTTAACTCGACCGCAACTCCTGTAAGGTAGATAAAATAAACCTCATAATCCAATTCAGCACCAGTTAATTAACAAAGGATAATTTCAACCACTGTCCAAGAAGATCTAGAATATGTATAAAACATCACCCAGAATAACTTGTGCCAGTTAGATGTAAGACTTGTTAGTTTAATGAAGATGAAAACCTCTATAAAAGTTAACAATTTTGCTGAAACTGTTACATTCACATATATGGATTCTGTTTCTCTCCAGTTTGCCTGCGGAATTCTCACCAGATTCAACTGCTTTTTTGCTTCAGTTTCCACTGTTGCAGAACACTGCTGGTATCTCATTTGAACCACTGCTCTGTCCTATTGGCCCCATTGGTCAGTCAGGTCCCTCGGTCTTTCCTAGATGACCTCCAGAGTACTATGGAAGTCTTCCTCCATTCTAGCTCCCTTACTTTTAGAGAATAGTGGTTTTAAATACAGACAGTGCCGATACATCAAGACAGGGATTCTTTAAAATGAAGCTCCTGTATATAGCACATCGTGGCACCCTTGAGAAATGATCCAATCCACAAGATAGAAAAGATAGGAAATTTCTAGTTTGGTGGTCTAATCATCATATCTGAGTTTCAGTGACCACATATATGAAGTCTTAGTTCTCAAGTCAAAGTATTTGATGTGAAAGTGAGTTAAGAAGTCTCTATGGCATTTAAAAGTCATCAAATGACTTCTTAGGCTTCACAAGATGTGATAGTCTAAAACCGCCTTGATTGAAGTAGAAAATATTGGAGGCACACTGAGCATGATCGCTCCTAAAACATCGCCATTTTTTTTTAAAAAAAAAAATAGAAAACATAAATTCGTATCTGAGTATGTCTTGCAGAAAATCAAAACATCCATACTTATGAATATAAAGTGACTAGTGATATAACTAGGATCTGAATTATATAATGTATTTATAGTATAAATGAAAAACCTCACAAATCCAATGTGATCTATCCTATCAATTGCAGACTTTATGTTTCTTTAGCATTTGCAGAATAGGAGTAACACTGGGTTTTTATTTCTTTACCAAGCATTTCTTGGACATTCAGAGCTTGTGTAGACAATCAGATATTTTCATATTGTCCATAAAAAGGAGTTGTGATATGTGGACCTGGAATATAGTGGGCTTCCACATACCTCTCTGCACAGAAGGTCCTGACATGTCATATCTGCTCTGTATATTATCCTATATCAGTAAGAAGTCACCTGTACTGCAACACATCCCAAATATGTTACTTAAGCCTGGTAGTCCCTGAAACCTGTCCTTTTTTGTTTGGGGCAGTATGGAGGTGCCTTCTCTTCGCCCAGATCATTGCATGTTTCATATTCTGAAGTTCCACCAATCAGTTGGCAGCCACTACAACATCAAATAAAGAGTTAAACCTAGATTCAGAAAGGTAAAACAATGTTTTGGTTTTCTTCTTTCTTTTCTTTTTTTTACCTTAACATCTTCCAAGAAGCATGACTTCCTTGCATTCAATCTTTCTCTTTTTTAATACATATGGCACATTCTCATATGTTTGTATTCTTGAATGAAGTGATGGGTTTTCTTTTCCTTGCATCCATTTTTTTCTCTTTTTCTGTTCATACATGGTGGTTTTATGTTTTACCTTGCCTGGGAACCTAGGAGATGTGGGTTTTCCAAAATCAGGATCTATAAGAAACATGCTCATGCTTATTTTTTGACAGGCACCAATGGAGGAGAACATATACATCTCCAAAGACATTCTCGCATTAGTTTGAGTTTTTCTATGTTTGTCACTCTTTTTGGATCCTGTATGATTGTTACTATTAGTTTCCATAGTGATGTCCTTCAATATGACTTCCAACATATCTAGGGCCCATAAGCAACAAGCATTTTGCCCTGAAATATGAACTAGGACAATATGTTTGTGGAGATGGACCTAAATAATGATAGCATATTCAAATCAAGTCATATACAAGTCTTCTTTGCACTAGAATGCGATAAAAATGGCCTGGAGGACAAGTTTGTTAAGATGGTGTAAGAACTCGTGTACGTGTGTATTTAGTCCCACATTAGTTATACACCAGAGAGATTTTGGGTACTTATACCGGAACAAGAAACCCAAATAATACCTTCTAGCTAACCTTTTTTAGTGGAATTATGTATTATTACAAATAGTATCAGAGAAAACTGGTCCCTAACCCATGTGGACTAGGAGATACTACAGTATGGGCCCATTTGATGCTGATCACGGGCCAATCATTGTATTCTAATTTGAATTGATAGAATTTAGAGTTTAGACTCTTAACCTGGCGAGGACGTAAAGGCTTCAGTGGGGGAGTATGCGAGGGACCCTTGCAAACATATATTTAATCTCACATAGGTTACACATTGTTAAGCTTTTGGATACCTATATAGGGCCAAGAAATCCAAATAATACCTTCCGGAGTGAGGACTTAGGTTAATGTAGATTGGTTGAAATAATGACAGTGTATTTAAAAGAGGTCTTCCATGTAATAGATTGAAATAAAAATGGCCTAGATTAAAAAGAGGAAAATGCTCAAATGTTGTACAATAATATGTCATTTTCTGTTTTCTAAATGTGTTGTGTATCATTGCATGTTGGTACTCAAAGTTGGCATGATAAGGCCTCCACAAGATGGTAAGCAGTACTTAGATACTTGGTTATATGACACTCAAAAGTAAGGCTCAACACATTTTTCCAACATAATTAAGCACTTCTTAAACAAAAAGGCTTTATCATCCAATAATTTAAATTCAAATATCATATTAGATGTTGAATGGGGAAATAATGTGAGTTATATTCCAGAAATTCAGTTTCAATCCTAACTCAGATTGAGACTTGGATAGTTATAGTAACAATTTCTATGGTCTCAGTCTCACAGAATATTTAAGATACAACCAATATAATTAAATTACAAGAAAAAACATTAAAAATAGAAAACTGAGATAAGTCAAATAAAATATCCTAGTAAACGCTTAAAAATATGACACATCATTTAGCGACAATCTAAGATACAATGTAGCACGAGATTGTTAGTTCTTAAAAGCACTAGAAAAAAATAAGATGTCTCAATATTTATTCTAGGTCTAAAGCGTCAAGCAACTGTGTGTGTGTGTGAGAGAGAGAGAGAGGGTGCAAACTGGGTGAGTCGGTCTAGTCTCTTGTGTTGATATAAGAAACCTAGGTTCAATCACACCCTCACTTCAATATTTGGTTGGGTTTCCATGCAGTCATAGTTCTCAAAGTACTCAGAAGGCACAAGGAAGATCACAAGAAAATGCAAAACAATAATCCATCAAATATCAATAAGAATGACTATAAATTTTACTTCATTAAGAGACTTAACTTGCTGATAAATCAAATGAATGTATCTACATTGAAGCTTATGAAATCCCCCATTTTAAAACTTTTCGAAATAAAGAAAGTAACCCAAAAATTCCTTAAATTTCTTGGATCCGAAATTCCGATGCTTTCAAAATTTTCAAGAAAAAATCGTGATCATGTCTTTAATCATAGGAAAATGATTCTTGGAGTCCTGATATACCATTCATAAGTATGACACACCACTCTCATCTAAGAAAATGAAGAAAATATTCCGAGTTTAGTTTTTTTAACTTAAACCTCATATTTTAAGTTGGACTCTGATTTGTTAATTGGAACTAGTCAACGGCCGAAACAAGCCAGTCAGAAACTAACTGAAAAATTACCAAAGGCCAACTTAAGTGGTCAAATTTGTGAAGTATTATATAAAACCAACTTAAACACAAGTTGGTTTCACCCAAAGCCAAACAGTTTCATCCAAAACCACTACAATGTAAAATTGTAAATGGTCTGTGCAACTTTCAATCAGTAACATTCCCAGAACGGTTGAAAACTTGAAAAATTTTCATGACCGTTAGTAAAAATACAACTACAGATCACTTTAGAACTTGTGAAAACAAAATTTGAGCATCCTTTGTTCCAATTAAAGATGGATATCTTAACTGTATATGTTACCATGGATAGTATTTACTATTGCAAAGTTGGAGGTGCAGTTCAAATCAAAATGATTGAACCATGTTCTGTATAAGGTAGGTCACAGAATATAGAGAAGCAGAACTCTTACTTGCATTGGACAATAACCGGAACAGGTTTCAGAGCCTTCGG
Source organism: Phoenix dactylifera (assembly GCF_051530095.1). NCBI lineage: Eukaryota > Viridiplantae > Streptophyta > Magnoliopsida > Arecales > Arecaceae > Phoenix > Phoenix dactylifera. Next base: position 18,842,290 of record NC_143194.1, read on the forward strand.
TCCATTCCTTAATCCCTTCTTATGGCGGGAAACCTGCAATATAATAATCTTTGTTATCAATCTCCGGTCATTCTACAAATTCTTTCATATGCACAAGAATTCCAGAAACCTGCACTGTTGCAGGAAAAATGCATACAAGTTACTAGCGAACACCCATGCAGAAAGACGCAGCCAATTTTCCATACTAAAAGGAAGAAGCACAACCAAAATTCAAGATATAACAACTAAAATATAAAAGTAATTCGATAAATAAAAATCAGAAGTTGAGCAACAAATAAATAATTTATTCAGGCATGCAGCAATAGGCAAAACAAACTAGGTAGAAGACAAGGAGTACAGAGTGTACTAATAGTAGCTACAGACATGCAGCAAAAGCTAACATTTTAAGAGAATACTAGAGTTTACAATTTGTCGGGGAACAATTCACTACAGGTTTTATCATCAATCAGCTGGGAGCTCTAGTACATGCATTCCCAAGACAACATAAGCTATGGACACTGCTATTAATTCATAGGTTTCAAGAATTACTAGGCTGGGGATTTTAACAAATACCTGGAAGGCAAGGTGGTATACGAGATCAGCCAAAAACAACAATCCATTATATTTCAATATTATACAAAACAGCACTTCAAGGGAGAAGGATAATTAGAAGGGAACCCAAAGCACAAGAACTATAGCAGGGCCTACCTTTTTTTTGGGGACGGCCATGAGCCCTGGGAGAAGGGATTCTCGAGAGAGACGGAGGGAAGGAAAGGACGAGGAAGAAGCGCCAGGTGGGACGAAACTCGCCGGAACAAAGACGCCGCCATCACTTCCCGAGGTTTAGCTTCGGGCTGTCGCTCTTCCTGCAGCTCTTTACGCCGTAGAAACCAGAACGGACCGGGCACCAAACCGGAGCATTGGGTCAATTAATGGTCTTTTCATTGAACCGGTTTGCTGATGAAGTCTGAATTTGTGCTCGCGAGGATTCTGCAGATGCTTTGGCCGGTGAAACTGCAGGTATCACGTTATGTGAGGTGAACGAGTCAGTAGATCATGTACTCTTCCAGTGTGTTTGGGCGAGGAGGACTTGGAGGTTGTCAGGGCTCTCGAAGGGCACTTGGAGCTGGAGGGATTGCTTCCTGGAGGAGGTTCGGAGTTGGTCTAGCTCCCCACAGATGCGTTTTGCGGCTATTAGAGCGTCATGCATAGCTTATCAGGTATGGATGGCCAGGAACGGCCGAATTTTTGGCGATATCAGCCTATCCCCGCGGTTTGTGATGGAGCGAGCACGGGCACAGGCAACAGAGTTCTTTCATGCAGATACGGACTACGGACCTTTGACAGCCCGGGACATCTGGGGCCCCCATTCTGCTTCGGCAACTTCTCATATGGTGTTTTTCACCTAGGAGCCCCCACCTCCGAGCTTCCTCAAGGTCAATTTTGATGGCTCAGTCCAGGATGGAGGTAAGAGGGGAGGAGCCGGGTTTGTCATCAAGGGCTCGGATTCCAGCACGGTGGTAGCAGGAGACTGTCAGATCTTCGACATCTCGGTCCCAGGGGCAGAGCTGCGTGCGGCTTGGATGGGTTTGCGGTATGCGCGTTTTGTACTTCGGGAGAGTTCCATCCTCTTGGAGGGAGACTCGGCCACCATGATCAGCTGGGTCCGGAAGTGCCCTCACAGCGATAGGAGAGTTCATCCTTTGCTCCGGGACATATGGTTGATGGTGAGGGAGGGGATGCTCTTTCGAGCTGTGCATATATATCGTGAGGCCAACGGGGCGACGGACTGGGTGGCGGCGTATGTTGCGAGCCACTCAGGCGGCACCCTATGGGTTGGTGAGGATGATTTGCCTGGTGCATTCCCACCAATCCTTTAGCCGCCCTTCCCAAGTTTGAAGTTCCTCCCGGGCCTCCTGTGATATTTTGTATGCAGACTCTTCTAGGTGTATTCATACCCGTATAGTATGAAACAGCGGCTTTAGCAAAAAAAAAAAAAAAACTAGACTCGATAGCATGCTTCTTGATCCATTTTTTATTTTAAAATATTTAAATATAGTTAGAATTTTAAGAATCCAACTAATATTTATATTTATATCTATACTAATAAAAAAAATATAAATATGAATAGATATTATCCAATCTGTATCTGAATATCCGATTGTACTTTTAGTCTTGTTTAATATCATATTATATTCATAAATTTTTTAGGGAAGTAAGTTATTATATAAATATATTATTGACTTAATTTACTTTTTCATTTGGTGATTTCTTTGATTTTAGCGATCATAAAACTTAACTATCTAACTTATATCTATATTTATATCGTACTCTAAATATTTAATTTGCATTTATATTTTTTTAAGATAAATATGGATATAAATTTTTGTCCCACTAGTATTCTTCAAATAAAAATAAATACAGATATAAAAAATCGATATAAATTTTTATATTCTATCCATTATCAAGCCTATCCTTAGGAGAGCTTGTTAGTGCACATAGAAAGTTTCTTGTACTCTTTTATATTGATTTAGTAATTTAATATTCAAATAATTTTAAATTTAGCAATAATTTTCATAGGTTATGCTAATCATGCCCCATGATATATGAAGTTATCTTTTTTTAAGAAAATATAGAATGTTCTCATATTACAACGGGTTCACTATACCATTACTTTATGATGGTTATTTATAAATAAACAGTGAAGGTCATTTCAAAATTGAAATTTGGTTGGCCAAAAGTATCATATTTATCAAGATTTTGGAGGTGACTGCTCCAATTGAGAAAAGAACTGCTCTCATTGAGTAGGTCACTGCTTGTGCACTTTTAACATTTTTAAAAAATTGTATAAATATGAGAGGACTATACTTGTAATCTTCTCTAAAAGAATGAAAAAATAATAATAATTATAGAAACTTCCCACCGGTGATAATAAAGTACACTAAAAGGATAGCTTTTGTATGCTACTTAGGGCCTATTAGGTTGGAGGCAGTGTTGAGTCAAAAAATAAATTCCATATCAGATTAACATATTTGATTCGAAAAGCAGATAAGAGAAATGGTAAAATAAATGGTGGATTTAGTATCTATTTTTTTGAGATAGAATATAAAACAAATAGGGCTTTTTGCATTGATATCCTTCGAAATATTCAAATTTGCATGAATACCCTCTTAAAATTTATATTTGTATGTATATCCTTATAAAATATTGTTATTATACAAATACCCTAATCGGTTATTCTAACACCGTTAAAAAAATTATATTTTTAAGAATTAAAAATAAAATAAACTTTGGAAATGATGTTATTATCCCCGCCTTCTTTCCCTGCGGATCGGGATCGCGATCACGATCCCACGAGCATCCAAAGAAAAAGGCGCAATGCCGATGGCATGAGCTTCAGACCTCGGCAAAGAAGCTTCTCCAAAAGCAAGGCCTGAGCTCAAGGGCTTCCTCACCCGTCGCTATGGAACCGAGGTCGTGAGGATCTTGTCCCCTTGTCTGTGCATCGGTGAACGTAGCGAAGATGGTGAATCCCCTGCCGTGTTTGGGAGACCTGAGATTCGTTCGAGGTTTCTGACAAAAACGAGAATATAGATTTGCTTCCCTGAAAAAAAAATAGATTTGCCCTCCACTTTCAAGTATCTTGGGTTCTTTTGCTCCATTTTGATCTCCTTTCTTCTTTTTTTTCCCCATTTTAGTGGAAGGTTTTGATCTTGATTTGATGGCAATCAGGTGGTGTTTGATAAGAAAAACTTGATGCAATTTATTTGGTTTTCTTTAAAGCAATGATCCTCCTTTTTTTGCCATCAATGAATCCACATTTTTTGTTTTCATTGGCAAGTAGTATATTTAGCCACAAAATGATATTTGAATGTTGTTTGATTAAAAAAGATTGGTTTTCTTTGTGTTTATCTGAGGAGAAAGTAACGTGAGATAATGGGGATGAATTATTTATGAGCAAAGAAGTCTTGGAGATGGATTGCTTGGATGCTAGTCGTGGGCGGATCGCGGGCAATCCCACGAGATCGCGGGCGATCATGATTGCGAGCTGCGAGCGGGATCGCGATCTCCTCCTTCACAGCAATCAATCTCCTTCCTTTCTCCCTGTTTCTCCCTATTTCTTTCTCCCTGTTTCCATAATATTTAAAGGAGCTTTGCTGTTTAGGATTGAAGAATACCAGTTGATGTCTGAGAAAGTGAAACTGTTGTTTCTAAACGCCATAATAGTTTTATGGCCTAAATTTAAATGGTCAGATTGTTATCTTTATTATAAGGGTTTGATGGTTTCTGGATGTTAATTTGTTATATTCTTTTCTCATGCTAGGCCCTTGAGACCAACAAAAGAGCAATACAATTGGAGAAGGTGAAAGAGAAACGAGTGTTCATGCATCTTAAAAAATGTTTAAGTAGATTTAATTTTCCATAATTGAAAAAAAATCCTATCTTGCCTGGCAAGTATTTGTAGGGTAGGCAAAAGAGGATGGCATAAGAGAATTGTAGATTTGACATCACTAGCAGAATATTTATGTACTATTTTTTTTTAATTTTGTTAGCATAGTTTGGGTTGATAATGGAAAAAATAGTTTGTTTCTAGTTGCTTTTGGTATTGCAGAATCTGAAAATAGTGATAGCTAGATTTAGTTTTTGGAGGCACTAAAAGAATCAATTCAAACTTCAGAAAGTCTAGTACTTGTATCAAATCGACAAAAGGGACTGGAAGAAGCAGTGCAACATATATACCCCCAAGCAGAACATAGAAAATGCATGAGACACTTGTACAAAAATTTTCAAACAAAGTTTCCAAGACACTGGCTTAAAATTAAGTTATGGGGAGCTGCAAGGGCATACACAAAAGTCCAACATGACGATATCATCAATCAAATTAAAGAGGCTAGCTTAGAGGCATTCAAGTATCTTAATGCTGAAAATATTGGTTTATGGAGTAGATCTCAGTTTGGTATCACAGCTAAGTGCTTCTATATAGCAAATAACCTTTTGGAGTCATTCAATGCTTGAATTTCTGAGGCTGGACATAGGCCAGTTCTTGATTTACTAGATATTGTAGGACAAAAAATTATGGTGAAAATGGAAGCAAGAAGGAGAATGGTTGTCTGCTGGAAAGAAAATTTAGTTCTTGTGGTAATGAAATATGTAAGAGACATCAGCCTTAAGCTAGGTGATTATACTGTTTATACAACCAGTGATTACAAAGCAGAAGTAATTGAGACTAATAGAAGACATGAAGTAATTCTAAATGAACAAAGGTGCTCTTGTCGTCTGTGGCAGGTGTCGGGCATTTCTTGTGTGCATGCTATAGCTTTTATTGGTACTATGAAAGATGCAAATTTGAAAAATTATGTCTCGGAGTACTTCATTGTTGCCAAGTATAAGACTGCCTATGCATTAGAAATTGGATCATTACCTAACAAGGCCCAATGGATAAAAGTTGATATTGGATACAAGGTATTGCCTCCTAACCTCAGTCTAAGACCTCCAGAAAAGCCTAAAAAGGAGAGAATTAGGAGTACAGATGAGAATACATCGAAGAAGATGCACAAATGTAAGTGTTACAGTAATCTTAGGCATCATGCAAAGACCTGCAAAAATCCAGTAGCGGAGGAATCTCACGCTTCAATATCCTCTTCTTTTGCACCGAAGAAGCTTGGGAGGTAACATATAGCACTACTCTAACTTAATGATATTTGTCCTTTATCACTTGCTTATCATTGAAATATTGCAGGCCTAAGAAAATGATTCAAGAGGAAGACTATCAATTACAGGAGGCACACATGCAGTGTTCGTAGCACCAAGAGGAATAAAAAATAAAGGACGACGCTACAAACAAGCTAAAAGAATGAAAACTTTAGTTAGAGAAGATAGTGCTGTCACGACCCCCGCCCTGATCCGGCGGGCTGCCGTGACGGTCCTAGGGTGCGGGTAGGCATAAGGCTACCAGCCACCGCGTGGAACCCTACTACCTATCAATCATCATAAATTCATGAAAATTTTGGCATGATATATGCACAAAATGATCACTTTGTTCTATTTTTAACCTGTCAGAAAATATCCACATGTACCACAATCTACCTGTCAAAGCTGCAATCACATAACAACCTGAACAGGATATCGACTATAATCATAATCTGTCACATAATGAACCTGGACAGTATATATCAATACATCATCACAGGCATATAACTCATCTGTATAAAAATCTGGTTCCCATTCCATCCATGGTCAAACCCATATCCACAACAAGATCTATGTCTATAACTGTACACTATATACAACTGAGGGTTTATAATACATCAAAATATATAAACCTCTACTCTACACTATACTATACTATGGGGCGGCACAGATAGCAGGCAACCACTAATCCTGCTCCTCTCTATATATCAGCTGGCCTGCAACAAAAATATCAACTGAGGAGTGAGTATATAAATACTTAGTGAGTGAAGTGGAGAGTGATGACCCAAAAATTGATTTTGATGATCACAAAACCTTGAAGTATAAATACTAATGTTTATGTTGCAAGGAGAAAGATATTTATTTTGCAAGGAACATAGCAAGTTGGAAGAACACAAGAAGGCCTCCAAAGCTCTCAAGTTGGAAGAAAGCTACAATTTTATTGGCCCAAAGTTTAAAGTTCAAAGAATTCAAATTGGAGGAGTAAAATCAAAAGAAAAATTCAAAAGAACAGTCTTCGAGTCGACTCCAGTGGAATTCGAGTCGACTCCGGAGAAGTATGAGTCGACTCCGGAGAAGTATGAGTCGACTCCTAGGAGTCACAGGCAGAAAAGTCAGAGAGCAGTTTTCGGGTCTGAGATTCGAGTCGACTCCAGTGGAACGCGAGTCGACTCCGATGGTTGGTAGGTCGACTCCAAAGAAAGCAAGAGTCGACTCTCAGCGGAACACAAGGAAAAAGTCAGAGAGCATTTTTGGGACTCTGAGATTCGAGTCGACTCCCGCATTGCACGAGTCGACTCCGAGACTCCGCGACCATCAACAGACAGAAAACCAAGTTACTGCCTCTGAGATTCGAGTCGACTCCCAGACAGTTCGAGTCGACTCCAAGGCAGCGCGACCCCAAAAATGCAGAGGATCAGTTTTCGGGCTCTGAGAGCCGAGTCGACTCCAAGAGAATCCGAGTCGACTCGAGGAAGAAAATCAGAAAGTATGTCCTCTGGATTCATGGGATGAGCCGACTCCGAAGATGCCAAGTCAGCTCCAGATGTTGGCGAGTCGACTCCGGGTTAAGTCGAGTCGACTCCCAGTCAAGGCATGCACTTTAATTCAAATTTGGAACAGTGGCCGAGTCGTCTCCAGTAAAGCACGAGCCGACTCCTGCAACAGGCGAGTCGCCTCCTGATCGCGCGAGTCGACTCCGATCCCAACGGTAATATTGTCAGGAAGTGCAGACTGTGTCCAACGGCTCTACTTTTGTCTCTAACGGCTATATTCTTGTTTCCACGCCATCTAAAGCTATAAAAACAAGAAGAAAGCTAGGGGAGAACTTATGGAAGTAGGAGAGATCATTTAGGAAAGAGATTCCAAAGAGATTACAAGGAAAATCTCCCATAAGCACAAAAGGGCCATTCAAAGTAAAATAGAGAGAAGAAGAGCATCCAAGTGAATCCCAAAGCTTCCTCTCCATCCGTGTGCTGCCTCGGTGATCCTCTACTTCGTGCCAAATCAGAAGAGGGTCAAGTAAAGAAGAAGCCGAGCTCCTTCATCTTCAAAACTCGTTTGAGGGCTTCTCTTTACTCTATTTGTTTATATTGTCATATTTGCTTGTTTAAGAAGCTTTGTTTTGTTTTATACTTTGTTTTAATATCTTGTAACTTGATTCAATCAAGGGATTGAATCAAGGGGTTAGGTTTGTTGGTGAGCCGAGGGTAAAACCAACGAGTAGGGTTCGATTGTGATCCCGGAAAAACAATCGGAGTGGTTCTAGTCGGTGAGCCTGGAAAAACCGACCGAGTTCGTTGTGCGCTCGTAAAACAACAAGTTGGGTTGTGAGCTTGTAAAACAACCGGCTGTAATCGGTAGGATTATAGTGAAATTCCCAAGAGGTCTTGGGGAGTGGATGTAGGTGCTGGGGTGCACCGAACCACTATATGTCCTTTGTGTTTGTAATGCCTCTAGTTATTGTCTAACTAACACACTTACTTACTTAGATAAATTGCTTGCTTAATTCTTATCCGCACATCCTTTAGTTGCAAGCATATTTAATCAAGTCGAAGTCTATACATCAAACCCTTGCTAAGTTTAACTTTCACTGTGCATCTATACAACTTAGCATAGTTAATCAAAAAGTTTTAGAAGTAGCATAAAAGTTTTGAAAGACCCAATTCACCCCCCCTCTTGGGTTGTATCTACTGGGCAATAAGTGGTATCAGAGCAGGTGCTCTAAGATTAATTATTGATCTCACGATCAAGAGCCAAAGATCATGACAACTCAAATAGATAGTTTTCTAGGAGAAGGACAGTTAATTGATAGGCCTCCACTGTTTAATGGCATAGACTACACATATTGGAAAGCACGCATGCGCATTTTTATTCAATCACAAAACTATTATTTATGGAAAATCATAATAAATGACCTTCATACACTCTCTAAAACTATTAATGAAAAGGACTTAGCACAATTGAATGCTAATGCTATGAACATATTATATTGTGCTATTCATGAAACGAAGTTTAATGAAATTTCTGCATGCTTATCTGCTAAGGAGATCTGGGATACTTTAGAAACTATTTATGATAAATCTCAGATTAGCTCACATGTGCTTCAATTGCGTACTAACAATGAGATTGCAGAATCCTCCACAGTAGCCGAGTCGACTCCCAGTTCGTCCGAGTCGACTCCTAGAGAAGAACAGTCTGAAAGGCAGAGACACAGTCTTGAAGACCCTGTGAACGAGTCGACTCCAAGTAGTTCCGAGTCGACTCCCAAGCTAGCCGAGTCGACTCCAATAAGGTCCGAGTCGACTCCGAGGCAAATCAGCTTCCTAAAGACAAGGAAAAAGAGGAAGCAAGAAGAAAGGAAGAAAGAGATAAAAAGGAAGAAAGCCTTGACCAAGAAAGAGTCAAGCCAAAAAATAAAGATTAGGAGCAACAATGATGATATTAGCTCCAAGAAACTACAAGAGGTAACTGACTTGTGCTTTATGGCACAAGAAGACAAGGTAAAATCTGAATCTACTTTTACCTCAAATGATTTTCAAGAAGAATTCTCTTATGATGAATTATTAAATGCGTTTCATGATTTGTATAGTGAATATAGAAAATTAGCTGTGAAGAATAAAAATCTTAAGAAACTAAATCTGAAAATTTCAAAAGAAAGAAATCCTAATGATGAAATACAAGATTCTGAAAATAAAAGCTTAAGGTTAAATTTAGAACAATTGATCCAGAAAAATCAGAATTTAATTAAAGAAAATCAAAACTTAAGCGAAGAAATTAATCAATTAAAATCTTGCATTAACAAATTCACCGTAAGCTCAGAAAGATTAAAAATGATGTTTGAAAGCCAACATGCTGATTTTGATAAATCAAAATTTAGCTTGACTCCTTCACTTAGCCATAAATCTCTAGAGAAGAAGGTTATCAATTTACCAAGCAAACCATTAAATAAGATAACTTATTTCAAAAATGAAAAGGATGGGAATAACAACTTTACCTATCGTTCTAGTATAATTAAATCAAATGGTAAAGTTATTACTATTAAACAGATATGGGTTCCAAAAGGAACCATATGTCCTAACTCTCAAGGACTCAAGCAAGCTTGGGTACCCAAAATGAGAAAATGAGGATGTACACATAGGTGTACCAAGGTACCCATGGAACATAAAGAAACTTAAAAAGTTATTAACAAAAAAAATAATAAAGAAATCAGTAATTCTTGCATCTCATCATTATTTGTGCTTTAGTATTTGATATGATTTGCTAGTAGTGATCAATTTTGTGATATAGAAAATACTTTTGGAAATATAATCAAATCATTTCATTTTACTCACTAATGGATAAGGTGCTAAATGATTAATCAACTTATTAAGAATAACTCTATGAATTCTCTATATGCTTGATTGAGAGTTTTTATCTATGGCATTATTGTTTATTGATCATAGATATGATAATGTGTACTTGGTATGCTTTTGAATATATGCACTATGAATACCAAGATTAAAGAAACCATATTTGGCATATGAAATCAGCTCATGCTAGTATGTACTTAATCTCAAAAGACCTTGCCATAGGCTTACTTAGATTATCCTCTTAAAGGTCAAAGTTTTACTATGCATGCTAACTAAGGAAACAAACAAAAATAATTTCTAAATCTAGAGATGTTGTTTCCAACACTAATTTTTTAAAAGCTTACATTAGCCTTGTTCTTGGCTCTCAAATTAAAATATTTTCTGCATTGGCACAAACTCACAAAAAGCGATCAAATGATAAAGGTTTGCAAACTATGAAATCATGGCATAGTAATTGAAAACCAATTTTGTGTTAAGTTGTGCACAGAAAAATAATATTTTCAGCACCAAGGACACCTTAAGTAAAATAGGATTAATAGAATTTTTGAAGAAATGAAAAAAGACAATTGTGTATGATAGTCATCTACTTAAATGATTTTTTAAAAAAAGCTATCATCACTGCTTGTCATACATATGATTTCTATTAGATCTATTTTTGATGAAAACTCCTTTTGATCTTCTGAAAAATGGAAAATGAACCATTGCATATCTTTCATATTTTTCAGTCATACATGTTATGCTTGATATGTTCTTATGAAAAATAATGCCAAATCTGATAGAGATATGTCTATCCTTGGATATCATTCATCAAGCAATGCATATAGAATATTCAATGAAAAGATTTTAGTTGCAAAAATATCAAGTCGTCTTATTCTCTATGAGACTAATGACTTATTGTCAAGATACTAAGATCAAATTATATATGGTTAATCTTTTACATATAACAATCTGAAAACTTGTTAATAATTATAACAAAATTGAGTTTTTCAGAAATGCACTTAATGAAGAAAAATTGATAACTACTAAAAGACTGAATCAAGAAAAGATGAAATAGATCTTGATTCTTGCATGATTAAAAGTAAAGATCACCACTATCATTTGCTTGACTCATGAGCTTTATATTCTGTCAAATGAATGTGTAGAATTCACTCCTATGTGGTTATTTCATTAAAAAGTAGATCTATGTCAAATAACCACCATATTTAAAAATTACACATTACATATATGATAAAGCAATATGTGATTTAAAACAAGCATCAAAAGCTTGATATATAAAAGCTTAGGTAACCTTGTTGATAGAAAGTAATAGTGATAAATCTATGCATCAAAAAGAAGAATCTATGATATCTTGCTTGCTCATAGCACACATTGATGGCATCATTTTTGTTCTACCAATGAAAATTTATATGAATAGTTATGTTGCAAGGTGAGTTTGAAATATGATGAATGAATTAACATCTTCTCTCAAACTCCAAATTAAGACAAACAGGAAAGGGGATCTTCATTGACCAACGTTAGTCCACAAGAAAACTCTTATGGAAGATTGGCGTGAAGAAGGTATATCTATGACCCCATCTTGTAGAAATTGTAAAGGATGAGCAAAGTAGATCTATTGTTTAAAGCTGTATTAAAGCATGATAGAATAATTATTTTATCATACAGCTAGTAGACCAGATTGTATGCTCATTATGTGACCTTGTGCAAGACTTCAATCTAACTTTAATTAATCATATTTTATTGATAACAAATACGTCATAATCTGAATTTTGATAGAAACAAACGTTTAAGATAAGTTGATTAAAACTTAGTTAACACATCTTATTGATAATTATCTTAAGCAAATAGAATCTAAACTAAATTGATTTGACCTTGATAAATCTGTCTATTGCCTCACATGCTTGTCCTTGAACTATCTTGGTTAATGAATCTATCTCTTTAGTTCAAGTGATATGTGCTTGCTTATATTTAGGCAATCTCTTGAGTAAAGTGACTCAACATGCAACTATTGTCATATCTTATATTGAGTCATCTAGTTAAAAATATATATGTTGGTTGAATGCTTTGTATCTTAAAGAAACTAATGACCTTCCTTCAAGAAAGAAAAATGAGAAATTTCAACTTGAAGGATATCTTCATGTAAGATACACTAAAGATTCACATGCAAACAAGAGAGAGGATCTTCTTCAGCCAAAAGTTCACACATAAGAAATCTAGTTTGGCTTGAAGAACATATAATGAATAGGTAATTTAGATACCTTTCTCACAAATTAGTTGAGCAAAGTCAGTAACTTAAACCTTATTATGGCATGATTAAATTCTTTAATTATTAATTTTTGATATCATGTCTGTTGCTGGTGGTCCAAACCGTGAACGATTGGCACTGCGGTGTGAACGGGGTTCCGTCTGAGTTGTCTTGGTTGGTGTTGGCTGCGCTCCACCTTCCGCCAAGAAACCTGCAAACAAGCCTTGCACCACCACCAGGGTGGTGATGGCCCTCCGACGGTCAAGTCAGAGGAGATTGGAGGAGGAGGAGAGGTGATAATCGCAAGTAAGAGAGTGCTCTGGGAGATATTGCTCACCTCCCCCCTTTCTCCCCCCAGCCGCATATATACCTGGCTGGGGGGTCTCTCAGGGGGGTTCGTTATCGTGGGGCACGATGGTGTGGCCACTGACATGGCCGTTACAGGGCGTCGTGGAGCAGCACCGGGTACGGCCACGTCAGGGCATAGTGGGGCTCCGCTTTGTACGGCTGATGCAGGAGATCGTGGAGCAGCATCAGATACAGCCGTTGCAGGGAGTAGTGGAGCAGGAGGCCGCGGCGTGCCTCTGGGGAATAGCCTGTCGTTATCAAGAGATCTCCGACTCGGGGTCGGATTGCTGGATCAAAGGGCAGCCGACTCGGGGTCGGGCTGCGGAGCCGAGGATATCCGACTCGGGGTCGGATTGCTGGATCAAAGGGCAGCCGACTCGGGGTCGGGCTGCGGAGCCGAGGATATCCGACTCGGGGTCGGATTGCTGGATCAAAGGGCAGCCGACTCGGGGTCGGGCTGCGGAGCCGAGGATATCCGACTCGGGGTCGGATTGCTGGATCAAAGGGCAGCCGTAGTCTTCCTGGGCGCGCGTGCCGGTCACGTGGGGCATGGCGGCTTATTTCCCCCGTAACAGTAGCCCCCCACTTCCGAGCCTGGAACCAGAAGGGGAACAGGTGAAGGGAGTGATGTTTCGGGATTGCCGCCGTTCCTCGGAGAGGCGCGCGCGCTTCGAGCTGCCCGCCCTTTTTATGGCGTATGGCGGTTATTGCTGACCCGGCAGTCTGAGGATTTCGGCGGACATCCTTCCTTAATGGTGTCGATTCGCCTTTGGGGCGCGAGCGACCCTTCGGCAGCCAGGCGTCCTCTGGCGTCATTGAGGCGTCACTTGCCTTTCCGCCTATTTAATCGGGGGCCTTTCCCCGTCCGTCTTCTTCTTTACAGATATTTTCAAGTTTCCCCTTTGCGCCGCTGTTGCTGCCGTCGGACTGTTCGCTCGTTTCTCCTTTGGCGCTCTCGGAGCCGCTCTTACCTCTTTTCCAGTGAGTTTTCCCCATTCTTCAGCTTAGGGCTCTCCATACTTTCCCCTCTTATACTAGTGTACTCCAGTCGCTCCGGTCTTTCCCCCCTTCCTGTCCCCGTCCTGACCGTAGGTTTATTGGCCATTAGGAATGGGCGAAGTGAGGGCAGACCAAATTAAGTCGGAGCTGGTCGCCACAGACTTAGACAGACTCGTGGCTCGGTACCACCTTCCCGAGGCCTGCAACGCCACGCTCCCGGGGCCTGAGGAGAGGATGTCCCATCCTCCTCCAGGGAAGATCGCCATCAATGAGGGCATTCTCCAGGCCGGGTTCCGCTTTCCCCCTTCGGACTTGGTCATGCAGGTGCTACGGGGTTTAAGAGTGGCACCGACGCAACTGGTGCCGAACTCGTGGCGGGCCCTGACGGTCTTCCAGGTTCTCTGCCGTATGCACGAGATCCCCGCCACCTTGAATGTTTTTTGGGAGTTCTACAGCCTGAGCGGCCACCCCCAGGACAAAGGGTGGTGGTGCTTCGCAGCGCGGCGAGGATGCGGCCTTGTCAAGGAGGCTCCTACCTCCATTCACAAATGGAAGGAGCGCTTCTTTTTTGTTGATGCAGATCCCTCTTGGGAAATCAGGGCGACCTGGGAGACCCCGATGAAGTCTCCGATCGGCCTATCGAGACTGTCAAGGGAGGAGTCCGATGGCTTGGCCGCCTTGAAGGGGTTGGCTGCCGAGGGCCAGCTCCCCCCGGTGGCCCGCCTTATTTCCGAGGATACTTTGGTGAATGTCGGTCTGAGCTCGGTCCCCACCGACCGTGAGTCCGCCACCGATTCTTTCTTGACTTTTTCCCTTCTTTCGTCCCGTTCTTTCCTTTGGTTTCTCCGTCTCCGACTATCCCGTCCTTTTTGCAGAGATCGACGACGTCATGCGGTCGGTGAAGACAAAGGCTGTTGGTAGGGCGTCCCTGCTGGAAGCAGCCCAGAGGAGGAAACGAGCTCTTCCGAGCGGGGCCCCACCGGCGAAGAAGTCCCGTAAGGAGGTGCCTCCGACGCCGACCGACGAGTCCGGGCCCACCGATCAGGGAGACGTCGTGGGCACGGACCGGCAGCTGACGCTGTATCAGCCCTCCGGTGGTAAGATTGCCGCTACTCCGGAGGTATCATCCGAGCCTGCCCGAGACGGACGGGTCGGACGTGATCGGTCTCCGACCCGGCCTTCGACTCGGTCGGCTCCTGATGACTCGAGGAGGGACGCGCCGAGGCCCCGACCGAGCGGGACCCTATCAATTCCTGGGGTGACCCCCGCCCAGAGCGCGATCGGCCGGACTCTTCCCCAGGCAATGGATAGGGGTAAGGCTGCAGAACCACCGTCCGGCTCTGGGGAGAAATCGGGGTCTGCCTTCACTACCGATGGCGCCCGAAATCTCATCGAAACAGTGCTGCTGGAGAAGGACCGTCGGCGGGTCCGGGAGTTGGAGGTCTCTGACGTTGGGGCTGCCAGCTGTGTCTGTCTTATGTCGGTGAGTGTTCTTCTGGCCGCTTTTCACCATTTATTGGCTCTGTTGTTCTCCGCCTGACTCCCTTATTTTTCCTATTTCTTAGCTCGCCCAGTACATGATCCGTCTGGAGGAGTGCTACAAGGAACAGGCGGGGCTTCTGGCGAAGGCCGAGGACCGGCTGAAAGCAGTGGAAAAGGGAGGCCAGGCTGTGGCAGGCAGGACAACCGGGGACTTCGAGGCGAGGCTCCGGGAGGCCGAAGAGCGGGCACTCGGCTTTGCTGCCCTCGAGAGGCAGCTGTTGGAGGCTCAGGAGCTTGCCTCGGGTCTCGAGGGCGAGGTCAAGAAGGCGGATGAGCGGGCCGAGAAGCAGTCCCGGAAGGCTGCCGACTACCGGGAGAGGTGGGAGAAGGCCCAGCGGTCAGCCGACGACGCCCGCAACCGAATTCGGTCTCTTGAAGCTAAGCTGGGCGAATTGGAGTCGGCCTTGGAGAAGTCCCGTGCGAGCGATCAGGAGCTTCATTCGCGCCTGACGGAGGCTGAGGCTGCTCGCATTGCTGCCGAAGCGAAGCACAAGGAGGCTCGGGCTGAGCTGCTGAGGGTCTCCACCGAGGCGGAAGGCCGGATTGTGGCGAAGGTCTTGGAGGCGAAAGCCCAGATTATGGAGCGGGCAGAGGCGGCACTGGCCGAGAGGAGTGCGGAAATCGGGCGTCAGGCGGTAGAGGCTTATCGCCAGTCCGCCGAGTTCGCTCATGATATGTCGGAGGCAGTACAGACCTATCGTCAGTCCGACGAGTTTGTCCGTGACGCGTCGGACGCGGGGGCCGAAGCCTTTATCTTAGGCTTCGAGGAGGGCCTGGCAAGGGTGTCGGTTAAGTACCCCGAAGTTGACCTGAGCGAGATTTCCCTTCTCGACTCCTCTCCGGCGCCATTGCCTGCTGGTTCTCCTGCTGCTTCCCTACCTCCTGCGGACGAGCCCGACGTTCCCGACCCGGGAGTTCCTCCAAGCTGACCTCTTGTACCTTTCGTTGTCTTCTCTTTTTTTTTGTATACCGGGGTTTTGCCAAATTGTATGGGCCTCGGCCTTGAAACAATGAAAATTAATGCAAGTTGAATGTTTCTTCATCTCGCCTTCGTCCTTCTTTTTCTTTTAACTCTCGGTAGCGTCTTGCTGACTCCTGGCTCCCGAAATTCTTCCGGCGCTAGGCCAGGCATCCGAGGGTTAGGCCTCAGGAAACTCTTCCGGCGCTAAGCCAGGCATCCGAGGGTTGGGCCTCGGGAAATTCTTCCGGCGCTAAGCCAGGCATCCGAGGGTTAGGCCTCGGGAAATTCTTCCGGCGCTAAGCCAGGCATCCGAGGGTTAGGCCTCCGGAAACTCTTCCGGCGCTAAGCCAAGCATCCGAGGGTTAGGCCTCGGGAAATTCTTCCGGCGCTAAGCCAGGCATCCGAGGGTTAGGCCTCGGGAAATTCTTCCGGCGCTAAGCCAGGCATCCGAGGGTTAGGCCTCAGGAAACTCTTCCGGCGCTAAGCCAGGCATCCGAGGGTTAGGCCTCAGGAAATTCTTCCGGCGCTAAGCCAGGCATCCGAGGGTTAGGCCTCAGGAAACTCTTCCGGCGCTAAGCCAGGCATCCGAGGGTTAGGCCTCAGGAAATTCTTCCGGCGCTAAGCCAGGCATCCGAGGGTTAGGCCTCAGGAAACTCTTCCGGCGCTAAGCCAGGCATCCGAGGGTTAGGCCTCAGGAAACTCTTCCGGCGCTAAGCCAGGCATCCGAGGGTTAGGCCTCAGGAAATTCTTCCGGCGCTAAGCCAGGCATCCGAGGGTTAGGCCTCAGGAAATCTTTCCGGCGCCAAGCCAGGCATCCGAGGGTTAGGCCTCAGGAAATTCCACTCGTTGGTCGACCAAGGCTGGCGCATGCCGAGGCAACTGGTCGGGGCTTCAGGCTAGTCTGCTCCCGGGATGGTCATCGGGTTAGCCTGGCATCCGAGGGCCGAGCCTCGGGACCTTCCACTCGTTGGTCGGCCAAGGCTGGCGCAAGCCGAGGCGACCGGTCGGGGCTTCCGGCTAGTCTGCTCCCGGGATGATCATCGGGCTAGCCAGGCATCCGAGGGCCGTCAAGCCTCAGGAAATTCCGCTCGTTGGTCGGCCAAGGCTGGCGCAAGCCGAGGCGACCGGTCGGGGCTTCAGGCTAGTCTGCTCCCGGGATGATCGTCGGGTTAGCCTGGCATACGAGGGTTGTCAATCCTCAGGAAATTCCGCTCGTTGGTCGGCCAAGGCTGGCGCAAGCCGAGGCGACCGGTCGGGGCTTCAGGCTAGTCTGCTCCCGGGATGATCGTCGGGTTAGCCTGGCATCCGAGGGTTGTCAAGCCTCAGGAAATTCCGCTCGTTGGTCGGCCAAGGCTGGCGCAAGCCGAGGCGACCGGTCGGGGCTTCAGGCTAGTCTGCTCCCGGGATGATCATCGGGTTAGCCTGGCATCCGAGGGCCGAGCCTCGGGGCATTCCGCTCGTTGGTCGGCCAAGGCTGGCGCAAGCCGAGGCGACCGGTCGGGGCTTCAGGCTAGTCTGCTCCCGGGATGATCATCGGGTTAGCCTGGCATCCGAGGGCCGAGCCTCGGGGCATTCCACTCGTTGGTCGGCCAAGGCTGGCGCAAGCCGAGGCGACCGGTCGGGGCTTCCGGCTAGTCTGCTCCCGGGATGATCATCGGGCTAGCCAGGCATCCGAGGGCCGAGCCTCGGGGCATTCCACTCGTTGGTCGGCCAAGGCTGGCGCAAGCCGAGGCGACCGGTCGGGGCTTCCGGCTAGTCTGCTCCCGGGATGATCATCGGGCTAGCCAGGCATCCGAGGGCCGTGCCTCGGAAAATTCCGCTCGCTGGTCGTGCGCTTGTCGCTCGCTGCCCGACGGGGTTTCTCCGTGGCCAGCCGCGATCATGTTTCTCCTTTTCTCTAAGCGTTGCCTGGGGGAACACGAGAAGGGCATTAAACGCTAATTAATGCGTTACCTGGGAAATCGGATCACCAGCTGCTGCTTGCGAGGAGTGTTAGTTGAGCGGCCGCGATACGCGGGTTCTTCGAGGAGGATACGGCCTGGGCGCGAGCGGAGATATGTGGACCTAGGGGTACATGACACCCGGATTGTCCTGCACAAAGAATGCGGTTTAAGGAGAATGACGCTTAGGAAATCACGGGGAGATACGCCTCGGGAGTCGGAACGGCTCCGGTTTCAATGCGCCTGCATTTATTGGAGCCACCCGCATCGGAACGACCAGGGGGCCGCAGTTTCGGCTATAAATACAGGTGCAGGTACGATGGAGTTTGCCAAGCCGGAGCTGTTCAGGTTGCCATGGATTGCGGACCTCCTCCTTGGCATATGACTGAGAGACTCCTGTTGAAGGAAAGGGGAGACGCTCCCCTTGCGACTTCAGCCAACTAGCCGTTTCATCTGGGATCAACAAGGAGGGTCTTCCCGGCGGAGCTCCGCTCTAGGCGTTTCATCCGGGATCAGATCTCCCCTCCTTGAAGTTCAGCCTCCCGATTGAGCTCTGCACCAGACGCTCAGTCCGGGACCGCGCCTCCATATGCTCTTCCCCCTCGTATTCCTTCTCTTTCCTACCACTGGGGAGGATGGGAATATCCTTTGGAGGCGGCGTTCCCCTGGGGGCAGCGGGAGCTTCTTCTGCGGCGGCTCCTCGTCTTTTTGGTGAGGTGCTGGATGGCGCCTCCGGTTAGAAGCACCCACTTCCGGTGGGATTGCAGCTGCTTTGGGTTGAGGGTTTGGGATCCTCGGTCCTCAGCTCTACAGATTCTCCACCTCTTCTTTGCTTTCTTTACTCCCTAATTCCCCTCTGGGAATTCCTTGTAATCACACGAGCACGCCATTGTAACCAGAAATTATTGAAATGAAAAGTGTTGCACCTTTTCAAATTGTCTTTCTGGCCTTGTTGTTCTATTGGTAATACATCCGCAGGTTAGCGGAATTCCAGCCCCTTGGAATTTCTCGGCCGTCTAGGGCTTCCAACTGGTAGGAGCCAGGTCGGTTTACCCAACGAACTTTATACGGGCCTTCCCAATTCGGCGCTAGCTTCCCACCTTCCGTAGGTTGAGATGCCTTAGCTCGCCTCAGCACCAGATCTCCAATTCTGAAAAGCTTCGGTCGGACTTTGGAGTTGTAATATCGGGCCACCCTCCGCTGATACATTGCCATCCGAACCTGCGCCATTTCCCTTGCTTCTTCCAAGAGATCCAGGTTCCCTCGGAGTTGCTCCGAGTTGGCCTCGGGTCGGTGTGCGGCTACCCGAGGTGAGGGAAGTCCGAGCTCTACGGGGACAACGGCTTCCGTGCCATAGGTTAGGCTGAAAGGCGTCTCCCCGGTAGGAGTCCGATGCGTGGTCCGATACGCCCAAAGGACATTCTCGAGTTCCTCGACCCAAGCTTGCCCCGTCCGTCCGATCCGCGCTTTGATACCTTGGAGGATTGTCCGATTTGTGACCTCGGCCTCGCCGTTGGTTTGGGGATGCGACACGGACGTGAACCGATGTTCGATCCCGAACTCCTCGCAGAAGTCTCGGAAATGCTTGTTATCAAACTGTCGACCGTTATCCGAGATGAGGACCCGAGGTACCCCAAATCGGACGATGATGTTCTTCTTTACGAACTTCCGGACTTGCGCCTCCGTGATGGTGGCCAGTGGCTCTGCCTCCACCCACTTGGTGAAGTAGTCGATGGCGACAATCAAAAATTTCCGCTGGGCCGAAGCGATGGGGAATGGTCCGAGGATATCCATTCCCCACTGTGCAAAGGGCCAGGGGGCGGTGATTGGCGCCAAGGGAACAGAGGGGACTCTCTGGATGTTGGCGTGGCGCTGGCAGGCGTCGCATTTCCGTACGTGATCCTTTGAGTCTTCCAATAAGGTCGGCCAATAGTAGCCTTGCCTCATGATCTTATGTGCCAGGGACCTAGCCCCCAGGTGCGATCCGCAGATGCCTTCGTGGACTTCGCTGAGGGCGTAAGCCGCTTCCGAAGGGCGGAGGCACCTTAAGAGGGGGGCGGTGAACGAGGTCCGATACAGCCTCCCTTCGTAGAGTACGTAGTGGGCGGACTTCATAACAAGTCGCCGAGCTTGATCTTCATCTTCGGGGAGGATCCCTTCGGCGAGGTAAGCTACAAGCGGGTCCATCCAAGATGGTTCCGGATCAATTGCCATTACCGCTTCAGCCTCGCCGATGCTCGGGGCATCTAGGGTCTTCAGGTATATCGCCCTTGACAAGTTGTGTGCCTCAGCGCCCACCAAGCGGGACAACCTGTCGGCCCTAGCATTTTCGCTCCTTGGGACCTGCTGAATGTCAATACTGCCGAGGTCGGGAATGAGTGCTTGCACCTTCCGGACGTAGCTCTGCATGGTCGGGCTCCGTGCCTCGAACTCCCCTCGAACCTGCCCGACCACCAGCTGGGAGTCGGTGAAGACCTTCAGACGCCGGATGCCGAGCTCCTTGGCGAGTTTGAGTCCCGTGACTAGGGCCTCGTACTCCGCCTCATTGTTGGTCACTGGAAATCCGAACCTCAAGGCATACTCGGCTATCACTCCATCGGGATTGGTAAGGACCAGCCCAGCCCCTCCACCTTCAGGGTTCGACGACCCGTCAATGTGGAGCGTCCAGATCGGGAGATCGAGGCTGGGTGTTTCCGGCGGCCTAGGTTCCGTCTCCTGCACAGTGCACTCAGCGAGAAAGTCCGCGAGCACCTGGGCCTTGATGGCGGGCCGGGGCTGGTAGCGGATGTCGAACTCACCAAGTTCTACTGCCCACTTCACCAGCCGTCCCGCATTCTCAGGATTGCTGAGGATCTGCCGCAGTGGTTGATCGGTCAAAAGGGTGACAGAATGAGCCTGGAAATAGGGGCGAAGCCTCCTGGTTGCAGTCAGCAGCGCGAAGGCGATCTTTTCAGCCTTCGTGTACCACGTCTCGGCATCCCGGAGGACTCGGCTGGTGTAGTACACGGGCTTCTGAAGTTTTGCCTCTTCCCGAACCAGTACTGCGCTGACTGCGGTTGGGAAGACCGCCAGGTAAAGGTAGAGCATCTCCCCCTCTTGCGGCTTGGACAGCAGGGGAGGAGACGCCATGTACTCCTTGAGCTGGTCGAACGCCACTTGACATTCAGCCGTCCAGAGGAAGTCTTTCGGGCGCTTCAACACCTTGAAGAACGGTTGGCAGCGTTCGGCCGATTTTGCCACAAATCGTCCGAGCGCGGCGACCCTCCCAGCGAGCTCCTGAACCTCCTTCACTTTGGTCGGAGGGGACATATCTTGGATGGCCTTGATTTTGTCCGGGTTGGCCTCGATCCCCCGCTGGTTGACAATGAAGCCGAGGAACCTCCCGGCCGAAGCACCAAAGGCGCACTTCGCTGGGTTTAGCTTCATACGAAACTTCCGCAAGGTGGCGAAGGTCTCCTCCAGATCCGCAATGTGCTGATCCGCATGGCGGCTCTTTACCAGCATATCGTCCACGTACACCTCCATGTTCCGGCCGATCTGCTCCTTGAAGATTTTATTGACGAGGCGCTGGTAAGTAGCGCCAGCGTTCTTCAGACCGAAGGGCATTACCTTGTAACAGTACAGCCCCCTGTCTGTTATGAAGGCCGTTTTCTCCTCGTCCTGTGAAGCCATCATTATTTGGTTGTAGCCGGAGAAGGCGTCCATGAAAGACAGCAGCTGATATCCGGAAGTCGCGTCGACCAGTTGGTCTATTCGCGGGAGCGGAAAGCTATCCTTGGGGCACGCCTTGTTCAGGTCGGTGTAGTCGACGCACATCCTCCACTTCCCGCTCGCCTTCCGGACAAGTACGACGTTTGCCAGCCACTCGGGGTAGCTCACTTCCCTTATGAAACCTGCCTCCAAGAGTTTGTCTACCTCCTGGTCGACCACCCGGATCCGATCCGGGGCACAGTGTCTCTTCTTTTGCTTTACTGGTCGGTGGGTCGGGTCGACGTTGAGGGCGTGAGAAATGACCTCCGGGTCGATCCCAGGTACATCGGCCGCCGACCAGGCAAACACATCAGCATTGGCTCGGAGGAATTCCACTAACCGGAGCCGAGCTTCCAAGTCGAGGTTGGCACCGACCCGGACCGTGCGGTCCGGACGGCCTTCTTCGAGGGGAACTTCGATTACGCCCTCGGCCGGCTCCCCGTGCCGCAAGGCCACTTCGTCTCTGGCGTCAAGGGACTCGACGCTTAGGGCCTCCATGGGCTTCTTCCCTTTGAGAGTTGCTAGGAAACACTGCCGTGCGGTTGGTTGGTCACCTCGGACCTCTCCAATCCCGGCCGCCGTGGGGAACCGCATGAGCAAATGGTAGGTAGAAACCACCGCGCGAAGGGCGTTCAGTCCGGGTCGTCCGAGGATAGCGTTGTAGGCCGAGGGGACACGGACGACCAAGAACCCGAGTCGCACCGTGGCTTCTGCGGGTGCAACGCCCGCAGTCACAGGCAGCTCAATGACACCTTCGGCCGAGATAGCGTCTCCAGTGAATCCTATAAGGGGGGTGGATGTTTTGTGCAACAATTGTCGGGACAAGCTCATCTTTTGGAAGGCCTCGTAATACAAAATATCAGCTGAGCTTCCACTATCCACAAGAACACGCCTTACATCATAGTTCGCCATAGTGAGAGAGATCACCATGGCGTCATCGTGGGGAGTCTGAACCCCCTTTACATCTTCATCGCAAAAAGTGATTACATTTCCGACCCGCTGCCTCTTCGCGACGGCCACTCCTGATGCTTCCGCCGAGCCCCCTGCGTTCCTCACGGGCCGAGAGCAGCCCCCAGTGATGGTGTGGATCACTCCCGCAACGGGTCGATTCTGCTCCCGAGGCTCCTGAGGGGCCGGGTCGACCGGACGCGGGCCTGCCGGGGGACGTCGGTCGTTTACATATCGACCGAGACGCCCTCGGCGAATGAGAGCCTCGATCTCGTCCCGAAGCTGGAAGCAGTCTTCGGTATCGTGGCCGTGGTCTCGGTGGTACTCACAGTACGCCCGAGAAGGCCTCCTCCCAGGGATCTTCTTCATCTGCCTCGGGACCGGGAGGTCCTCCCGCCCCTTGACCTCCATGAGGATCTGGGCCCGGGGGGCCAGGAGTGGGGTGTACCGGTTGAAGCGTCGGTGCGGAGAACGAGGGCGTGTGGCGCCGTGGTTCCTTGCTGGTGACGGGCTTCTGCGCCGGCGTTGAGGCGTCGGGCTCCTCCTCTGGGGTGCCTCTTTTCGCCTTTTCTTCCCGGGCTTTAGAGGGGCCTCGGCGGCCTCCTTGTTCCGGTGGGATGCTGCCTCCTCGGCGTCTGCATACTGGTTTGCCCGAGATAACAGCTCCGGAAAGCTCCGCGGCAGGCGTTTGTCCAGGGAGAAGGTGAGTCTGCCCTTCCGGAAGCCACGCTTCAGGGCTGAGAGAGCCACTTCCTGGCTCAGGTTCCGGACCTCCAGTGTAGCCTTGTTGAAGCGGGTGAGATAATCCCGCAGGCTTTCTCCCTCGTTTTGCCGGACATCAAAGAGGGAGTCGGAGACCAGTCGCCGCCTGCTACTAACGGCGAAATGGCTGATGAAGAAGCGGGTGAACTGGTCGAAGGACTGGATGGAGTTAGCCTCCAGGCCGGCGAACCATGCCCTTGCCGGGCCACGGAGGGTCGCCGGGAAGGCCTTGCAGAGGAGCGGATCCGATGCTCCATGGAGGAGCATAAGAGTCCTGAAACTCTCCACGTGGTCCCGCGGGTCCGCCGCCCCGTCGTAGGGTTCGATCGCCGGCATTTTGAACCCCGGCGGGTTCGGGGTCCGCAGGATCCTCGAGGCAAGCGCCGGCTGGGAGGAGATCTCCAAGTCAGCGAAGGGATCTTTGGAGTGGCCCTTCAGGACCTGGAGTTGTCTGTGGAGATCGTCCACCCGCCGGTCCAGAGAGCGCGACCGGTGGGTGGGGGACAAGGAGCGGCGCGAGGGGGACCGACTGGAGTGCGGGCCCCTCGAGGACTGGGGTGTCTGAGAACGCGCCCGGGTCCGCCTCTCGTACCCCGCACAGCTCCGATGAGAAGGTCCTGGCAGAATGGACCGTACTCGAGAATCCTCCTCGCGCCGGCGCTCCTCTCCATGGGAGAGGAAGGAGCGCGGGTTGTGAGGAAGAGGCGAGTGCTCGGGGGGCAGCGGCTCCTGAGCCCGTTGCGGCACCCGAGAGATCCCACCCTGCAGATTCTGCACTGCCTCCGCGAGGGTGCGAACCTGCTGGGCTAGCTGGTCGAACTGAGCAGCTTCGACCGTCTGAATGGGAGAAGGGGCGGTGGAGTGCTGCTGAGAGTGCGTTAGGGACGCAGCAGCCTCTCGGCCGGAGGCGCGAGAGGCTCCGCGACCGGAAGCATTGGAAGCTCCACGACCACCTCGCCGTGCCATTACGATCGTTCTAAGATTCGGTGCCCTCCTTCTAGCGCCAACTGTTGCTGGTGGTCCAAACCGTGAACGATTGGCACTGCGGTGTGAACGGGGTTCCGTCTGAGTTGTCTTGGTTGGTGTTGGCTGCGCTCCACCTTCCGCCAAGAAACCTGCAAACAAGCCTTGCACCACCACCAGGGTGGTGATGGCCCTCCGACGGTCAAGTCAGAGGAGATTGGAGGAGGAGGAGAGGTGATAATCGCAAGTAAGAGAGTGCTCTGGGAGATATTGCTCACCTCCCCCCTTTCTCCCCCCAGCCGCATATATACCTGGCTGGAGGGTCTCTCAGGGGGGTTCGTTATCGTGGGGCACGATGGTGTGGCCACTGACATGGCCGTTACAGGGCGTCGTGGAGCAGCACCGGGTACGGCCACGTCAGGGCATAGTGGGGCTCCGCTTTGTACGGCTGATGCAGGAGATCGTGGAGCAGCATCAGATACAGCCGTTGCAGGGAGTAGTGGAGCAGGAGGCCGCGGCGTGCCTCTGGGGAATAGCCTGTCGTTATCAAGAGATCTCCGACTCGGGGTCGGATTGCTGGATCAAAGGGCAGCCGACTCGGGGTCGGGCTGCGGAGCCGAGGATATCCGACTCGGGGTCGGATTGCTGGATCAAAGGGCAGCCGACTCGGGGTCGGGCTGCGGAGCCGAGGATATCCGACTCGGGGTCGGATTGCTGGATCAAAGGGCAGCCGACTCGGGGTCGGGCTGCGGAGCCGAGGATATCCGACTCGGGGTCGGATTGCTGGATCAAAGGGCAGCCGTAGTCTTCCTGGGCGCGCGTGCCGGTCACGTGGGGCATGGCGGCTTATTTCCCCCGTAACAATGTCTATATGTGTATTGACTGACTTATACTTTTAGAAATTATTTCATGGTTTGCCCAAACTAAAATATATCTTTGCCTATGTCATAACCATGAAATACACAAGTATATGCTTAAAATTTTGATGTAAAATAACTTGTGAGAAGTTATGAATCCTTGAGCACAATGAAAATGTTGTTTGCATAATATACATCTATATAATACATAAGATTATCTCTTTATTCTACTCTTTCATGTAAATTACTTGAGAATGACAAAAAGAGAGAGAGATAAAGAAAAGAAAATGGACATTGTTCAAGAGATGAAAAATCTGAGCAAAGGCAAGTACTTCAATCTTAAGGAAAAGCAAAACAAGCATAATATATTCGGCACATTTGGAAGGGATAAAATCTATAATTAATTACACTCAAACAGGAAGAGTTTGGAGTGAACATTTTAACCTTTCTATATTGCTCATCATAGGGATGGTGCCAATGGGGAGGCTAGTAGTAGTACCCGGCACTATTTGACCCAACTATTCGGTGTAGGGCATATTAGGGACGGCACAAGAGGGAGGCTAGTGGTAGTACCTCGTGCCCCTTCCCAACTCCACCGGATAGGGAGCAAATAGAGTATAGAGCATAAGAAAGTAAAAATGAAAGACAAAGTTAATAAAAGTATATAAGAAGAATCAAGTCAATTTTTTAAACACTTGAAAACATACTTTAAGGATGAAATCAGTGCAAGATTATATATAAATAGGGGGAGTTTATTTGAAAAGGAATAGATTTTGATTTTTGACATGCTTGTTCTTAGTATTTTAATGCATGACTCAACACATGATATATTTTGCATATGGTATGATGTCTTGATTTATGGGTTCTCAATATTTTGTAATGCTCCATGCTTGGACAACTTGATTGAATGTTTGGAATATTACATAAAATTTTTGTTTGGCATTATTGAAAAGAAATTTTCAGATTGGTTGTTAACAATCATCATTAAAACCTGAAAGTTGAATAAAGGAGAAGAGAAGGATATCTCTATTTAGGGAAAATAAATTGATTCTGTTCTATCCTTCAACTTGCCTAAATTTGGTATATAATGTTCAAATTCGTACCAAAACTCAACATTTAATACAAAGATTCTGAATATGCTCTTATATGTTTGAAATATGTGTTTTCAATCTTAGTAATTTAAGATGAGCTACAAAGTAGAAGATACATATCTCAAATTTTGAGAGCCTTCTTGGAAATTCTTATGAAAATTTAGAATCTGATTTTGTATAAAAGCTTAAACTCAATATGATTTCTAAATAAAATCTTAATTTAAGAAAAACAGAATTAATTTTGATGCCTTGGCTGATTGCTCCGATACGCATCCGAAACATATCTTTTCTTATCATTAAAATCTACTAATATTGGTCTAAATGATCTTGATTGCAAGCAAATAATTTTAAATATATGATTTTATTTTGATATTAAAAAGATTTATTGTGCTTCATGTATACATTGCTGAAAAACTATAATTAAGAAATTGAGTTCTATAAATATATATACTTCAATGATCATCTATATGTTTTTCTCTCCTACATTATTAAAGACAGAATAGAGTGAATGATCTTAAAGCAAGAAATATTTCAGCTCACTCGAATGATTCTAAAAGAAAGAAAATGTAAATGCCTTTGAAAGAAATTGGGCTTCAAATGAATCATTTTCTGATTAATATTTCTATACAGTTTTCTCTAAGATTAGGAGAAAGCATAACTTGTTCTTAAAGGATTAGAAAGAGTGATTACTATAAATTTTGAATAATTCTAGATCACTCTACATTCTTGATATCATAAAGTTTCAGGTTTATTCACGTTTAACATTAAAATCTGAAATTCAACAAAAGAAAAGAATGATTAAAGAAGTATGCATCTTTTGAGGGGGAGCTTTAGATATCTTATCCTAAAGTTACTTCAATTTGAAGCATACCTTGATTTTTATGGATTGATTTTGATGAACCTCCTTATAATGCAATACTTGCTTTAATTATAAGTTTATGCCTTGATAAGAGTTCTATAAAGGTTGTCTTATCTCATACCTTGAGTCTTATGAAAATAAGCTGAAACTTATGGAAAACATATTTTTGAGATTGACAATTTTATTGAACATTATCTTCAAACTCTAAACTGTTAAATGGAATAATCAATTGAGGGGGAGAAAGAAAATTTCAGAAGGAGAGGTCTTATTGGACTTAATTGCATAAATCTATAGCTAAAGGAGAGAGAAAGAATACTAAATGAAAAGTAATCCTAATACTCTCCAATATGTATCATCTGAAACTTAAATCTGAAAATTTTTATGATACACCTTGAGGCGTGTTATTTGGTTAGTATATCTTATGCATCACTCATGAACCAAATTACAAATCTTGAGAGCCTCTAATTTAATGAAACAGGGGGAGAACAATGTATTAAATTTTCTTGAGTATCTCTTAGAAAATCTATTTTGAACTTCACTAATGAGTCCTAATTGGCTTGCTCTTTGGAACCTCAATTTTGTGCAAATTCATTATTTTATGTATCAAATTGTGCTTATTTTCTAAAGGAATAAAAGAAAGTCTTTAAAAGAGCTCAAAGATGTATCAAAAATTGCATAAACTCATATTTTGGTATTTGTGCCCCAATGCTCTTATTATCATAAAAGAACTTTGAAGTCATTAAGAATTAATGATCCAACATGATGATATGTTTTTCCAAATATATAAGGTTTGATCTTTTACTCTGAAAATTAATTAAATTGCTCTCATGTTGATAAAATACTTAATAGATTGGGCAAAAGGTCTTAAATGAACAAGCTTTCATACTTAGTGAAGAGAGGTTAGATTTCCACTCATATTTTTCCTTGAATATCATTTGTGGTACCTCTTGAATTAACCTAAGGAAGATTCCACCTACACTTGATTAAAAAAACTATCTGTGGTATCACATTCGATGTGTTCTGCTCTGAAATTGCCTTGAGTTAATCTGATTCTAATATTATTGCCTTGAGTTATATGATTCATATCCTTGCAATAATTTGACTTGCAAATCAGAGTACAATAAGGAAAAGAAATATATGAGCATTCTGATCTTTGTGCTTAATGTTTCACTATCTTTTTGATGTTGTCAAAAAGGGAGAGAAATCTTTAAGTATATGCTCATAATGCGTTGTGTTTTTGAATTGTATTACAAAGCTGAAATTGAACTATGTTGATTATGTTAAGCTGATTAAATTTAAAAGCATTATCATGAAGTATGTTTTAAATATACATGTCTTCTACTTCATGCAACTCAGCTATGTATTACTTCTAGAAAATAATATCTTTTATATTGCATATACTCCAAGTTTTGTCATCATCAAAAAGGGGGAGATTGATGACCCAAAGATTGATTTTGATGATCACAAAACCTTGAAGTATAAATACTAATGTTTATGTTGCAAGGAGAAAGATATTTATTTTGCAAGGAACATAGCAAGTTGGAAGAACACAAGAAGGCCTCCAAAGCTCTCAAGTTGGAAGAAAGCTACAATTTATTGGCCCAAAGTTTAAAGTTCAAAGAATTCAAATTGGAGGAGTAAAATCAAAAGAAAAATTCAAAAGAACAGTCTTCGAGTCGACTCCAGTGGAATTCGAGTCGACTCCGGAGAAGTATGAGTCGACTCCTAGGAGTCACAGGCAGAAAAGTCAGAGAGCAGTTTTCGGGTCTGAGATTCGAGTCGACTCCAGTGGAACGCGAGTCGACTCCGATGGTTGGTAGGTCGACTCCAAAGAAAGCAAGAGTCGACTCTCAGCGGAACACAAGGAAAAAGTCAGAGAGCATTTTTGGGACTCTGAGATTCGAGTCAACTCCCGCATTGCACGAGTCGACTCCGAGACTCCGCGACCATCAACAGACAGAAAACCAAGTTACTGCCTCTGAGATTCGAGTCGACTCCCAGACAGTTCGAGTCGACTCCAAGGCAGCGCGACCCCAAAAATGCAGAGGATCAGTTTTCGGGCTCTGAGAGCCGAGTCGACTCCAAGAGAATCCGAGTCGACTCGAGGAAGAAAATCAGAAAGTATGTCCTCTGGATTCATGGGATGAGCCGACTCCGAAGATGCCAAGTCAGCTCCAGATGTTGGCGAGTCGACTCCGGGTTAAGTCGAGTCGACTCCCAGTCAAGGCATGCACTTTAATTCAAATTTGGAACAGTGGCCGAGTCGTCTCCAGTAAAGCACGAGCCGACTCCTGCAACAGGCGAGTCGACTCCTGATCGCGCGAGTCGACTCCGATCCCAACGGTAATATTGTCAGGAAGTGCAGACTGTGTCCAACGGCTCTACTTTTGTCTCTAACGGCTATATTCTTGTTTCCACGCCATCTAAAGCTATAAAAACAAGAAGAGAGCTAGGGGAGAACTTATGGAAGTAGGAGAGATCATTTAGGAAAGAGATTCCAAAGAGATTACAAGAGAAATCTCCCATAAGCACAAAAGGGCCATTCAAAGTAAAATAGAGAGAAGAAGAGCATCCAAGTGAATCCCAAAGCTTCCTCTCCATCCGTGTGCTGCCTCGGTGATCCTCTACTTCGTGCCAAATCAGAAGAGGGTCAAGTAAAGAAGAAGCCGAGCTCCTTCATCTTCAAAACTCGTTTGAGGGCTTCTCTTTACTCTATTTGTTTATATTGTCATATTTGCTTGTTTAAGAAGCTTTGTTTTGTTTTATACTTTGTTTTAATATCTTGTAACTTGATTCAATCAAGGGATTGAATCAAGGGGTTAGGTTTGTTGGTGAGCCGAGGGTAAAACCAACGAGTAGGGTTCGATTGTGATCCCGGGAAAACAATCGGAGTGGTTCTAGTCGGTGAGCCTGGGAAAACCGACCGAGTTCGTTGTGCGCTCGTAAAACAACAAGTTGGGTTGTGAGCTTGTAAAACAACCGGCTGTAATCGGTAGGATTATAGTGAAATTCCCAAGAGGTCTTGGGGAGTGGATGTAGGTGCTGGGGTGCACCGAACCACTATATGTCCTTTGTGTTTGTAATGCCTCTAGTTATTGTCTAACTAACACACTTACTTACTTAGATAAATTGCTTGCTTAATTCTTATCCGCACATCCTTTAGTTGCAAGCATATTTAATCAAGTCGAAGTCTATACATCAAACCCTTGCTAAGTTTAACTTTCACTGTGCATCTATACAACTTAGCATAGTTAATCAAAAAGTTTTAGAAGTAGCATAAAAGTTTTGAAAGACCCAATTCACCCCCCCTCTTGGGTTGTATCTACTGGGCAACAGAGAGTACTATGCATATGAGACAAAATATAATCATGGCTCGAGATGAAATCTCAAGAGCATATGAATGGTGATCAATAACAAGATGAACATGAACTCAACGTAAAGAATATAGAGTAAATCATCAATATCACCATAATCAATATCAACTCATCTTAAGCACATATGAAATAATCAAGTAAACATATATGCTACTCATGAATATGCTCAACAGATCATAATGCTCGAACATACAAATCGGATATCAATATGCGAAGTCATCACTAGACAGCTATCGGGAGGTGGGTCTTACGCCCCAGGCGAACCACAACAACTCCCTACTGTCACATGTATATGCAGGATAAGACACCATACTGATAATATAAATGCTGGCCAGTATCTAGAACAGAAATCCATAAAAACATCTCACATCTGCATACTAAACGGCACCTCGCAGGGTCTTACTTTGCCCGGCGGCAAGCCATATATAAGTCGCAGGACCGGCCGATCCTACGCCTAGGGCCGTGTCCCCCCTAGGAAGGGACTGGGCTCCGCCCACCCAGAAGGCTACTATGTGCATACAGGCCGATGTCTAACTTCATCGACTATAGGTGTCCTAAAGATACTGCCAAGCCATGCATAAATACCATAATGCACCCTCCTAATATTCTACTGGAAAGGAGTATAATCAAGACTACCACTCACTCGATCACGACCCAATCATAACTAAACATCAGGGTTGGGAGTGAGGAGTCAAGGGATGCAATGTAACTCAACATATTACTCTTTTTCCTCCTATAATTCCTCTCAATTTTTCTCAAATGCATGTACAGAATAATCAAGCATGGAGAACAAACATAGAGGAATCTACCACAACAATCAATCAATAAGCTCAGGTGGAATCAAGTCACACTTGGCAACATTCATGAAAATAAATAAGGAATGTGCTCATGGTGCAAAGTACACACTCCCACTCACTTGCCAATCCGGCACGGTCCCGATACGCCTCCGAAACTCTATGGAAGGCAATAGAGGACTTCTTCCTCTTGATCCTTAGTTCCTTGCCCAACTGAAACATGCATTAATAACCCATTTATTCTTATATCAAGGCCCAATAACCTACGTATTAATTGTAAGCATAAAAGTTTCAGTTGACACAACTCCCCCCCTTAATTAACATCTTTTCTTTTTCCCTTATTCTTATTAATTAATCCTTAATTTACATTAATCATGATGCAAGAGTATCCCACACACACCTTAGACCAATGCTATAGGGTCAAGGTGTGCGAAAGGATCAAATCCCTTCAAATCCAAAATTTTACTGAACCTTGGGTCGACCCAACATCATCTTTTTTTTTCATCTTCTTCATCCGGATGAACAGTAATCGGGCTGACAGCGGGTTACTTCACCCGATTTTGATCCACTTTCCGAACTCCAATTTTTATGAAATTTATACCCAATGTTCTACACTCATAGGGGTTTCCAAAATGGTAAGATACATCATCATCGGAGGCCGATTGTCCTCCGAAATAATTCACCGAAGTTGAACTTCGACACAGTTTTTCCGCAGTGCCGGAAAAACTTGTCAAAATCCGATTCTTCCTCTTTTAACCACCTCTACAACCCTTATCGAACCTCTCTAGACCACATCCACTCTTTATATAGCCTAATTTCATTAGAAGACTAGGTAGGGATGGGTATTTACCTTTTTCTCTTTGAAAAATCGAGGTCTTTGCGTAGAGGGGAAGGAGACCTACGCTTTTTCCTTCAGCTGGCAGTGCAACCGGGGCTTCCTTCCACCTCAAACTCCCTTTCCTTCTTCTTCCTTCTTCTTCTTCTTCTTTTCTTTCTTTCTTTTCCTTCTCTCTGTGTTTCTCCCTCTCTGTTTAAACTCCACCGCCACAGCACCAATCTACCGCCCCATTTAAGTCACATCACAATACTAAATTTTTCATTTTGCCCTCGCCACTTCATTGCATCTACAATTATGCCATTATCTTTTGATTTCTTCCAATTTTACCTCTTATATCAAATTTAAGGACTATTCTACCCTTCTTTATATAAATTTTTTTTTTGGGGGTTATTACAAGTGCTTACCCACAATCTTGATCGTACATGTTGGATATACCTATTCCAACTTTTGCACCTTATTTGCTTTCAAGTTACTTCAATCACTTTTATAGCATTATTACTAAATATAATTTATTGGTCAATATAGAGTTAATTCTCATACTTATTCTTTTTCATTTTTACTAATTGCATATTTGATGGCATGTTTTGCTGAAACAGTGGAGATTATGTTGGATATGGATTTGTGTTTTTTTTCTCTAGCAATCTATTTTATTCTACAATGATCAAGACGATATTCATAAGCTTTTACCTTTTGGAAATAGCACAAAATATTTATTTTCTGTGAATGTGACACAAATCTTCAATAAATTTCTCTAATTGTTTCATCCTTTGAACATTATAGATGTTGGTCTTTTAACGAGCGAAATTGGCCGTGTAAGAAAAATCATGCCGAGGAAAATAAAATAGCTTCAGTTGATGTCACATAATAAAGCAGGGAAGCTGGAAATTCTTGGCAGAACGTGGCTATCGAAAAACAAAGCTCAAACAATATCTCTTTTTCTTTTGTTGGAGGATTTAGAAAGCCAAATGAAATGCATTTGGTAGTTTGTCCATTAAGAATAACACAGTTGTGGGGAGTGTCTCGATTGTTTTAACTTGCCTCTTAGATGGGCAGGTTAATATTTGCAGCCTAAGGACCTTAGGTCTCAGCAGTCAGGAAGACTAATTTTTCCAACTTCCTTGAGGTACTGCTGAATAAATATTTGCCATGGTTCCATTCAGCTCTAATTTGCAGCAACAACAGCCATTTAGGTTGCTAGCACTGAAAGACCCAAAGGAAATCACTTTGCTACCAAAACGAAGGATGTGGTGGACCTATCTGAAAGCAATGTCAAACCAAAATAAAGAGAGTTTACACTCCATCACTGCAACCCTGCAAGATATCTAAAACCAGTATCACTGCAACAAGCTCCAATAATTTCTAGTTTGCTGCTTGTTTTTTTTAACATGAACACGTCAGAACATTGTGTGGATGAAGGAAAGCGTGGAAGCAGGGTTTCATAGTCCCAACCATAATATATGCAAGAAAGCTGTCGATATACATCAATCCAATTCAAAGGAAAAGAAAGGCACTCTTTACTTTTCAGCCACACAAACATATTAGAGCCGCTGGTCTCCCTCCCGATCCGCGGAAAAAGAAAGTGAGGATAAAATCGTCATTACCTTTTTTTAGCAGTGTTAGAATAACCATTAGATTAGGACATTTGTATAATAACAGTGTTTTATAAGAATATAGATACAAATATCAATTTTAAGAGGATATACCTGCAAATTTGAATATTTAGAAGGATATCCATACAAAAAACAAAAACAAATATCATAAAAAAAAATGGTATTTATTTTCTCATACTGAATTACCGAATAATGGTAATCTAAAAATATCATTTTTTTGACAAAAATACCCTCACTTATATTGTATTAATATTATACTAAATACATTAATATAGTTAACATTAATTGTATTAATATATTATAAATATATTAATATATTGATTAATAATATTTATAAATAATAATATATTTTATTTATAAATATTAATTATATCATATTATATTATAATACTAATATTGTATTATATTATATAATTACATAAGGGAATATGATATTATATATTTGGTTTTAATACTATATATTGTATCATCATATTTCATGGTTAACATCTTATTATCTTATACTATGTATTATTTGTAATTAATATAACACAATAATATTACATATTACAATATAATAATATATAATTTTATAAAAATAATTATGTAGCAATATCATGATTACACTCCCACAATAAACAACCAAACATAGAAACTGCAATTTGCAATTTTCAAATGCAAACAATCAAACAAATATTACACATGCAGGATTTAACATTCCTAGGAGGCATCTAGGCAAGCAGGCAGCCCCAAAATTTGATCATATATCGCACGTAACCTAGTGGAAGCTTTATAAAGGATCTACACCGCGCTGAACGAAAAGCTGAGAAGAATTTTAGAAAACAATGGCACAATTTAAGTCAGATACTGCTCCCACCCCTGAATGATTCTCAAAGCCAGCAGCGTATTGCAGAAGAGACTTGAATTTCCAATAACCTACCTAAACAATGCCCTGGTAGGAAAAATGCTCTCATGATTGTCATTGTGTATAAAAATTCAGTACTGAACATAAATTCACAGAATTTTTATGCAGGTGCCTAATCTCATTTTGCGCACTATCAGTGTAGAACAAGCTTATTAATCTACTTTTCTTCACCATCCATGTGAAACAATCTTGTTGTCAACCCCCATTGAAATAGAGAGGTGGATTGCCCCCTTCGGCTTCTGGTGGGGGGAATAAAAAAGACAAAGTAATAGTGCTTTAATATGACACCATAGAGGGAAAATTTATCTTCTAATCTGCTTGAACAATATCTTTAAAGAGGTACCCCGGGAACATTATTTGGAGGCTCGAAAACAATAAATACTATCCTGCAAGTCCCTGTCAACACAAAAGGTTTGTGATACTGATCTAACCAGAAAAGACATCACATCATGCCTGGTCTCCATGATCAATGATAGACATCTCAAAACTTCTTTAGTTATATAACTTGAGATAATTAACTCAAACCTTTCTTCAACAGTGTTTCCATTCCGAATGGTAACATTAGGTTCACAAAACATGGCCAAGCGCCCAAATAACTTAAGATAGCAGATCAAAGGGTGTGAAAAGGAAGAAAAAGAACAAAGTGATGCAAATAAAGTTGCTTAAAAAACATGAAAAATCTAAACTAGTATTGTGAACACAAAGAAGGACCCACTTGACAGAAAGAACTCAGCCTTAATTAGTCCCCAGAAGAACTATAACCAGTTATCACTTGGCATTCCTTCATCTCATCGATCCTTATGCTATTTTAGCTTTTGAAAAGTCCATTTCTGGATGCTGCAGGAGTAAACACCATGACACTAATAAGATTCAGAAAGAAAAAGATTTGCACCCAAAACCATGAGGAAATTGATAAAGGTTGCTTACCTGGGCCATGAATTTCTTGAGAATTTCTTGCTTCTGCATCTCATCAGTTGTAGGGAGACCCATAGCTTTCTGTCGCTGATCAAACTGGAAGCAACAAAGCAATCGGACAAGGTTAGGGCATGGAAAGAAAGATATAAAAGCCTCAATGCCAAAATGCCTTATTGTCTTAGAAATTTAAATCTCAGAGAATGTGATGAGTTATATGCTAATATTCCATGAATACAGAAAAAACTAAATCAATCTATTAACATACTTAGCATACCATAACTGCAGGAATAAA
This sequence comes from Phoenix dactylifera, assembly GCF_051530095.1. Taxonomy (NCBI): domain Eukaryota; kingdom Viridiplantae; phylum Streptophyta; class Magnoliopsida; order Arecales; family Arecaceae; genus Phoenix; species Phoenix dactylifera. Next base: position 18,878,298 of record NC_143194.1, read on the forward strand.
TATTATAAAAAAGAAGAAAAATAGCTTGAAAGGAAAGGTAAGGTATGCATCTGTGCATGTGAGAGCTAAAAGTTACTTTCTGGTGGGCTATACACATTGTGAAAAAGAAACGTAAACAGGACATCAGGAACCTGCCATAAATTGAATGCCGGGAAGAAAAGTCAAAATCAAGAATTTACCATCATTTTCTCTACAGTTTGCCGAGTTTCAGGATCCAAATCAGATAACTTGCTGTTCTCAGGTTCTACTTTCTGGGTATCAATTTCAGGATCACCTTTCACCAAACATTTCCACCATTCCATTTGATTTTGCTTGGTCAAAAGGATAGAGATGGATTTTCCATCCTCTGTCACATGTGGGAATCATAATTATACAATGAAAGCATAAAATATCCTACAACGAAAGCACAGGAGACATGCAAAAATCAACACATACCTATACTCCAGAAGCAATCCTCTGCTTTGACTGACTGATACAGATCCCCCTGGATAATTCACAATACCCAAAAAATACAGGTGAGTGACCAAAATTTAATGAAGGAAAAAAGTAGTCTTTTAGATGAAATCCTAGAAAATATTCTCCTATACAGCAATAGAATAGGAAACTTGTGGCAGAACAAAAGATTAAGCTACTTACATCTATAATGGGAGGCTGTCCCTTAAGCCCAAACTTTAGATGGTTCTTTTTTATTTCACACATCACAAACCTTGATTTAGTTCCCTGAGGAACTGGAATATTGACAGTAACCTCTTGAAGCGTTTGAGTCCAAGAATACTTATCCAGATCCAGACCATTTCCAGAGTTTGGCACTATAAGAAGATATAGAGAAGAAAAGCTTTAGCAATCCGGGTTAATGCTCAGAAAGGATGTGATCCACACATAAAGAGAGGAAAATGATTTGCACATATTTCAGAAAAGTCAAGCTAAATATTTCAGCATGCAAAAATTGCACCCTATAAAAGAACATCTCCAAAATATAATGTTATGAAACCTTTACAACAAACCCAAAATAACAAGACTTAAAAGCATACATAATACGAGAAGATAAAGCTCAACATCAAACACACCATCATTTGGCAAAATCTAAGAGCTCTACTACACTGAATAGGAACCAACATTATATAGTGGGCTTTTCTCTCATTTTGGCAATTCAATCCGGCAACTAATATCAGTGTTACAGCCTCTACACTAGTTCCTGTGAAAATACCATCCTATGCAAGAAGACTGGATTGCCAGAGAGATAATGAAACATTAGCTTGATGGCATGGAATGCAAGCTACCTTGCCAAGAGTATCATGTCATCATGGACAGTCACCACCCCAACTATCCTATAGGGTCCAGAGAACCAAAAAGGCTATTTGTCAAAGTTCAGTTTGAGAGTGCCTCAAAAAAGGAAAAGGGGATGCATGCCACTCTAATTGAATCCAGCCTGCTGATATCACAAATAACTATCACACGTTTTTGCAAGATGAAGGGATTACAATCAAATAACTTCCAGGCATCCACATTACCACTCATGGGATCCACCACCATTAGTCCACAGTCAAGTTACCAAAAATAGATTTCACTCAACTTCTTTAAAGAATGTCCAAAGTGTCATTCAGAAACAATCCACTACAAATCCATTTCAATAATCTCCTCAGTATCATTACATAATAATAATCTCAAAGGAATAGCTTAATTAGCAAGAATTATCCTCTCTGTGGGGTCGACTCTATGGATCAAAGCATCACATCAAGTTTTGAGAAACCGTGATGAACGCTAAACCTAGCATAGGTGATGAACTCCTAGACAATCCAACTTGGGAAAGAGAAGGACCTACTAGTCATGAATTAGTATTTGAGATACTATTAAATTGTTAACTAGTCTAAATTAACAAAAGCAAATGGGCCATGTGTCGAACAATAAAGGAGTTTGCTTAATCATTATTGTTCCAAGACATCATGCAAAACTATAAGGCTAAAAATCATCAAAGTGACATTTTTCCATCATAAACATATGTCCAACAAATGAACCATCTCTTGTTGTACCTTTTTTGATTCTTGCATATGCAATGCAGTCCTAGGAGGTATCCTTCCCAAAAAGTATATTAATCTGTATGGATTAGTCTCACCAAATTCAACTCCATTAGTGGTTCTGTAATCAATTTCCAGTGCACATACTGAATGGTACTGGTTGATCATAGGATGAATACAAGCAAGATAGGTAGAAAAATAGCTATATCAAACCTAAGATATTAGAAGCAACATTTCCTCATTCAGATTGAGGCGTAAGCAATCTCAGATCATGATCATCTAGAGAAAATTTCATAATGTTCAACCAGGACAAATCAGATTAGATTAATTGATTTTGGGTTTGATTTTGATAAATGCTATTACTGGATAAATCAGATTCGCGTTTTTGTATATTGAGCATCCTAGAATTTTGGAGACACGAAGAGGAAAATGAGACAAGACAAAGACTGCTCCACTATAAGAGGCTTATGTATATCCTATTTCTTCTTTTCTTTTCATTATTGATTGACTATTCGAGGCTGGATTTGTATCCAAATGACTTTCAAACTATAACCTTGTTGGAGAATCAGTGAAATTAATGTGCAAACAGGAAACAACAAGCTAGAGATTCTCGACTAGATAACATCACTTAATTTTCTTCATTAGTAATGTCTACAGAAGCACATTAAAGTATTTCACTATGTTTCACCCATCTCATCTTATTATTCTTCCCAAAGTCATGTCCTAACCCTCAACTACCATTATTCATTACTTAAAGGCAAATCTAGTCTACAACCCTCTTTAGCCATTTATCTTTTCTACTTTCTTGTTGGAATGGCCCATAGGCAATGAGCTACACAATGGGAGTAGCCCTCCCCAAAATACCCCCTAATCCCCAAACCCTGCTGAAGGCAGGATTTGATCCCAGATTACATGGTCCAACTGCCAAAAACTTTACCATCTAAATAAGCTGGCACCTCCAGAAAACTGATCTGCATAAAGGATCTTACTATCTTCAAAAAGAACATAAAATGAAATAACATGAACTTACTTCAGCTATACCTCCAGAACAACCTTTCAAAAGTACAACATTGTTTTGTAATTCAAATGATGACCAAGATCAACAGCTGGCAACATTTCCAACCACTCTTACTATTTTTTAAACAATTACTAGACCTAGCCTAATAATTTATCTATATTCTTCCATTATCTTTCAGGAACAAAATATGGAAGTAGGGCTTCTTTTTTCATCACTTAATGGGAGGAGTACAGAGAAATAAAAGAATCTGTTCATAATGCAGTTGTGTGAAAAGCTACTGTTTAAGAATATCTGTGTGATTTGTGAATTAAGAATATGCAATTGGTTTGAAACTATGTTATCTTGAATGTTTTGTCTTAGGAACTCTGTAGTACCTATGCTTAATGCGCTTGGCCACACGATATAACATGATGCATCAAGAAGCTTGAAAAAGGATTTCCCCTTTTACACCCAGTTATCAAACCATCGTGTGAGCACTTGGTCTGGATTATGGGTCACACTCTCATATGACACACAATACAAGTCATGATAATATAATACTCCTCTTTTTCAAGTGCTAGATATTGTCATCCTTAATGTCTTTCTTTATCGCAGGCTGTGTTACTCCAACACTTGCATTCAGCTCCTAGAATTTGTATCGAAATCAGATATATATCAGAATTAGATACATAATACACTTGGATACTGATCAGACTTTTTAGCCTTAAAAATTTGTAATTGTATACCTCCAACAATGAGTTCAACCAACTATGTGTTATAAGTGCACTTTTATTCTTTTTAGAGATTGGTTAAGAATGCATGCTCTAAAATAACTTTCCAAAATGATATTTTGCTCTAAAATCCTAAAGTTAAGTAGGAAACTAAAAAAAAAAAGCATATTGCAAGACTTCGATAAATAATATCTCTTAATATTATATTTGAAAAAAAATTCAGAGAATTTTATAAGATATTTAAATATATATTTTTTAGTTAAATTAGTTTTTTCTATGTAACCCCATATATATTTTTTCCCTCTTATCGGGTCGGACACTTGGAAAAAATGTCTTGTTTCCATGCAATGCTCATGACAGGATAGAGTATCCAAGCATAACGTCGATGCTTGGAAGGAAATTGACAAAGAAATAGGGCAAAAGAGGGGACACAAAAGAGGACCTTTAGCTAGTTAGCAGAAATATTACGATTATACATGCCTATGGTATCCTAAAATACAGAGATAATGAGATCCCAACCTCCTTCAATCCTTTACCCTTCTTCATCATCTTACCATTTTTTGGAGGTCATCCCACCTTGAGCATCAAAGCGATAACTCCTTCCGACATCCAAAAATTCTCTAAGGACTCGTTTGGTTCACGGAAAAAAAATTTTCTCACCGGAATGTTTTTTTCTGAAAAAATGATTCCTAACAATATGATGCCTGAGAAAATGGTTTTAGCATGTGTTGGTTGATCATGGAAAGTGGCACATTGTAGAGTGGTTTATGTTTGGTTGAGCATTTACTTTTCTGAAAAAGTTGTATGAAATACCTACTTATCCATAATAAAGAAAAATACCTTACAAATGGATTTTAAAGGCTTAAGGATACATTTGAAAAAAAAAGGACCCAATTTCCAACGGGTAGAAAAGTAGCTTTTCCATATCTACCATGGGTTTTTCTTTTTCATGAAACATGAAAATCTTATTTCTATGGAAATGTTACTTTTCCATATCTCTTCTTTGAAAACTCCAACCAAACAAAAGGCATTTCTTTATTTTTCCGTTGACTAAAATTTTCCCCCTTCTTTTCCCACAAACCAAATGAGTCCTAAGTGTCTATATAGTTCTAGTTAAGTGTCATGCATATTTTTCTTTCTAATGTAGTACAGTATAAATATATTTTTTTAATAAAAAGTATCTTTGACCACTTATCTTAGTTTAGTAGTCAAGACATTTTGACATGTGCAGACATCTTTATCTGTACATATTTGTATAGAAGTGCCCATTTGTTAGGGTTTTTGACATTGAAATGTCAAAAACTTTGGGACATCATGAAACTTGGAACTTGTGCCACTTCTCTACCTAAAATGTGTTGTGGCTAGCTTGAACTTAGAAGGTTATCCTTAGAATTGTACTTTTCATTCTTCCTTCACTTGCTGATATCACTCTGCTTGTTTAGCTAACTCAACCTAATATTTGAATTGTAGTTCTTTGTTCTTTGCACCTTGACTTGCATGACCTTGCCTTCTTGATCTTTAATTCTATATTTAAATCAAATAGAGTATAACTAGGATTAGAAATCAGCGTCAACTAGTGTATATAAGCTGACCAAACTTTAAACTGCTTGACTGAACATGGACAAGGAAGCACAATAGCATAAGTCCAAAACTGTAAGATAAGCAAAAAAGTAGTAAATAGTTGGAGTTCTTGAATATGCTTATGTGTCTCGTAATTCATGCTTGGTTAATAATGTCTGTGGATGATCGTGCTCTAAATAACAGAAAAGCACAGCATCCAAAACTGTGAAATGACAGTATGCGAGTCTTCAAAATAATTACACTAAGAATCTCAATTTGCTCATCCACTGCAAGATTCATGAGCACCAAGCAACTATCAAGGTAACCGAACAAACATAAACAATAACTAAGTGAAGAATTATTCAGTGAATATATCAATGAGTTCAATGGAAACCTTATGATATAGTGCAATCAAAATAAAAATAAATGTAACATTGTTTATATTCTCTTCCTCCATCTTTCATAATGTATTTTTATTCTTATATTATTTGAAAATTCATTTCCTAGTCACTAAAATATCAAGAATTTCAAGAAAATCAATCCAAATTATACGAAGAGAAATTAATTAAGAAGAAAGATTGCAAGCGATGTCTCATAATTTAATTCAAATATGTTCTGAAATTTAATGCAATCCACTCAGCCAAAGCTATAAACGAAATCAAGAGAAGGGGAAAAAATCAAAAGTCAAGGAGAGCACCAAATCAAAAAAAACGAGTTAGCCGGAAAGAATCATGTGCTAATCTAGGGTTAGAAGAAAACAAGGGAAAGAAGGGATGCAGAAAGCTCACATATTGGACCCTCTTTTCCATTGGCCTTGTCAGCTTCCACTGCCCGTTCTTTGTCGGATGCACCAACCTCGACCGGCTGGTGCAGCTGCTTGGGAGCATCCACCTCCACCTTCTTCTCTGGAACCTTTGTGGCCGTCTCTTTGGGGCGCTTCTCCGCCTCTACCGCCCTCTTCTTCAGCCTTTCCTCAGCGTCCAACTTCTCTTTGGCTGCGGCCACCATGGCCGTTATTTTGCTCGCCGCCGCCCCATCTTTGAAGAGGTCCGAGCGCCGCCTTACAAGATCGATCGCCATCTCGAGGAAGGGCATGGGTCCCTTCCTCTCAAGAATCGAGCTCATAACCTCCTCGTCAGCATCGAGGCCTGAGGTGGAAGAAGAGGAAGAGGGCTTCTGCTGTTCTTCTTCCTGGAATTCCGAGATGACGGCCATGACGAGAACAGAGAGATCCAAAAAGAAACTGGCGAGACGAATTGAGAGACTTTGGAGAAGCCCTGTTTTGAAGGGGCGCACTTGCTGCTTTAGTCCCCGAAGAACCTAGAAACTTTTTTTTTTTTCCCCAGCATCAACCGGACCAAATACTGGGCTCATTTTGGCATAACTGACTTACATCTGGAGCCCAGCTATCTAAATTAGCTCCAACTTTTATAAGCCGACTTAAATAATGCATGAGTTAGGGCTGGCGCTTGATTTGATATTAATTTTAAGCTTAGACTTTAAAATCAAACCTGAATTGTTTATTATTATTTTGAGCTCAAATTTGAGTTTGATTTTAAAGTACGAGTCTGATTGTTCGGTTTGATAATTCTAAATTGAGTTGAAATCAATTTAAGTTTGAATCGCTTTGATCAAGTCTTATCAAATTGACCCCGATCAAGTTGTGTTAGCTTTCATCTCAGTTTGAAATTAATTTTGACTTCATGTTTGATTTGTTTAGCTGCAAAATAAGCTTATTCAAGCTTTCCTTGAGCTAGGCAATTCTTAATTTGACCTTATCTTTCTCACTTTGTTAAACAACCCTATATCCTAGTTCCATGTTATGAGTTGTGGGCTTCTCTAGTTTCTCCAATAAACATAAGTTTTGATAAATTGGATTGTTTCAAATGGGAAACTGTATAGAGTAATTCATGGATTGAGAGGTATAAAGCTTAAGAAGTACACAAGTAAGAGTTCTTAGTGATTGTAGTTTTAAGAGGGGAAAAAAGAATAGAACCATGATATAAGAAGGATGAATTGATAAAAAAATGATTCTTAAAGCATGTGAATAGATATTTTATTTGATAAAAAGAATGATTAAATGTAAAATGACCATCAAAATCAAAGGATGGGAATAAAATTTTCAATCAATAGAAATTAAGTGTAAAATTCAAAGATGGCCCTCAAAGGAAGAACAGAATGCCAAATAATTAGAAGGAGCAAAGGAGTAAAAAAAAAGTAAATGGGGAAAAAAAAAAAAGGCTTTCTTCAGACATCTCTACTACTATAATGCGAACTTTAGGGACAGATCCCTGCTCCGTTGTTTAACTCTATCATGGGACCTAGCCTCTTGGACTCTTTCTAAAGTCTCCCTTCATAGTCATCAGGTGACACCATCTTCTTTCTTTGATATGTGATAACTTTCTTTGGCTTGCAATCTGTTTTCACCCTTTTTATCATTCTTTTTCCCCATGATTAATGTAAGTTATATGCATTGCACATATAAGGCTCTAAGAGAATGAAAAGAGAAGAATGTAAACATAGAATCTTCAAGTGGTAGATTATCAAGCAAAAGGGATTCTGATTCTCATGATTAACAAAAAGAAAAGCAACTAAAGCATTTTATGATTTCATGTAAGGGCAACATTCATACACCAAAAAGAAAATCTATTTACCATACACCAACACTCTTCCCTCTTTTTTTATAGCAATCCCCAATAGAGAAGTGCCAACTAATTGAACTAGTGGTTTTTGACACACTTTATTGTATTAAAGTTTAACACTTACTTTCCACTTTAAAGTGGACCTAAAGTGGATCTTAGATAAAGTTATAACAATTGCCCTGAGATTATCACCAAGTAAGCCTATTACTCAAATACATCAAGAAAATTGCATGATACTTGTCCAAAATGAATCTTCAGTATGTAACTATAATAGAACTTGAAACCCATGATTGGTCATCCGACATTCTCTAATATTTGATTTTTGCATGCTTGCTTCTAATCAAACCCACCTACAATCAAGAAAGCACAAATAGAGCATGCTTTCAAATGTGAATGTCGATCCACCTATCCACTTTATGAATATTATTTTTTTTCTAGTTTTTGATTAGATATAGCATACCCTTTCATGCACTCATTTGGAGCTAAAGCACCTACTCTATTTATACAAACATTAAAATACATCCTCTAGTGGTTGAACTTTTTCTTTTTGGCTATAAAGTGAGAAAGTTATTCTAGCAAGCTAGCAAATGGATTAAAATCATCAAATTTTATCAAGTGTTGAAGGCTTTTGTGCAAGTGTCTTTTAACTTTTAAAAAACCTATATTCTTCTGTTGTAGAAAAAAGGGGAAAAAATAGATCGGGCTGCCATTCTACACCCAAACCTAATTCAATCGATGGATCAACTACGGGCCCAATAAAAAGACCCAAAAATGTTGCAGGTTTTGTCCAGGTTCGGCGATACTTGATCCGCTTACTCTTCGGTGCTCATTTTAAACTTTTACTACGCACAGCGGTGGCGGCGATGGCAAGTGAAATCGGAAGGACGAGGAAGCTGGTGAAGGGCCTCACCAAGCCCACCCCCATTTGGCTCAAGGCCATGGAACAGTACGAGCCTTTCCCTTCCTAAATTTTCCCTTCTCCTTATTTATTATAATTCTTTTACTCAGGAAAAATTGGATGCCTTCATTTGATTGTGCCTCTCAGGGCACCGCCCATGGCATTTCCTTGTACGGATGGAAAGATCAAGAAGATTGAGATGCCGGAGGATATTTACGTCAAGAGGTTCTTCAAGAAACATCCGGATTCTCTATACCGTGATGCCGTAAAGTATTATTCTTGATTGCCATCTCTGCTTTATTTTTTTTTTTTAAAAAAAAATATTGTTTGTGTATTCTTATTATTTGTCATGTTTGTCATAATGCATGGAAGTTTAACATGATAAATATATTTGATTCATAATGATTGACAAATATTTGAATTGATGTAGCTAAACTACAATATAAGAAGTTTGGATAAAAATTTGCATGCTCATAAGAAGATACCTGCATGATGTAATTCAAGAAATATAAGAATTTTGATTATTTCAACAATTTATTGATAGAAAAGCATCCTTAAACACCACATTTCTTGTATGGTTGTCAATTGTCCTTATTTGTAGAACATTACTTACCAAAATTTTGGTTATACTTCTGTATATGCCTCTGCATTCGGCAATATGTAACTGCCCAAAATATACTTTAAATGTGGGATAATTTGACTTTGTGTTTCTTAATTGTTAGGCGAAACATAGTCTTGGTGAGAGGTGTTTCTTTATAGATTTACAAGGCATTTTATGTTTTTGAAAGTCTTCAATTGAATTGATGGCATGGAAGATCTTGTTCTTGAAAATTTGATGGGTATAAATTTCTACATGGATGAAGTTGATACAATATGCTTTGCAAAGACCAACCCTTGAGTCAATATTCATTAGAAGCATATTTGGAGTGCCTGTTTTCCGAGTTAACTTTATCTGTTGGCAATCCTCTTAGTGATGTGGTATTCAGAGATTCTTTTTGATAGAAGTCATGATGGTTATCTTGAACCAAACAATGAGAAACAGAGAACTTCATTACCTCAAAGGATCTGAATATTTGGAAATTAATTTATTGGCATTTTTATTCGTTTGATTTGTTAGTGCCCGTTCCATCATGTAGTTATCATAGTTTTCCTTCTTGTTCCAGGATGGCAATACCTTACAAATCAATTTATTTTATGAGTGCTTGTCCTCCTACATTTTGACCTTTTCATCTTCGAAGTTTTTCAATATTATTCAACATCTTGTTCCTTTCTAGCACCGTGTTGCAAAAAGAAAGCAGTGAAAAACATTCTTCTTAGCCCCTCGCTGCATTAATTTTCGTGCAGAGGGCGGGCAATTCATCGAACACCTGATGGGCAGGTAGGATAGTAGCCCCCAAAACTAGCAAGCCGAGCGGATCCAGCAGGGACCGACGGGATGCCTCGGCGCCAGGTGTGGCCAAGGCCACTCCTCTATGATCCACGGTGGCGTAGGGGTCCTCACACTGATCGTAGATGCACTGCTGCTGGTTAACCGAGGAGGAGCTAATGGAGCTTGAGCACCTCATCCCTTGGGTGGTGGTCTTGTCGAAGGAGTAGGTGCTGCAGGCGCGAAGTGAATGGGACGACAAGGCTGTGATTGCCAGGAGCTTGGGGCGACCCATTCCGGCAGAGCTGGTTGTGCGCGAGCTCAAGGGAAGGGGTAAGCTTAAACACCCGGTTGAGGTATTCCCAATGGATGGGGGGCTCATAACTATCCGCTTCGAATCTGGAGAGAAACGAGCAACGGTTATGGTAGCGGGTCCATAGTTGATTGGAGGCCAGCTATTAGCAATGGAAGAATGGCAGCCCGACTTCATCCTGGGCATCCATACCGTGAATTAGATGATGGTTTGGGTCCGGTTACCAGGGCTCCCCCTTGGAATACTGGGATAAGGCGTCAATCCTGGAAGTCGTAGTAGTGGTGGGGCGGGCGGTGGAGATCGACGGGGTATCTAGCAAGCGGCGGCGGATCGGATATGCTCGGGCGAAAGTTGAGGTAGACATTAGCCTTTCCTTGGTGCCCGACACTTTTGGCTAAGGGGTGAAGAAGAGGTTTTGGCAGGACTTCATCTATGAAGACCTTCTGGGCTTTTGCTACCTCTGTGCTCGCATCGGACACCAGGTGAGCAAGTGCCGGTTCCACGAGGCGGAGAAGAGGTCGAAGCCGAAGAAGACCGAGGCGTCTAGCAAAGCTCCGAAGGCCATGGAGGTGGAGGCACCGGGGGAGAGAAAGCGAATGGTGTACGGCCCGTGGATGACCACAACCAGAGTTCGGCTGTAGCGGGGAGGCGACGCCACCAGGTCTGGTGCGAGGAAGAAGAAGACGATCGAGTCCCCCAATGAGTTGACTCGGGGACCAATCTTAGCTGACTTGGAGCCGAGTTCGGCTAAGGGAGGGCCAAGGGAACCTAACTCGCAGCCAGATTCTGAGGGCTGGCAGAAGCCCAGGAAGATTGCCCGACGCATCTCATTGGAGAAGAGCACAAGGACCGTTAACTCGGCGTTGGGCGTGGAGGTGGCACCAGCGAAACCAGTTGAGTTGGCACCGAGTCACACTCGATCAGACCTGGACCCAGCCCTAAATCAAGCTATGGGCTCAAGCCCGATCCGTGCGCCAAAGTGGGCTAAGGGCCCAAGTCCGAACATCGCCTTAGGACGGGCCGATGGGCGGCTGAACTTGGGCCAGGCCCAAGCCCGCAGAACAAAACTAGGCTCGGGGCCGGTGGGCATTGGGAATGGGTTTGGCCCACTAAAAAGGGCCTGGAGCCCATCCAAGCGGCGAGGGACGACCGACCTGTGGAGTGCGAGACGGCCCAGCTCCCTATGGTGCCCTCTGTGCCTGGGGTCGGCTGAGTTATCCTTCCCGTCAATCTTTTGAAGATCAACGTCACCTCGTTCTACTATCTCACGAATAAGGTGATACCGGCGCAGAATGTGCTTGGTGCGCTGGTGTGCCTTTGGTTCTTTAGCTTGAGCGATGGCCCCAGTGTTATCACAGTATAGTGGGACTGGTCCATCAGCGGAGGGTGCAACTCCTAGCTCAGCAATGAACTTCCGTAACTAGACAGCTTCTTTGGCAGCATCAGATGCAGCAATTGTTAGATGTATGCCCTAGAAGCCAATTTTGGCTGACACATTATTAATTCTGGGACATAATTTGTATTTGACTTTATTATTATTGAATAAATAAAAGGCATCTTTTTCATTCATATTGTTATTGTGTCTATGAATCGTCCAAGGAATTAATAAGATGATGATACATTTCTCAAGAGTTGAGAATTTGAGCCATGTATCATTAGTGATTAATTTCTAAACGCTCCTGATCGATGGATCATCATGAGGACGGTGATCGATCCGATGAGATCAGTGCACACATTACTTTCCCTATGGATGGACGAGACTCGAGTCCACGGTGTGGAGACACTGAAGTAATAGTGCAGGTGCTTGTTAGAGAACAAGAGTACTGAGCGTGACCAATACAAGAAGTCACTTGGATGACTATCCACTCGTCAGTGACTTGCTTGATGTTGCAGTTGTAGGGTTTTAGCATGTTATAATGCGCAGCGGAAGCTAGGGATTTTAAAAATTTCATAATAAAGTCCCTATACATGAAACCCTTTTAAGCCTAGATCACCTTAATGATTACAATCAAATGATATAAAATAAATGCAGAATTAGTAGAATACCTCAAACGCTAATCCAAAGTGTACAATCTCCACGAGGCGTCCAAGTGTCCGCCCTCCAATGGTGATCCACACGAAAACTTGATCAAGACTTTAGCTCCAAAGACTTTTGATCTTTAATGCAGAATTCTTCTAAAGAACTCTAATGGCTTGCTTTTCTTCCTTTCTATTTTTCTTTAGCCTTCTAAAATCACTTCTAATCCTTTTGTCCTAAAGAAGACCACCTTGTCTTGGCTTAGGACACACTAGAAGCAATGCTAGAAAGAAAGAAACTAATGTAAGAAAGAAAGAAGAGAGGAGTGGGGTGGAATTGGAATGATGAAACCCATGGAGTGCTAACCTATTTATAATAGGTGTAGGGATGCATCTCCAAGGGATGCATCCCATCCACACATCCTCTCATGAAAGGGCATCATCTAAAGGGCCATATCAAATAAGAGGAGGTGCAGATCAAGTGAGGAGGTGTATCAAATGATATGTCCTTTCATGTGGTGCCATATTTTGACCAAGTCAACATCACATGCTAATCACATGTCCATCACGCCTCACCTCTTGATCTTTCATGATGATGATCCAAGGGCTCCAATGCAAGGCGCCATTCACTTGACCCATTATGTCTTCATCCAATGGTGGGATTAAGATCCAATGGTCAATTATGGTAGCCATCCTCTAACCCAATCCAATTGGGTTAAACCAACTCTCCATTATGTCTTCATCCAACGGTAGATCAAGATCTAACGGTCTAGATTGAATGATTTATTAAATCTAATCCAATTAGACTCAAACCAAGCCAATTAGGTGCCAACTCTTGGCTAACCCATATTAGAATATGATCTAATCAAATTAGATCAATTAAGAATCATATTCGAATCCAATTCGAATCAGATTCGAATCCAATTCGAATTAGGAGCTAAGGTTTGCAACACCTGCTAGGATGTTTATCTTGCAAACATGATCTAATCCAATTAGACCCTTGATAAGTTTTCTTATGTGTGACCCATTGGGTTCCATACTTAGCCAGCAATAGGTGTGAGTGCGAGTTGACCCAACTTGATTAGAACTCTTCTAATCGATTTAAGTCCAAACTGCGCGAACCCGAACTTAACAATTAGAATCATTTCTAATTGGTGATCGAATTAACTCTTTAATTTGATCAAACCTATAAAACAAGATTGACGTCTAGCAACGTGTCATGTCTACCCGGAAAATATGGAATTTGGTGAAAATACCAAAAATACCCTTCAGTGGCAAGTTACCATGCAATTCAATCCTTTAATCAAACTGCATCCCAAATATGCATATGAGTATGAATATATGTCAAACTCAATTTCATATTCATATTTTTCTCAATCTTTTAATGATAATTCAAATAATGAAACATTAGAAACTCTTTCTAATTTTCATTCTACTTTGATCAAAGGTTTCCTGAATTATCATATGATTAGAATAAATAGGATGCTATCTTCTCTTACTAGAAGTGATTAATTCCTTGTTGACCTACTCATAATCTTCGTACACAATTCACCATATCCAGAAGACCTCGTACATAACTTATTGTCATGAATGAGTGTAAACCAAAATATGGGTTCATGTGCACAAGATACCATGGTGATCTCAGGTCATAGGATCAGTTGCACAACTCCCACTAAGAGAATCATCTTTTGACATGTAAGTAAGACTTCATAAGATTTCTCTTTGTAGGTCAATTCAGTGAACTCATTCCTCTAATGAGCACCCACATCTTTGTATTAGTGTCTCCACACAAATAATTGTGAGATCAATCATCCTCTGCATCGAACATACATAAGACATGCCAGTCTTTCCGGTAATCATTGATCCCCGACTCAATGTACCAATGACTGGGAATATTTAAGATTAGGATTTTAGGATTTTAAGTCTCACTAGTATGATCTCATCATAGTCTTAAAACCATTGCCCTAAACTAAGGAGTTTATCATAAATATAATCAACAGCATATGATAAAACATAACGCCTTTATTCATATTTAAATGTCATGTACATGATTTGGACAAATCAAAAGAAAAAACCTTTCGCAATACATATTGCGATTGGCTTGTAGGGCATCTACTCTTTCAATCTCCCACTTGCACTAAAGCCAATCGCTCTTATATTTTATCCCCATACAATCGAGGTGGCGATCGAACTGCTGTTGTGGTAGAGCTTTAGTGAACGGGTCTGCTAAGTTGTTCTTTGTGTCTACTCGTTCAATGACTATGTCTTGTCTCTCGACGATCTCTCGAACGAGGTGGAAGCGTCTTAGAATGTGCTTGGATTTGTGATGAGATCTTGGTTCCTTTGCTTGAGCAACAGCTCCAGTGTTGTCACAATAAACTGAAACTGGTCCAGCAATCTCAGGAACTACTCCCAACTCAGCGATGAACTTCTTCATCCAGACAGCTTCCTTAGCGGCTTCACTTACAGCGATGTATTCTGCCTCAGTAGTTGAGTCAGCTACAGTTTGCTGCTTGGAACTCTTCCAGCTCACTGCACCACCATTTAGGATAAAGACATACCCTGAAGTGGACTTGCTATCATCTGGATCTGATTGAAAACTAGAATCAGAAAATCCTTCTAGTTTCAACTCAGATCCTCCATAAACTAGAAAAATATCTTTAGTCCTTCTTAAGTACTTAAGAATATTTTTCACAGCTATCCAATGATTTTCTCCTGGATCAGCCTGGAATCTGCTTGTTATGCCTAAGGCATAAGCAACATCAGGCCTAGTACATAGCATAGCATACATAATTGATCCTACTGCCGAAGCATAGGGAATAGAATTCATTCTATTCCTCTCTTCAGATGTCTTAGGAGACATCTTCTTAGAGAGACGTATGCCATGACTCATAGGTAAGTAACCTCTTTTACTTCCTTCCATGCTGAATCTTTTTAGCACACGATCTATGTACTTAGACTGGGACAAGCCTAGCATCCTTTTAGATCTATCCCTATAGATCTTTATACCAAGTATATAGGATGCTTCTCCCAAGTCTTTCATGGAAAAGCTTTTTGATAGCCAAGTCTTGACCGATTGTAACATTGGAATATCATTTCCAATGATTAGTATGTCATCTACATACAATATTAAGAAGACAACGGCACTCCCACTAGTCTTCTTGTACACACATGGTTCATCCACATTTTTGATAAAACCAAACTCTTTGACTGTTGTATCAAAACGGATGTTCCAACTCCTCGATGCTTGCTTTAATCCATAAATGGATCTCTTAAGCTTGCATACTTGATTTGCTCTCCCACTTGAGACAAATCCTTCTGGCTGTGTCATGTAAACCTCTTCCTCAAGATAACCATTAAGGAAGGCGGTTTTGACATCCATCTGCCAAATTTCATAATCATAGTATGCAGCTATTGCAAGCAAAATCCGAATAGATTTAAGCATGGCAACTGGTGAAAAAGTTTCATCATAGCAATTCCTTGCTTTTGCCTGAAACCTTTTGCCACCAATCTAGCCTTGTAGGTTTCTACTTGGCCATCTGCTCCAATCTTCTTCTTATAGACCCATTTGCAACCTATAGGGTTAACACCTTTTGGTGCATCAACCAAAGTCCATACTTGGTTGGTATACATAGAGTCTATTTCGGATTTCATAGCTTCTAACCATTTGTTAGAGTCATTACTCATGATAGCTTCCGAATAGGTCAGAGGATCATCATTTTCGATGATGTGGGCTTCATCATTCTCAATGATAAACCCATACCTCTTAGGTGCATTTCGCACTCTATCTGACCTTTGGAGAGGAGATGTGTGTTGTGGTTGTACTTCATCAATGGGTACATTTGGTTGAAGAATTTCTTGTGTTTCTATTTGTAGGTCTTGAACTTCATTAAGTTCAATTCTTCTTTCACTGCCCTTTTCTAAGATAAACTCTTTTTCTAAAAAAGTGGCATGCCTACTAACAAATACCTTTTGTTCAGTAGGGTGATAGAAGAGATATCCAATACTTTCTTTGGAATAACCTATAAATGTACATTTATCTGATCTAGCACTTAGCTTATGTCCAAAATTTCTTTTGACATATGCTTGGCAGCCCCATATTTTAAAATATTTAAGATTGGGCTTTCTACCTCTCCATATCTCATATGGAGTACTAGATACAGATTTTGAAGGTATCCTGTTTAGCACATATGTAGCAGTTTCTAAGGCATAACCCCAGAAGGAAATAGGAAGATCTGTAAATCACATCATGGACCTTACCATATCTAATAGAGTACGATTCCTCCGTTCAGCTACACCATTTAGTTGTGGCGTATACGGAGGTGTCCATTCAGAGAGAATGCCCTTTTCTTTAAGATGATTTAAAAATTCACTAGAAAGGTATTCACCTCCTCGATCAGATCGAAGGATTTTAATACACTTTCCGGTTTGTTTTTCAACCATACTTTGATACTCTTTAAACTTATCAAAGGCTTCGTATTTATGTTTCATAAGATACACAAATCCGAACCTTGATAAATCATCAGTGAATGTGATGAAGTAAGAGTATCCACCTCTAGCTGGAGTTGTCATAGGACCACATACATCTGTATGTATAAGTCCTAATAACTCACTTGCCCTTTCTCCATGTCCAGTGAATTGAGACTTGGTCATTTTTCCCATAAGACAAGATTCACAAGTTCCTAATGATTCATAATCATAAGGATCAAAGAACTCTTCTTTGTATAACTTGTTAATTCTTGATTCACTTATGTGACCAAGTCGGCAATGCCAAAGGAGGGTATTATTCACTTCCTCTCTCTTTCTTTTATTGCTTTTATTAATATGAAAGACATTATCATTAAGTAATAAAACTAGAAGACCATTTTCCATAATGCCATTGCAAAGATGCTTATTAGAAAAATAAATAGAGCAACCATTGCCCTTTCCATTAATTTCAAAACCTTTCTTTAACAACAAAGGAATGGAAATTACATTTCTAATAATTTTGGGCATATAATAACAATCTTCTAATTGTAGGAGCTTTTCCGAAGGCAATTCCAAATTGTAGGTTCCAACAGCTTCAGCCTGGATGGACTCTCCTCCAGCGCCATACAGCTCGAAGTCACCTTTCTTCAAAATTTTAATTTTCTGTAGTCCATGCAAAGATTTGCAAATGTGAAAACCACAGCCGGTATCCAATACCCATGAATTTGAATTTGAAGAACTTAATGACAAGTTGGCATGTAACATAAACATACCTTTTGATGCAACTCTTGCATCGGTCTTCATACTTGCAAGAAAACTCTTGCAATTCCTTTTCCAGTGGCCAGCTTTGCCGCAATGAAAACAGGTACTTGATCCGGAGTTTTTCTTTCCTTTTTTCTTTTTGATGCTACTCTTGGGGTTCAATCGTTTCTTAGAACCCTTATTTCCCGATTTCCTCATAGAGGTGCTATTTATAAGAAGGAGTGGACCTTTATCCTTCTTAATATGTCCTTCAGCTGTTTTGAGCATATTTAACAGCTCGGGCAGGGAGGTGTTCAGTTTGTTCATGTGAAAGTTCACAACAAACTGAGAGAATGAATCAGGCAGTGATTGCAGGATCAAATCCTGACTGAGCTCACTATCTATAGCAAAACCTAATTGACTTAATCTGGTGATCAAGTCTATAACCATAAGAACATGGTTTTGCACTGAAGTTCCTTCATTCATTCTAGCACGGAACAACTGCTTAGATATCTCATACCTAGCAGTCCTGCTTTGTTCTCCATACAACTCTTTTAAATTGAGAAGTATGGATTGAGTGTCCATGCCTTCATGTTGCCTCTGTAATTCATTGTTCATAGAGGCAAGTATGATACATTTGACAGTCACACTGTCATTTTTCCACATCTTATGTGTGGCAACCTCCTCTTCTATAGCATCATCCCCTAGATCTCCAAGATCAGGGGTTTCAAGTATATAGGAAATTTTTTCCTGAGTGAGTACTATCTTTAAATTCCTCAACCAGTCCACATAGTTTGGTCCGGTCAACTTGTTGGCATCTAAGATGCCTCTTAGTGAAAGTGAAGAAGCCATTTAATAATTCTACATATGCAAGAACAAAACTAATATAAGCAGACCAATCATGATGACATGTTTGCAACTAGATAAGGACTTTAATCTAATTTGTCTCCTACTATTTTTATCGAATATCATAGCCCTCCCCTATGATAAACGTGAAAATATAATTTTTCTTAGTAGGGTTGAGATCCTAATTCATCATAAAAAGCCTTGTGTTTACACAACAAACTCTTATGAGTTCAAAGGTAGGAAACTCTTTCCAATTGCATCTCATGCAATTCTCAACTTTATCTTGTCCTCTTAAAATACTTATTGCCTTGTGTTAGCACAACAAACAATAATATTTTAGTTAAGTCAAACCCTTCATTTCCATATAGTCATATTCGAATAATATTGCCCTTGTGGTTGCACAACAAGGCAATATATTAAAATATGCCATAAGCATCTTAATGCACCAAGACAGTATAACATCAGTCCCCATTGCAAGTCTTGTGTTAGCACAACAAACTAGCATGGATCTTGACATAATAATATCGAGGCATGAAGGAAGGCTATCAATAGTGTTATATCAATATTAAGCTTATCCATAATAGGCAATCAAATAATTGGCCAGGTAAGCAGGTGGGAGGCTCCCCTTACTCAGAGAGTAAGGTCCTAATTAAGTAACCACCTTTAGTGCTTTCCTTAGACACCAATTAGATTAATTGTTCTAGAATGGGTTAGCTCAAAGTTTTTCAACACTATGACTTAATATAATTTTTATTGAGGGCTTACTAGTCTCTAGCACATTCTTTAATTGTAACATACATTTAACATGTCTATAATAAACTATTATGCATCATGGCTATCTCATAGCATGTATAAATCATAAGCAATTAATTAACATGCTTCAACATATTTTCATATGGAAAATTTCATATCATGATATTTTATTACATAACATATCATATATTAATCATACATTTCAGCATTTCTCTAAGCATATGACATTACTATCTCATAGTAAATTAATAATCATACATCATACATAATTATTTGATTGAACCAATTAAGGATGGCTCTGATACCACTGTAGGGTTTTAGCATGTTATAATGCGCAGCGGAAGCTAGGGATTTTAAAAATTTCATAATAAAGTCCCTATACATGAAACCCTTTTAAGCCTAGATCACCTTAATGATTACAATCAAATGATATAAAATAAATGCAGAATTAGTAGAATACCTCAAACGCTAATCCAAAGTGTACAATCTCCACGAGGCGTCCAAGTGTCCGCCCTCCAATGGTGATCCACACGAAAACTTGATCAAGACTTTAGCTCCAAAGACTTTTGATCCTTAATGCAGAATTCTTCTAAAGAACTCTAATGGCTTGCTTTCCTTCCTTTCTATTTTTCTTTAGCCTTCTAAAATCACTTCTAATCCTTTTGTCCTAAAGAAGACCACCTTGTCTTGGCTTAGGACACACTAGAAGCAATGCTAGAAAGAAAGAAACTAATGTAAGAAAGAAAGAAGAGAGGAGTGGGGTGGAATTGGAATGATGAAACCCATGGAGTGCTAACCTATTTATAATAGGTGTAGGGATGCATCTCCAAGGGATGCATCCCATCCACACATCCTCTCATGAAAGGGCATCATCTAAAGGGCCATATCAAATAAGAGGAGGTGCAGATCAAGTGAGGAGGTGTATCAAATGATATGTCCTTTCATGTGGTGCCATATTTTGACCAAGTCAACATCACATGCTAATCACATGTCCATCACGCCTCACCTCTTGATCTTTCATGATGATGATCCAAGGGCTCCAATGCAAGGCGCCATTCACTTGACCCATTATGTCTTCATCCAATGGTGGGATTAAGATCCAATGGTCAATTATGGTAGCCATCCTCTAACCCAATCCAATTGGGTTAAACCAACTCTCCATTATGTCTTCATCCAACGGTAGATCAAGATCTAACGGTCTAGATTGAATGATTTATTAAATCTAATCCAATTAGACTCAAACCAAGCCAATTAGGTGCCAACTCTTGGCTAACCCATATTAGAATATGATCTAATCAAATTAGATCAATTAAGAATCAGATTCGAATCTAATTCGAATCAGATTCGAATCCAATTCGAATTAGGAGCTAAGGTTTGCAACACCTGCTAGGATGTTTATCTTGCAAACATGATCTAATCCAATTAGACCCTTGATAAGTTTTCTTGTGTGTGACCCATTGGGTTCCATACTTAGCCAGCAATAGGTGTGAGTGCGAGTTGACCCAACTTGATTAGAACTCTTCTAATCGATTTAAGTCCAAACTGCGCGAACCCGAACTTAACAATTAGAATCATTTCTAATTGGTGATCGAATTAACTCTTTAATTTGATCAAACCTATAAAACAAGATTGACGTCTAGCAACGTGTCATGTCTACCCGAAAAATATGGAATTTGGTGAAAATACCAAAAATACCCTTCAGTGGCAAGTTACCATGCAATTCAATCCTTTAATCAAATTGCATCCCAAATATGCATATGAGTATGAATATATGTCAAACTCAATTTCATATTCATATTTTTCTCAATCTTTTAATGATAATTCAAATAATGAAACATTAGAAACTCTTTCTAATTTTCATTCTACTTTGATCAAAGGTTTCCTGAATTATCATATGATTAGAATAAATAGGATGCTATCTTCTCTTACTAGAAGTGATTAATTCCTTGTTGACCTACTCATAATCTTCGTACACAATTCACCATATCCAGAAGACCTCGTACATAACTTATTGTCATGAATGAGTGTAAACCAAAATATGGGTTCATGTGCACAAGATACCATGGTGATCTCAGGTCATAGGATCAGTTGCACAACTCCCACTAAGAGAATCATCTTTTGACATGTAAGTAAGACTTCATAAGATTTCTCTTTGTAGGTCAATTCAGTGAACTCATTCCTCTAATGAGCACCCACATCTTTGTATTAGTGTCTCCACACAAATAATTGTGAGATCAATCATCCTCTGCATCGAGCATACATAAGACATGCCAGTCTTTCCGGTAATCATTGATCCCCGACTCAATGTACCAATGACTGGGAATATTTAAGATTAGGATTTTAGGATTTTAAGTCTCACTAGTATGATCTCATCATAGTCTTAAAACCATTGCCCTAAACTAAGGAGTTTATCATAAATATAATCAACAGCATATGATAAAACATAACGCCTTTATTCATATTTAAATGTCATGTACATGATTTGGACAAATCAAAAGAAAAAACCTTTCGCAATACATATTGCGATTGGCTTGTAGGGCATCTACTCTTTCAGCAGTAGTGTGACTGGTCCTTTGACCTGCGATGCTTCGGCTACTCACAGTGAGGTTATTGTAATTTGACTGCACACATACATGGTCTCTAGCCATATGGGTCCATGCAGTGTAGATTGGCTGCAGTAGGTTCACTGTAGGAGTAGGGTATGCACCTATAAGGAATTTATCGACCTTGATAGATAAGGAGAGATCCTATGTGATTTATAAGACTGAGTTCGTAAGACCTCGGTCGGGGCAGATTGCACAGTAGAGAAAGAGTTCTCCGCTCTCGAACTTAAGTCGAATAAATCTTGACATATGATAGACGAAGGGGTTTGACGAGTTATCCATGACCTCCGTCTTGTAGGGATCCACGATAGAAGGACTGTATCACATGATAACTGCACCTAGAGGTTCATCATTCTATTCTGCTGGGTAGCCACTACATGCTGCTAGGTGTTACTGGTGGATGGTGGGACTCACAGGGATTATCTCGATGATCGATTAACCCTAATGAGTAGAGTTGGAATCGTTCCGACCCATTGAAAGGAGTTTTCAATGATATTGTGATAGAGATCACAATATATCTCACTACCAGTCAGAATAGAACCTATGGGGTCACACACACTAGAAGTATTGACCGATCCGATGGTTGAATCGTGATTAGGAATCACAAGTAATCAATTCGATTGATATTCAGTTGAAGAAGGAATGAGAATTGATTAATTGGACTTAAAACACGAATCCTACTTGGAGTAGAATTCCTGGAGTCCTAATTGGATTAGGACTGGGAGTCCTACTTGGAGTAGGACTGGAATTCTTACTTGGAGTAGGATTTCTAGAGTCCTAATCGGATTAGGACTTCGAATTCAAATAAGAGTCCTAATTGGATTAGGACTAAAATTAAATAAGTCCTAATTGGATTAGGATTTCTTAAGTCCTAATTAATTATTAATCTAATGGCTCAACATGACTCCTAATTGGATTAGGATTGAAGGGTTCAATTGAGTCATGGTTCATTCAAGTCCTAATTGGATTAGGACTAGCATTGATTGAACCCAATTGATTCAAGCCTAATTAGATTAGGACTAAACCATGAGAAGGACACCTAATCCTCCTTGGAGGAGGATTAGGTTAACCAAATAAGAGGGGCATGAGCCCCTCTCCTTTTCTTGGTGCGGCATGAAGAGAGGGGGCCGGCGCCCCCTCTTAGGAAGTTAATCTAGGGCTCCTAAATTGTAGGAGCAAGGGCCGGCGCCCTAAAATGTGTGAAGCTCTCTTCCTCCAAGCCGTGGCCACCCCTCTCCCCTCCTTGTTTCAGCCGCAAGCAAGGAAGAACAAAAGAAGGACTTGGCGGCCTTCTTCCTCCACCCTTCCTTCTTCCAACGCAGGGAAAAGATAAAGGCTGAAAAGCCAGGTGATCTTCTTCCTTGGTTGCTCCTTCTTCCTCCTCCTCCTAAGCACAATCAAGGGTTGATTATAAGGGAGGAGATCAGCCATCAAAGTTATCTCTGCAAGGAAGCTAGCACCCCGGGGAGATAGAAAGCTTGGATCGGTTCTTGCTTCGTGTGGATACCCGTAGAGGTCGGGCACTTGAACGGCTTCAAGCGAACCTTCATCCAAAACCACGATCATCAGTTTGCGGTGATCATCTACTCGCACAAGGTGAAGATCTGATCTTCTAATGTTTTAAAAAGTATTTAATCCTTACCCATCTACGAACGGTTCATGAAACAACGTTCATGAGATGAACGTCGATCCCGCTTATGTCGATTCCGCTGCCATCTGAATTTTTTTGAATTTTCTGCGGCATGGGCGGGTTCCCAACAGTGGTATCAGAGCCTAGGCTTCGCAGATTAAGGTAAGAATTAATTATCTAAAGGCATCTTAGATCTAAAAATTGAAGGATTATGTGTGCTGAAAATTTCTGCATGCAGATTTTTCAGGGTTGCTGAATTTTTGCATGCTAATTTTTATGTGATAAGATGATGATTCTAATTGCATTGTTAATGAGATTACAAAGTTTAGAATCATGATTAGCATGATCAGCAACCTATGTCATAACATAATCAATTAATTCTCAGATCTGAAAATTATAATTGCTGCATATGGGGATCATAGGATTCAAACCCTTTTGGTATTAAATGTAAAGACCTGCGATGTGATCTGCAATGTCATGTAATTTTTCAGATGGTTGCATGCATCTTATTTGATGTTTTGAGAGGCCTGCGTGCCTCCTAAAAGAAGATGTAATTTATTATTATTTTTATTTTACATCTGGTTGTATTTCTGTGATGTGATGTACGTCAACGATCAAGTTAAGGACAAGGCATGAGATGAACAGGGGTCTAAGCGGTTGATGGCGATTGGATCAAGAGTTGGTCAAGGATCGAATCAAGGAGGCTTGGAACAAATTCAAAAGTTGAAGACCATTTGATCGATTGACGTACATGCTTGTAATATGACCTAATTAGAATCCATGATCATCACCTATTTAAAGTTTAGTTTTACTTAATGCTGCGATTATAACTGCCTGCAATGTGCCGTTTGCATGTGATGTGAATGAGAGTCGGGTAGATAGGTTTACATGTGATGTAGCAAACCCAATGAGACCTAAACTAAAACCTCCTCAATCAAGTCGAGAGTGAACCGACATGAGCAAGTCATATTAGATTAATTGATCTAATTGGTGTCTAGGAAAGCATGAAAGGTGGTTACTTAATTAGGACCTTACTCTCTGAGTAAGGGGAGCCTCCCACCTGCTTACCTGGTCAATTGTTCGATTACCTCTTATGAAGAGCTCAAGTTGCAAACACTAAGACCTGATTAACCAATATTAAGTCAATAGGTCTTCCACTGTAGTAGAGCTGCTAAGGTCTTTCTGATGTTGATTTGTCTCGGCTGGATACAGTGGGCAAGTTGCATCGGGGGGCTGAACCTCTCTATAGACATGAGATGTTGTAGGGATAAAGATGGGGTTGGGCACCAATAACTGTTAGGTGAGGACCCAATGACGACTTTATTTCTACGGTTATACGGTGGGTCTGACTTAACTAAGAAATGGGACCAATAACTGTTAGGTGAGGTCTTCATGGCTTAAAGACCAAGTTGCACTGCAACATGCTTGAGAAGCATTGTACAAGAGTTGTACACTCATCCATCTATGTGTCACCAATAACTGTTAGGTGAGGTGCCATATAGATTGGTGAGACCGCAATACCTACTAGAAACCCTAGTCGCGTAGGATTTCCGTTTTCCTACCAGGGGAGTGTGAGAAATTCGAGAAAATAGTGGGAGTTACATTTGTTCTAAAAGTCCTTAGAACAGATTAAGGATCAAGTACAAAAGTCTAACTAGAATCTTTACTCTCTGCAGATCATAATGTCAGCCTCAAACCCTTTGACCCGTATTCTTGAGACCAACCGATTGAATGGTACCAATTACAGAGACTGGCTTAGGAATCTCAAAATTGTTCTGAGTTGCGAGAAAATAGGCTATGTGCTCGACAATGACATCCCCGCATTACCAGCACGTCCGACCGCTGATCAGCGTACGACGCATGAGAAGTGGACAGACGATGACACTAGGGTCAAGTGCTATATCATGGCATCCATGTCCAATGAACTACAATGCCAGCATGAAAATATGAAGACTGCTAGGGACATACTGGCACACCTGCAAGAGTTGTATGGTGAGCAGAGTCGCACAGCTCGTTTTGAAGTGTCCAAGAGGCTCTTCAAAACAAAGATGCGCGAGAGGCAGTCCGTCCATGATCACAGTCTGACTATGATCAAGGACCTTGAGGAGCTTAAGAAGCTCGGTATGAACATGCACAAGGAATTGCAAGTAGATCTGATCCTTCAATCCCTTTCTGATTCATTTGGACAATTTATAGTAAACTACCACATGAATAAGATCGAATGCACTAAGACTGAACTAATAAATATGTTGGTAACTGCTGAGGGAGCCTTGAAAGGTTCAAGGGGCAATGTCCATGCTGCTGAGTTGACTTCTGGTTCCAAGAAAAAGTCTACTTGGAAGAAAAAGAAGCCTGCGAAGAAGCAGAAGAAAGACAAGAAGCCAAAGAAGGAAGTTCAAAAGAAAAAGGCCAATGACAAAGGAAAATGTTTCCACTGCAATGTCGACGGCCACTGGAAGAGGAACTGTCCTTCATACCTCGAGAGCCTGAAGAACAAGAAAGGTGACACACCTTCAGAAGGTATAGACTTGCTCATAATTGAAACTAATCTAACGGTTTCTTCTACTTCTAGTTGGGTTATAGATTCTGGTTCTAGTGCTCATCTATGCACTACCATGCAGGGTCTAAAGAAAAGTAGAAGGCTGGCAGAAGGTGCGGTAACCCTTCGGGTTGGCAACGGAGCAAAAGTTGCTGCTGTGGCTGTGGGCACCTACCATCTGCAACTACCGTCTGGTTTTAGTTTATTACTTAGAGACTGCTATTATGTACTTGCTGCTAGCAGAAATTTGATTTCTGTTTCATGTTTAGCACAGGAAGGTCATGTTTTTACATTTGACAAAGACTGCTGTTCTATTTATTTCAGAAATAAAATAGTCGCACGTGGTTTTATGATTGACAGTCTCTATCATTTGCATATGGATGTATCTGTAAATGTGTCTGAGCAAGAAGTGAATGGCAAAGGATCCAAGAGATCCAGGGATGAGATAAACCAAAAATATTTGTGGCACCTCAGGCTTGGCCATATTGGAGAGGACAGAATGAACAAAATGGATAAAGATGGGCTTCTCGGCTCATTGACTTCCGAGTCATATCCAGTTTGCGAGTTCTGTCTTTAAGGAAAAATGGCTAGATTGCCCTTTGTAGGACATGGGGAGAGGACCACTGAAATACTTACCCTGATACACTCAGATGTGTGTGGCCCATTCGATGTGCAAGCCAGGGGACGTTATTCGTACTTCATTACCTTTACCGATGATTATTCACAGTATGGGTATGTGTATCTTATGAGACATAAATTTGAATCTTTCGAAAAGTTCAAAGAGTTCAGAAATGAAGTAGAAAAACAAACTGGAAACCTCTTAAGGCTCTTCGATCAGATCGAGGAGGAGAATACCTTAGTGGAGAATTCCGGGACTATCTCAAAGACAATGGCATAGTCTCACAATGGACTCCTCCGGGTACACCTCAACTCAACGGAGTGTCAGAGAGGAGAAATCGGACTCTATTGGATATGGTCCGGTCCATGATGAGCTTCACTGATTTACCGATGTTTCTTTGGGGAGATGCCTTACTTACCGCAGTATATCTACTTAATAGAGTTCCCTCTAAATCCGTTCCTACCACACCGTATGAGATATGGCATGGTAAGAAACCAAGTCTTGGTCATCTCAAGATTTGGGGATGTCCAGCCCACGTCAAAAGACTACAGACGGACAAACTAGAGGCTAGGACCATAAGTGCTCGTTTTATAGGATATCCTAAAGAGTCATTAGGATACAATTTTTACGTCTCAGAGGATCACAATGTGTTTGTGAGCCGTCATGCCATCTTCTTGGAAAACCAGTTTATCCTTGATAGAGGCAGTGGGAGAAAAATTGAGCTTGAAGAGAAAGTCTCTGAAAAGCAACGAGTCATGGATCCTATAAAACCCATTAATACAGAGCCAGTACACGTTGTCCCTCAACCACCTCGCAGATCCAGTAGGGTCTTCCATCCTCCCGATAGATACTTAGGTATACTAGAAGAGGATACCGAGAAAATGTTCCTAGTGGGAGATAGGGATCACATACAGGATCCCAAAACCTACAACGAGGCGATATCTGATATCGATTCCGAGAAATGGTTGGAAGCTATGAAGTCAGAGTTAGACTCCATGCATTCCAACCAAGTCTGGACCTTAGTAGATCCACCAGAAGGTATTGTACCTATTGGATGCAAATGGATCTACAAAAGGAAAATAGGTTTGGATGGAAAGGTAGAGACCTTTAAGGCAAGGCTGGTGGCGAAAGGGTATAGTCAACGCGAAGGCATTGACTATCAGGAGACCTTTTCACCTATAGCCATGCTGAAATCCATCCGAACATTGCTTGCCATTGCAGCATTTCATGATTATGAAATCTGGCAGATGGATGTGAAAACTGCTTTTCAAAATGGATATCTTGAAGAAGATATCTATATGGAACAGCCTCTGAGTTTCACTTCCAGTGATGGAGATCACAAGGTCTGCAAGCTGCAAAGGTCCATTTATGTACTAAAGCAAGCATCTCGGAGTTGGAACACTCGTTTCGATAACGCAATCAAAACGTTTGATTCATCAAAAACGAAGAGGAACCGTGTATTTACAAAAAGGTTAGTGGGAGCGCTGTCGTATTTCTCGTACTGTACGTGGACGACATCCTCCTGATAGGGAATGATATTCCCATGCTAACTCGGTCAAGGTCTGGTTGTCAAAAGAGTTCTCCATAAAAGACCTTGGGGAAGCATCCTATATTTTGGGAATAAAAGTCTATAGAGATAGATCTAAAAGGATGCTTGGCCTATCACAGAAAATGTATATAGAGGAAGTGCTGAAAAGGTTCAGCATGGAAAACTCCAAAAGGGGTCTCTTACCCTTTAGGCATGGAATTCATCTCTCCAAGAAGATGTGCCCCAACACATCTGAAGAGATTCAACGCATGAGCAAGATTCCCTATGCATCGGCAATAGGGAGCCTCATGTATGTCATGCTATGTACACGACCTGATATAGCTCTTGCTGTGAGTGTCACAAGCAGATTCAGTCAAATCCAGGTGAAGAACACTGGACAGCTGTGAAGAATATTCTTAAGTACTTGAGAAGAACTAAAGATTTATTCTTGGTCTTTGGAGGATCATCAGAGTTGAAGGTAGAAGGGTACACAGATTCAGACTTCATGACTGACGTCGATGATAGAAAGTCAACATCTGGATATGTGTTCTTGTGCAATGGTGGTACGGTGAACTGGAAGAGTTCTAAACAACCGATCATTGCTGACTCTACTATGGAAGCTGAATACATCGCCGCATCTGAAGCTGCTAAGGAAGGCTTCTGGTTCAAGAAATTCATTGCAGAATTAGACGTGATGACATCAGATGCCATAACACTCTACTGCGATAATAATGGCGCCATAGCTCTAGCTAAGGAGTCAAGGTCTCATCAGAAGTCCAAGCACATAGAGCGGCGCTTCCACCTCATACGCGACTATGTTGAGAAGAAGTATGTCGAAGTGCAGAGAGTAGACTCCGCGGACAACGTGGCAGACCCGTTCACTAAACAGCTAAGTCAGCAAAAGACTGAAGCCCACCTTGAGAAGATGGGACTAAGATATATGACTGATTGGCTTTAGTGCAAGTGGGAGATTGTTAGATGTATGCCCTAGAAGCCAATTTTGGCTGACACATTATTAATTTTGGGACATAATTTGTATTTGACTTTATTATTATTGAATAAATAAAAGGCATCTTTTTCATTCATATTGTTATTGTGTCTATGAATCGTCCAAGGAATTAATAAGATGATGATGCATATTCTCAAGAGTTGAGAATTTAAGCCATGTATCATTAGTGATTAATTTCTAAACGCTCCTGATCGATGGATCATCATGAGGACGGTGATCGATCCGATGAGATCAGTGCACACATTACTTTCCCTATGGATGGACGAGACTCGAGTCCACGGTGTGGAGACACTAAAGTAATAGTGCAGGTGCTTGTTAGAGAACAAGGGTACTGAGCGTGACCAATACAAGAAGTCACTTTGATGACTATCCACTCGTCAGTGACTTGCTTGATGTTGCAGTAGTGTGACTGGTCCTTTGACCTGCGATGCTTCGGCTACTCACAGTGAGGTTATTGTAGTTTGACTGCACACATACATGGTCTCTAGCCATATGGGTCCATGCAGTGTAGATTGGCTGCAGTAGGTTCACTGTAGGAGTAGGGTATGCACCTATAAGGAATCTATCGACCTTGATAGATAAGGAGAGATCCTATGTGATTTATAAGACTGAGTTCATAAGACCTCGGCCGGGGCAGATTGCACAGTAGAGAAAGAGTTCTCCGCTCTCGAACTTAAGTCGAATAAATCTTGACATATGACAAACGAAGGGGTTTGACGAGTTATCCATGACCTCCGTCTTGTAAGGATCCACGATAGAAGGACTGTATCACATGATAACTGCACCTAGAGGTTCATCATTCTATTCTGCTGGGTAGCCACTACATGCTGCTAGGTGTCACTGGTGGATGGTGGGACTCACAGGGATTATCTCGATGATCGATTAACCCTAATGAGTAGAGTTGGAATCGTTCCGACCCATTGAAAGGAGTTTTCAATGATATTGTGATAGAGATCACAATATATCTCACTACCAGTCAGAATAGAACCTATGGGGTCACACACACTAGAAGTATTGACCGATCCGATGGTTGAATCGTGATTAGGAATCACAAGTAATCAATTCGATTGATATTCAGTTGAAGAAGGAATGGGAATTGATTAATTGGACTTAAAACACGAATCCTACTTGGAGTAGAATTCCTGGAGTCCTAATTGGATTAGGACTGGGAGTCCTACTTGGAGTAGGACTGGGATTCCTACTTGGAGTAGGATTCCTACAATCCTAATTAGATTAGGAGTTTTGAATTAAATTTGGATTCCTACTTGGAGTAGGATTTCTAGAGTCCTAATCGGATTAGGACTTCGAATTCAAATAAGAGTCCTAATTGGATTAGGACTAAAATTAAATAAGTCCTAATTGGATTAGGATTTCTTAAGTCCTAATTAATTATTAATCTAATGGATCAACATGACTCCTAATTGGATTAGGATTGAAGGGTTCAATTGAGTCATGGTTCATTCAAGTCCTAATTGGATTAGGACTAGCATTGATTGAACCCAATTGATTCAAGCCTAATTAGATTAGGACTAAACCATGAGAGGGACACCTAATCCTCCTTGGAGGAGGATTAGGTTAACCAAATAAGAGGGGCATAAGCCCCTCTCCTTTTCTTGGTGTGGCATGAAGAGAGGGGGCCGGCGCCCCCTCTTAGGAAGTTAATCTAGGGCTCCTAAATTGTAGGAGCCCTAGATGGCTTTAAAAGAGGAGCAAGGGCCGGCGCCCTAAAATGTGTGAAGCTCTCTTCCTCCAAGCCGTGGCCACCCCTCTCCCCTCCTTGTTTCAGCCGCAAGCAAGGAAGAACAAAAGAAGGACTTGGCGGCCTTCTTCCTCCACCCTTCCTTCTTCCAATGCAGGGAAAAGATAAAGGCTGAAAAGCCAGGTGATCTTCTTCCTTGGTTGCTCCTTCTTCCTCCTCCTCCTAAGCACAATCAAGGGTTGATTATAAGGGAGGAGATCAGCCATCAAAGTTATCTCTGCAAGGGAGCTAGCACCCCGGGGAGATAGAAAGCTTGGATCGGTTCCTGCTTCGTGTGGATACCCGTAGAGGCCGGGCACTTGAACGGCTTCAAGCGAACCTTCATCCAAAACCACGATCATCAGTTTGCGGTGATCATCTACCCGCACAAGGTGAAGATCTGATCTTCTAATGTTTTAAAAAGTATTTAATCCTTACCCATCTACGAACGGTTCATGAAACAACGTTCATGAGATGAACGTCGATCCCGCTTATGTTGATTCCGCTGCCATCTGAATTTTTTTTGAATTTTCTGCGGCATGGGCGGGTTCCCAACAGCAATGCCCCCTAGAGCGGGAGCTCGCATGCCCGGCGGACGGAGCCTCCTTCCAGATGGACCCGGAAGTTCCAGCTTCAGGACCCACCATCTCGACGAGAGCAGAAGTTGAGGCCAACCTAGCCTTCTTCCTGGGCTCGGGTGGAGCCCCGCCAGCCTCAGCTGCCCTCTTCTTGTACCGGGCATAAAGAGCTGAGTCGCTGGTCACCATCCTTGAAATATCTGAAGAAAAAAGGCCTAAGTGTCAGGTCGTCCCCAAAGAATAATGATAAAGAAGAAATAGAATAAGTAAAACAAGAGACGACAAAACACAAGAGGAACAATGCAACTGCCCTTACCCCGGGGGCGCGCCGAGCTCAGGCTGACGTTCACCAAAGCCTCCTCGCTCAGGAGGTCGTTCAGAAGAATATTCTCCTCGAGGCCGTGGACAGCATCGAGGGCCTTCTGCTCGCTCTCTGAAAGTCTAGGGAGCTTGTTGGCGGCTTTGAGCCGGGGATGTCCCCACCTTGGGTCGAATCCCCACGTGCACTCGAAGGAGAGAAAGAAAAATTTTTTCTTCCATCCACAAATGGAGGAAGGAGCACCTCGGAAGAACGGCCTACCGCCCCGAAGGGCGAGGTAGAGCCATTCCCCATCCGCCAGGTTGGACTTCAACATAAAACACCGGCGGAAGACATTTACCGAGGTCGATGTCCCATGCACAAGGCAGAGGGATAAAAAACCAACAATGGTCCTCTACGAGTTCGGAGCGGGCTGCGCTGGGACGAGCTGGTACGCCGCCAGAAACTCGTTCATGAACCCGTGCGAGGGGAATCGCAGGCTGGCCCAGAGTGTCTCTACGTATATCCCGATCCGGCCTAGAGGAGGTCTCGTCATCCGGTCTTCCGACCCTGCGGGCTCAAGGCGAAACCCGCATGGAGGGAAGAACCAACCGCGGATCAACTCCAACTCCTCGGTCAAATCGGACCCGACTTCGTCCAGACCGCGACCCATCCCCAAGAGAAAAAATAGAGAAGGAGGAAGACAAAAAAAGGAAGAAGGGCAAAAACCCTCCGAGCAAATGAGGGAGAAAGACCTATTGCGAGTTTCCCCAAAAATACCGCCGGCCGAAGGTGAAGAAAACGCTTTGAGGCACCGCCGGAAAGAACTGGGCGACGGCTAGGAGAAGGAAGAGAAAGAAAATGGAGAAAGGGGAAGGCAGCAGCAGCGGCGGCCAAATAGAAGCTTTTAGGGCCAGGTCTGGGGTTTATATAGACCCTTCCGACGGTCCAGATCGACAGAGCCAAATTCCGCCTTCCGCCTAGATCGCGCTACATGTCGGCCCCGAAAACTGAAGCGACATATCAACCTGGATCGACGCTTCTAAAGCAAAATCGAAGCGGCGTCTCGTCGAATCCTGGAGCCTCATCATGAGCCCACGGCTCGAAGCAACCTCGAAAAGCAGAAGGGCATCGCCCCGTCGCCTCTCATTAAAAATACCCCGAAGCGTGCGGAATGGTGGAACAATTTAAAGCTGCTTGGCCCCATTAGCATAATAAAGGCAGCTACTACCTTCGCCCGAGCTCGTGAACGGCTCGAACTCGAAAGTTGGGGAATAGTGTTGGAAAAAAAATGGATTGCCCCGAAACACGTAGATGCCTCGCCGGCACGTGATGACAGACGCCCCGGCAGCAACCCTCAGGGCACTCGACCTCTGAGGCACCCGACCTTAGAGGCGCCCAACCACGAGGTGCCCGACCACAAGGCGCCCGACCTCAGGGGGGCCCAACCGCGGACACGCCCGACCTTAGAGGTTTCCGACCACAAAGCGCCCGACCTCGAAGTGCCCGACCTCGGCATCCCCGACTTCAGAGCTCACAGCCTCGCGGCCTTGGTCTCGGCCAAGCTGAACCCGATCGACCTCAACCCCAAAGAAGACCCGGTTAAAGGACGAAGCAAACTCCTTCACCCTGCTGGGAACCAAAACTCTCCCCTCCTCATATGGGACCCAATCCCATGATCTCTACTTGAGCCACTGTCAGCCATTAAATGTGCACGATCTCCACGGACTTCCAGCTTACTCAAAATCTCAGACCATCCACGGCAACCAGTTGACTCACTCAACTCCATCCAGTCACCCACGGCAGTTCATTAATTCACACGATCATGCCCAATCATGACAGTAACTCATTTAATTCGTCCAGTCACGTCACAGATAACCATGTATCCCTCCTATAAAAGGAGAATCGCTTCCTCTTGAAGGAAGATTCTGATTTTTGGCTCTGACTTCTACTTACAAGTCATCTCCTTTCTCCACAAAAGTTCCCCTCTGACTTAAGCATCGAAGGGCCGGCGCCGGAAACTCCGGCCATTGGCTTTTTGCAGGTCCTCCAGAGGACGCAGCCCGCCGACGCACCACCCGCCGGAGCTCCATCTTCTCAACTAGTGGTCACCCCCGGGTCCAATTTCCAGCAACAGCTAGGCCGGCGCCGGAAACCCCGGCCATCAGCTTTTTGCAGATCCTCCGGAGGACGCATCCCGCAGACACACCACCTGCCGGAGCTCCACCTTCTCAGCCAGTGGTCACCCCCGGGTCCAATTTCCAGCAACACATTCAATGAGAGGTAATGATTAGCATTAGTACAAATCTTTAGGAACGAGAGACTGATAGACACAGAGATAGGATATAGTGGTTTTAGTCTACAGCGCATATGCTTGATAATATTTACTTTTCACCTTTCTTTTGAACAAGAATTTGATTTATCCTTCTTATGGTAGGGTGTTATCTACTTAATATTTGTTAGAGGGGACTTCAGGTGGAATTCTCTTGAAAATTATGCAGGATCCACATAATTGTTTGGGACAGAGATCCTCGCTTTCTTTCAATGCGGAAATCTCCATATTCTTTAGATATTACTGAGGCACATCTTATCCTGTAGATGAGCGCATGCCTGAAATGAGGCAATATTCTTATGGTGAAGTGTTGTAGAGGTATATGACCCTATAGGGATTTTATGTAATTTCATGGCACAAGGAAACACCTGGTATTATAAAATCATTATATGCAATTTTAAAACTTATGTAAAATCCGAGAATTCCATGTTTTGCAATACATTAAATGTATCTTTGGAGGTGGGCAGTAACATCTCCGCGAATCTGCTACATTATGTTATTATATGGGATGTTATATCTGTCTTAAATGCATTACAAATTATGGTATTACAAAATATAATGTCAATCATATTTGTTTTTAAAAAAATATTATGCTATTCATTCCTTACAATGCTCAGAAAAGTAGCCCTGGATGTCTTGGTTGATAATCTGAAATATCACTAGATAATGGCTGATCAATAATTGTGTACAAGTGCCTTCATTTGATTGTTGGATCACATACTATATTGACTGATAAATTCATCTCCGGGTTGTTTTCCATCGTCCAAGACATTCAGATTCTTGGTTAAACTTTCATCGGTGTTGCATTTCAGTCGAGATGAAACTGAAATCTTAAAGTCAGAAACCTTGTCATCTCTTGTACAGGCTTTTACTTAAATCCTTCATCTAGTCGGACCAGCTTTCACAGTTTTTGCCTTTTTAAATTGGTATCATTCAAATAAAATCATATTAATAATTATTAGTCTTGACCATTTTTTTTCCCTAACTACTTTGTATCACGAGTGAATTTGGTGCCTTGGGAAGTCAGAATAATGAATTTTTCATTTTCATCAGGATAAGTGGATTTGATCCCCCTCCTGCACGAGTTTTTGCTTGGCGCGTGCTGGAACTAAAAGGACCGGGTGTCTGTGAAGAGGAGGCCATGGCTGTAGCTGATGTATATCCCCGTTTCTTTTGATTCTTCATAATTTTTTTTTTCAGGAGCACATGGTCAAAAGTTGAAACATTAATCTACCCCCATATCCTTCCATTTTTACAAGTCCATTAGCTCTTATGACCAGGAACTTTGCTTGGATTTACTTCACTGAATCTTCATATCCTTGTCTTAACAATTTTCCTTTTTTGTTAGATGGAATATCGGGCTGAGAAGAAAGCAATGAAGAAGGCATACGCCGAGTTGAAGCAAATTGCACGCCGCCAGGGGAAGGCACCACCTCCAAACCCATACCTGTTGCGGAAAATACAGGATCCAAACGGCGAACAGAATAATGCACAAAATTAAGAGAAGAAGAGGAAGAAGAAGAGAACACAGGGATTTACGTGGTTCGGCAATATGCCTACGTCCACGGGAGCGAAACGGTCGTAACTTTTCTTCTGTCACAAAATAACAAGGGTTACAAGATATTTATAGCTAAACCCTAACCCTGGAGTCCCAATCCCTATCAGCATCCCTGGTAAGATAAAATATTACATAATTATCCCAAAGATAAATATATCTCGTCGCTTCGCTCCGCTCCGTTAGAATACCAGTGTACCACTCAAATAAGAATACCACTTAATATGAGCCACTTATTCTAACAATCTCCACCTTGGCGAATATTCACCCCTTAGGAGAAAAATAACCTGGGATACCACCTGACGCTGATAGGTTGGAACACATCCTCTCTAGCACCTAGAGATGTTAACCAAGTCCAAGCAATGCTTGAACTTATCTGCAGTAACGGGTTTTGTCAACATGTCTGCTGCATTTTCAGAAGTGTGAACTTTCTCGAGCAATATGTCACCGGAAGAAACCAACTCCCTGATCTTGTGATACCTTACATCTATGTGCTTGGTTCTCGCATGATATACCTGATTCTTCGCCAAATAGATCGCACTCTGACTGTCACAATGCAACTGAACTCCACCTTGCTGAACACCCAGCTCTTTGACTAATCCCGTCAACCACAATGCTTCCTTGGCAGCCTCAGCCACTGCCATATACTCGGACTCAGTCGTAGATAGTGCAACTAGAGACTGAACCATGGACCTCCAACTGATAGGCCCTCCTGCAAGAGTGAATACATAGCCTGTAGTCGACCTCCTGTCATCCAAGTCCCCTGCATAATCTGCATCAACATACCCCACGACTGAAGGATCATCCTGCTGTCTGACAAACATGATACCATGGTCTGTAGTACTCCTCAAGTATCTGAAAATCCACTTGACTGCATCCCAATGCTGTCTTCCTGGATTCGCCATAAACTTGCTCACTGCACTAACTGCATGCGCTAAATCCGGCCTAGTACAAACCATAGCATACATCAGACACCCCACTGCACTAGCATATGGAACCTTTGACATGTCTTCAATTTCTTTTTCTGTCTTTGGGCACTGTGAGGTAGACAATCTGAAATGATTCGCTAAAGGTGTGCTCACTGGCTTCGCATTACTCATGCTGAACCTCTCCAACACCTTTTGTATATAACTATCCTGAGATAACCACAATTTCCTGGAATCTCTGTCCCTGCGAATCTCCATCCCAAGAATCTTCTTGGCCGCGCCCAAATCTTTCATGTCAAACTCTCTACTCAACAAAGTCTTCAACTTGTTGACTTCATTCATACTCTTTGCAGCAATCAACATATCATCCACATAAAGTAACAGAAAAATAAAAGAACCATCATCAAGGCTCCTCACATAAACACAATAGTCATACTCACATCTCTTGTAGCCAATCCGAATCATGTAGGAGTCAAAACGCTTGTACCACTGCCTCGGAGATTGCTTTAGCCCATAAAGTGACTTCCTCAATTTACAGACTAAGTGCTCCTGTCCAGGTTCTGAAAACCCTTCTGGCTGCTGCATGTAAATCTGCTCCTCCAACTCACCATGAAGAAAAGCTGTCTTTACATCCATCTGCTCTAACTCCATATTGTAATGTGCTACCAATGCCAACACTACCCTGATGGAAGTGTGTCTGACCACTGGGGAGAAAATCTCATCATAATCAATCCCAGCTCTCTGTGAGTATCCCTTTGCTACCAGACGTGCCTTGAACTTTTCCCCTTCTTTTTCTGATACTGCTTCCTTTTTCTTGAACACCCACTTGCATCCTATCGCTCTCTTCCCCTTTGGAAGCTCCACCAACTTCCATGTCTGATTTTTATTCAAAGATTCCATCTCCTCCATCATAGCACCCATCCATTTACTCTTCTCCTGGCTATGTACTGCCTCCTGAAAAGTAGTAGGATCTCCACTGCTAGTGATTAATGCATAGGAAACCAAATTTTCAAAACCATACCTAGTTGGTGGCTTGATAGTACGCTTGGGTCTGTCTGTGATTATATTATGTTGCTCTTGATCGGCTGAGGTAGAAGTCTCTGTACCCTGAACATTATTTTCCTTGACAGAACTCTCTAACTCCACCTGCATCACCTGCTTATTGCTGGTGCAACTTTCTGGCATCTGCTTCTCTTCTTCTTGAGTACTTTTCAACATGGCTTTCTCATCAAAAACCACATCTCTGCTGATCACCACCTTGTTTGCCTTCGAATCCCAAAGCTTGTACCCTTTCACCCCTTTCTGATACCCCAGAAAGATACACTGTCTAGACTTCGGGTCTAGCTTTGACCTCTCCTCACTAGGAATATGCACATAGGCAGGACATCCAAATACTCTCAAACTTGATTAGTCTACCTCATTACCTGTCCATACCTCCTCTGCAACCTTACCATCTAGTGCTGCCCTAGGTGACCTGTTAATCAAAAAGCATGCCATATTCACTGCCTCTGCCCAGAAGTTCTTTGCAAGCCCTGCATTTAACCTGAGACACCGTGCTCTTTAAGCTATAGTCCTGTTCGTCCTTTCCGCCACACCGTTCTGCTGAGGTGTCTTGCGTACTGTGAAGTG
This sequence comes from Phoenix dactylifera, assembly GCF_051530095.1. Taxonomy (NCBI): domain Eukaryota; kingdom Viridiplantae; phylum Streptophyta; class Magnoliopsida; order Arecales; family Arecaceae; genus Phoenix; species Phoenix dactylifera. The sequence goes on from NC_143194.1 coordinate 18,916,627, forward strand.
TCTCTTAATCCCATGCTGCTCACAAAACTCAATGAACTTTGAATCTGTGTACTCAGTCCCATTGTCTGACCTGAGGCATTTGATCTTTCTCCCTGTCTGATTTTCTACTTCAGCTTTCCACAACTTGAACTTGGCAAACGTTTCTGACTTGTGCTGCATGAAGTACACCCAGACCTTTCTCGAGAAATCATCAATAAAAGTTACGAAATATGTATGTCCACCCCGTGATGCTACTCTGACTGGTCCCCAAACATCTGTATGAACATAATCAAGAATACCCTCTGTCTTGTGCGTGGCAGTCCTGAATTGAACCTTGTTCTGTTTTCCAAGAACACAATACTTGCAGAAATCCAGTTTGCAAGTTTTAATACCCTTCAGGAAATTTCTTTTATGCAGTTCCAGCATACCACGTTCACTCATATGACCCAAACGCATATGCCACAAGACTGTATTATCAGACTCAGACTCTGCAGCAGCAACTCCACCTACAACAGTAGTTCCTATCAACCTGTAGATGTTCCCTGCTACTTTCTGCCCCTTCATCACTGTCATAGCACCTCTACTAACCTTCATTACTCCACCTTGAGACTTGTAACAAAACCCGTTAGAGTCTAAGGTACCCAATGAAATTAGATTCTTTCTCAAATCTGGAACATGTCTAACATCACACAACGTTCTAACCACACCATCAAACATAGTAATTCTGATATTACCTATTCCAATGACTTTGCAAGATGCATCATTACCCATCAAAACAGAACCAGAATTAACTAACCTGTAGGTGTCAAACCAATCTTTATTGGGCGTCATGTGATAGGAACATGCTGAATCTAGAATCCAAGAATCCGCGAGATGATCTGAACTGGACGAAACTGAAAGTATATCACCATCACTGCTCTCTGTGTCTTCTTTCACTATATTTGCAGACTTGGACCCTTCAGATCTGTCATCATCTTTATCCTTCTTTTTCTCAGGACAATTCTGCTTTATGTGATCTTGTTTTCCACACTTGTAGCACGTTATGCTCTTCTTTTTTCTGGATTTAGACCGAGATTTACTGCGATTTGATCCATTCCTTGTGTTGCTTCTTCCACGCTCCTGGTTACCCTTCACCACTAAGCCTTCTCCTTGAGAACTCTCAGCACTGGCTTTCTTCCTCTGATGAAAACCTAACAAGGCTCCAATGACGTCCTCTAACTCTAGGGTCTCCTTTCCCCACGTCAGAGTTGTAACCAAATTTTCGTACGTAGGAGAAGCAGGTAAAGAATGCAATAACATCAACGCTTTGTCTTCGTCTTCGAACTTCACATCAACTCGCTGCAGATTACTGATAATCTGATTGAACACGTTGATATGTTGGCTTAAATCAGCACCCTCTGTCATCTTAAGACCGTACAATTTCTGCTTAAGATAGAGCTTGTTCGTCAACGACTTGGACATGTACCGACTCTCCAATTTTGACCAAATTGCTGCCGGTGATTCCTCGTCCATGACATGATACATCACGTCATCAGCCAGACAAAGTCGTATATTTGAAACAGCCTTAGTCTCCAATTCCTTCCACTCTGTATTACCCATATCATCTGGTTTCTTTCCATACAAGGCCTTCACCATACCCTGTGATACTAACAGATCCTTCACCCTCCTCTGCCATAGCCCGAAATTCCCAGTTCCATCGAACTTTATCACATCGAACTTTGCAGAAGACATCCCTACAATCTTATTTTTTTGCAAAATAAAATAGAGAAAAAATAGGATCTGTTGAAAAATTAAAATACCAGAAACGCCCCTCTTCTCCTAGGTCAGAACGCACGCTAGCAACGGCAGAACCCCCCTCCTCGCGACGAGAGGACCGGCGGGCGGAGCGCTAGCGACGGCCTCTTTCTCCACTGGATCCCGCCACGGACGGCGGTGGTGGCGCGCGGATGACGGGAAGTTCTTCCTCTCCTCGCTTGCGTCGGTCGACGATGGGGGTTTGGGCTTCCTTGCTCGGACAGCGCTCCTCTCCTCCTTGATCTCCTGCTTCCCGTTGAAGAGCACGACGGGAAGGAGGCTGCGGGGTTGACGGCGTGCTCGGGGAAAGATGCTCTCTGCGATGGGGTTTTCTTTTCTCCACGGGAGCCACGACGAACCAGAGAACAATGGGGTTTCGGTTGGGAAGAAGAAACCCACGAGCCCCCCCTCCACGTGAAGCAGGAACGCCCACGTGAAGAATTGTATTCCCTGTGCTTGGGAGAGAGGACACAAAACCCTCAAAAAACCCCTCCGACGTGAAAGGAAAATCTCCTACCTTCACGTTGAAGCAAAACCTTCCACGTCTGATCTCCCCTTTCCCTCTCTTCACGGCCTTCAAGAAGCAACCCCTCCTGTGAAACCAACCTGGCACGGAAAAGACCACCCACGGGAGGAAAATTTCTTTGCGTTTTCTCGGCTTGGGAGAAGACGCCTCTAATCTCCCCACGGGAAGAACACCGCCCACAGCCGCAGGAAATATCACCTAAGGCTCTGATACCAATTGTTGCGAAAATACAGGATCCAAACGGCGAACAGAACAATGCACAGAATTAAGAGAAGAAGAGGAAGAAGAAGAGAACACAGGGATTTACGTGGTTCGGCAATATGCCTACGTCCACGGGAGCGAAACGGCCGTAACTTTTCTTCTGTCACCAAAGTAACAAGGGTTACAAGATATTTATAGCTAAACCCTAACCCTGGAGTCCCAATCCCTATCAGCATCTCTGGTAAGATAAAATATTACATAATTATCCCAAAAATAAATATATCTCGTCGCTTCACTCCGCTCCGTTAGAATACCAGTGTACCACTCAAATAAGAATACCACTTAATATGAGCCACTTATTCTAACAATACCCAAGTGCCATCAAAGAGATACAAGCAGAGGAGAAGAAATATGTTCATGATCGTTTCTTTAATCTCAAGATACTTGAGATTGCGCGAAACATGAAAGCTGAAAAGGCTGCACAGATGCAAGATCAACAAGGAGGTGGTGGTAGTGGTGCAGGTGGCGGCCAGCCTCGTGGCTGGAATGTTGGTCAGCGCCGGTGAACTCCATTCATGGTTATATAAGGTGCTTTGTTAAATTTGGTCTTTTGTCTGATCAGTTTGTTCAGAAACTATCGAACATTTCATGTTCAGGGGGTATGTAATTCACACTTTGGTTGTCTTCTTAATAAATGAAAATAGCTGTTTGCCAGCAGTTTTAGCACAATGTATCAAAGATTGACACAGTAACTAATGGCATATTCATCGAGTACTAGTTACTTATACCTTGTAGCCTGTGATTCACCATGTGTTCAATTTCTGGGCATGTGTTTATAGGAAGCTTCTAATTACGTGTGATATCAAAGTTCCAGCAAGATGAGAACATACGAGCACAGGCCATGGAGATCAGGCCCATCCCTTCTTCAGATAGACCTTTGACAGCTCGGAACACCTAGAGTTCCCTCTCTGCTATGGCAGCTCCTCAGACGGTGTTTGTCACATGGGAGTCCCCACCCCCGAGTTTCCTGAAGATCAATTTCGACGAGTCAATGCTGGATGGTGGTATGCGGGGCGGTGCAGGCTTTGTCATACGAGGCCCGCACCCAGGGCAGTGGCAGTAGGTGGCTACCAGCTGTTTGACACGTCGGTTCCGGGAGCAGAGCTGCGAGCTGCCTGGGCGGATCTTCGAGATGCGCGGGTGGTGCTGTAGGCCAGTTCGATCATTCTGGAGGGCGACTCGACCACGGTCATTAGGTGGATTCAGAGAGGGTCGAGGGGTGAGAGCACAGACTACCCCCTTGATTCGCGACATAGGGATGATGATGAGAGATGGAGGGGCCATCCAGGCCAAGCATGTATTTAAGAAAGCCAATGGGGCAGCCGATTGGGTGGCTGCCTATGCGGCCTACCACTCAAGGTACGCCCTTTGGTCGGGGGAGGGGGAGCTACCATTGGCACTCCATGAGTTGTATTTTGACTTTATTGGGTGTATTCGTACACGCACTGTATGAAGCATTCGTTTTAAGCAAAAAAAAAAAAAAAGGAGATGAGAACATATGCATGTGTGTGTGTATCCAAGGGATGGGGCGACGTCCATCCAGCCTCCTGCAGGTAGGGTTGAACTGAGGTTTTTGGATACCGTAGCAGAATAACTTTACCAACTGAACTAATTGGTGACTTAGTCTTTGCAAATACAGATTGATATCTTTGCCCATCCCGAAATTGCAATATATCACCAAGATCACCATCAATATTCTCCATCTTGGTGAACGGAGATCATGGTAAAAGCTGCACTAATGTCCCCTGTTAATGGGTTTTCTGGTCCTGCTAGAAATAGTGCAATTTTTGGAGCAACCAGAAACAAACTGCTGGTGAATATTACTGCTTTCACTTGAATGTATTTAGGAAATTTGACTATAGTTGTTTTAATGCTTAATTGTTAAAATTTAAATTCATGCCAATTACATAAATATATTGAGGCCTCCATTGTCCGTTTCTTTTCGAGTTGGAGCCAGTTTTTGCCCGTACAAGCTGACATGTCCCACCCATGTCAAATAAATTCTTGTTTAACAAAAACAAAAAATAAAAACAAAATGTCTACCCGAACCATTTTATAGGTTGGATTTGAATTTACTGGATCTGGATCCAATCCGACCCGACCCGATCCGAACCCCAAATTCCGCACTTTCCCCTGCGGCCTGGACCCACGACCCGAACCCGAAATGGAGCGCCAAACGTCAAAAGCACAGCGCTAAAGTTTTCTTCTCCCGAGTCCCTATCGCCATTCTTCGTCCTCCGAGCGCCTGCTCCGAGCCCCTCCTCCGGGCGTCGCCTCCTCCGAGCGCCTCCTCCGAGCCCCTCCTTCGAGCTCCGCCTCGTCCTAGCGCCTCCTCCTCCGAGCGCCTCCTCCGAGCCCCTCCTTCGAGCTCCGCCTCGTCCTAGCGCCTCCTCCTCCGAGCCCCTCCTCCGGCTCCGAGGGCCTCCTCCTCCGAGCACCGCCTCTTGACTCCCGACTCCGGTGAGTCCCGACTCCCGACAGAGGTTCGATTCCTTTTATTTTTTGTTTCGGGTTTCGCTCAACTTCTTTAAAGAATGTCCAAAGTGTCATTCAGAAACAATCAACTACAAATCCATTTCAATAATCTCCTTAGTATCATTACATAATAATAATCTCAAAAGAATAGCTTAATTAGCAAGATTTATCCTCTCTGTGGGGTCGACTCTATGGAATAAAGTATCACATCAAGTTTTGAGAAACCGTGAAGAACGCCAAACCTAGCATAGGTGATGAACTCCTGGACAATCCAACTTGGGAAAGAGAAGGACCTACTAGTCATGAATTAGTATTTGAGATACTATTAAATTGTTAACTAGTCTAAATTAACAAAAGCAAATGGGCCATGTGTCAAACAATAAAGGAGTTTGCTTAATCCTTATTGTTCCAAGACATAATGCAAAACTATAAGGCTAAAAATCATCAAAGTGGCATTTTTCCATCATAAACATTTGTCCAACAAATGAACCATCTCTTGTTGTACCTTTTTTGATTCTTGCATATGCAGTCCAGTTCTAGGAGGTATCCTTCCCAAAAAGCATATTAATCTGTATGGATTAGTCTCACCAAATTCAACTCCATTAGTGGTTCTGTAATCAATTTCCAGTGCACATACTGAATGGTACTGATTGATCATAGGATGAATACAAGCAAGATAGGTAGAAAAATAGCTATATCAAACCTAAGATATTAGAAGCAACATTTCCTCATTCAGATTGAGGCGTAAGCAATCTCAGATCATGATCATCTAGAGAAAATTTCATAATGTTCAACCAGGACAAATCAGAATAGATTAATTGATTTTAGGTTTGATTTTGATAATGTTATCACTGGACAAATCAGATTCGCGTTTTAGTATATTGAGCATCCCAGAATTTTGGAGACATGAAGAGGAAAATGAGACAAGACAAAGACTGCTCCACTATAAGAGGCTTGTTTATGTATATCCTATTTCTTCTTTTCTTTTCATTATTGATTGACTATTCGAGGCTGGATTTGTATCCAAATGACTTTCAAACTATCACCTTGTTGGAGAATCAGGGAAATTAATGTGCAAACAGGAAACAACAAGCTAGAGATTCTCGACTAGATAACATCACTTAATTTTCTTCATTAGTAATGTCTACAGAAGCACATTAAAGTATTTCACTATGTTTCACCCATCTCATCTTATTGTTCTTCCCAAAGTCATGTCCTAACCCTCAACTACCATTATTCATTACTTAAATGGCAAATCTAGTCTACAACCCTTTAGCCATTTATCTTTTCTACTTTCTTGTTAGAATGGCCCATAGGCAATGAGCTACACAATGGGAGTAGCCCTCCCCAAAATACCCCCTAATCCCCAAACCCTGCTGAAGGCAGGATTTGATCCCAGATCACATGGTCCAACTGCCAAGGACTTTACCATCTTAATAAGCTGGCACCTCCAGAAAACTGATCTTCATAAAGGATCTTACTATCTCCAAAAAGAACATAAAACGAAATAACATGAACTTACTCACTTCAGCTATACCTCCAGAACAACCATTCAAAAGTACAACATTGTTTTGTAATGCAAATGATGACCAAGATCAAGAGCTGGCAACATTTCCAACCACTCTTGCTATTTTTTAAACAATTACTAGACCTAGCCTAATAATTTATCTATATTCTTCCATTATCTTTCAGGAACAAAATATGGAAGTGGGGCTTCTTTTTTCATCACTTAATGGGAGGAGTACTGAGAAATAAAAGAATCTGTTCATAATGCAGTTGTGTGAAAAGCTACTGTTTAAGAATATCTGTGTCATTTGTGAATTAAGAATTTACAATTGGTTTGAAACTATGTTATCTTGAATGTTTTGTTTTAGGAACTCTGTAGTACCTATGCTTAATGCACTTGGCCACATGATATAACATGATGCATCAAGAAGCTTGAAAAAGGGATTTCCCCTTGTACACCCAGTTATCAAACCATCGTGTCAGCACTTGGTCTGGATTATGGGTCATACTATCATATGACACAGAATACAAGTCATGATAATATAGTACTCCACTTTTTCAATTGCTGGATATTGTCATCCTTAATGTCTTTCTTTATCGCAAGCTGTGTTACTCCAACACTTGCATTCAGCTCCTAGAATTTGTATTGATATCAGATATATATCAGAATGAGATACACATAATACACTTGGATAATGATCAGACTTTTTAGCCTTAAAAATTTGTAATTGTATACCTCCAACAATGAGTTCAACCAACTATATGTTAAAAGTGCACTTTTATTCTTTTTAGAGATTAGTTAAGAATGCATGCTCTAAAATGACTTTCCCAAATGGCATTTTGCTCTAAAATCCTAAAGTTAAGTAGGAAACTAAAAAAAAGCATATTGCAAGACTTTGATAAATAATGTCTCTTAATATTTTATTTGAAAAAAAATTTCAGAGAATTTTATGAGATATTTAAATATATATTTTTTAGTTAAATTAGTTTTTTCTATATAACCCCATTTATATTTTTTCCCTCTTATCGGGTTGGAAACTTGGAAAAAATATCTTGTTTCTATGCAATGCTCGTGCCATGATAGACTATCCAAGCGTAACATCAATGCTTGGAAGAAAATTGACAAAGAAATAGGGCAAAAAAGGGGATGCAAAAGAGGACCTTTAGCTAGTTAGCAGAAATATTAATATTATACATGCCTATGGTATCCTAAAATACAGAGATGATGGATCCCAACCTCCTTCAATCCTTTACCCTTCTTCATCATTTTACCATTTTTGGAAGTCGTCCCATCTTGAGCATCAGAGGGATAACTCCTTCTGATATCCGAAAATTTTCTAAGGACTCGTTTCGTTCACGGAAAGAATTTTTTTTCTCATAATATTTTTTCTGCAAAGATGATTCTTGAGAACAGGGCCAGCTGGGATCTTAGACGACTGAGGCGGTCGGCTAAGGCCCCGGCCCAAAGAAAGGCCCACTGCAGTCCTAGAAGCGTAGAGCTATTTCACTGAAACAATGAAACTCTCGTCGTGAAAAACACCCACTCTTCTCCATCGCAGCGCCGTCATCTTCCTTCCTGGAACTTGTTATAACTCTCTCTCTCTATCTTCTTCTCCTTATCTAGTCTTCCGATCCGCACCAGGGAGGGAGAAGAGTCTCTCTTCTTTTCTAATCGTCTTGGCCGAGAGGTATGGTTGGAAATCATAGCGAGACGCTTTTTTTTTTCTGGTTGTTTTCCTATCCAGATTCTCTCGAATGTTCGATTAGGATCTTTCGGGGTGTTTTCTTTTGATTCTGTGTGATTTTTAAGGTAATGCTGCTGGATTTTGTTCCTAGGTTTTTGCTTCATTCCTGCTCCTCATTTTGTTCTCTTAAATTTAAATTTTTGGGGGTTTTGATGCGCTATATGTGTTAAAAATTTCTTTTTTTTAATTTTTATAAGAAATTTCTGTGAAAGAAGGGGAAAAGATCTGTTTTGGGGGTTCCACAATGGGGTGAATCGACGAGTCTGCTGTACCTATTCATGTTTTGTTTGATTCCGATTGGATCCACAGAGAATGTGGTATGTTTGGAACCTTGCTGAATGGCTCTTTTGCATTTATGTGGCTTGATCTGATGCCTTTTGTAATGAAATGATGCTTATAGTGCCGTTTGACTCCAAAAAGTACTAGCTTTTTCATGGTATTGGCTATCTATTGCCAAGTAACAAGTTTACTTCTTCTTTACCTAAAATTTGAAAATGTTAATTTAAATGGTGTAGCTAGCCTTTTTTTGTTCTGTCTATTTTTTTTCATGAATATACATGGCAGTAGATCTTTGCAGTTCATGCTAGTTTTTTGAATTGGTTTGTATGTGGAGTCCAGGACTTACAGTTGGAAAGGAATTCATTTAAAGCTAATGGTTTAAAACTTTAAATATTGTGTGACATGAAGAGAAGCATGGGTTATTTTTGTCTATGTACTTAAGCATCAGAGTTCTAATAGTTTAAAACTTTAAATACTGTGTCACATGAAGAGAAGCATGGGTTATTTTTGTCTATGTACTTAAGCATCAGAGTTTTACACCTTTTTTTTACTTTTTTTAGATGACTCATTCGATCCTCAACAGTAGGAATCTTCTACTTGAAATGCCACACACTTATGAATTATTCAATCTCCCCTGCTCCAACCATGCTCCAAATCATATTTCAGTTATTGCTACCACATCTGCCAAGAATAAACAACAGCTGAGCAGTAAATGTATCATGCCTTTTTTATTATCTTTTTGATACAGATATCATATGTATAACAAAATTACAGAATAAAAATTGCTATTAGTCTATAGTAATTAATTAATTCCATTCACAATTTTTACATGTCCTTCCTAAACATCGGTAGATTACGTGTTTAGCGGCTAGCGCTTGACTTTGTGACTTTCATGGCAAAATTAACTACAACTCTTCCAAATTCAAGCATTTAAATTTCAAGTTGTAAGATTGAATTGATCTTTTTATGCATTTGGTGGTCAGATGGCACTTAACTAATTATAAACATAATAGGAGAGCTCGATTGACTTAACTCAGGATGGTCCGATACTTAATATTTCTGGGTAACATGTAATTATCTTGAGCTCAAGGAATGTTACTTTACCACCATTCTTATAATAATGTATTCTTTAGGACTAATGAGGTTAGGCACATGCATCTTTGAAAGATAGCAAACTTGTGATAACCAAGGCCCTACCACCATGGTAACCTATGCTTTAGAGCCACAAAAGTTGTCTTCCTGACTATTGGGCCACCATCATATGTAGCATGTATTTCATGTAGATCAACCCTTAAGTGTGAGGCAATTCTGATCACATGCATGCACTGCTTACAGGATATTGTTAACAACACCTATAACAATTGCTTCTGCTGAAAGAAGTTTTTCAAAATTAAAGTTGATAAAATTTTATTTGCAGTCAACTATGTCATAAAAAAAATTAAATGGATTAGCCATATTATCGATTGAAAATAGCATTTTAATGAATCTTGAGTATAAAAGTTTGATTAATAATTTTGCATCTCAAAAAGCTAGACGAATTATTTTTCAATAATTTTTTAAAGTATTTTATTCTTATTAAAAAATTTTCATCATTTTTCAAAAAAAAAGGGCCTTCTTTAGTGAGTTCGCCTTAGGCCCCTAATGAATTGGGCCGCCGCTGCCTGAGAATATGATGCCTGAGAAAATAGTTTTGGCATGTTTAGTTGATCATGAAAAAGTGGCACATTGCAGAGTGGTTTATGTTTGGTTGAGCATCTACTTTCCTGAAAAAGTTATATGAAATACCTATTTATCCGTAATAAAGAAAAATACCTTACCAATGGATTTTAATGGCTTAAGGATACTTTTGAAAAAAAGGACCTCAATTTCCAACCGGTGGAAAAGTAGCTTTTCCATATCTACCGTGGATTTTTCTTTTTCATGATACATAAATATCGTATTTCTATGGAAATGCTACTTTTTCATATCTCTCCTTTGAAAACTCTAACCAAACAAGAGGCATTTTTTTGTTTTTCCGTTGACTATACTTTCTCCCCGTCTTTTCTCGCAAACCAAATGAGTCCTAAGTGTCTATATAGTTCTAGTTAAGTGTCGCGCATATTTTTCTTTCTAGTGCAGTACTGTATAATTATAATTTTTTAATACAAAGTATCTTTGACCACTTATCTTGGTTTAGTAGTCAAGGCATTTTGACATGTGCAGACATCTTTATCTGTACATATTTGTATAGAAGTGCCCATGTGTTAGGGTTTTTGATATTGAAATGTCAAAAACTTTGGGACATCATGTAACTTGTAACCTGTGCCACTTCTCTACCTAAAAATGTATTGTGGCTAGCTTGAACTTAGAAGGTTATTCTTAGAATTGTACTTTTCGTTCTTCCTTCACTTGCTGATATCACTCTGCTTGTTTAGCTAACTCAACCTAATATTTGAATTGTAGTTCTTTGTTCTTTGCACCTTGTCTTGCATGACCTTGCCTTCTTGATCTTTAATTCTATATTTATATCAAATAGAGAATAACTAGGATTAGAAATCAGCGTGAACTAGTGTATATAAGCTGACCAAACTTTAAACTGCTTGACTGAACATGGACAAGGAAGCACAATAGCATAAGTCCAAAACTGTAAGATAAGCATAAAAGTAGTAAATAGTTTGAGTTCTTGAATATGCTAAGGTGTCACATAATTCATGCTTGGTTAGTAATGTCTGTGGATGATCATGCTCTAAATAACAGAAAAGCACGGCATCCAAAACTGTGAAACGACAGTATGCGAGTCTTCGAAATAGTTACACTAAGAATCTCAATTTGCTCATCCACTGGAAGATTCATGAGCACCAAGCAACTATCAAGTTAACCGAACAAACATAAACAATAACTACGTGAAGAATTATTCAGTGAATATATCAATGATTTCAATGGAAACCTTATGATATAGTGCAATCACACTAAAACTAAATGTGACATTGTTTATATTCTCTTCCTCCATCTTTCATAATGTATTTTTATTATTATATTATTTGAAAATTCATTTCCTAGTCACTAAAATACCAAGAATTTCAAGAAAATCAATACAAATTATATGAAGAGAAATTAGTTAATAATAAAGATTGCCAGCAATGTCTCTATAATTTAATTCAAATATGTTCTGAAATTTAATGCAATCCACTTAGCCAAAGTTATAAATGAAATCAAGAGAAGGGGAAAAAAAATCAAAAGTCAAGGAGAGCACCAAATCAACTGAGCTCATTTTGGCATAACTAATTTAGATCTGGAGCCCAATTGTCTCAATTAGCTCCGACTTGTACAAGCTGACTTAAATAATGCATGAGCTAGGGCTGGCGCGTGCCCATGCAGTGGAAGCATGGATAGCTAGGTTCCTTTCGATATTGTAATTGGGCCAAGCTTGATCGAGCTTCATTTGATATTAATTTTGAGCTTAGACTCTAAAATCAAGCGTGACTTGCTTATTATTATTTCGAGCTCAAATTTGTGTTTGATTTTAAAGTATGAGTCTAATTGTTCGGTTTGATAATTCTAAATTTAATTGAAATCAATTTAAGTTTGAATCAAGCTTATGTTCAAATCTTATCAAATAGACCCTGGTCAAGCAGTGTTAGCTTTCATCTTAGTTTGAAATTAATTTCAACTTCATGTTTGATTTGTTTAGCTGCAAAATAAGCTTGATTCAAGCTTTCCTTGAGCTGGGCAATTCTTAATTTGACCTTATCTTTCTCACTTTGTTAAACAACCCTATATCCTAGCTCCATGTTCTGAGTTGTGGGCTTCTCTAGTTTCTCCAATAAACATGAGTTTGATAAATTGGATTGCTTCAAATGGGAAACCATATAGAGTAATTCATGGACGGAAAGGTATAAAGCTTAAGAAATACACAATTAAGAGTTCTTAGTGATTGTAGTTTTAAGAGGAAAAAAAAAAGAATAGAACCATGACATAAGAAGGATGAATAGATAAAAAATGATTCTTAAAGCATGTGAATAGATATTTTATTGAATAAAAAGAATGATTAAATGTAAAATGACCATCAAAGGATGGGAATAAAATTTTCAATCAGTAGAAATTAAGTGTAAAATTCAAAGATGGCCCTCAAAGGAAGAACTTAATGCCAAATAATTGGAAGGGGCAAAGGAGCAAAAAAAAAGTAGAAGGAAAAAAAAAGGCTTTCTTGAAACATCTCTACTACTATAAAGTGAACTTTAGGGACAGATCCCTGCTCCGTTGTTTAACTCTATCATGGGACCTATTCTCTTGGACTCTTTCTAAAGTCCCCTTTCATAGTCATCATGTGACACTATCTTCTTTCTTTGATATGTAATAGATTTCTTTGGCTTGCAATCCGTTTTCACCCTTTTTATCATTCTTTTTTCCCATGATTAATGTAAGTTATATTCATTGCACGTATAGGGCTCTAAGAGAATGAAAAGAAGAATGTAAACATAGAATCTTCAAGTGGTAGATTATCAAGCAAAAGGGATTCTGATTCTCTTGATTAACAAAAAGAAAAACAACTAAAGCATTTTATGATTTCATGTAAGGGCAATATTCTTACACCAAAAAGAAAATATATTTACCATACGCCAAGACTCTTCCCTCTTTTTTTATATCAATCTTCAATAGAGAAGTGCCAACAAATTGAACTAGCAGTTTTTGACACACTATATTGGGTTAAAGTTGAACACTTACTTTCCATTTTAAAGTGGGTCTAAAATGCATCTTAGAAAAAGTTATAACAATTGCCCTGAGATTATCACTAAGTAAGCCTATTACTCAAATGCATCAGGAAAATTGCATGATACTTGTCAAAAATGAATCTTCAATATGTAACTATAATAGAACTTGAAACCCGTGATTGGTCATCCGACATTCTCTAATATTTGATTTTTGCATGCTTGCTTCTAATCAGACCCACCTACAATCAAGAAAAAGCAAATAGAGCATGCTTTCAAATGTGAATGTCAATCCATCTATCTGCTTTATGAATATCATTTTTTTTCTATTTTTTGATTAGATATAGCATACCCTTTCATGCACTCATTTGGAGCTAAAGCATCTACTCCATGTATACAAACATTAAAATACATCCTCTAGCGTTTGAACTTTTCCTTTTTGGCTGTAAAGTGAGAAAGTTATTCTAGCAAGCTAGCCAATGGTTTAACACCAGAAAATGATCAAGCATACTTTGAGGTGTTCTAGGTTTAGCAAGGTCAAAGTTTTGTAAGCTCGATATGGAAGGTCTTAACTTTGAGATAACCTCCCACTATACTAAAATTCATTGTTGCTACCTAAGAAATGGATTGAGAAACATAGAGTTAAAAGAAAATTCATCAAAATGGGAATCTAAGAAAAATATTGGCATAAGAAGAATGGTAAAATATTCATCAAAATTCATTCAAACTTTTAACTCTTCTTCGACTATGCACACACTAATGCATGCTGTGTATGCACCACGGAATGATATATTAATCTTCTTTGCTTCCAAAACAAGAGATCTAGTGTTCAAACTTTTGGACAATGGACTAAGAATCCTTGTATTGAATGACATGCTCAAGGATATATTTGGAATTTACATATTACACCTCCTCCTGCATCTCATTAGAAAAAAAAATTCATCAAATTTTATCAAGTGTTAAAGGCTTTTGTGCGAGTGTCTTTTAATTTTTAAAAAACCTATATTTCCCACTTTAGCCAAAAAAAACCTATATTCCTATGTTGTAGAAAAAGGGGAAAAAATGGATCGGGTTACCATTCTGCACCCAAACTTAATTCAACTGATGGATCACCTACGGGCCCAATAAACAGACCGAAAAACGTTGCAGGTTCTGTCCAGATTCGGCGATACCCGGTCCGCTTGCTCTTCAGTGCTCATTCTAAACTTTTACTGCGCATAGCGGCGGTGGCGACGGCGAGCGAAATCGGAACGAAGAGATGTCATATATGAGAGGAGATCTGCTGACGAGGACGAGGAAGCTGGTGAAGGGCCTCGCCAAGCCCACCCCCGTTTGGCTCAAGGCCATGGAACGGTACGAGCCTTTCCCTTCTCGAAATTTTCCTTCCCTTTATTTATTATAATTATTTCACTCAAGAAAAAATGGATGCCTTCATTTGATTGTGCCTCTCAGGGCACCGCCCGTGGCATTTCCTCGTACCGATGGAAAGATCAAGAAGATTGAGATGCCGGAGGATATTTACATCAAGAGGTTCTTCAGGAAACATCCGGATTCCCTATACCACGATGCCATAAAGTATTGTTCTCGATTGCTATCTCTGCTTTGTTTTTTTTTTAACATCTTGTTTGTGTGTTCTTATTATTTGTCATGTTTGTCATAATGCATGGAAGTTTAACATGATAAATATATTTGATTCATAATGAATGACAAATATTCGAATTGATGTGGCGAAACTTCAATATAAGAAATTTGGACAAAAATTTACATGCTCATAAGAAGATACCTGCATGATGTAATTAAGAAATATAAGAATTTTGATTATTTTAACAATTTATTGATAGAAAAGCATCCTTAAACACCACATTTCTTGTATGGTTGTCAACTGTCCTTATTTGTAGAACATTACTTACCAAAATTTTGGTTATACTTCTGTATATGCCTCTACGTTCGGCAATATGTAACTGCCCAAAATATACTTTGAATGTGGGATAATTTGACTTTGTGTTTCTTAATTGTGTCTTTATAGATTTACAAGGCATTTTATGTTTTCAGAAGTCTTCAATTGAATTGATGGCATGGAAGATCTTGTTCTTGAAAAATTGACGGGTATAAATTTCTACATGGATGAAGCTGATACAATATGCTTTGCAAAAACCAACCCTTGAGTCAATATTCATTAGAAGCATATTTGGAGTGCCTGTTTTCAGAGTTAACTTTATCTGGTGGCAATCCTCTTAGTGATGTGGTATTCAGAGATTCTTTTTAATAGAAGTCATGATGATTATCTTGAACCAAACAATGAGGAACAGAGAACTTCATTACCTCAAAGGATCTGAATATTTGAAAATTAATTTATTGGCATGTTCATTTGTTTGATTTGTTAGTGCCCGTTCCATCATGTGGTTATCATAGTTTCCTTCTTGTTCAGGGATGGCAATACCTTACAAATCAATTCATTTTAGGAGTGCTTGTCCTCCTACATTATAACCTTTTCATCTTTGGAGTTCTTCAATATTATTCAACATCTTGTTCCTTTCTAGCACCATGTTGCAAAAGGAAAGCAGTGAAAAACATTCATCTTAGCTCAAGAGTTTTCTCTTAAATATATGATGTTTACATTTAACCATAGTAATTACTTGACAAGAGTCGCAATAAGGACTGTTTCCTGGAGGAGGATGAGTCTACTCTAATTGCAGGCGAGAGAGGGTGTATCCTCTCAGAAATTTACTGAAGCATTACCTATCAACAGGAAGAAAATGTGGTATCTCAAAAAATATAAATAAGACATTTGTTTCAAGACAGAATTATCTAGTGTGAATCCATTCAATGAGAGGTAATGATTAGCATTAGTACAAATCTTTAGGAACGAGAGACTGATAGACACAAAGACAGGATATAGTGGTTTTAGCCTACGGCCCATATGCTTGATAATATTTACTTTTCACCTTTCTTTTGATCAGGAATTTGATTTATCCTTCTCATGGTAGGGTGTTATCTTCTTAATATTTGTTAGAGGGGACTTCAGGTGGAATTCTCTTGAAAATTATGCAGAATCCACATAATTGTTTGGGACAGAGATCCTCGCTCTCTTTCAATGCGGAAATCTCCATATTCTTTAGATATTACTGAGGCACATCTTATCCTGTAGATGAGCACATGCCTGAAATGAGGCAATATTCTTATGGTGAAGTGTTGTAGAGGTATATGACCCTATAGGGATTCTATGTAACGTCATGGCACAAGGAAACACCTAGTATTATAAAATCATAATATGCAATTTTAAAACTTATGTAAAATCCAAGAATTTCATGTTTTGCAATACATTAAATGTATCTTTGGCGGTGGGCAGTAACATCTCAGCAAATCTGCTATATTATGTTATTATATTGGATGCTATATCTGTCTTAAATGCATTGCAAATTATGGTATTACAAAATATAATGTCAATCATATTTGTTTTTAAAAAAATATTATGCTATTCATTCCTTACAATGCTCAGAAAAGTAGCCCTGTATGTCTTGGTTGATAATCTGAAATATCACTAGATAATGGCTGATCAATAATTGTGTACAAGTGCCTTCATTTGATTGTTGGATCACATACTATATTGACTGATAAATTCATCTCCGGGTTGTTTTCCATCGTCCAAGACATTCAGATTCTTGGTTAAACTTTCATCGGTGTTGCATTTCAGTCGAGATGAAACTGAAATCTTAAAGTCAGAAACCTTGTCATCCCTTGTACAGGCTTTTACTTAATTCCTTCATCTAGTCGGACCAGCCTTTCGCAGTTTTTGCCTTTTTAAATTGTTATCATTCTAATAAAATCATATTAATAATTATTAGTCTTGACCATTTTTTTTCCCTAACTACATTATATCACGAGTGAATTTGGTGCCTTGGGAAGTTACAATAATGAATTTTTCATTTTCATCAGGATAAGTGGATTTGATCCCCCTCCTGCACGAGTTTTTGCTTGGCGCGTGCTGGAACTGAAAGGACAGGGTGTCTGTGAAGAGGAGGCCATGGCTGTAGCTGATGTATATCCCCGTTTCTTTTGATTCTTCATAAATTTTTTTTTCAGGAGCCCATGGTCAAAAGTTGAAACATTGATCTACCCCTATATCCTTCCATTTTTACAAGTCCATTAGCTCTTATGACCAGGAACTTTGCTTGGATTTACTTCACTGAATCTTCATATCCTTGTCTTAACAATTTTCCTTTTTTGTTAGATGGAATATCGTGCTGAGAAGAAAGCAAAGAAGAAGGCATACGCCGAGTTGAAACAAATTGCACGCCTCCAGGGGAAGGCACCACCTCCAAACCCATATCCAAGTGCCATCAAAGAGATACAAGCAGAGGAGAAGAAATATGTTCATGATCGTTTCTTTAATCCCAAGATACTTGAGATTGTGCGAAACATGAAAGCTGAAAAGGCTGCGCAGAGGCAAGATCAACAAGGAGGTGGCGGAAGTGGTACAGGTGGCGGCCAGCCTCGTGGCTGGAATGTTGGTCAGCGCTGGTGAACTCCATTCATGGTTATATAAGGGGCTTTGTTAAATTTTGTCCTTTGTCTGATCAGTTTGTTCAGAAACTAGCGAACATTTCATCTTCAGGGGGTATGTAATTCACACTTTGGTTGTCTTCTTAATAAATGAAAATAGCTTTTTGTCCGCAGTTTTAGCACAATGTATCAAAGATTGACACAGTAACTAGTGGCATATTCATCGAGTCTTAGTTACTTATACCTTGTAGCCTGTGATTCACCATGTGTTCAATTTCTGTGCATGTCTTTATAGGAAGCTTCTAATTACGTGTGACATCAAAGTTCCAGCAAGATGAGAACATACGAGCACAGGCCACGGAGATCAGGCCCACCCCTTCTTCAGATAGACCTTTGACAGCTCAGAACACCTAGGGTTCCCTCTCTGCTCCGGCAGCTCCTTAGACGGTGTTTGTCACATAGGAGTCCCCACCCCCGAGCTTCCTCAAGATCAATTTCGACGAGTCGATATTGGATGGTGGCACGCGGGGCGGTGCAGGCTTTGTCATACGAGGCCCGCACCTAGGGTAATGGCAGTAGGTGGCTGCCAGCTGTTTGACACGTCAGTTCCGGGGGCAGAGCTGCGAGCTGCCTGGGCGGGTCTTCGACATGCGCGGATGGTGCTGTAGGCCAGTTCGATCATTCTGGAGGTCGACTCGGCCACGGTCATCAGGTGGATTCAGAGAGGGTCGAGGGGTGAGAGCACAGACTACCCCTTGATCCGCGACATAGGGATGATGATGAGAGATGGGGGGCCATCCAGGCCAAGCATGTACTTAGGGAAGCCAATGGGGCGGCCGATTGGGTGGGTGGCTGCCTACGCGGCCTACCACTCAGAGTACGCCCTTTGGTCGGGGGAGGGGGAGCTACCATTGGCACTCCGTGAGTTGTATTTTGACTTTATTGGGTATATTCATACACGCACTGTATGAAGCATTCGTTTTAAGCAAAGAAAAAAAAAAGAAGATGAGAACATATGCATGTGTGTGTGTGTATCCAAGGGATGGGGCGATGTCCATCCAGCCTCCTGCAGGTAGGGTTGAACTGAGGTCTTTGGATACCGTAGCAGAATAACTTTACCAACTGAACTAATTGGTGCCTTAGTCTTTGCAAATACAGGTTGATATCTTTGCCCATCCCGAAATTACAATATTTCACCAAGATCACCATCAATATTCTCCATCTTGGTGAATGGAGATCATGGTAAAAGCTGCACTAATGTCCCCTGTTAATGGTTTTCTGGTCCTGCTAGAAATAGTGCAATTTTTGGAGCAACCAGAAACAAACTGCTGGTGAATATTACTTCTTTCACTTGAATGTATTTAGGAAATTTGACAATAGTTGTTTTAATGCTTAATTGTTAAAATTTCAATTCATGTCAATTACATAAATATATTGAGGCCTCCATTGTCTGTTTCTTTCCAAATTGGAGCCTGTTTTTGCCCGTACAAGCTGACATGTTCCACTGCATGTCAAATAAATTCTTGTTTAACAAAAAAAAAAAAAAAAAAGGCAGATTTTTCAAAAATTTGGTGATCAACATGTTGAAAGTGTAGAATCAAGTAACTTGCAAGCATAAACTCGGAATGATAGCAGCAAAATCCCCTGAATTAGTACTGGGATCCGTACCGGTCGATGGACACCTTTTTTTTTTTGAGTTTTTCAACTTCGATTAATTGTAGTCAATTCTTTTCAACTTTTTCAATAATTTTAAATCTAATTTAATATTTTTTGATGTTTCTATGATTCCAGTTTAACCTAAATAATGCATCTTGTTGTTTTAAAGTAATACAAAACATAAAATGATTAGTGATATGTTGCATGCTAAAAGAAGCAATATGAAATATTTTAAAATTAACTAGTAAGGTAAAAAATATAAAATAATACAGTCAATTACATATATTTAAAGTACAATATACACATTGATATCTAAAATCTCGTCGAGTGACGATGTCTCTCGTAGATATCCGGATCGTTAGCATAGTCAAGAGTTATATTAGCCCACCCCTCAAACTAAACGATATTGTAGTTTTGTATGTTCATCGCATAAAAAACACGCTTTGGGTTATAAACACTCTCGAATCTCTTGCTGAACCTCTAATTCTGATAGGTATCCTCTGGTTGATAAAACGACTGTAAAGGGGCCCATTTGAATGAGCCGACAGTAAAATCCGACTCATAAAATGCTCCGAACTGTGCAGGGTAGTAGTAACCGGAAGATGCTTCCAACACACTATATCCATATCCATATCTATATGAGTCATAGGTTGCCTATGGCTGCAAGTAATGGGATCCAGTATACGACTCGAAATTTAATACATCTACGAATCCTACTCCATGTGCGAGGTCATCTGCAACTGCATCGTATCCTCTTGAATGACCTTAAGGAGCCTATCTTCTATATACAATCGTATCCTCGCGGGCTCTACCAAATCGTGCACCATGGTCACTATCCTGTGTAGCATGAATAAACTAGGACTCACCAGTGAATCGAAGACTACCCTATGGTTGTCTCATAAACGGTGGTCTCATGTCCTCCACTCTCTTCATAGCCAGTAGATCTATGACCACCAAAACTGCTGCTCCTGGTCTCTGAATCTGAGGAGCTGGCTTCTCCTCCACACTCAATTGGGGTTGTAGGTGCTTTTTTATTTTTCTTTTTTGTGTGCTAAGCAACTGCCTGCTTACCCTTCGTGCCACTCGCTGACTAATTATCCTTCGTGCCACTCACTGTCTGCTTACTATTTATGCCCCTCTCTATCTAGCTATGTTGGGAGGATGTATGTCGCTCTCCTGACCAAGTCAACTGGATAACGTAGCGGTCTCGTCTAAGAAAATATCTTGGACAAAAAGTCAAGTGGTGATCGGCGTCCTAGTGACCCTTATGGCTGTGGTCGATCAGTAGGAAGGATGCATGGAATATTGCTCTCTTTCCATTACCCTATATTGATCCTAGCCTTGTTGGCTACGAAATTGGCCGGCCATGGAGGCAATCCTCACTCATCAAGCTTCGGCTTCTGCTATTAGCCCACAAGCCATCCGATCATAGGATCATCCTCATCATCAACGAAAGCACTATGGATCGAATTTATGTACTTTAGCTCCACTTCCTTCTAAATGCACTTCAGCCTCAATCTCGGATTGTGGGGGACATATACAAGGACATTGAGGCGCTTATATGTCAAACGGTTCGTCTGTTTATTATGGATGAGGGCAAAGGTGGACTATTTATACTCATAGCCACTCGAGAAGACCATCTGAGAGAGGATCCAGATAGCTAGCCGCTTAAGATTTTTCACAAACAAACCAAAATGAATCCACCATTTGACAGCAAAAATATTGAAAAAAATATATGTAAGATAGTATCATATTAGTAACTATCTAGCACCAGGTAAATATCCTCTTGATGTGTAATATACACGGATTCATAATTTTTTTACTTACGATAGCTGCCGAGACTCCAAACCTATTGATGCCCTCTCGAAATATTTTGGTATGTGAAAAAAAAATCGTATTGTAATATGTTAATAATTAAAGATACTAGTTAACTTACACATATCACTTAAGTTAATTTACCTCTTGTAGACATAGGCTCATAACTTCTGGATTAGGCTCCATCTTGTAAATCACATTATATAGAGCGGCTAGAAGTTCGTCATCTATTTCAATTCCGGCTATGGTGTACTGAAACCTTGGGTTCAAGTAGTATGTTGCAGATAAAGCTCGTTATTATTTTAATAAAATTGTATAAGTACAGGAGCAGTCAATTTTTAATAATCTTACTTACCTACTAGATACAAGTCTCTATCCATCTGGTAGTCCCACCGTTGCTTAATGATGTTGATGTACTCTTAGGCATATGTCGGATCTACCTCCTTGATCTGAATATTTGCCCTCTCCATCATATGATATAAGAAGCCCATCTAAGGGTACCTCTCGCTGTCTACGGCCTGAAGCACTTCATACAATGGTCTGATAGCCTTCACTATCTTCTCGGCCTGCTGCTAGAATGTCGGCCTCATCACCAAGTCCTCAACAACGCTCTCTTTAATGCCGGCCCTCGCAAATCTACTTTTCTACCACTCGGGATTGACAAACATCTGATGTAGAGCTGCTTTCTTCTCAAGAAGGCTATCAAGTGCTACGTAGTTGGTAGCAAACCATGTGACTCCTGATCTCAAGATCTCTCCCCTTGCATATCTCCACATCAGTGAAAGGACTCATATATGGTTATAAATATATCTGGTGATCGTTTGGGCTCTCTCCACTATCTGCTGTGCCATATTAATCTTCGCAATATCCATCAATATGAGGTCGATACAATGTGCAGCACATGAGGTCTAGAAAATATGTGGTAGCTTCTCCATCAAGATCTCCCCGATAGCCTTATATTGTGGCATATTATCAATGATGACCTGCACGACATTCTTCTTTCCTACCTAATCAATCATCTCCTCCATCAATTTAAGAATGTACATGGCATCGTGCACCTGATCGGAAGCATCAACTGACTTATGGAAGAAAATCTTCGTATCACAAAATGTTAAAAAGTTGTTAATACTCCGCCAGTAAACCTGGTCCAACCATCACACATCACCGTCAGTCTATATGTGGACCACTTACTCTTGTATAAGGCAATCCACTTCTCTAGCTTATCCTTATTATTGTCAAAAAGCTCACCCTAGATGTCCTTCAGTCCCGAAGAATCTATACTGGGGCTGGCAACTTATATTGAGGAAATGACAAACCTATAGTATGTATTATCTGCCACATTTTCTGGAATAGGGCTGAAGTCAAACTAGGATTTAATAGCTCACCACATATCTTTCTTCTTATCCTTCTTTAGCATTATGTCAACCCTCTACTGTCTCGAATCCTTGCTGGAAAAAAGGCATGTGGATCTAAATCATGGATGGTGGCTCCTGGTGGAATATTCTTGAATGACTTCTTTTTGCTACCAAAAGCCCCTATAATAGATGTAATATGGCCACTGTCTCTACTAACGACCTCCCTGACTGAGAAGGTTCTCCTAAACTTTGGATCTGCCATGCTGCTCATAGAACTAGAGCCCGAATCATAGCATGAGAGCTCAACTCAAGTCCTATACCTGGCCACCTCATCCTGGTGTCACTAATCATCAAAGCTTGCCTCAATGACAGTCTAGATCTATGCCTCCTCGTCATCTGGATCAGACGTCTACTTTGATTCCCTAAAATGATAAAAAGCTTGCTCTACCGCTCGGTGGTCCACCTCCGCCTTCATCTTGGCAACCCTCTCCATCGTTGCTTTGAAATCGGTGAAGTACTTCATCAGTTGTTGACCTCCTGTGGGCATTTCTGGCATATAGATACGTTAGAGTAACCAATAGCTAAGTACTGCTTCAACCTAATTACCCCTTCTTCCTTGAACTCTGTGTTGCACCAGTTGCACTTCCAATGGTGCCGACCCGAGAGTATTTGCCCATGATCTCAACCAATGTCACGCTTTAGCTCCTTTTTCTTTGATGATTCCATTCCTACAGGATTATCAAGTACATCATTTTATTAATTATTTAAAAATAGCAAAAAAATTTCATGATGAGATAATATTTTTTATCTTAGAAAATGCATCTGATTTATCTAATACATAATTCTAATTTTTTATATTTATTTACTTATATATTTTTAATAATTTTTAAATTAAAAATATGTTAAAATACCATAAATTCAGAAAAAATATATTTTCTACTTCAGAAAATACTTCTAAAATATGTATTACGTACTACTAATTTTTCATTATTTTTAGTGTTAATTGTATATTTTTAATTATTTTTAAATTAAAAAATAATTTTTAATTATAAATATTTTAAAAAATTAATTTCAACTCAGATTTATGTAGAATCCAACAATAAATGCTATATTTATTTTTTAAGTTCTATGGGCATGCAGCAAAGGCTACTTATTTTTTAATTTTTTTCAAATTTAGGCCTAGTCCACTATATGTATGATCGCATCAAAAATTGAACAAATAGACATCAAATTTTGCTGAAGCATAGCTTGCATACTTCTAAATACTCTTCTAATTTTATATTTTTTTTAAAATTATTTTTTTAAATTATTTTTTTATATTTTTTATTTTTTAATATCAAAATATATTTTTAATTTTTTAAAATTATATATAATGCAAAAATTAATATTTTTTATGTCATCATGTAGATCTTCCATTTGATATACAACATATCATAAAATCAAGCCCAAATCAAAAAATTTGGCATGATCTTTTCTTATTTTGTAAATTTTGGACAATTTTTTGAAGTCACAAAAAATAGAGAAAATGAGATAGAAGAAAGGAAACACACCTTATTTAAGTTTGGATCTTTCTTCAATCACACTGAATCGGTGTAATTTAGCCAATTGGGGGAAAGGGTGGAGCCGTTAAAGTGTATATGTTATAGAGAAGAAATGTCGGGAAGGCAACCAGGCCGACTCGGTGCGAACTGTCCAGTTCGCACCATGTTCAAACGAAAGCGAAGTTCGCACGATTCGCACCATGTTCGAACGAAAGCGGCTGGTTCACGACTAGTTTCAGCCGGTTCAATGTGGTTCCGACCGACAAAAGAAGAAAAGGGGGAGGGGGCCCAGTTCCGAACCGGATCAACTCAGTGCTAATCGTCCGGTTTGCACCAAGTTCAAACGGAAGCGGCCGGTTCAAGATCAGGTCCGGCCGGTTCGCGACTAGTTCCGGCCGGTTTGATCCAGTTCCGGCCATTTTTGGCCGGTTCGATTTGCACCAAGTTCAAATGAAAGCAGCCGATTCCGAACAGTTTGACTGGTTCGCGACTAGGTCTGGTCGATTCGCGATCAGGTCTGGCCAGTTCGATCCGGTTTTGGCCATTGCTGGCCGGTTCCAGTCAGTCTGAGCCAGTTCCGATTTTATTCGATGAACCGACCCGGTCCCTGACCCGGTCGGCATGGCATAGGCCGAACCGGATGGTTCTGCCTTGTTCGACCGACCTTGAATGGCTGTATCATATAAGTTAAAGCTAGACGCATCAAGTTTTTTTCACTTCATCAATAAATTCTAGCGGCTTTAAACCCTCCAGTTATTCACAAAAAAAAAAAAAACCCTTAACACTTGGTGCTTCGGTGCTTTCTACAACGCTGACTACCAGGTTCGGTTCACTGGTGACGTTAGTAGTTTTGGATTACCCAAGTCGAAAGCACAGATACTGGCTCAAGAAAAGAGCATCAACAATGTCCAATCTTTGAAAGGGGCACTTTCTGTAAGAATCCTCCATTTGCAGCAAAGCAAAATGAAGTCTATCGTTCTAGATGGGAGTCTTAAGACATTCTCATTTATTCAGTTTGTAAAGTGGACATTGTCTCCCGTGTTCCGAAGTCCCAAGGATGGTGCTAGAAGTTTGATCGCTAGTTAATGTCGTTGCATCATCAACCCGTGGTGCCTTACTAACAAGGTGCAGCAGGCAATTCTGAAATCATCCATCATGAGTAGGTGAGCTGCCATTGTACCAAAAACAAAAAAAAAAAAAAAAAGAGAGAACATGAGTGGCCTTTCAAAGGATCGAGCACACTGTCTGACAAACATCCGCAGAGGTTAGACGTATAAATGGGGGTAGGGGCGATCTGTTTCAAAGGAATTTGATTTCTTTTATAATTGAAGATTGTAGCACTTGCAAGTACAACCTTTCAGATAAATAAGAAATCAGGGATACATGAGAAACGCTACCATTTCTTCTGCACGACTCATCACTCTCATGTCACCTTTTGAAAGGTAGTTAAGAGTTTATGCCGATCTTGTCGTGGTTTGGAAAGACACTCATCGATTATAAATTTTGCATTTCTATCGAACAAATGACATTTTTTCAAACACCTTGGCAGAAATTTTGCTTAAATTTCAGTCTAACATTAAATATAGACGGGCAAATCTGAATAAAATCTGCAGTAGTTGCTGCTGCGCGCTATATGCTCCATTCTAGCACCCCATACGAACGCCACCTATTCTGAGTCAGAGTCTGTTGATAGCATCTGATATGCATCTTTTGGTTCAGAATCAGTGATGGATGGGGGCCTATCATGGTTTAAGCTGCTTGTGTTTTTACGTCTCCTGCTGGCTCCTCTACTGTTTGTTCCTTCATCCTGCCCAAAAAAGCAAGAAAGTTTGCTAGAATCTTCCAAGCAAAAACTAAAGAATTTTGAAGAAAAGCAATCTGACATGTATATAAGGACATTGATTCCATGCCAATCACCACTAAATAACAGAAGCAAACAAGCAAAGTACAAGACATGCTCTAAGACCTAAATCACACACCATATGCAGTACCTTCTTTACTCCACACAAATATGCTGTACCATACATATATAGCAATCCAGAGCACTAAATTCAGTCCTGTAAGTTGATCAAGGGTGATAGAAAAGAAAGGACCATAGAAGTCAGCCTGTTCCATGGAAATCTATGTTTCATACCTTGTTATTTTACCATCAATAATAGGGAAATAAGTCAAACCAAGTGAGGTAGCTCTTAGAATGAGCACAAAGAACAGTAAATCCCCATTTTCTAAGTACAGTTTATTCCCTGGAAGACCTCCAAATTCCTACACAGGACCATGTATTCTGTCACTACAAGCTTCTTGGAATCACTCTATACAATCATGATGCATAGATTCCATTAATAGCCTTGGATATTTTAAACCAACGCAAGATCCAAGTCACAAAGAACTTCTCTGAATGCAATCAAATACAAGCTCAATATAAAGCTAACAGACTATAAACCCTTACTCATCAAAAACAAGAGCCATGCTTCTGGAATTACCCCTCAGAATCACATGCTTACCCCTCAGAATCACATGCAAGTGCGGGCACATGCAATGTTGCCATTATGAAACACATGCTTAAGCCTTAAATAATTATACCAGGATAACTATCTTGTGTGTATTCTGTGTTGCTCTCTTGCCTTTCAAAGTCCCTCTTAAAATATTTTTTTATTTATGGGAATAAATCAACCTTAGAATTGAAAATTATGGATCAATCTAAATATCTCTTTTTGACAATGTCATGTATTTATAAAACATCTTGACCTATACCTTTGACAAAACTTTTTAATGTTATTACTTCTCATCGAGGAAGAAACAGAGAAAAATAGAGCCAAGTGAAACAGTAAGGTGAACGCATGTCCATGATATCAGTTGTTATTCTAATTTATCCTACTAAAAGTACGCAGCACATATAACAAAAATGTTCATGAGAGAAATAGCACCATATAATAATTTTAGTTGATCTCTCACCCTTTTAGTAGGTTGGGTTGTTTGACTGTTTTGCAGCCAAACCATACCCAAGGATATGCATGCACCTAACAGCAAGCCAGGACCAATTCTGGGGTCTCTCATGTAATCACCAATATAGAAAGCAATGCTCTGGATCTTCTCTTTTACAGCATTGCGAGCAGAAAGCATACCCTGGGTGCTCCTTGACCAGATTGGGTTGGCATCCTCAGGAATAAGATCTGGAGTCGATTGAGTCTGCACACAAGACGCAAATTAGTGATCTATATTGCTGCAAACAGTAGGAAGAGTCAATAAAACATTGGGTCATGTGAAACTTGTTTTATATGCTAAATCCAAATTGTTTTTCAGAGGAGATACTGCCTCAACAAAGCATGAAAGATACATAACATGACTAAGGTTTCTTCAACTGAACATGGCTAAATCACAAATAGGATTTACAAAGAAATTTCTTGGTAATTACAACTGTAGCTATGACAGATTTATGTTGTTTAATAAGAATATATAATAAAAAAAATATCTACACTAGCGGGACATTAACTAAATTGCAATGCTGTACAATGTATACTTTAAATTAATCAAAATAAATTTCAAGCATACTGCACTATGGGTTACAAATGCCATAAGGACAATTGCAGGCAAATTACTACGTGAAAAGACATTTAGTTTATAGGAATGCTATAATTACATGTTCACCACTCATGGCTAATGCCTTAGATATACCAGAACTTCAATTTCATGTATGTCTGGAAAGAGGGTGATGCAGTTGTTTTTGAAGAGAGGCTTTTATGGCCTAAAGGTGGGTGGAACGGGTACAAATCTCAGCATTATGAGCATCTTTATCACTGCCATGAGCAACAAAGGGCTGAGATTGCAACATCGGATGGCTACCGAGGCTTTTTAGGGTCCCACACTGCTACCATGAACAGCCATGCGACAAGAGGTCCCACAACTTCAACCAACATTGATTTGATTGCTAATCAGTTAGTTTATGGATTTCACCTTTTATAAGCAGTGTCTTCGTTTTATAGTAACAAAAAGGATTACCACAAACAGTGATGCACAACTAAAGTCTATTTTTTTTTACTTATTAGCTTGGTTCAATGGAGTTCTAGTATTATAGGAATCTGAGACGCAAAAATAGGAACAGTAGTTGGCTTTGTATATGGACCACATTAGGAATCCAACAGATTGTACATGGAATTCTGATAGAGATTGAAGACGAGGTCGGGTACAGCTGCCTTTTCCACTCTTCTCTTATTTCTTATTTCTTTTCCTGCTATTCTCCTTTTTTTTCCTTATATATTTCTGCTGCTAATCTTCTTCTATGATGGATTATTGCATTATAGATAAATCTCCTCATGTTATTAAATCTGATCTATTAAAATTTCATCATTCTCAATATCCTTGTCAAATTACCACCAGTATTTTCTTGACTATTGAATTATCGGATAGCTAGATTAGATTTCTGCTGTGCTCAGCCTTGATCTGATGCAGCAAATTTCCTTCACTTATTCTAATCTCCTTGAACCGATCTAATCTTGAGTTCACCTAGTTTGACATTCTTTTCAACTCTAGAAACCATGGTATGCCATACTGGCCCGAACCGGACGATACAGAGCATACCGTACAATACCGGTTCGGTATCAATATCCGATATGGATAGCGTACCGACACTCGGCATGCCAAAAAAATTTCATACCGTACCGTACCGACACTGTGCTAGTGTGGCACCGGTACGGAGAACCTTGCTAGAAACTCTTGCTTATGTTTTGAGACCTCCTAAAACCCTAGGGCTAACACTCTCATTCTTCCAAGGTTCGCCATACCACTGTGTACCGCCCTATACCAAGCATACCATACCATATAGGTACCGAATCGAGACTCAGTACTGGAGCATACCTGCTCTCGGTACATAAACTGACTCCCGTACAGGGTTTACCGACATTGTACCAAGATGGCATTGGTACGGAGTCCAATACTGAGACAACGAACCTTGCTTTCTCCACTATAATTAGAATCTAATTCAGATCTGCCTCATTTCTCAATCCTGGACAGCAAGCATCCAGAACTTTCAAAACATAAGAAACAAGGTGTCCTACATTTGTCTAGCATTAGAGCATCAAAAGATCCCCATGTACAAGAACCCATCCCCCCTCAGCAAATTCAGTTTCAACAGCCCGAAGAGCAGTGATCTGTTGATGTGCAGCAAGGAGCAAAGCTTGAAGCTGCTGATTTTTATTGAGAATTTATTTTGCTGGTACAAGCTAGAAGATGAAAGTTTTTTTTTTTTTTTTTTTGCAGAAAAAAACATTAAAAAGGACGGTTAAGTGTTTGGTGGATTAAATCCCCCACTAAACCTATTATGCAATTCTAGATCATGGAATGACATGACGACAGCTATTAGTCAGCACTTTGTCCCTCCAAATTATAACTAATGAGTCCATATCCAATTGACAAAGCCTTTACAAGGAAGCATGACAATGGAGGAGTTACAGCACTAAATTTTCTAGCCTAGAGACAAATCAGAGTTTCCTCGGAATGAATATGTC
Source organism: Phoenix dactylifera (assembly GCF_051530095.1). Classification (NCBI taxonomy): domain Eukaryota; kingdom Viridiplantae; phylum Streptophyta; class Magnoliopsida; order Arecales; family Arecaceae; genus Phoenix; species Phoenix dactylifera. Next base: position 18,946,251 of record NC_143194.1, read on the forward strand.
ATGATTGCAATGTATTGCCAAGGGCTGAACCTTCCATCTCATTAGGTCTGGCTACTAGCAGGTTATATACGATGGCTGATGCAGTTCAGGTGGCTTACCAGATAAAAGAACAGAGGGGAAAAAATAGCTATAAGGGCTTCCCCACAAAGTTACCTAAGGGCTTCTTCACAAAGTTACCTTAAGGGCTGACCATTCTATTGCAGGATGTCTCAAATTGGTTCTAATGCTTCTACTAATAGATCAATTATATCCTCCACTTCTTCTGGTACCTATAATGGTTCGGGCTCCAATTCTAAAGCGAGGGCTGAAATCCAGCTATACATGCAAAGGATTGATCATTTTTCAGCCTAATGCCGAAATCAATTGGTTACTTTTGCAGATAAATCAGCTGTTACCTGAACAACAGGCAAGAGAAGCTGTGGTGTTAGAGCCAGAACCAGAAAGTGACGATGATAAGAGTAAGAGCAATTGTGAGGAGATAGTACATCATTGTGTTATTCTTAAGCCATTGTTGATTACACATCTAGAAGGTTAAAATGAAAATTGGTGGACCAATATATCTCAGACTCGTGTGTGGTGTAGCAGACAGTTGTGCACAATGGTCATTGACTAGTGTGGTATTAGAGAATGCAGTTAACAAACTCAAATTAAAGACAGGCTCATCCAAGTCCTTGAAAAATAGCTTGGTTCAATAATCACAATCTCAAAGCAAGGGAAAGGTGTTTGGTCACCTATTCCATTGAAGAATTTGTTGATACAGTTCAATGTGACAGACTTCCTGTGAAGGTGCATCACCTCCTGTTGGGTAAGCCATGGTTTTTAATTGTGAAGTACGACATGATGGTTATGTGAGCACTAATTCTTTTCAGCATGGAGACTTATTAATGAAGCAAAGATGGCTTAAGATTCTCCAGTAACAAAGCTCAAAAAGACTGGGCACTTTTCTTCTTCAACGTGTGGCTTCATCAGGAAATGACATCTTAGGCACTTTTCTACTTCTAAAAATGAGAGAAGAAAGAAGAGAGAGAGAAGGGGGGGGGGGGGGGGGGGGTTAATGCAATTGCTAACAAATAGAAGCATTTATGGCCTCAAGGTGGAGGCAATGGGTACAAATCTCAGTGTTACAAGAATATTTATCACAATTATGAGCAAAGAAAGGCTGAGATTACAAGATTGGATGGCTATAGAGGTGTTTTACGACCCCACCCCACTACCATGAACAACCATGAGGCGAGAGGTTGCTGCAACTTCATCCAACGGCAACGAATCGATTGCTGATTAGGTAGTTTAAGTATGTTATCTTTATAAGGAATGCTTTAGTTAATTTATAGGAAAAAAGGGCCACTGTTTGGCATTGTTCATGCTACAGTACTGTAAACAGTGATGCCCAACTAGAGTTCTTTTTCCCCCCTTTATCAGCTTGGTTCAATAGAATCTTGATATTGTAGGAGTCTAAGACTCCAAAATGGGAAGGAATAGCAGCTGGCTTTATATGGATAGGCGTCCAACAGATTGTATGTGAAATTTTGAACGATATTTTAAGAAGAGGCCTGATATGGCTGTCTTTCCCTCTCTCTCTCCTCTTATTTCTTCCTATTTCTTCCACTTTCTGCTATTCTCTTTTTTTCTTGTATATTTCTGCTGCTATTCTTTTTCTTTGCTGGATTATTGCATTGTAGATTGATCTTTGCATGTTATTAACATCTGATATATCAAAAGTTCAAAATCATTCTCAATCAAGTTAATGCTGATATTTTCTCGACTATTGAATTATCGCATAGCTAGCTCAGATTTCTGTTGAGCTCAACCTTGATCAGATCCAGAAAACTTCCTTTTTACTTCTAATCTCCTTGAACAGGTCATGACCTTGAGTATACCTAGTCTGACATTCTTTTGAACCCTAGAAACCCATATTCATGGTTTTAAAAACCGGTACTGGAAAGCATGCCGGATTTTCAAAAAACTGGTATGGTACCAAATATTGACATACGATATGGGATTGCATCCTGTACTGACACGCTGTATCGGTGCCAGTTTTCTGCCGAAACGATACGGTGTTGCTCGTATCATCCTGTTCCACCAATTTTTAAAACCTTGCTCTTGCTTATGTTTTGAGACCTCCCAAAACTCTAGAGCTAACACACAAACTCTCTTTCCCCACTATAACTGGAACTGATTCATATCTCCCCTATTTCTCAATCCTAGATGGCAAGCATCCAGAAATTTCAAATCTTAAAAAATCTTTTCCTTTTTTTTTTCTGCCTGCCACCCCCTGTACAGAGCCCAATCCTAGTGTCCGCCATCAAAGGGATAGCAAAAAATTTATACTTATTAGATGACCCATAACAATGGTCTTTCATTGACCTCTCTTTTGACATTCTAGCCACCCAGAAAGAAGGCCACTAGGACTTGGGTCTGCCAGTTGGCACCCCTCTCCTTAATCCATTGACTAAGGAGAGGATCCGTATCCGAAACACAGAAAGGTGGTCTCTCATTATTATTCTAAAAAGAAAAATAGGAGGAAAAAAATCCAAATGAAAAAACATGAAGAGGATGTTTCTATTAGATGATCTAGGTATTTGAGCACATGATAAGTACAGATGATCGCTGTAGGTGAGAGACCGAATCCAAACTATGCAGTCAAAAGACCAGCTAACATGAATAGTCAGAATCACGAAAATTGACATAATCTGCTAATAGCTCTGCAACAAATTGATACAAAGAATATAATTACAAGTTTACAACTCAAACCACATACATAATTAAAAAGAATAAAATCCATCATTGTGACAACTACACGATAAGATGCCAAAATTTCTTCAGGAAAATATGTTATTAGCATGATGTCGACCGTTCATAAACCACTTACAGAATATGGAAGCTCTTTTGTGTCACCATCCTCAACAATCTCCAAGATCCAATTAACAATCTGCAAAAAAAGTCCAGAAGGGGACACTGGTTATTAACAGACTAACGGAGCAATTCAGCATAAAAGTTCTGCCTTGGTATCTGTAGCATGTTGTTATGCAGTTTAATCACTACTCAAGTGCACTATACACATTATGAAAATGAAGATTTGGTATCTATTTGAATTTGCCATAGCAATCAATGAAAGCCAACATATGATAAAAGGGTTAGAAGGGATTCAAAATCATGTCATCTTTATCCCCATTAATGGCCAGTTCATGTGAGTATCTAATCAATTAAATTTTAAAAAATACAAAATATGTAAACTTAGTAAAAGATGAGGATTACAGTCAGTGAACATGTTATAGTCAAAGAGGATAAGGTCACACTATATGAGCTCAAAAAAGGTGGAAATTATCTATCAAACAAAACCATAACCATAAACATCTACCCTTATCCCAACCATTTGGGGTCAACTTCGTAGATCCTTATTTGCCAATATATCCTGTTTAGGGCCATCTGTGATGATATTTCAAGCTTTTCTATATCTTTTCCCAGAACCTCCACCCACGTTACCTTAGGTCTCATCATCTTCAAAAGAATCTACAATACTACAACAAAGAAAAGGATGTTACAATAAGTAAAAGCACATACCTCATGAATGTCCTGTGAACCCTTGTACCTTGCCACGAGCTGGGAGGCAACATTAGCATTCTCCTCTGAAGGAGTGTCCCATATACTTTTTGGCCATTTCTTGACCTCAAGATTTGCTTCTGTTGAATTTCTTTTGTAGCGCACAATAAATAGCCGAGGCACATCAGTAAGATCTCCATACCTCCTCGGCCCACAAGTTTCATAGGCATCATCCGAAAAGAGGTAAAACAAACAGTATTTCTGCATTGAATATAGCAACATTTAGTCAAAAAGTATAAATGACAACAAGAACTGAAACATGTGCTTAACCTACTGAATTTATGCAAAACAAACCTTTAAATCTCCTGTGACTCACAAATGCAAAAACCATATTTATATCCCATGCATTTCTTCTTTCTTTAAGGGAAGAAGTGCATCTTCTCTGAACCAGAAAAACATACTATAAAATTGGGTTTGCTAATTAAGTTTATTATCGAAAGCAACCACATATACATACTAGAATAAGCAGGCCTACTCCAAAGCATGCATGGATGAAGTACATCATTTTTTTAAAAGAAATAGATAATAATGTAGTAATACATTCGATGGGTGAACCAAGTGGGTGGGTGAAAATGTATATATTTCTCTTTTTATCAGAAATGTATGTGAACATCAGAAGGTGCAAGAAGTGACTTCCATATGCCTAGTTAATAAATGTAATAATGGAAGACCAAGCCCCAAATGAAACTCAAGGTAAAGTAGACCCATATTTACAACATACAGAATGAACCCCCTCTCAAAGCACCCATAAACTAATCGAAAATACCCTCCACCTATTCCTCATTAGATATCATGAAACAGAACACAACCATTTTCTCAATCCCACCTGGCTCAGAATAGGTTAGTTCCCCTTGAAATAAATTACAGCATATTTTCTCCTCATCCAAGATATACTCCAAATCCTCTTCCAAACCAATGTGCATCAATATTAACTAGCAAGATGTGAAACAATTTCCGCCTCATAAAAAGAAAACATATTTGCCACGTGCCAAAATTTGCAGTTCCTCTCCAACACGCTACTCTAGGTAAATTAAGATTCAGAAACTAAATATTTCATGACCTTGTTTTGCAAATCACCCATATGCAACCTTCTTTGAGCATCTTCTCCACCAGCTCTTGTTAGTCCTCCTCCCCATCACTTCTGTTGTTGACTCTTTCTTCTACTAAAGATGAACCCTCAACTGAAATATTGAATTTCGCTCCTACTCTAAATCCAATACACACCCTCATAGTTCCACTCCCTCTCCTGTTGTTCATGTCACCATCAACAAGAAGTTGCTAACAAGTCTCCATTATCTATTGGTCCTCCGGGTACACCATCAACAAAAAGTTCTGCTGCTTCAACACTCCATCCAGGTACGACTGTACTATTCAAATCTACCATACACTCAATAGCATGATCTTATCATCTCTAATTGATTTTCTCTTAATTTAGGTCATATCTGCTGGCCATTACAAAAGTTTAGAGCTGCAAAGTCATCATAGGTTCCCATACATTCATGGGTGGCAAAAATGTCATCAAGGAAAGGCAGGTCAGCACATCCAAAGTTCCAAACTCAAAATCTCATCTCTTCCTCTCGTGAAGGTCCTTAGTATTTTGTCAGTAGGTGCAAGACTAAGACGTAGTTAAATGGTTCAATGCAGGACTGTAAAGCATGTTTAATGGTCCATTACTTCATACAGAGCAATTATATAAGGAGCAATGATCCTGTTGCAAATATGATCATCATTATTATTATCACAATTTCTCAATAATTCCTCTATCAAATGACAGAAAAACAGCCTTTCTTCACGATGATCTTCACACATGGTTCACAAGGAACCATTCTTGGTGTTGTACAACCATAAATAAAAGGGACGTCCTAGTACCCTCATGTACGGAGAGGCTGTTTTTGTGTTTTGAACCCATAACATCCAAATCATAGCAAAGCAACCTTACCATTGTGCCAAGGCCCGTCCTCTGTTGTGTAACCATAAATGAGTACCTAAAATTTCAGTTCGAGACATTTGGTCACAAATGATAGCAATTGACACAAAACGACCGTGTCATTTTAGCCCACTTTTGGAAGAAGGGGGTTTGATGGGGGGCAATTTCCCCCCACCTTTTAGAATTGTTCAGTAATATAGGATGAACTTTTGATCGATTATAAGGCTTCCCTCTATTATTCTGGAATTTATTATTAGGAGAGATATAGTTGTGGGGTTTTACCATAAGTGGCTAATTTAATAAAGCTGGATTAAATTCCTCTCTGTGATCAAGGAATTTGTTATCATATTTTTTTTTGACTTTCCTATCAACTATAAACATCAATGACCTAAATGATTAAGATTGAAAGAAGTTTAAGCAATTTAAGTAAAACTGCAACCCATTATTTTGAGTTGCCATCCCAGAATACAACCTTTTTCAACTCTTTGTACCCATCTCCTTTCCCGAATATTATAAGTTACTACAAAGTCAGATCTACAGGGTCTGAAGAAAGGAAGAGAAGAAGAAGAGAGAATAAAGGAAGACGAGAAGAGAGGGATCTTTTATAACAAAAGGCTCAAAAACTAAGACAAAGACCTTAGAAAATTTAATTGCCTTTCCTAACAAACATAGCTATGTGTTTCTTTTATTCATTTCTTTAGACTCTGAAATATATTATCACAATTTTCCATGTTTAAGTAGAAGGCCTTAGATATAAACGCCCCTATCATTATATACATAGGATATTTTTTTATTGGATTTGCCTAACTTATTCCTATTGTTATACACATTGCTTCCAGCATAGGATTAGTTATTCATGCTCAAATTGGTCAGCAAACTTGGGTGAGTTGGATCACAATCATGCTTTGACAATACAGGTAGAAATGATAACAAAGTAAGGTACGCATCCAGTACCACATCACCCTGAAGTGTCAAATGCATGTGGAGCTCAGTCATGCTCCTATACTGATAAAATAATTGTCATTTAGTTATAAATACAATCATGAAGTCCCTTCATATTGCAACTGAAATGTTTAAACATATTACTTTTATTTATTTTCTTTTCTTGTGAACTGGAAACATGACATTGTGCCTTTTTTGAATTACTAATTATTATAATTGGTCCACTCCCCCATGCCCAGCCATGCTGCAAAAAGGAAAAAACCAAGGCTCCCCCCTCCGAATTTTCATAATGAATATTGAGTTTGATTACATACAGAATAGTCCTCTAATATTATCGAATATACATATTAAATTGCTACCAGCACCATTGTGTAGGAAACTAGAATTCCACAAATAAACTAAACTATGTTTATTTATTGAAAACATGTCTATACACTGTAATAGAGAAATTAAAATTGTTTATAAATTATAATATAATTTTTTTGAATAAACTAGCAGAGTTTAGCATGCTATTTACAAATCTATCACAGAATCATGTGTTATATTGTGCTAGTGCATGCAAAGTGTTAAATATGATAAATGTACTGTGCCAGCTCGACTAACACAAGCATAATATACAATAATCTTTTCCACATGTTGATTGTGCATAGTACTAATGGGTCAGGCAGTCCTATTCAGTTGTTTTGAAGGATAACTGTAAATAGGAAACAATGAAAGGACTAGATTTTAGGAAGTACTTATGTAAGAAAACATTTCTTGGAGTCCTACAACAATCAAGTTATGATCATGTAATGTGTCACATGTTTGTATTAACTCCTGACTGCTGATAATCACTATGAGATCATTTATAGGTTGGATAAACTTCAACTAGAAAAGACCCAAATTAACCTGCATGTGCTTTTTGTTTTTCCAAATGCTGAAAACCTAATTATCAAAGATAGAATATTAAAAGTTTTCATATGATGAGGAAAATGAATTTGCTCACTTTTATATACCACTTAAGGAAAATAAGATTGTAAAAGGTCTAAAACGAAGGCTCACCTTTATGGAAGAATCCAAAATATTTAGAAAGATCCATCTAGAAATATTAAGGTGTAAAGAAAAATTAACCTAACTTTTTAAGTCACCTACCAAAGACTTAAGCACATATGGCTTTTTAGTTGTGAGGGTTTATATTTTTTTAAGAAACTCAGGGATGTTATTAGTGTTGCTAGCATAAATCCTTAAAAAAAATCTCTGAAGAGGAATTTGATAACATTCACAGAATAAATGCTTTTCAACTAGCAGTCAAAAATGATTTCTGCATCAAGTTTGAATAACTAGCTTCTGAATTATGCTTACATGAAGCTTGGATCCTAATTATATTTGGCAACTCTGTGCCACTTGGGACAATTCTTGTTGGATTCATAAAGTGACCTTGAATAGTCTGATGTTTATGGTTATGAATTTGTTACGTTGGTTCTAATGAAACAAAGTATATTGGACATCTCCAACAAGGAATAAAATAGAGACATGTTTGGGGGGAGGGGGTGCGCAGTTGCCCCACTTCACCCCCTTGGCTCTGTCCATGCAGCAAGGTTAGCATAGTTTTGAGTAGATTCTTTGAGTAAATTAAGTAGCAAGCTTGAGTTGTGGCTTTTCCCAGCATGCACAAACTTGAGTGCTACAAAGCAAATTCAATAATTCCACTGATATGAGAAGTTTCACGGACAAAATGATGATATTCAAGTGGGACAGACCTTCTGAAGTTCACCATCAAGCCATGTAAATGTCAGGCGATTCTCTTTTAATGCAGCAGCAGATGCTTGAACTGAAGAGTTAACTTTGTTGGCATTATCTGGATCAACAGCATCCATCAATACATTGCGGACCCTGCGCATGGTCTATAGTAATCTAAGATGCATGTGGTAAGTTAAAGCAAAGCATTAGACATAGCTTAAAAGCATATACTCCGTTGTTGATAAACCCCACTAAACAGAACATAATTGGGCCTTTAAAACACATATTGACCCTTCCAATATTATCAAATTACAATACAATCACTCGAAAGAGACTTACATCACGCATTTTACTTAGCTCATGGCTAGGGCGCCCCGCAACAATCACGCAATACCAGATCTTAGTGTCATTTCCAGCTCGAGAATAACCTCTTGCATCACAACCTAGCTCCATAGATGTCACACTCCTTAGTTGGGGAAGTTCTGGAAACCAAAGCAAAAGGTCATCACGTGAATTTATTTCACATGAAAAATATATGCAGATAATAACAAATGATACTCAATAATTTATTTTACTCTAAACCACCATCAGTTTCTTAAGATGTTAAGCATATAAAAAAATGAATAAAGATATACTGGAAATCTTATACAAGGTTTACTCAATCATTTCCGTATCTTACTTGTTAACAAGAATGTACATGTGAGTGCGAACATGCGCGTGCGCACATTAAACCCAAATTCCAGATTGCCACTCCATCAATAAGCTTTTGCATCGGAAATGTCTTCACACTGCTAAAAATATTCTCACCTCAAATAAAAATACCCAACTTAATCCATCTCCTAGTCTGCGCATTTCAGAGTTCAGATAGCACAAGCCCTTACCTTCCACTTACACTTTTGAATTTTGACAATTAGAAATCCACATTAAGAATTTACAACAATGAAAAGCTCATTCCTCACAACACAAGTATTGCATTACATTCTTGAACGGACAAGAAGTGCAATAAGGACTTCTAGCTTTTGCGAATATTGAAATGAGAGTGCCAAATGAAATAGCAAAGCGAATAACAGAAAAAACACCTATCAAAATAAATATGCCTTAAAGAACAAGCACACAAAAACATCACTAATTAGTTAATGGTCCACAACAATTGATATCACATTGTAATATTTAGCATTGCCTATTCAATTTCCAGCTGAAATAACCAAAATTAGCCACAGGTAATTTTCTCTGACAAAAAGAAAATGAAATATATATGCAATAAACCAATAATCATAAGGTGTTCCAAGTTTTCAAACACACCATACCTTGGTGTTTATTCTCTTCCATGATGGTTATAAACTCTGAGCTGTCTAGGCTTCCTGCAATAATAGGAATGGATGACTAGTCCTTCAGACAAAATGGAAGCCTACAGTTCCCAGGTAATGACATAAAAAGGTAAGAAAGAAACATACCATGGTACACAACAGGTTTTAAACCTGGATCCTTTAGAAATGCAATAGCAGGGGCTGATTCCACGCCAAATCTGATAATAGCAATAAAACCATTCATCATAACCTTATAGAGAATGATGACAAAATCTAACTGAGTCTGTTTTAGCAGGTACTTGATCATGAATCCATTAGGTCTGAGGTAACAACTAATAAGAAAAGAAGACCTATCAGAATTTTTTAAAAAAAGTCATATTGTTTACTAAGAAATTTAAATTGCAAACAGAGAGTAAGGCAGTTGGGCCATTAGTTTACCAGGCAATATATAGGCAATAATTGCCTATAACTGTTTTAAGGCCAAGAAAACCCTTAAAAATAAGTGATATCCATATGACAGCCTCAAAATTGTGATAATAATCTACAAAAACATAATTATGAAACAAGAGATATTATTATTGAATGTCAAATTGCCAACGAAACCATAATGATGAAAAGTGAAGGCAGGTTGAAAAAAGATTTCCATTATAAAACATGGTACACTAAACAAATGACACCATCAATTAAATAGTCCTGGAAAGATTTTGTCAAACCATATGTTTTCTTTTATGGAAACCCCTTATACTTTCTTATAATACAATAACATCCATTATTGAATTCACCAATTATTTGTTCTAGGCTTCCCATGGTCACATGGCTGCTATATGCCAAGAATGAAGGCAGTGATGTTGAAAGAGGCGAGCGTGACAGGAGAGGGTGACCTGGACTGGTAAGAGACCTAAAGAGTGTTAAAGGCATTAATGGTAGGAGAGAAGAAGGCAACACTTAGTGAAGAAGGCAAGGAGGACATAAAGGAACAAAGCAGTTCACATCTTGGTGAATTCAAGATTTAGGATCAGGTTGCCCTTGACTCAAGAAAGAGGAACTTTGAACAAGTGTTTTTTAAGACTGGGGAAATTGGTGATAAATGATGGATAGAGAACAAGAATTTAAATCTCATCCATACCAGCCAGATGCTAGTACAACTGGGCTGCCCTGTCTGGATCATGCCAGAGTTGATCATGAGAAAACACAGTCCAGGACCGATCATACTGTCAACTACTGACCAAGATGCCTTCAGACCCCCTTTCTGGGTTTTCTTCAATGCTGGAAGATAGGAACAACTCAGGTGAAGTAGACTACTAACACACAGCCAAATAAACTACTACATATAAACTCTTTTACTTAAACATCATTTATGCAAATGTTGTCTTACTTAAGATATTACATGTAAACAAGGAAAACCTTATACTTGAGTAAAATAATAATCCTCAAAAATTCAAATTTCTTAAGAATAAAAAATGGTTCTCAACTTTAGTTCGATTTCAAATTTTTGGGGTTCGGTCAGAGTTTCAACTTTTAAATCTTAAGTTATTTCTCAAACTCTAAAGATTTGTGAATTTTGATTTGACACAAAAATTGCTAAAAACCAAAACCACAAAGAAAAGTCAAATATTTTGGTCTACAAAGCATCTCACCTAAAATGATACTAAATACAAGGTTCCCCGTACTGGATCCGGTAGGCGTACCAGTCGCCTACCAGACCGATATGGTTCCAATAGGCGTACCGGTCGCCTACCGGACCGATACGGTTCCGGTTCGTACCGGAACCAGCCGGTACGAAGCGGCCAGCTCTTCCTCGTCGAAGCCAGGGAAGAAGAAGAGAACGAGAGAGAGCGCGGGAAAGAGAGGGAGGGAGGAGACTGTGGCTGCCATCAGATAGCCGCGGAGGGGCGGCGGAGCCTGCGGTGGGGGAGGGAAACCCGCGGGGGCGCGGCGGAGGCCGCGGCTTTTTAATTTGGAGATTTTTAAGTGAAGTCGGCACCCAATTTGCCGACTTCACTTAAAATCCCTAAATTAAAAAGCCGCAGCCGCGTCCCCTATTTCGAAAGAGGGGTTATGTAATTGCAAGTTTTTTCAAGTTATGTATTAAATAAAATTAGCACTAAAAAAAAGCTTCCGTACACATCAAATAGGATGAATAGGGCATTTAAATCAACACAGTTTATGCAAAAATATAGAATTAAAACAATAAAACATACGAAAAAAGACTAACGTACGAAATTGGATGCCAAACTAGGCCCTAACAAGAGACTGTCACAGACTCACAGTCATACCAAAGTATGTCTCTTTTTTGATACAATATGCTATATGATGCATACATATTGGCCGGCCATGACATAACCCCATATCTCGACATTTGAATCCTTGCTGGAGAGAGACCACCCGATGGATCTTCATGTGATTTGTGGTTCTATACCAGTGCATGGTGCACCTTCTCACTTCATAGTATTAGGGTCATCATAATGGAAATGGACATGTACAATTGCAGGGCATATTTGAAGCAAAAAGAGGCAAAAAAAAGCCACATTTTTAAGTTGCTAAAGACCAAAACTTCTATCATTCCCGAAAAATGTCATTACTTGAATCAGAAGAGTGGAATAGAATAGCTTTATATTTAGCATGTAAAAGCAAATAAAATGGAGGGAATGAAAATTGATAATAAGATATTGGCAGGCAAGAAAGAATTAATTGCAAAAAACAAACCAACAAAATGAAGGGAGTAGTTAGAATCACTAAGCACACATAACCACATCAATAATTAGACAAAATTCAATAGACCATTCTCCAAGGCAATCCATCCAGTAAAAGCCTTGCATCCATGTACACGTCCATTAACACACCCAACCATGCATGCGTGCAAACAAGGACATGCGTATATGCTACATTGGTTTGTTAAATAAAAATGACCTATTGAAGACCACCTAGTGCTTGCTCGGATGTAACATCCCCTGTCATTTCGGCAAGGGGTTGGGGCTTTAATTCGGGTTGGAGTCTACCCTCAAGGGAGGGGTGGGTGGGTATAGGGTAAAAGGTGAGGATTAGCCCCTCCTAGTCTCAAAGATGAATGATTGAAGAGAATATTCATCAACCGTGGCATGATGCATCCTGAAATGCTCATTTGTGATGCATAATTGTTTATAGTTTAGTCAAATGAATAAAAATTCAAATGGCATGGAATTGAAAGCACATACGAGTTCCACCAAATGGAAGAATCCTCTTCTCTCCATAAAACGAATGCAAAAGATGCATAAGTCCAATAATCTTTGGCAGCTTGGCGCAAGAATGGAGCAGCACGTTCTCCAGTTTTTGAGAAGCAAATAACTTTGACCTATCAATTTATGCAGTAAATCCAACAAGTTGATAGGATCACAAAATGAGAACAAAGGGATATAGATGATCATACGAAAAAATACAAATGTTTATCCTAATAGGAAGGAGAACAACCTTGAACAACTACTATATTGTCTCAATTGCATGATTGTTAAATTCTTACATATGTTGAAATTTAAAATTGATGACATCATATTAGAATAACATAAGGGCGGAAATGCTAGATTCACCTTTTAATCCTCTAAGATTTTCAGATAGCCATTTATTATAGGAGATCGTTGGCCAGCTATATTAGTCATTGGATATTATCTCTCTTCATCTGTAAGGTGATTTCCTCCCTTCTTGAAGCAAAGCAAAACCATTTTGCGATCCTCGGGAAGCAAGTGTTTGAGTCAATACAATGTAAAACAACACAGAATTATCACAAATCTATTGGGTTCCAGCTGATGGAAGGATTGCAATAAGGTAATTATTACAAGATTAGACAAAACCAGTAGTTGGGTTCTAACAATCATAGAATCATTTTGGGTCCAAATAGGGGCTTCCATTAGAAAATTAATCACTAGTCTAACTACAAGACACTGCTGGTCGACACCATCAGCATCACCACCCATCTTACTTCATTCATTCTCTAATTCGCATTTTTCAGTGAGTCTCCCCATCATCTCCCAATTAACAACTTAATCTGGACACATCTTTCCACCACTCACCAAGTGGGTCATTCCTTTCTCTTTGTAGATGCACTTAATCTTGGTGTGCGATAAAGTCCAGAGAATACTATACCTCTGCAAACCCTCAATGTTTTTCTCAGTGTGTCCCTATAATGACAAGATGATATCATCTCCTTCATGGTATGATGCAGCATATAGGTCTTTTTATGTCATTCAAACTTATCCAGCAAACTCACACCAGAATAAGACATGTTTGGTATCATTTGTTCCTCAAAATGACAAAACGTATGAGACAAGCAGGATCCCAAGCTCATCAAAATTTGAACATCCATTATCAGGTCAACTTATTGTGCACCAAATTCCAAAAAAAAATTTATAAAAGCCTGAGTTTCATTTGCCAACTTGTTGCACGATGCGACCAACATTTTCCTTCCTCAACTTCCTACTATGTTCTCTCAAAAGGTATCAAGAATTCTACGCCAAGCCACTCAGTATTGAGTAATGCCAGCCCCTATCAACCCATGCCAATTGAGCATACCATAGGTTGATAAATTCACATACTATCAACTGCCGAGTCAAAAGGGTTCCTAACCCCATTTATCTTTTGTTTATACAAATTTTAAGAGAGCAGAAGGGTTGCAGAGGAGTGGAGAACTGAGGTTGAGAAAGAACCATGAATAATGTGTTGTAATCAAGTACGTTAAGAAATATGGATAACCACATATTATGTCACTAGTGTTGCAATTTGCATAAACAAGGCTAATCTTGATATTTTATCAGACGATCTATTGATAACTTTTTATACCATCTGTTCTACGGACGATTACTTCTTATTAAAAACTGACATCAAATCAATGTTAGCATATGGTGAGGATCAAGATCCGCAATCTCGATACCAAGTACCGTATTGGTACATTACTAGTTTGGCACAATATGGGTCAGTATGGCACGGTATGCACCCTATGCTGAAACAGCTCTCGAACCATTTTTCTCACTTTTTATCACAATAAGGATCGATACACCTCGGTACGATTGGTACGCACCTTGACATGCCTTGATACATCTCGATACAGGACAGTACGAGGCCTGTACCAACTCAAATACGAGTTTCGTACTGGTTCCAACCTGATAACGTATGTTATGCCTCGTATCGAGTACTTGGGGTGGTATGGAATTCTATTTTTAGGACGTCAAATTAGTTTAAAAAACACGGCACAATATTCCAGATGCATACATATTCTCACCATGTATGAACAACTATCAACTAAACTGAAAACAAGTGATATATAAAGAATTAAACATCAAAAGAAAAAATATAAAAGCTCCACGCCAATGAAAAAGTGCATCTGGTGCCATATAGCTTGTTCCTAGCATGTATCAACATGTGCTACGCCTACTATACACTATGACAAAAATGCTTAAACATGAATAGATATTTTTTTCCAGTGACAGAGATTTACCCATGGGTCCATTCTCGCTATTACCTACCCTCCTCGTTGGCCAACTTGACTTCTAGCTTAATGTGCTATAGAGAAGCAAGGTTCGCTGTCTCGATATCCGACCCTATATCGATACCATCTTATTACGGTGTTGATATGCAATACGGTATGAAACGGCGAGACTTACCAAGTGTCAATACAGTACGAGACTACACCGATACGGTACAGTACATCCGATATGATATAGTACGAACTGGTACGACAAACTTTGCTATAGATCACCCTACCGAACACTTGGCACATGCATTTTGATTCCATTATTTTTTTTGATGAGATTTTTTATTCCATTATTGGTCTAAAGCCAATTACCTATGCTAAATTAGATGGCTCTAAGGATCCTCCAACGGATTTATAGCAAATAGATTGTTGACAAAAAACAACATAACCAAAGATCCTCAAATACAACCCAAGTTTGCTCCTTAGAACTACAGGTGTCTTCCTTAGCAATTTAATTAATATGCCCATGTTTATAATACTTTAGAGAGAAAAAAAACCCTGATCTTTGTTCAAGCGCATCCTTGAAAAAACGGCAAAGAAGTTTCATTCTCAAATTCTTGCCACATTTGGCAGCCAAATCATTGAAACTTGGCTCAAGATTCGTCGTCTCCGCACCGGATCCTGTACTAATATCATCCTATCACAATGTTGGTAAACCCGGTACAAGGGCTGGTTGGGCGTACCACAAGTCGGTGCACCCTCTATACCGCAAATTGGTACTGGTACGGTATAGTACGGTCGATACGCACCAGTACCAACCAGTACGGCAAACCTTACTTTGGCTTTTCATCCTTAAGCCACCAAGGGGAATACTGAACTATCTCGAAACTCCACCATTGGTCTGATCTTCAAGACATCTAATTCCCAATATAGATTTCTCCTAGACTTAATTTGGACATCAACAACACAAGTTTAGCAAAATTATTTGACAGCACAAGCAACAGTGGATGTTTAAGAGCTTCTTCAAAGTTGTTGTAGGTCTATGAGTGGTGGTGCTTCAGAATACGGTCATCTTTACATCTCAGCGAGCCTTAGAAGTTACAAGTCTTATTGAGTTACTATCAAGTCAAGCAACAAGAAAGAAAAGCATTCAATTAAACTATCAAGTCAAGCAACAACTACACAAAGTTGCAAGAGAAGCCATAGGACAACAAGGTGTGGTTCATCCACCTAATCATTATGCTTGGGAGTTGGGATCCCACTATGTAGTATGAGGATGAAATTCTAATAGAGTTTCCCCCATTTTGTATTAAATGACTAAGATCCAAGACACCTCGGTTAGGTCCTCTGCATAGAAATGGACAACTTCCAACATAGCCAACATATACATTGTTTCGCTGCTGTCTTTAACGCAATCAGCTCTCATATCTCAAACTTCATTAAAGACGGCAATGAAAAAGGATCAGGGTCCTAAATTTCCAAAGCTGTTAATCCCCTTAATGCTTACAAAGTAGAAAATTATAATTCCATTGGCACAGCCTCCTGGTGGTTAGAAATTGTTGAACCTCTAAAGAGAAAGTCTCCTCAACAATGAGCCAGTTGTTTCGAAATCAAGTGTGGGGATGCAGATCAGACCGGGGAGATTCCTCTGGGTGCATATCATTCACCATGAGATTCCTCTGGGTGCATACTGTGCAACATACAGCTCCATCTCTTTAGGGCCCATGATGACCTTAGGAAAAATTATATGTTTTATCTGTCCAAAGCAACTCGAGACCACCTGAAAAAGTCTTCCCCAAATAGCTATTTCCACTGGCTAGTATGAGGCAAAAATTGCGTGCATCAATAAACAAAACTGGACCTCGTTAATACTAATCCAACTGTTCTTTGATATTGTACAACATTGAGTATTTAGTGATTTATCTCAATAATGTGAATAGGATAACTTTTAACATATAAATAATAGCTACAACATGAGAGAGGAAAATCAGAGAAATAATAATTTAGTGCCTTATGTTTCTATCTAAACATCACCAAGCCATCTGAACATGCATTACCCAAATAGCTATATTTAGTAGCTATTATGAGGCAAAGTCTATATGCAGTCAATAGATAAAGGCGAATCACATTAATATTTAATAGAATTTTTCATTGATACTAAACAATATGAACTGCCCATTTGGTTTGTCCCAGTAATGTCAGTGAAACAATTTTTTTAGGAACATAAAGATAGTTACAGTATTAGAAACCTAAATAAGCAGTAATTCAATACCTTATGTTGACCAATCTTCGCCATGAATTTGGGAGCCTGAAATTGAAATATTGCTTCACATTACAACATATGGTTATTATCGAAATCAAATTCCAACAAAGATTGAGGAAAAGACCAGTCAATAGACCAGTCCAACCTCATATCCCACAAATTATATGTAACAGGTATTGTATACAGTTCAAATGTTTTTGCTTCATCACTTATTCCTCCATCAATGTAACCAGTAAACCTCCTCTTATACAAACATTTCTGTCTTCTTTTTAAAAGGAAGATGGGCAGTACCTGACAGATCCTTTCATTTGGTAAAATCAAAGTGGTACATACAGGACCTAAACATCAGCACCTAAAAGCCTCAAAATAAAGCAGCATAAAACTGAAAAAAGGTACATTCCAAATATCGATAAAAGGACAGACTACAAGAAAAATAAAACATGAAAAGAAAGCAGAGGACAGTGGCCAAAAACCCATGAAAAGCATGCTCAGCAGAGGTAGGAGCAGAGCAGTTACCATGTATAAAACTAACTGAAATTGAAAGGAAGTGCTGTCAACCCAATGTGGATCACAGATAGCTAATAGTTAGTAGACACCAAATGTACTTCATTTTGTGTACACGAGACAGATTTTTACCTTCTATGTATTAAATTTAAAAAGATAGCTTTTGAACCTACACAGAAAACACTCCATGGGCAGAGAGCTGGCCGACATGGAAACTTGCAGAGGTTATTATGACTTCTCTTTAAGAGGCTCTCATGAAGATGTAGTTATTTGGTAAAACTAACAGATCAAGAACACTAAAATCTAAATATTTCCATGAAAAGATTGATGAACTCAAATTATTTTGTGCAAGCTTCAAGAATCAGATAGCAAAAATCTGATTGCAATGTAAGTGTTCATGTGCATGGAAGATTGTTAAGAGTGACACCAGATTCAAAAGATATGCATGTATGTAATATCTGTGCACTGTGTATATACAGTTGTGTATCTGCATGTACACCTGCACTCAGTAATCTGAGTGCTGGCCAACATGAGAACTTGTACAAAGGTTACTATGGTTTATCTTGGAGAGAGGCTTTTGGTGAAGATGTTGCCATATGGTAACTAATGGATGAACTCTAAGATCTTAAACTTTTCACTAAAAAAATGGCGATGGAACTCAAATATGTTTTGCAAGCTTCAACAACCAAATTGCAGAAATTTGATTCTTAATGTTGATGGACGATTGTGAAGTGATGGACCAAATTCAGATTAAGAGACAAACAACAGGCTATCCTACAGCTTTAGCAACCAGACATCATAAACATTTTCAACTCTTGAGATGTCATGGTTGCCAGAGCACCAAAACTAAGAATGATCCAAGATACAGATGAATCGAATCATAGAGCGCAAATGTCGGGGTCTCCAACCCAATCAACCTCTCTATATCCTAGATGATTGGTACAGCAAAAAAGATCATGATGTTCATGAATAATTCAGATCTATTTGACTGCTAAAGATGCAAACTCCATGATGGATGAAAATAGCAAGATACTTGGTAAACAGAAAAATTTTCAGGCCAAGTGAATCTGAGATGTTGTATGTGGCTATATGCAAACTAGACTTCTACAGATGCAATGATTTGGAAGGGATACCATCATAAGGTGACGGTTACAAACAACAGGCAAAGAAACCAAGATGATGTCTTGCATCCTGGAAAATATTAGCCTAATGGAAATATACAAAATTAAAAAAAAACACAGAATGCAATCTCAGAACCACCCCTTTCAACGAAAAGAAAATGCCATGACCATGACCACGAGCCTTGTCCAAACTATTTAAGGTCAGCTGATGTGGAAAAATACATTTTCATTTATTCACCAAAGAAAATTATCAGGGATTGATTGAATAATTAGAACAAAAATCTCATGAATTACCAAAGCTTCCTTTGAATAGTAATATATGCGAGGTAAACCAAGTATATTTGTTGCCATCCAATCAACAATTTCATATACTGAGAGTTCTCCTTGGTACCTAGCAACAAAAACATATCAAGTTTTTGATTAAGCTGAATAATTAGGCATAATTCAGACATGGCATAAACATAACAACACCCATTTTCTAAAGTCACAACTGAGGCCAAGGTCCACTGAACCAATACCGATAGGCATACTGGTGGCCTACCAAACCGGTTCGATACCGGTTCGGATCGGTGCCTTTTTGATCTGCCGCCCAACGCGCGCCCGTGCAATTCCCAGCGCCCGCGGGTGTGCATACAGGTGGGAACCGGTCCGGTTCGCACCAGTACGCCTCTATACTACTCGATTTCGGCCCCAAAGGGGCCGAAACCATTTTCCACCACCGTACCATACCGGTCAGGAACCGAACCAATCCGGTATGGGCCGGTTCAGCATACCATGTCTGAGGCACTATAACCATTAGTCTATTACCATGTTAATTTTGTTCAACTTAGAAAAAATATTAGACTCAACTAACCTCACATAACAGTCTGTGCTTCTACAGTCAGGTGGAAACGCAACAAGGGCAGGTAGACCTGCATACATCACTAACATTATTAAATTATTACCAACAATTAACATAAATTTGAGACTGTCATTTAACGACAAAATTAAGGCTAAATAGCAAAATTCATGATCAACAAACTGCCATCAACATAATGAAGTGTACATCATAATACAGAATATCTATTCACAAAATGTCATGCTGCCCAAAAGATTAAGTTTTGGGATGCACTTCTTATTGATGTAGTTAATTGGACGTACTCCTTCCTCAAGAGAAGAGGATTTTGAAAGCACAATTTTCTTTAGAATACTCACAAGGGAAATCAAGCAAAGTGGGTAAGAGAGAATGATTGAAGAGAAATGATCTACCTCTCAAAATCATCTTTCTGAAACGCAATATTCTCTTCTTGATGTTCTCAGACAGTAGATCTATTCATGTATCCTGCAGTTTACATTTATTTGATGTTTTTCTAAAGTAACAGCTTATTACTTTATCCAAAGTTTGCCATACCAGACGATACCCTACCGCACCGGGCATACTGCACCATACCGGTACCTAACCAGTACGCAGTCTCATACAATACGGGTATTCGGTATGCCTCACCGTCTCGTACCATACCGTATACCGACACTGTAATAGGATGGTACTAATACGAAAGCCGATATGGAGACAGTGAACCATTTATCTATTTAAATTTATTAGTTTCATGCAATGTTCCATGATCTTTAAAGTTGAAACCCTGAAACATGTATTTTGGAACCCCTAAAAACATTTACAAAAAAAAGTCAAAACAAATAACATAAAGCCACTTAGACTTCATCACCTTGGGAAAACTAAAAAAACCAAAAAAAATAAAAAAAATGAATTTGGGTGTACTTATACCAGATCGGCACGGTCTAACATACGGCGTGTTGGTATAGGACCATATCGGTATCATTCCTACCCAATACTTGGCTGGTATGGTGCACTTTAATGGAGTACCATTTATCAAAAATCCTAGAGGAACTGAACAGAAAGAAACAAATATACTTCTGAAATTTGCTTTTATTCTAATAGAGACACACTTCTAAGATACAAGAAATGATTACCAGTAAACCACAAATATGTTTATTTCAAACATGCTGATTATAAATTGAAGTACTTTTAATATTTACCAGCAATTCTTTCTAGGTCTTAAGAGGAGAACTATTATTAATTGCAACAAAGAAAAACTGTCAATAAGATGCACTTGTGACTTTTATAGACAAACATTTCTAGGTTGCAAGGGTTGTATGCCAGATTTATGTTCAAATACAAACAAACCAAAATTAAACTGAATAAGATGCATTTTATTATTTTTTTAGTCATCATCTCTTGGCAGAACCTAACATCGATAAATTCGGCACACAATGTAAATCCATGCCTGGATGGAGTAATGTTTCTAAAAAGAATTCAGGAAGAAAATGATTTGTTTTTATATACAGTATGTTATCAACATCTTCACAATGTCATAAATATCACAGAGTCATCTGACAAGCAAAAATAAATCTGAAAACAATCCATTTTCCTCATGCTAATCGTAGTGGCTGGCAGGTCCGATATGTAGGAAAGCAGACAGCCACCAGAACCCTAAAGATCCTAAAAGACCACCAACCTAAGATCAATAATCATAAAATGTAATTTAATAGCATCATCTTCCATGAAACAACTCAAACTTTGCACATGCAGATCACAAACTGTTTCATAAATACCAACAATAGCAATTGGAGATGCATATTAAGAAAAAGGTGTGATCATTCTAAAAAAATTCTTTAAATTGTATATTAGGTTTATTATTTCTGTTTAGGTTCAACCAAGAGACCATTTTAACTTTTAAGTAAATCATTATTAATGAGTTTTATGCAAATACATTTGGCTATATGAATCATACTAAAAGCTCGAACTAGCAAATGTCAAATGTGTTCATCGCAGTCTCTAGCCACCTTTTACAATTGATAAACTATTTACCATGTCAGTTTAGGACAAGCAGAAAGTAACAAAGTATTGCATTAAAAATGCTCTCAAATCAAACAGAATAAGATATCTCGTTGTATTGTTCTTTATTTTAATGAAAAAAATTAAAAGCAGGCACCACTCATCATGTTGTGCACGAAATGAAGCTCCTATTAACAATCTCATGGTACTAATATTCATTTTGAGGCTTAATCATGAGATGCATCATTGCATGAAAAGTAACTTTCTGTTTGGGCGTCTCAAGTTGCACTCGATTATGTCCCTTGGTATTTTATTTGGGTGCTTATTTTAAGTTCCCTTGAAACAAATATAGAACTAATACTGAAATTACAGTTAATACATTACCATTTCGAAAAAATGGCTGCCTGGTATACTTCTTATCAGCAAGGTAAGCAGCCACCTGAACATCACCAAGTTCCACCATACCAGTTTCAGCAACCCCTTCCAGTAAATTAGCTGCATATCCAGAAGGACCAAATAAAATGGAGACCACTAATCAACTGCAGATGAATTATGGAAATATGGACTATAATAGAGAAAATACATATAAACAAGCACAGCAAAGTAAGATAAATTGAAAAACCATCCAATACTTTGTGTCAATGCACCAATTTGGAGGCAATTTGACTTTCACAAGTGAGAAAGGGAAATTGGGAAGTTGAAAGGAAAGATAGCACGACTCATATAAAAGCTAGTCATCAGTTAAACTTTAAACTAGTGTGACATTTTAACTTGCCTAAGTTATTTGATATATAGTTCACTAATATAAGATCTAAAATGTAGAATCATATACTCATATCCTTTCTACAGCTCTTCAGGGAATTCTTGCTATGATCTTCAAAAGTAATCCCCATTATATGTGACTACCAAATCTGAGTTTAGGATGATCAGGTGTGGACTCTGGTGAAAAGATGGAGGCAAAATTACCAGCTTAGCCATAACTAATAGTCTAATTCGATGTTTGTCAGATCCTGATTAATCAACTTCAACCAGCCAACCAACTTAGCATCCTTTCCAACTGACAACAATGGTTAAGTCAGAAATGCCAGTTCAAATCAACAAAGCTACAGATTGGATTGTCTATTTGCAGTTTCCTATCAAAAATAAAATGACAAACACTTGATTTTAGGTTACTTTACAAATCATTTAGAAGTTGAACAAAACCTATTATTTCTAATTTTTCTAAAGGATGCATCTCAAAAACCTCTGATTAGCCAATAACAACACCAATGATTCTAATATTCAAGCATATCAATATTCTGATTAAGAGTTGGTTTGAAACATTTCCATTCTATGGAATCTCTCAATTTGGATCACTTTAAGTGCCTTTCATTTCAAGAACTGTGATTTCTAAAATCAATACAAGTTGTATTTCACAAGTAGGTATGCATGTCATAACTTTACATAGTATATAAACAGCTCACTTAGATGCTGAAAATCATGGGACATTACTACTGATGACCGTATGCTTAAAGAGTGTATAATGGCACTTCCTTTGTTAGTTAACTGCCAATTAACTATTTTAAGATAGAGAAACAAAGCAAGCCCATCTTACAAAATGGACTTCTATATCAGCTGGCACTAGGGTCGGCGAAACCGTCCCAAACCAGGCGGTTCCAGTCGTACCGAGCCGTCTTGATTGCGGACCAGAACGGTTCCGGCAACAGAAACAAAATCCATTGCCAGAAGGGGAGAAGGAAAAAAAAAAAAGAGAAAAAGAGAGAGCGAGCAGGGGAGGGAGGGAGAGGGAGAGGGAGGGAGGCCGGCGGAGGGCCTTCAGAGGCCGGCGCCCGAGCAAGAGGCGGAGGTTGCAACCGAGTCTCTTGTTTCGTTCGAAACAGGGATCCGGCCGCTAAAAAATTTTGCAATTTTTAAATAAAGTCAGCTAGCCTCCCTCCCTCTCCCCCCTTCTCTCTCTCTTTTCCTCTCTCCTGTTCGCCCTCTCTCCTGCCTCCTCTACTGGGTTGGTACCGGCCCGACACAACACAACACAGGCCCGTATCGACCCGTGCCACTGGGCAATCAGTCTGATGCCCAATACCGGCATCAGACCATGGCTGGCACTATTATTAAGTCTTAAGGAGAAAATTTGAAAGAGATGTGGCACAACTCTTTTGGAATTTTTAAAGTCAAAAGGTACGGCAGGAATTTTAGTTAACAAGTATTTATGGAGTTCCCCCATTTTTCATCCTTTTGTCTAGATGTTAAGTTTGTTGAGCCCTACCTTGTATCATACAAATAACAATACAAATAGCTAGGGTCCCCCATCCTGCAAAAAAAAAAAAAGCAACATCGTGCAGGTTGCTCGGAGAACAAGAGCAAATTGATGTACACCCTTTGTATTCAGGCATACTATTTCAGGTGTTGCATATGACTACAAGCCCAGATGAATAATGGGGGTGTAGAGGCTAATCAAAAGAAGATCACTAAACTCCCTATTAGATGAAATCAAAATAGGGTGCAACATCAAGGCTGCATTTGGAAGCGGAATACAATTATTAAAATAATTTGTTTCTAATTATCTGTATTCTAGTTACCCCGTGAATTAAATGGAAAAAGCTTAAATTTTGTTTGGAATAAGAAGGTTAAAATATGAAATAGAAATTGGACAAAATTGTTGTTGTATATATGAAAAAAATGACATGGAAGAACAGAAAGTATATTATATTATTTTTTATACTATTTTAACAGTATATAAGCTAATGAATAATTTTTTATTTACTTACCATTATTCTATGTGAAAGTAATAATATTTAATATTTTAAAATGATATGTGTTTAACTTAAATTAATCTAACCACCTCTATTTGCCTAGATTGTCATCTTCTTAACATCAAATGATAAGTGAAAGAACCAATAATTTCAAAAATCAAAAAAACAGAAACCTACACACTACATGAAATTCCCAATATCATATATATATAAAAAAATAAATTCCATAAGTTCTTTAATTTTCCTGTGAGTACACGTAAAGTTCAGCAAGCCAGAGCTCCCCAATTCCTCTGACCTCTTCCTCTCCCTCTAATCCAAATCCAACCTATGATATCATACACTATGTTGGTAGCATCAAGACCAAGTTGGGTGAGGAAGCTCTTAGCCTCGTGGTTCACTAGGCTCCTCAGTCCTCAGAAATGAGAAAGGAAAAGGTTGAAATTGGAGTCGGGGCTAGGGTACCGTCACATGGTCCAACCTCATGTTCATGTCAAGCAGCCAGAGTATGGGCTAGGAGGTGGTGGAGGCTCAGGCAGCGGAGAGGAGTGGAAATCTTGGAACCTTGGTCGCCCATGCTTGCTCCAACACCTCATTCACATCAAGGAGCCATAGCATGAACTAGTAGATGGTGGAGGCTCGAGCAGCAAAGGAGGAGTGGGAGCCTTGGTTACCGGTGATGATGGGCACCATAGTGGGGAGGAGGGCAACATCTGCCAAGGCATAGAGATGAGAGAAAAGAGGGTTTAATCGAGAGATGGGGGAGAAAGAGTCTTAAGGGTTATGTTTGGGATGGAATTGTGTTAATACACTGCGCACGTGGAATAAACTACTCCATCTCTCCTGGTAGAGTAGTTTATTTTGGGGTAACCAGATTTCCTACCTTGACTGAAATAATTAATTTCAAGATAAATGGAAAAAAATTTCAGCCTTTCATAGAATAACTAGATTGAGCTGTTTTTATTCCATGTCATCTTTCTTAGACTGCATTTGGATGCTGGTTAAACTGTGGATGAAGAGGAGTTATTTGTTTAATTAGCCAAACACCATCCAAAAAGTATAACTTTATTTGGTCGAAGACTCAAACAGATACTAACCAGAGCTTTCTCTCTCCCTCTTTACTTTTTCATTTTTTTTCCCAAAACTTTATCCTACTAACCAAGGGAGCACCAACCAAACCGCAAATAAGTTTATTTGCTTTAGGGGGTGAATACACATGATTAAATTTATTCAAGGGTGGCCAGATATTCAGTATTCAAACACAGCCTAAGAAGCACACTGGTGCAGCATGTCATGCTTCTTGAAAATGTAATGAGCTAAGAAGATGAGTTTGGGTATTGCAAGAACAGTAATATTAGCCAGACATGAAACCACCATATTATCCTTGCCAAACACCAATGAGCAGCGAAGTGTGTCAAGAGGTTCACAAAAAATCCTTGCTATACATGTTCTTTAACTCCAAAATTTGAATAGGGATTTGCCAATAGGCCATTCTTGCTATCCCTTTATTCAAAGTTTTTGACCCAGGGTACAGAAACGACCAAAATAGTTAAATTACCCAAATCTAGGGGATACAATAACAAGGAACTCTGTTCGAGCTATTATGATTTAATGTACAGCAGAAGACACACATACCGATTCTCTTCCAACTGTTGAGGAATTGGGCACAGCGAGAACTCCCAACTGAATAAGCCTTATTTTGCCAATGCCATGAACAAGATTCATAATGCAAAGGTTAGGAATACAATTCATCCCTAGAATAATCATGTTTAAAATAATATGCTTCCATATCATGAATTGATGCTTTTCATGCTTTTTAATTAGCTGCCAAACAAGCACGTCAGTTTTGTCTTTTGTTTATCTGATTTTCATCAACATATAGCATGTTCAATTGAAGAATAGTTAACGGTCTTACTTGTATTAGCACCACCTTTCTCTTCCCAGTAATAGAAACGAACTCCTCAGGTGTGAGTACATTAAAGCCATGGTTCGCCGAGTCTAAGACAAGGACAAGTTTAAACATCAATCCTCATTCCATAAGGAAATGGAGGAAAAAGTTGCCAAGTGTATATTATTTGATATCAAAATATAAAAAATTGAATAATCCAAACTGACCAGATATAGACGCATTCAACAGTGGTAGTTCAATTTTTGAAAAGTCCACCCCATCATAATGTTTTTTAAGTTCCTCGATGGCATGCTACAGCCAAGAAATGACGCTAAAGCATCAACATCTATTTACTGACTATGATGATAGAGGAAATGAAATCGCAAAAGATAATAACATTGATTTCATTATGCCCTATAATTAGAGTATAATAATCTAAATCTCACCAGCTGCTCATCAATACCAAAAAGGTCATAGTCTCTCTTCCATATAGGATTTGTCAACATCTCATATGCATAGCGAATCTGCAAATACCATGAACTAAACTGTAAATATAATGATCATTGCAAGAGGTGATGGATATGTTTTAAATGTCAAGAATCAAGCAGTGTCATTTTTCTACTAAAATGGGAGCTTTTCTCATACCTGCATGTAAATATAAAATACAGTATTTCTTAGAATTTAAAATGCTATTAGAATTTAATATGCTATATATGCGGATCCTGGCATATTTTACAACCCCAACTTATTCAAAAAGTACTAAATATGCTTCTTGCAGGACACAATATCCACAGGAACACTGATGATCTTTTCAGCACACATCTGGCCCAATACCAGCTAGATAGCTTCCATGGATAAACTTTTTGCACTATCAACTTATATTGCAACTTGGATGACCATTTCTGCAAAGGGCAGGTCAGGGCATGATACCACCTGCTAAACCATGTAATTTAACTGTTTAGAATAACCTCATCCAGAAAAAAGGCAGTGGTAGAATGCTGCACATGCCAGATCAAAGGAGTGTGCAACAGAAACATTGAACAAGGCATTGGACCAAAGCCTGCTACATAACTGTAAAATAAATACTATTGGCCTTGTCCGATTTTCAAATTCACCACTACCATGGAGGAGAAATGAGAACCACTTTTCACAAGTGAATGCTATCCAGTCATTGGATTTTACTATTCCAATAATGTGATCCAACAAAAAAATCAGGGTCTATTATTCTTAATCTAAAACACTTTTCTCATGAGGGCATATATATTTCTTTTCCAACATATATAATTCCTCATACCTAACTGTTTATGAAAAACCAATATCCAATCTTTTTTTTTTAAGCCTCTTTTCTACAACTAATGGTCAATAAGATGCCAATTCTCCACCTTTGACTTAGATCCATCATAAGTGTTTCACTCTTTCACCTTAACAGGGACAAAATGTATTCATAAATTCAAGCCCAATAGCAGCAGTGAGGCTTGCTGCTAGTTGCTATAATCAATCACTATGTAAATTTTGGATCTATTTTCTTGTTAAAGAAAGCAAATGTGTCGTATTCCTTTCAATGTATCTTTGCCTGAAAGATATTTAATTTATGGAATTGACTCACAGTATGCATGAATTTTTCCATCATACTAATAAATCCTAAATAATTAGTTTTCCTTTATTTTCATCCAAAGCAAGGAATGCTGAACCGGCCCATACTAGCCGGTTCCGTCCGTACCAAACCAGTCTGGTCTCTGACCGGTCTGATTCGGCGTTAAAAGCGGTACCGGCCCTCATACCAGCCTGTACCGGTCCGTACCTGCTAGGCTGAATTTTTTTGGGCTTTTGGAGGCCGAACTAGTGGTAGCGGTTCGAACCGGTCCGGTGACCGACCGGTACGCCTACCAGTACTGGTTCGGCGATCCTTGATCCAAAGAAATTCTAGAAGGCATCATTGCCTTCAAGGGCTTTGCTTTCACACTAAAAGAACTAGATTAGTTGCTTGTAGGTAACCGCAATAAAAAATTCAACAGTATGTCATACATGCATGAATGCATGCACATATACACAAATAATGTGATGCTAAATCCTGCTAAAAATAATGGATATCCCTGATGTATTACGCTCGTACACAATTAAACTGGATTTCTTTAGCAGAAAATCACTTGAAATGGGCATTGTATACTTCTTAAAGTTAATGAACACCTTACTTAAAAAGTTAAAACTCATATGGTTACTTATAAATTCATATTTTAAAGGCCATATGACAACCTAGCAAGTCAAGTATCTTTACTTTAATCAATAAGCACTATGTTTTTGGCTTTTTCAACCAAAACATATTGATGAAAGGAAAAATAACTTTCAAAGACACCTGCCTACAGGACCCAGTGCTCTGGTGTCAAATTTCTAAGTAACCAGAAACAAGAGAGAAGCCATCCATGCAAAATTGAAATCTAGTCACGAGGAAAGACTATGTTATTGTCCATAAACTATAACATATGCAACCCAGGGACAACCCACCAAGATTCCTCAAGACTAGGAAAAATAACATGCAACCACCGCTAAAATGCAAGTTTCAAAAAGCGGAGTTGTAACTATGTCCAAGCAACACAACCCAAAGAGCCAAGTTGAAACACCATCAAATAACTTAACAAGTCATGAGAAAGATTAAATGTCACTAGACAATGGATTAGTATAATATTCACAAGTTGACTCAACTGAAAAAGATTCACCCTGAAAAAATATATCAAGAAATTATGATAAAAGTTAAGATACTCAACTACCCTCAAACTCCTAAACCCTAAGGCAGTCTTCAATCACAGAATAGGAGAAATGGAATAAGAAAACTTATTCTTCGTTGAATTGTTATGCCATGATTGTTCATTTTTCTTAGGTGGACATACACTCTTTTTCTTTTCTCAAGCCAGAATAGTCAAATCTCTTGGTTTCCAATATGAAACGAGCAGAAAATCTGGAGAGAGAAAAAAGTGAGCTCATTTCAATGAAATTCCAACTCTATCTTTGACAGGTTCAAGGATTATTGCAAGTTGAAAGGCCTAATGAATGGTTTTGATCTAAAAATCTATTGATTATGCAGATCTATAGAGATTTATAATGGCATTTGTTGGGTGTAAATTACCAGCATGTAATAATATAATATACTACGAGCATACTATTTTACATTATTCAGAACAAGGGCATAAGTTTTATGTTTACGTATAGTATATACTATATACCACAATATGCCCCTATATCTACTCATGGTTCGCAAATTGCAAGGGGCATCTAAAAACATTAATTAAATATTTAGAAATCATGATTGAGACATAAGAGTTTGACCTATTAGATAATTAAATAATTTTTTCTAATTTCAAGTTTCTAACATATCTTGGCCAAACACACCTCCCAGCCTATCACCTCCCTCTCCCTCAAACCAGCCCCTTCACATTTCTCAGTTCCTACCTCCTCCTTCCTACCTCCTCCTGCCAAGCGCTAACACACCAACCATCTGTTGGGGTATGTGGAGACCTTTAGTGATGAAGAGAATTGAAGGAGAATCAATTCTGAATAGTTCCGTCTGGTGGACTGTCGGAGTCGACTCGAGCTACAGTCGAGTCGACTCGGGAACAGTCGAGTCGACTCGAGGTCTGTCGAGTCGACCCGAGAGGAGAAAGCCGCAAAAACCATGTTTCTGTCTGGACTGTCAGAGTCGACTCGAACTACAGTCGAGTCGACTCGGAGCATCGTCGAGTCGACTCGAGATACAGTGGAGTCGACTCGAGATCGTGCCAGTTAAACTGGAAGTTGTTCAGACGTGCCAGAGTCGACTCGGACTTCAGCCGAGTCGACTCGGGCTCGCGGGAAATCATACGGATGAGTTTCTTTTTGGTGTTTTGTTGGCGTTTCGACGGCTATGATCATCTGAAGGTCTTAAGACTATATATAGGACTCATGAGAGCCCTAGGGTTAAGGGATTGGCCGTATTTTGAGAGAGACTCTTGTTTGTGAGGCTAGGGTTCTAGAGAAGAAGAGGATTGGGATCCTACTTCTTGTGCAAAGGAAATTCTGTGTGAATCTCTTGTAGATCGATCGCTTGTGATCGTTCGGGTGTGTGCTATCTCTGTAATCAGTTCATCCTTATTGAGATTTGGAGCGGTGGAGGACGTAGGCTATTTGTAGCCGAACCTCGTTACATCTTTGTGTTTGCTTTGCTATTTTCTTCCTTCTTCTTCCTTTGATCTTTGATAATCCGTTGCGGTGCTCAAGTGTTTTACCCTACTGATACCACGGGGTAATCTTTTGCCCTTCGTAGGCGGAGCGAAGAGGTGATCCTTGAGTCCGGAGTCGAGGGAGCGAGAGAGTGCTTATCCGTTTGTATCTCTCTTGCTTGTCCGACGTCGGTGGCGGCGCTGGTGTGAGTGGGTTCCGGCGTGGGCGCCGACAACAAGTGGTATCAGAGCTATTGGTTATTCTGCAATGGCGGATGAAGGGAAGTTGCGAATTGAGAAGTTCAATGGCACGAACTTCGGGTTTTGGAAGATGCAAATAGAAGATTACCTTTACCAGAAGGATCTCTATTTACCTCTTGGAGGTAGAGCAAAGAAACCAGAGAAGATGTCCGATGAAGACTGGGAGGTCCTCGATCGGAAGACGCTCGGCACCATCAGATTGTCACTTGCATCCCAAGTGGCATTCAACATCAAAAACGAGAAGACGACGATGGAGTTGATGGCAACATTGTCGCGGATGTACGAGAAACCCTCAGCATCAAACAAGGTATTTCTCATGAAGAGGTTGTTTAATCTTCGTATGAAAAATGGCGGCAGCGTAGCAGAATACCTCAACGAGTTCAATGGACTCACGGCCCAGTTGGAGTCAGTGGAGATTAGTTTTGACGATGAGATTCGGGCATTGCTAATCCTCTCCGGATTGCCTGATAGCTGGGAGGGCCTGGTGATGGCGGTGAGCAACTCTTCGGCAACGGGGAAGTTGATTTTTGATGACGTTGTGGGAGTGCTTCTGAGTGAAGAAGCAAGAAGGAAATCTTCTGGAGCTACGGAGTCGTCTGGAAGTGCACTAAACACCTCTGATCGGGAAAGACAAAAGAAGGACGGTCGATTTCGAAGCGACTCGAAGTCGAGATCCAGCAGGTCTCGAGCACCTCAGAACAAGGGAGCGAAGTGCTGGAACTGCGGGAAGACGGGGCACTTTAGGAGGGATTGCAAATCTCCTAAAGGGAAGCAAGGCGACCACACCGAAGGAGTCAGCAAGGATCTGGCAAATCTTGCTGAAGACGGTGATATGGATGCCCTCGTTCTATCTTTGTCTACCTGTGACGAGTCTTGGGTGATAGACTCGGGCGCGTCTTTCCATGCTACATCCCAACGGAAGCTTCTTGGAGGATATGAGAAGGGAGACTTTGGCAAAGTCTACCTAGGGGATGGAGAGCCTTGCACCATACAAGGAAGGGGAAGCGCGGAAGTGAAGTTGGTTTCTGGATCTTCACTTGAGCTTGAGGACGTACGGCACGTGCCTCAACTGCAGAGGAATCTGATTTCTGTTGGACAGTTGGCGAGCCAGGGGTACAAGGCTACTTTCACAGCTGATCAGTGGAAGATATCCAGAGGTTCGTTGACGGTGGCTAGTGGCAAGAAGGTTGGGACACTTTATGTCACCAACGGCACGGAGAACTCTATTGGAGTTGTTGCAGCAGATGTGGACACCAAGTTATGGCATTGTAGACTTGGGCACATGAGTTATCAGGGACTGGAGGTGATGCACCAGTTGGGAAAGCTGCAGGGTCTCAGGAGTGTTGAGATGGACTTCTGTGAGGATTGTGTTCTCGGAAAGCAGAAGCGTGTTTCATTCAACAAAGAAGGTAAACCTCGGAAGCAAGAAAAGCTAGATCTCGTGCACACGGACGTGTGGGGGCCTGCACCAGTTTCTTCCATTGGTGGATCTCAGTACTATGTTACTTTTATTGATGATGCTACCAGGAAGCTTTGGGTGTTCTTCTTGAAGCACAAGTCAGAGGTATTTGGGGTCTTCAGGAGATGGCAGGCGATGGTAGAACTCGAGACAGGAAAGAGGTTGAAATGCCTGAGATCGGACAACGGTGGTGAGTATTGTAGCAGGGAGTTTGAGGACTACTGTGCAGATGCTGGGATCGTCAGGCAGAGGACAGTTCCAGGAACACCACAACAAAATGGAGTTGCTGAAAGGATGAACAGAACAATTAATGAGCGTGCCAGGAGTATGAGGATACATGCTGGATTGCCACAGCAGTTTTGGGCGGAAGCAGTTAACACTGCTGCCTACTTGATCAACAGAGGGCCATCAAAGAAACTTGAATTTGGGATTCCTGAGGAAGCATGGACAGCGAAGAAGATTGATTTGGCGCACTTACGAGTATTCGGTTGTACCAGTTATGTCCATGTTGATTCCAGTCAAAGAAGCAAACTAGACGCCAAATCAAAGAAGTGTATTTTCGTTGGATACGGAGGTCAACAGTTTGGGTACCGGCTTTGGGATCCCGAACACAAGAAGATCATTCGTAGTAATGATGTGGTATTCAATGAGAAAATGCAGCAGAGCACTGAATCAGAAACAAAACCTGTTGAGCCGTGTTTTGTGGATCCTGAAGAGGAGTCTACAAATTCTGGTCAGAAGACTCAGTCAGAGCAAGAACCTGAAGCATTGGCACCCCCTCCACAACTAAGAAGGTCCACTCGTAGTACTCATGGGAAGCCTCCTCAAAGGTATGATGGGACTCTTAGTTATTTGCTGCTCACAGATAATGGCGAACCTGAATGCTTCACGGAGGCATTGGAGGTTGATACCAGGAAGGAGTGGGAGTTGGCCCTGGATGATGAGATGAAGTCATCGGAGCAGAATCAAACGTGGGATTTGGTGGATCTGCCCAAGGGGAAGAAAGCACTGTCAAACAAATGGGTTTACAGGCTGAAGGAAGAGCAAGGCGGGAAGAAGCGATACAAGGCCAGGCTGGTTGTAAAAGGATTTCAGCAGAGAGCAGGTATCGACTTCACAGAGATCTTTTCTCCTGTAGTCAAGATGAGTACTATTCGAGCGGTGCTGAGCATGGTGGCAGTAGAGGATCTTCACTTAGAGCAGCTTGATGTGAAGACGGCCTTTCTCCACGGAGATCTCGATGAGGAGATATATATGCAGCAGCCGGAGGGATACATTGCAGCTGGCACGGGTGACTTAGTCTGCAAACTAAAGAAAAGCCTCTATGATTTGAAACAGGCACCCAGACAATGGTATCTCAAGTTCGATAGTTACATGCTTGAGATAGGATACAGGAGATGTCAGGAGGATCACTGTTGCTACTTCCGGGACTTCGGTACATCTTACATTATCTTGCTATTGTATGTTGATGACATGTTAGTTGCAGGAGCTAGCATGCATGAGATTGCAAAATTGAAGCTGAAGCTGTCAAGAAAATTTGCAATGAAGGATCTAGGAGCAGCAAAACAGATCCTTGGGATGCGGATCAGCAGAGATAGGTCTAAACATATCCTCAGACTATCTCAGGCGGAGTACATCAGCCGAGTACTCAGGAGATTCTGCATGGAGGGTGCCAAACCTGTTGGCACACCGCTGGGTGCCCATTTTAAGCTCTCAAAAGGGCAAAGTCCGAAGACGCGGGTGGAGGAGCTCAATATGTCAAAAATCCCGTATGCATCGGCAGTGGGGAGCTTGATGTACGCTATGGTGTGTACAAGACCAGACATTGCTCAAGCAGTGGGAGTTGTGAGTCGCTTCATGAGCTGCCCAGGCTTGGAGCATTGGCGCGCGGTCAAATGGATACTGAGGTATCTGAAAGGCACTGAGCACATGTCATTGTGCTATGGAGGTTCTGAGATCCGGTTACAGGGCTATGTGGACTCAGATATGGCAGGGGACTTGGACGGCAGGAGAAGCACGACAGGGTACTTGTTCACCTTGGGCAGTGGAGCTGTCAGTTGGATTTCCAGGTTGCAACCAATTGTTGCATTGTCGACTACGGAGGCGGAGTATGTGGCAGCCACAGAGGCATGCAAGGAACTAATATGGCTTCAAGGCTTGATGAAGGAGCTTGGGAAGGAACAGAAGGATTGCATGTTATATTCAGACAGTCAAAGTGCAATTCATCTGGCGAAGAATTCAGCTTTTCATTCAAGGACGAAGCATATTGACATACGGTACCACTTCGTGAGGTCATTGCTCGAGCAGGGACTCGTCAAGTTGGAGAAAATTCATACAAGTCAGAATCCTGCAGATATGTTGACGAAGGTCGTCACGGTGGAGAAGCTGAGGAGCTGTTCAGCTTCTGCTGGTCTTCATGCTTGAAGACGTTGAGGAGGCATCGTACCGATTTCACTAGGATGATCCAGTTTCAGTGGGAGCACAGAGGAGAACCAAGTAACAAGAGAATATACCCAAGGTCTCCAAGTGGGAGATTGTTGGGGTATGTGGAGACCTTTAGTGATGAAGAGAATTGAAGGAGAATCAATTCTGAATAGTTCCGTCTGGTGGACTGTCGGAGTCGACTCGAGCTACAGTCGAGTCGACTCGGGAACAGTCGAGTCGACTCGAGGTCTGTCGAGTCGACCCGAGAGGAGAAAGCCGCAAAAACCATGTTTCTGTCTGGACTGTCAGAGTCGACTCGAACTACAGTCGAGTCGACTCGGAGCATCGTCGAGTCGACTCGAGATACAGTGGAGTCGACTCGAGATCGTGCCAGTTAAACTGGAAGTTGTTCAGACGTGCCAGAGTCGACTCGGACTTCAGCCGAGTCGACTCGGGCTCGCGGGAAATCATACGGATGAGTTTCTTTTTGGTGTTTTGTTGGCGTTTCGACGGCTATGATCATCTGAAGGTCTTGAGACTATATATAGGACTCATGAGAGCCCTAGGGTTAAGGGATTGGCCGTATTTTGAGAGAGACTCTTGTTTGTGAGGCTAGGGTTCTAGAGAAGAAGAGGATTGGGATCCTACTTCTTGTGCAAAGGGAATTCTGTGTGAATCTCTTGTAGATCGATCGCTTGTGATCGTTCGGATGTGTGCTATCTCTGTAATCAGTTCATCCTTATTGAGATTTGGAGCGGTGGAGGACGTAGGCTATTTGTAGCCGAACCTCGTTACATCTTTGTGTTTGCTTTGCTATTTTCTTCCTTCTTCTTCCTTTGATCTTTGATAATCCGTTGCGGTGCTCAAGTGTTTTACCCTACTGATACCACGGGGTAATCTTTTGCCCTTCGTAGGCGGAGCGAAGAGGTGATCCTTGAGTCCGGAGTCGAGGGAGCGAGAGAGTGCTTATCCGTTTGTATCTCTCTTGCTTGTCCGACGTCGGTGGCGGCGCTGGTGTGAGTGGGTTCCGGCGTGGGCGCCGACAACACCATCTGGCTATCTCTTTTTATTCCTCACACTCTTCAATACCTTGCATATCTTTTAGACCCTTCACCTTCATTCTTTTCTTCAATAATCCTTTAAGAATCCTCTTTCTCCCGGCATTCCTATCAACAATTGCCTCTAATGTTTTTTCAAGCTTTTCTATATCCTTTTGACTACTGCCATTCATATTCCCTTCAATCTTCCCCTCCTCTTTCTACATCCTTCAACAAAAGTTCAAATCCATTAGATATTCACAATTCATTTGCATACTATCTCAATTGAATATCCATCACTTTATCCTTAATTTGTGCAACTCCTACAACTCCTCTAATATAATCATATCTCACATACCATATACCAATTATGTTGTTATTATAGAAATGTTATATTACATAGCATATAATATTGTTGTTGTCATAAATTTGCCTGTAATAATAAATTACAAAGGGAAAAGGAGGAAAGGAGAAAGGAGAGAATATCTTCAAGAATCATCGACTAGGTAGGCATAGGAAATGGGAAAAAATTGGGTAGAAGGTGGCTACTCCAATTAGAAGAAACACTTATGCTGGAAATAACATTTTGACCAAAACAAGAAATTCCACATCCATTCCCAATTTTACAAAATAGTTTCACTAGAATAACCCCATAATCTAGCATTCATTCCACAACAAAACACAGCCTAAAACAATACTCTTGAATCATATAAGCATCGTTGCAATCATAAATGTACAAAAGCACCTGCATGCAACACTCAATTTATGAGGATCATGTTGTGATATTCGTTTATAGAAAACCAATGTAATAACTGCATCTACAATTTAAAGGTTCTCATGTCAATTCATTATGATTTAAAATGGTCTGTGCTAATTCATACATTAACAAGATAAATTAAGTAAAGGCAGTTAAAGATATCTTATCGGTTAAACCATAAGTCTAACATTACATATCACTAATAGGCTTATATTACAAACCACATTTCTAACAACTATACATTTAATTGACACCATAACAAAAATATTTAATAACTGCATCTACAATTTAAAGGTTCTCATGTCAATTCATTATGATTTAAAAGGGTCCGTACTAATTCATACATTAAAAAGATTAACTAAGTATAGGCAGTTCAAGATATCTTATCAGTTAAACCATAAGTCTAACATTACATATCACTAATAGGCTTATATTACAAACCACATTTCTAACAACTATACATTTAATTGACACCATAACAAAAATATTTAAATAAATTCAATGACCACAGTAATCATTTAAAAATGGACTCATGATTTATGAATTTTTGAAGTGTCACGAATTTGAAAATGAAATGAAAAACTAACCTTGATGAATTCTATAGTAGTTGGGGGCGTTGAGCCTGAGAACCTGAAATGTCAATAAATCCACATGAATCCAAATGTTATGCTTGGACTAAAAGGACCATCTAGCGGTAGGCCACACAAAGAAAATTGCTGTGAAGGTCCGAACTGTGTCATTAAGTAAATTCATGATGCAGTTTCTTTTCTTTTTAAATAATGGTGGCATCGCAACCTTCCAAATTGAATCTAGAACCTCTGTCCAGTGCACATGCCGAGGAGAAAGGTGCCATCCAAATGACCAAGGCCAAGTTGGCAATTTCTAATGGAGCCATCTATCAAACTTAATCAAAATAATGATATTTGGTAAGAAAGATCCTAGATGGAAGTTTTGATGAATGAACTAAAAAAAGATTGGTTCTTCTTGACTCTTGAGGCTCTTGCCCTTAATAGAAGCTAATGACAATGAAGAAATCATCAGACAAAAACAAATAGACGGTATAATGTTTCATCATCACTATAAAATTATTATTCTTATTAAAGGTTTTTTATTTCCTAATTTTAATTAAATTGGAGAATAAGAGTCAACTATGCATATGTAATGATATTTAAAATGCTTCATTGAAAAAGTTGCTCCATTACTTGAGGATATTAAGAATATCCAAGATAAAGACAATGCTATGTGATGAGGAAAACATTTTCAGAAATATTTTTATATCATTATTCAAAAGCAATGTCAACAAAAAATAATTCCATCGTGACTCGTGCATTTTTGCTAATTAATGGAACAGCCTCCCAAATAGATCTAGTGAAACTCGTAAGTAGTAGATGTGGATGATCACTTCTGACCAAGAAAAGCCATTATACTTCGGAAATAATGCATATACTAAATTTTGAAATATACTAAATTTTGAAATATTTATAACTGATTATTTAAAACAAATAAGTTTTACTTAGATTTGAAAGAAAGACTATCGTTCCTCCTATTATAAATAGGAACAACACCACAAATACCTTATAGTTTGTGTAATGTCAATAAGACAACAAATAATAACAAGATATTATATTATCTGTTTCGTCTTTCAAAGTATTGGTCAGTGCAATTATCAAAGCATTTCAATAGTCTTTCTTGCTAACAAGTTAGCTTAGATATAACTATTATCATGGATTTAAATGGTGCTCAGCATGGCATTGCACATACTGTCTAGTGCCTTACCTGCATGCAACACCAGCTGGTTGCGTTCCAGTAATTGACATGCTGCTCTACCACTGCATGCCAAGCATGCAAATTGCTGGCACAAAACAGCATGGCATGGTACAGTACTTACCTTATCAATGCCAATGACGCTGTGCTAAACTACCACGTTAGCTAATGATAACTCAATCCTTGTTTACTATCACATTAAGACAATTTATGTTTCTAACATGCAATTGATGTAGGAATTATAGGGAAAACAGGCTTTAGTGATACAAGGTGCGAGGATCTAAGGACTGTAGTTGGTAAATCGAGGGAAGTTGAGCAGGCTTATAAGTATAATAGCCGGGGAGTTATTTGAAGGATTGTAGAGGGTTGTATGCAAGATTTCTGGTTGTATGTGTCTGTCTCTATGCGTATGTGTGCATGTGTGTGCGCGTGTGCGTGTGCGAGAGAGAGAGAGAGAGCTGTTTAAAGGATTATAGAGGGTTGTTGCAAGATTTCTGGTTGTATGTATAAATGCATGCATTCATATATGTATATATGCATGTATGTATGAATGCATGTATGTACATGTGTGGAAATAGTGGGCATAGGTGGCCTATGAAGTACCTAACAGCACAATTGAAAGAATATATAAGTTGAGATATGAAAATATGGTGGCTGTTGCAAGGGGTTATGAATCTCGATGGAGGAGTTATGGCATTTTCAGAGCGAGTTTTCAATAACCTGGAAAAGTCGTATACCCTTCCCCATTTTTTTTTTTAAGAAAAAAAAGTCAAATACCTTGTTGCATAGGCAGTTGGATGGGCACCTGGTCTTGTCTACCCTCTTGTGATAACCAACCACATAGACACCTATCACATACATGAATCCCAAGCAAAAAAATTATTATGCTACAAGTTTATTCTTTGTACTTTCAATAAGGAAACTTTTATATCTTTATGCTATACATTGTTATACAAGATCACCCATATCTGTTGGGCTTATGAGAGGGCATTGAAGGATCCACATTTCACAACTTAAGAGAGGGCTGATGCAGCATATCCCTCTCTTTACTTTCTCTAACTATATAGTGTCCCTCCAGCCACCAACACACACTTGTCCCATTTTTCTCTTCTTTCTATGATTGCCCCTCTCATCTCTCTTTTTCTTTTCTTTTCCCCCATATGTATTGAGTACTTGGTGGCTAAGTTCTTATTACTTTTATTGGTTTATTTGTCTCTTAGAAAGCGAAAGTGGTTCTTAGGTTTTCCTTCAAATATTGTAATTTTATTATAGAGAGTGGTACTAGTAATTAAGTTTTACAGGGAGTTAAAGCATGTAACATCCTATGTCTAAATAAGTAGAATAGAACATAGGTCGATTGTATGAAGCATGGAAACTTAAGGGTGCCAAATAACAAAGCTGGTGAAGTCAGAAGGTCTTGGATACTAGTGATCGAGGTTCAACTCCTGCCCTCCCCCTGATTTTCAGCCAAGCTTCCTCCCATCCCGGTTCTCAAGAAGAAGCATGGAAACTTGATTTCAAGTTAAAGTCAATTGAAGTATAGCGGTAAATTCCACCACTTTTCCTTTATCTTTCTTTTCCCAATTCCTCCCTTTTCTGCCTTTCCCTCTTATGGTTTCTATCAACATGATGGAACTCCATAGAACATAACTCCTTTAAGCAGTTCATGGTTGAGGATCTTATTTTGGTGAAGAAGATGAACAATAATACGATAATATGATTTCCTTGGATACCCATACCATAATTGCATTGCTCTTACATATGATTTTCAATACCCTTATAGACTGATGTAGCAATTATTCCCATTTTAATTGCATTATCCTCTTTAAGATCTTCATTGCTAACAAGAAGATTTGCACAGGACCTCAAAGGACCATTTAAACTTTAAAGATCAAGCTTTCCAAGACTTCCAATTATAAAAGATTTAGAAAAAGAAAATGGTTTTGCCGCATCGATAGATGTAATCTAAAAAGGACATGCTACGAAAGGACAACAACATAATCTTGTCAATGAAGCTTTGAAAATGAATTGTGAGTTTATGCCATTTATGCCACCTGGAAGGCCTTTTTAAGACCACTAACTCATTTGTCAATCCCTTGACTCAGCATATGCATGCTCCTGATATATGCACAAAATTTATTTAAAAAAAAAACTAATCATTCCTTGGCTAAGTAGAT
Source organism: Phoenix dactylifera (assembly GCF_051530095.1). Taxonomy (NCBI): domain Eukaryota; kingdom Viridiplantae; phylum Streptophyta; class Magnoliopsida; order Arecales; family Arecaceae; genus Phoenix; species Phoenix dactylifera. The sequence goes on from NC_143194.1 coordinate 18,986,611, forward strand.
GAAGGAACTTACTCTTCCTAGTATTATCTTAAACTTGATGACCTCAACTAAATGAAAGAAGGAATGAATTTGGTCTATTGAATCAAAGTAGAATGCTCCAGCTCTAATACCAAAAAAAATGAATGAGAGACCTTAAAAAGATGAATATAATAGGTCAGAGAATAGAGATTAAGAGGGGAAAAAGAAGAGGTGGAAAAAGCCACCCAAGCCTCAAGGCCATATTTAACTTAAGAGATCAATTATAAATTCTTGCTGCAGTCATGCAATGCTCCTTAGGTAGAATTCCTGAGGACAAAATAGACCTAACAGATTCAGATGTTCGAATTAATTTACCTAATATCTATCACTGTCAGTCTTGGAAAGACTGTTACAACAATCAGGGGGGTATTGAGCAATCCAAACAAGCAGAAAGAAACATGACCTGAAGATTAAGCACCAAAATGCAAAGATGAACTATGGAAGGGCCCTACCTCTGCTACAAAAGCTCATCAATCCATTAGGATTGAGATATTCCTCTTGTCGGGAGATATAATATCAGCATTTTGTGTCAATTTTATGATTCTCATAGGGCACATGGAGTTCCAGATAATTCAAACAAATGCAAACAAATCAAGAAAAGATTCTTCTCCACGAAATGCTTCTGATTAGTAATGGACTCAGAAAGACAAGAATCGCGTGCACACTAAAGAAAGATCCCAACTAAATCAAAAGAATGATAGCATCTACAAGATCGAAAGTTTATCAAAATTAAAAAGTGTTCTTTTAGTTAAATCTCCAGGGTAACAGGATCGGTTGCAGCAAAGAAAAGAATTAGCTAACTCACAAACAAAGAAACCATAAAGATGAGAGTAATTAAGTGAAAAGGAAAGCATATATCATATAAAGATGAGGAGAGTACCATTTGGTTGAAAGTTTGTCATACGCTTCTGTGACTTCTTCAACAGATGCATACCTCTTCACGCCGAGCACTGGCCAAGAACCAAGTACCAGAACGGTCATTGCAGCAGAAAAGAAGAAAGCAAACTTCACCAGAAACCCTAACAGCAGTCGACTTACCCTGGTAATGGGTGGGGGGGAAGGAGGAAGGGAGAACGGCGATCTGGAAGAAGAGGCCGAGGGTAAAGAGGAAAAGAGGAAACGAGTAGCGTTTTAGAACCGGAGGAATAGAGACTGCCATTTCCAATGGGGGAGGTAAGAGAGGGGGAGAGGGAACGCGAGAACCCTAGCGAAGTAGGGTTTCAGGAAAATGAAAAAGAGACGAGAAAGATAGGGAGGTTTCTATCTACGTGTGAGCATGCCGGTTCCCAAGTTATAGGCGGTGTAACGTCCAGATATAGTTCGAAAATCGGCGAGGGAGTCACGAAATCGAGGACGTCCCGTCGCGTGCTTGAATAAACTGGCACCGGCAAACGGCAGGGTGGAAAATAGTTAAATACTACGACGCCCATGGGCCAATAAAACGGCCATTATAAGATTTTTTTTTTTTTCTTAGACGGATGTCTCACAGTACTCGAGTACGAGGACATCCAATAAAATTAGAAAATACTATATCACGGAAAGCCATAGACAGCTCTCCTCCGTGCATCCATAAAGTACCGCCTGAGTGACTGGTCACATAAGATGCCATCTAATCAGCGGCTTCATTAGCCTTCCTATAAACATGTATGGCTAGGAAGGTGTCCCCATCTCTATCCATAGCCCAAATATCTCGAAGTAGGGGATGATCCCACCCCGACTCCCTCAGACCCTCCTGGATCCACCCTATAATAGTGGCCGAGTCGCCCTCCATAATAATGGAGTGGGCCTGCAATACTCGCCGCACATATCGAAGGCCCTCCCATGCAGCCCTCAGCTCGGCGCTAGGAACCGGGGTCTCTACTAGCTGACAGCCATCAGCCGTTTGTTAGCATCCCTCATATGCCATGAAAATTTCGAAATAATTTTCAGATTGCAGCGGAAAAACATATGCGGGATCCGTTCATCGCATGAACGTATTTTAAAAAACTTTCGTTTGTAGATAGATTAGAATTAAATTATTTTAAACCATTTTAAAATCATTAAGAAGATCAGATCTTCACCTTGTGCGGGTAGATGGTCTCTACAAATCTGATTTACGTGGATTTGTAGAAGGTTCGATGGAAGCCGCACACGTGTCCGGCCTCTACGGGTATCCACACGAGATAGTGAGTCGATCGAAGCCTTTGGATCTCCCCGGGGTGCTAGCTCCCTTGCAGAGATGGCTTTAGATGGCTGAGGTCCTCTCCTTTGAATCAACCTTTGATTGGCTTGAGAGGAGGAAGAAGAAGGAAATGCCAAGGAAGAAGAAACAAAGGCTCTTCGCAGCCTTTTACTTTCCCTTGCGCTAGAACCAAAAGAAGAAGAGAAAGGAGATGACGCCACCTTTATTTTCTTCCCTTGCTCTTGTGGTTGAATGGAGGAATGGGAGATGGTTCCTTGCTGCCAAAAATCCCAAGAAAAATCATGAAAAATTCGTAGCCCCTTTGAACCCCTCTTTTATGGTGTGTGGATAGAGATGGGCTCCTAAATTTTAGGAGCTCATCTTTATCTCTTTGTGAATTCAAATTAGGAGGGGGGTGGCCCCTCCTTTTTCCTTCACGCCACCAGCCAAGGGAGGGGTGTAGGCCCCTCCCTCTTCTCCCATTTGGTTAGCCCCACTTAATCAAATTAAGTGGGAATTGGGTTAGGACTAGTTCTAGGTCCAATCCTATTCAAAATAGGACTAAGTGCACCCAATTTAATTCCTCCAAATCCTAATCCAATTAGAATTTAATTGAACCATGACTCAATTGAACTCTTCAATCCTAATCCAATTAGGAGTCATTTAATTAATTAGATTAAAATTAAAATTAATTAGGACTTATTCAAATTTCAGCCCTAAGACAATTAGGACTTTAGAAATCCTATTCCAAGTAGGACTCTAATTTAATTAAAATCCTAATCCAATTAGGACTTTATGAATCCCACTCCAAGTAGGATTCATAATCAAGTCCAATTAATTAAATCCAATTAATTAAATTAAATTGCAATCCGATTACAATTATTCCTTCTTCTAACCACTAACTCTTAGCGGGTTATCCATTTATCAATCTAATTGATTATTTGTGATTCCTAATCACATTCAACCATCGGATCGGTCAATACCTCTAATGTGTGTGACCCCATAGGTTCTATTCTGACTGGTAGTGAGATATATTGCGATCTCTATCACAATATCATTGAAAACTCCTTTCAATGGGTTGAAACAATTCCAACTCAACTCACTAAGAATTATCGACCACCAAGATGATCCCTGTGAGTCTCACCATCCACCAGTGACACCTAGCAGTATGTAGTGGCTACCCAGCAGAATAGAATGATGAACATCTAGGTGCAGTTATCGTATGATACAGTCCTTCTATCGTGGATCCCTACAGACCGGAGGTCATGGATAACTCGTCAAACCCCGTCGTCTGTCATATGTCTAGATTTATTCGACTTGAGTTCGAGAGTGGAAAACTCTTTCTCCACTTTATATTACTGCCCTGGCCAAGGTCTTAGAACTCAGTCTAATAAATCACATAGGATCACTCCTCATCTATCAAGGTCGATAGATTCCATGTAGGTGCATACCCTACTCCTACAGTGAACCTATTGCAGCCAATCTACTCTATAAGGACCTATATAACTAGAGACCATGTGTATGTGCAGTCAAACTACAATAACCTCACTGTGAATAGCCGAAGCACCGCAAGTCAAAGGACCAGTCACACTACTGCAACATCAAGCAAGTCACTGACAAGTGGATAGACATCCAAGTGACTTCTTGTCTTGGTCACGTTCAGTACCCTTGTTCTCTAACAAGCACCTACACTATCACTTCAGTGTCCCTACACTGTGGACTCGAGTCTCGTCCATCCATAAGGAAAGCGATCTGTGCACTGATCGGATCGATCACCGTCCTCGTGATGATCCATTGATCAGGAGCATTTAGCAATTAATCACCAATGATACATGGCTCAAATTCTCAACTCTTGAGAATATGTATCATTATCTTATTAATTCCTTGGACGATTCATAGACACATAAACAATATGAATGAAAAGATGCCCATTTATTATTCAATAATAATAAAGTTAAGTACAAATTTATGTTCCAGAATTAATAATGTGTCCGCCAGATTGGCTTCTAGGGCATACATCTAACACCATTACTACACGAGAGCTCAGATCCCTAATAACGAACCCAGCGACCCCTCTACATCCACCATCCAATACCGACCCGTCAAAGTTAATCTTGAGGAAGCTCGGGGGTGGGGGCTCCCACGTGAAGAACACCAAACGAGGCGTCGCGTGAGCGAAATGGGAGTCCCAGATATCCCGAACTATCAAAGGTCTACCTGACGAGGTCCCATAACTAAGCTCCTCTGCCTGTACAGACGCATACTCTACCACATATCTCGGCGACATACGGTGTCCGCCAAAGATCCTAACATTCCTTGCCAGCCAGATCTAGTAAGCAATGCACATAGCTCTAATAGCCACTAGGCGCAGCTGGGGCCTGGCAGACTAGCATCGGATGACCAGTAAGAACTGATCCCTCAGTCCCCAGTCGTCTTGTGGGAACCCTGCGAGAGACCAGGTCCTCCTCGCCCACACACACTGTAGCAGCACATGCTCAACTGTCTCGTCAACATCACACGTCGGACACCGGGGGGGAATCCTCACCCCACGGTCATTGAGTACCGATCTCATCGGTAGGAGATCCCAGACCACCTTCCAAAGAAACAAAACCAGTCTCGGGTGAAGGCCGAGTTGCCAGACGCAAGCATAGTCCGGGCCTGCCTCGAGATCCTGCTGCAGAACTCGAGCAACATTCCCCACCCTAACCCTGTTCCTACATGAAAACTGCCAAACCCTGACATCCGGACCCCCACACTCAGGTACCGAAAGAGATCGTACCTGTGCTACAAGGGATTCTTCGAAAAGCCGCCGCAGTCTATCACCATCCCACGGACCACCTTCAAGACTAAGCAGGTCAAACACTCGTAGTCCATTGCCCACCTATGTACTAACCATAGTCGGCCATAGGCTCAAGGGCAATGCATCCACCCACGTATCCCCTGCCACATCGGTGCTCCTCCCATCCCCTATCAGCCATCTAGTGTTGGTCATAGCAATCGGCAAATACTTCTCGATCTCTCACCACATAAAGAAGATCGTGCGTCTACGCCGAAGCATCTCCGCAGACCCCACATGACCATATCTAGCTGCCATAACCTGACTCTAGAGTTCCTGAGGCTCCAGCACAAACCGTACGGCATGACGGGCAATAATGGCCTCTCGCCTCGCCCGAAGAGACTGCACACTGAAGCCACCCTCCCGTAGAGGCCGGCACACGCTCTCCCAGTCGACCAAATGCACCCCCCCCAAGGAGTCCCAAAGGAAACTCCGAAGGAGCCGTTCGATCCTAGCCAACACCGTCTGCGGTACAACTGTGTTGGCCATAAGGTATATAGGTATTGAGTTCAGCACTGACCTAACCAGGGTCAATCTACCCATCATGGAGAGAGATGGAGCTCGCCAGCCCTCTAGCCTGCTCTGAACCCGCTGCACGAGGCCAGAGCACTCCGAGACCCGTAGCCTCCTACCAGTAATAGGTACCCCCAGATAGCTCCAAGCTCCCTCCTACTCCGATATCTCAAGGATCCCCCTGATCTCCCCACGAACACCATGCTCCGTACTCGGGCTAAACGTAATGGCTGACTTCGAAAGATTCACTCGCTGCCCAGATATTAGACAATAATCAGCTATCACTCTTCTAAGAACTCGTGCCTCCCTCGCCCTAGCCCTCACTACTAGAAGACAGTCATTAGCGAAGAGGATGTGAGAGATAGGTCTAGCTCCTAGAGTAGGAACATAGGCTACCAAGGCACAAGTGGCCACTACCTCACGTAAGGCCCGAGACAAAACATCCGAGCACATAATAAACAAAAATGGGGATAGTGGACACCCCTGCCTCAACCCCATAGTGGAACGAAAGAAAGGTGATGGTGTGTTATTGACCAAAATAGAAAAACTAGGCCCTTAAACACATCCCATCACCCAATCTATCCAAGTCCTATGGAAGCCGTAGTGATGCGGAACAAAATGCAGAAAATTCTATTCCTTTTTAAATTAAGAAAATATGGACCGGTGTCGATTAAGAAATCGACACAAAATTAAGGCACCTCGATCTAACTTTTAAATTATACCGGGTTAAGCATAAAATAGGGCTTTTTGTCACATGATTACCAATAACGATCTACTCCTGATAAAAGTGGAAAGATTCTCACCGACACGACGCTTGGAATCCTGGAAGAGGGAGGAAGGCCCTGAGATCCGAGATCGTCGAACGGGCCGCCTTTCGTCTCGGCACACGGTGGACTCCGAGTAGATCTGAAAACAAGATTTTTTTTAAGGGATTATTTTTTTGTGTGGACTGAAATGGAACAAGACAAATTTAAAATACAAGATAACTAATCCGGACGACGGATCGTCGGATCGGGAAAGAAATCCGGAAGGAGAACATGAGCCGGTGGATGCGCCGCCTGCGCTAGAAGAACTCGCGGAAGACAGGGAGAAGCCGCGTTCACTTAGAAGAGAAAGATTTTAGAGAAGGAAGAAAGGTAGGTTCTTGGGTTTGGAAACCAAACTCTCTCAGGCAATTTGTCAAACAGCTTCTGTTCTTCATTCATAATATCAAGCCCTTTTTATAGGCATAACAAGGACTCATTCTCGATTTTTACAGCATTCATTCGGGATTCAATTCCTAGATTACTCTTTGGTTTTCAAAGCACAGTTGGCAGCGTTGCATGGGAGAACTCGATGGGGATGGGTGACTTGCTGGAAGTGCCTCGGAAAGGGGAAGAGTAGTCCTTGGAATCAGCTTGCTTTGAAGTGTTGGAAGAACCACTTGTGGGAAGAATACCTTGGGAAGAAGCCGGTTGCACATCTTGTGATGGGATTTTAATGAAGACGTGGCTGACTTTGGAATGTTGGAAAGAGCCACCTGGGGAGAAGACTTGGAGCTTGAAATGCTTTGGGAAGAAGAACGGGATGCCTCTTGGGATTCTTCAAGGAACGGCTGGAGGGCTTGGAACCGGGTGGGTTTTCTTCGGTTTGGGAGCTTCTGCGGGAAGGGAAGAACCTGGGAGAAGAACCGGCTGGGTTCTTGCTTCGGGAAAGGAGGAAAAAGGCTGAACTTCCTCTTCATCTTCTTCGGCTGGAACTGCAAGGGAAATCCCGATGGAAAACGGGGACTCTTCACAGCATCATTTCGAATATCCTTCGTTGGCTGAATCGGGGAGAACCGGCTGCAGGCTGGAATGTCTTCAATTGCTTCGGTTGGGCTGTATTGGAGTCCTTTTCGGGAAGAGGAGAACCGGGCTGGGATGCTTTGTTGGGATGAGGAATTCACGATGGAGCTCTTAAATGATGTGAAACCGGGCTGAGGTGCGATAGAGGATACCGTGGGATCCACATGATGGGTGTTCTTTGATGGACACATCGAGATGGGGTGGTGGGATCCATAGGGTTGCTGGCATTGGGTTCTTTGGGCTAGTTTCATTATGTAACCCATGTGAACATGACTTAGTCTAGGCTTGACACAAATTCAAACCAAAATTGGACTGGGCTGACATAACTTGAACTGAACTTCAAATTAAAATACTGGATGTAAATTAAAAACTCAAGACTCCAAGAAAATAACAGACAAACTACAATTAAATGGCAGACAGGCTGGTGTCCCCACCAATTCTCCCAGGCTGAAAAAAATTCGACTCCGTCGAATGAAATATGGTTTGGACCTGGTAGAATATTAGGGAAAACTGGTGCAGCTCTTCTCGGGTTACTCATGTGTCAAAGATTTTAGCTGACCTTACCAACGATGCGGAACAAAATGCAGAAAATTCTATTCCTTTTTAAATTAAGAAAATATGGACCGGTGTCGATTAAGAAATCGACACAAAATTAAGGCACCTCGATCTAACTTTTAAATTATACCGGGTTAAGCATAAAATAGGGCTTTTTGTCACATGATTACCAATAACGATCTACTCCTGATAAAAGTGGAAAGATTCTCACCGACACGACGCTTGGAATCCTGGAAGAGGGAGGAAGGCCCTGAGATCCGGGATCGTCGAACGGGCCGCCTTTCGTCTCGGCACACGGTGGACTCCGAGTAGATCTGAAAACAAGATTTTTTTTAAGGGATTATTTTTTTGTGTGGACTGAAATGGAACAAGACAAATTTAAAATACAAGATAACTAATCCGGACGACGGATCGTCGGATCGGGAAAGAAATCCGGAAGGAGAACATGAGCCGGTGGATGCGCCGCCTGCGCTAGAAGAACTCGCGGAAGACAGGGAGAAGCCGCGTTCACTTAGAAGAGAAAGATTTTAGAGAAGGAAGAAAGGTAGGTTCTTGGGTTTGGAAACCAAACTCTCTCAGGCAATTTGTCAAACAGCTTCTGTTCTTCATTCATAATATCAAGCCCTTTTTATAGGCATAACAAGGACTCATTCTCGATTTTTACAGCATTCATTCGGGATTCAATTCCTAGATTACTCTTTGGTTTTCAAAGCACAGTTGGCAGCGTTGCATGGGAGAACTCGATGGGGATGGGTGACTTGCTGGAAGTGCCTCGGAAAGGGGAAGAGTAGTCCTTGGAATCAGCTTGCTTTGAAGTGTTGGAAGAACCACCTGTGGGAAGAATACCTTGGGAAGAAGCCGGTTGCACATCTTGTGATGGGATTTTAATGAAGACGTGGCTGACTTTGGAATGTTGGAAAGAGCCACCTGGGGAGAAGACTTGGAGCTTGAAATGCTTTGGGAAGAAGAACGGGATGCCTCTTGGGATTCTTCAAGGAACGGCTGGAGGGCTTGGAACCGGGTGGGTTTTCTTCGGTTTGGGAGCTTCTGCGGGAAGGGAAGAACCTGGGAGAAGAACCGGCTGGGTTCTTGCTTCGGGAAAGGAGGAAAAAGGCTGAACTTCCTCTTCATCTTCTTCGGCTGGAACTGCAAGGGAAATCCCGATGGGAAACGGGGACTCTTCACAGCATCATTTCGAATATCCTTCGTTGGCTGAATCGGGGAGAACCGGCTGCAGGCTGGAATGTCTTCAATTGCTTCGGTTGGGCTGTATTGGAGTCCTTTTCGGGAAGAGGAGAACCGGGCTGGGATGCTTTGTTGGGATGAGGAATTCACGATGGAGCTCTTAAATGATGTGAAACTGGGCTGAGGTGCGATAGAGGATACCGTGGGATCCACATGATGGGTGTTCTTTGATGGACACATCGAGATGGGGTGGTGGGATCCATAGGGTTGCTGGCATTGGGTTCTTTGGGCTGGTTTCATTATGTAACCCATGTGAACATGACTTAGTCTAGGCTTGACACAAATTCAAACCAAAATTGGACTGGGCTGACATAACTTGAACTGAACTTCAAATTAAAATACTGGATGTAAATTAAAAACTCAAGACTCCAAGAAAATAACAGACAAACTACAATTAAATGGCAGACAGGCTGGTGTCCCCACCACGTAGCTCTCCAGAACAAGTCTGAGGAAGCTCCATCGGATCCTATCATATGCTCGCTCCATATCCAACTTAATCGCCATCAAACTTCGTCTCTTCGGTGCCCTCCAAAGATCCCACATCATTTCCTGGGCAATCATGATATTATCCGAAATATTCCTACCTCTTACAAAAGCCCCTGTGCTTGGCAAATAATAGCCGGCAACACTAGCTTTACCCTTGCCACAAGAATTCTTGCCACAATCTTATACAATATTGTACATAGGCTAATGGGCCTAAAATGACTCAGCTCAGTCACGTCCTGATGCTTCGAGATAAAGGTGACATATGTGGCCTTCCATCCCTCCACCATATGTGCCTGTCGAAAAAAACATTGGACCGCCTCAATCACTGATCTCCAAATGATGCACCAATATTTACAAAAAAAGAATGGGGGAGAAGCCATCCGGACCCGGGGCCTTGTCCGCCGCTAGGGACCAAACCGCCTGCTACACCTCCCTATCCAAAACTGGTCAAACGAAGCCTTCATTTTCCATATCACCTATAAGGACTTCTGGTGTTGGAAGGCGACCAGTGCCAGAGGAATCCTCCACCTCCGTCCATCTGGATCTAAAGAAGTCGAGTAGCATCCCCCGAACCATCGACTCATCCCCCACCCACTGACCCCTCTCATCTCGCAAGGATCTAATCGTGCCTCTATGTCTTCTAATAATAGTCGATCGGTGGAAGAAACTAGTATTACGATCTCCTTCACTGACCCACTGTATTCTAAACTTTTGTCTCCAAAAAACCTCTTGTTGTCGTAAGAGTGAGTGGTGGGTGGCAAGAAGTCCCCACAAACCTACCATATCAGATGCCAAGAGCTCGCCACTCTGATCCTTCTTACCCTGCAGATCAACAATCGAGGCCTCCACCTCCTCTAACCTCCTGAATATATTACCCACCACCTCACAGTTCCATCGGCGAAGCCGCCTTTTGGTGAGCTCAAACTTATGAGAAACTCTTTGCATTGCATCACCTCGGACTGGCATGGACTAGGCTGACTTCACAATATCCCATGATTGGGGGTAAGATAACCATTTCTTCTCAAAACAAAAAGGAGATTTATGGCTGGAGCCCAAAGCCGTGGAGATAAGCAAGTCCGATGCAATCCGGGGAAGATGCCTCACCTGATAGGTATAGAATCGGAGGACCCATTCTAGGGAACCCAGAGCCCTATCAATCCGCTTCCAAACCCTCGCTCTACCAGATTGATTATTACACCATGTGAAGCGTGGCCCGGTGTATCCAAGGTCCACCAGGGCATTTTGTGACACAAAGTTCCGAAACTCCCTCTTATCCCGAGAATCCGTGAAGGCCCTACCTCCCCTCTTTTCACTGGGGGACAATATACAATTAAAATCACCCACTACAACAGTTGGAAAGCCTTGGGAGATCAGACTGGCAATCTCCTCCCATAGTACTCTCCTAGTCCTATAATCCGTACTTGTGTAGACCGCATAAAGAATCCATGGAGCTGCCTGAGATTCTGAAATAACCATAATCACATGCTGGGTGCATTGTCGAAATACGTCAATGGTTGCCACCTCTCATTTCCACAGGACCAAAATGCCCCGACCGGCCCTGGGCCTCTATTGCAAACAGCTCCCAGATAAACTCAAAGCGTCGCTGCATCCGGCTAAGACCGTCTCCAGACAGATGCGTTTCGCACAAAATGCAGATCTCTGGACTATTGACCTGCACCAGTCTCCTAAATGACGACATAAATGAAGGCTTGGCTGCCCCCCTATAGTTCCATACTAGGATCCTCATAGGCAACCTCCTGATAGTGTGGCCTCGGAGTCAATCTGCCCCTAAGCCTCATGGACCACCTCCACGTCGTGGCCTACTGCCACCCTCCGGTCACCTCCCTCACTCATACCCGAGCCAACCTGCATTACCGCTGCTTTGACCTATTGGACCACCGAAGAGTGATCCCCAGTCACCCTGCCAACAGCCCCCCATCCTACACTCTGGTCACTCTCCTCACCGTCCCCCAGGACAGAACTAACACGAGAAGCTAGGGCCTCACTCTCCTGAGCCTCGTCCACCATAACCTCCTCAGCCACTGTTGAGCTAGGGCTCAGTTGGTCCCCCGTGTTAGCAATATATCTCCTAACTAAATAAATAAATCTATAAATTCAATTAATAAAAATCTTAAAGGAAATAATATACATGCATATCATTCGGCATCCAAATAATTCTATTTTAATACAAAATAAATCTATTCTAGCACAAAATAAATCTATGCATTTAATAAGTTTATATCATACAATTTCAAATCCTACCAATCTACTAATATTAAATTAAAAATAAAGGTAGAAGAAAGTAGCCTGATTGAAAGCAGGTCGAAGCGCGTAGACGCTGTCCCAAAGAAGTATTTGCCCCCACGTACGGGTCACCCGGCAATCCTTCTCGGAGATACGACGACCCTACAACCTCTTCTTCGGCACGTCTCGGAAGAAGTCAAAACGAACCCGATCGGACTTGCAGATCCAGCAAAGAGCAGTATGAAAAGAATAAAATAAAACTGAATAAAAATGTAAAAATGAAAATCGGAAGTGGCTAAGGGGAAGAAGAATTTCTCCAGAGTTTTTCCACTATTTTTCTATATTTTTTTCGTACACCAAAGGAGATGAAATTGAGGGGTTTATATAGGGATTTAATCGGGGGCAATATGGTCTTTTCGGCGGACGCGTCCGCGCTCTTCTCGCGAACGTGCGCCAACGGGCGCACGCGTCCCATTTAATGCAAACGAAAACGCCAACGAGCGTTTTCGTTTTCAAACGAGCACGCGGCCGCGGCCGCGGCCGTTTCCAGAATGAAATGCGTAACGCCCGCTGGGCGTTACCTTTTTTTTTTCCTCTCAAACGCGCACGCGGCCAAATTTCGGGCCGCGTGCGCATTTAAATTTTTCCCACCAATCCCCCACAAAAATTTAAATAATTTTAAAATCAAAATAAAATGCTGGATATCTTATATTATGTAATAGGTGTAGGTACCTTTCGGTTTGAACCTTCACTTAGTGACAATTGATTACATCTGTGGAGCCAAGGTGGTCTTAACCTTGAACCTCGGTCCATGGCTCAGATTAAATCAACAACACACATAATATAGCCCGATCTGGGTTCTAAGCGGGTTGCGCTATTATGGCCATGCGCAGGTATCTTTCATGTGCTTTTTAGGGAATCGCCCATTTCCCATAATCGCGGCCTCACGACTGCACATATAGGTGAGTCCTAATAAGGATGCTAGCAAGGAAGCTCCTGCCTCTTGAGTCTCGGACTCATTAAGAGTTATACAAACGAACTCATCCTACCGCTTGCTTTTATGAGCACTAGCGCCATAGGGATGAGGACAACATAAAATAGTGCTCCTCTTAGTCACACTTCGGTTTGTTTCTACCCATTGAACCTTTTAAGGTTGGGTTCCCACCGTGGTGATCTATCTTTATGGGCTAAGCCCCATCCCCCTCGACGACTCTAGAACCACTGTTCTAGATAAACCTTTTGTAAGCTGATCAGCCAAATTATTTTCTGATTTTACAAAATTCAAGGCAATAACATTATTTTTCAATTTATATCTCAATGATTTATGACGTACTTTTAAGTGCCTGTTCATTTTTACATTGGCATTTTCTTGGTTGCACTTATCTATTGCAGATTTACAGTCACAATGTAAGGAGACAGGTGGTAAAGGTGACTCATCTACAGGAAGGTCTATAAGTAGATCTCTGAGCCACTCAGCCTCAGTGCTAGTAGTGTCTAAAGCTATCAGTTCAGACTCCATGGTACTCCTAGATATTAAGGTTTGTTTGGTGGATTTCCAAGACACAGCAGCACCTCCTAGGAGAAAGACGTATCCTGTGGTGGATTTAACATCTAAGGTATCGCTGATCCAGTTGGCATCACTATAGCCTTCTAGAACAGCAGGAAACCCACTAAAGTGCAAACTATAGGACTTGGTACCCTTAAGATACCTAAGAATTCTCTCTAATGCTGTCCAATGATCTCTATTTGGATTAACAGTATATCTACTAAGTCTATTTACAGCATATGCTATGTCTGGCCTAGTGTAGTTTGTTAGGAATCCTAGTGAGCCTATGATTTGAGCATATAGGCTTTGAAGGATAGGAGTTCCTAAGTTCTTCTTAAGATGTGTAGAGGGATCAAAGGGAGTAGAGACAGGCTGACAATCCGAATAATTAAATTTATTGAGTATCTTGTCAACATAATGACTTTGGGATAACTCAATTCCATTTGCACTTCTAATTATTTTGGTATTTAAAATTAAGTCAGCTTGTCCCAAGTCTTTCATATCAAACTTATGACTTAAAAATTGTTTTACTTCATCAATTATCTGAAGACCTGTCCCAAAGATCAGTATATCATCTACATAAAGGCACAAGATCACAAATTTGTGTCCAACTCTCTTATGATATACACATTCGTCTGTGCTATTGATTTCAAATCCAAATATCATTATGGTTTCATCAAATTTCAAGTGCCATTGCTTGGGTGCTTGTTTAAGACCATAAAGAGATCTGGCTAGTCTGCAAACTTTATTTTCTTGGCCTGGGGTTTTAAATCCCTCTGGCTGGTCCATATAAATTTCTTCATTTAAGTCTCCATTTAGAAAAGCTGTCTTAACATCCATCTGATGAATCACTAATTTATGAATGGAGGCTAATGCTATAAGGACTCTAATAGTAGTAATCCTAGCTACAGGTGCGTAAACATCAAAGAAATCTATCCCAGGTCTCTGAGTAAAGCCCTTGGCAGCTAATCTAGCCTTAAATTTATCTACAGAGCCATCAGGCCTAAGTTTCTTCTTAAAGATCCATTTGCACCCTATAGTTTTACAACCAGGAGGAAGATCAGTCAATTCCCAAGTATGATTTTGGATAATTGACTGCATCTCATTATCCACAGCTTCTCTCCAAAAAGGTGAATCCAAGGATTTCATTGCGTCCTCAAAGGTAGTTGGAGAGTCCTCTATAAGAAAAGTATAGAAGTCATCTCCAAATGTTTTCTCTACCCTGGATCTCTTACTCCTTTTAGGTTCTGCTTCTACTTCTACTTCACTTGTCCTTATTTTACTAGAGCTACTAGCTATACCACTATCTACTCTAGTCTTAAGTGGAAAGGTGCCTTCAAAATATGTTGCATCTCTGGCTTCTATGATGGTGTTGTTACTAATATCACTTTCTTCTGAATTTATCACTAGAAATCTATTGGCATTACTATTGGCTGCATAACCTATGAATATGGCATCCACTGTTTTAGGCCCTATTTTCTTTCTCTTAAAATCAGGTATTTTTACTTTTGCCAAGCACCCCCACACTTTTAAATAGCTAAGATTAGGTTTTCTATGTTTCCAAACTTCATATGGGGTTAGATCATTATTTTTAGAGGGAATCCTATTAAGGATATAACAGGCTGAAACAAGAGCTTCCCCCCACAAATTTTCTGGCACTCCTGAGCTTATAAGCATGGAGTTCACCATATCCATTAAAGTCCTATTCTTCCTTTCTGCTACTCCATTTGATTGGAGAGAATAGGGTGCAGTCACTTCATGAATGATTCCATGATCTTCACAAAATTGAGTTATGTCATTTGATGTATATTCACCTCCCCGATCTGATCTAAGAATTTTAATTTTCTTTTCCTGTTGGTTCTCAGCTTCAATCTTAAAAATTTTAAATTTGCTGAGCACCTCATCCTTGGTTTTAATTAGGTAGATGTAACAGAACTTTGATAGATCATCTATAAATGTTACAAAGTATCTGTTACCTCCCCTAGAAGTTCTACCAGAGTCACAAACATCACTATGAATCAACTCTAATAGATCAGAATCCCTATTAACAGATTTAAAAGGCTTCCTAGGGAGTTTGGCTTCTACACAAGTTTGACATTTCTCATGGTTCTTGAGATCACTTTTTGGTATTAGATTTAGGTTCATAAGTTGCTTAATTGAATTATAATTTACATGACCTAATCTACCATGCCAAATAGAAGGAGGCTCTATATTCATAATCAAAGGATTTTCATTTATTGAAGGAGCTATTACATTCAATTTGAACAATCCTTCACTAAGGAATCCTTTTCCAATAAACATAACACCATGAGAAATTACAACCTTATTGGACTTAAAAACAATACGAAAGCCTTGCTGGACAAGCAAAGAACCACTAATGAGGTTTCTCCTAACAACTGGAACATGTTGGACGCCGTGCAGTGACAGGACTTTTCCAGAGGTAAGCTTTAAGTCCACACGTCCTACTCCTAACACACGTGCCTCCGAGCTGTTTGCCATGATCACAGCTCCTCCACTTGAGATCTGGTAAGAAGAAAACCAGGAACGATCCGAACAAATATGAATACCAGCTCCGGTATCAATCCACCAATCTAGTGATTGTAAAGTCATGTTAACTTCAGGAGTGAAGGAAACAGACCTGAAAGCTGTCTCAGAGGAGCCAGCGCCGGAAGTCACCATGTTGACTTGAGCACTGGATGTGTGTGGACCCTTCTTCTTAGATTGAAGAGGTGCAGTCTTCTTATAGAAGCACTGTGGAGACAAATGGTTGGTCCGACCACACACATAACAGAAACGAGCACCACCTTCCTCTTTCTTCTTCTTCTGCTCCTGGGATTGAATAGGCTTCCCATTGTAGTGGTGGTTAGGGTTTCTAGGGTTGTAGGGTTTCTTCTTGAAATTCTTACGGAAGGGTCGGTTCTGATTTTTCTTAGGAGGAGCTTCTACATTATATGCATTATTTTTGGGTCCAGTAGAGGTATTATTTCTGAGCCTATGCTGCTCTTCAATCCTAATGGAGTTTAAGACTTGGGTTAGGGTGAGAATTCCTTGGGTATGGCTCAGGGTCTTAGCAAAATCAGACCAGGAAGTAGGTAGTTTATCTATCAAACAGGCTACCTGGAATGATTCATCCAAATTGGTTCCATTAGCCCTAAGCTGGTGGATCAGGATTTCAAATTCATGAATTTGGTCATTCATAGGCTTTGAGTCCACCATCCTAAACTTATTGAAATCGGAGGCCTTGAACCTCTTTACCCCAGCATCATCAAGACCATATTTGCTATCTAGGGTGTCCCAGAGTTCTTTGGCACTCTTGGCTGTGTAATAGATATCATACAGCCTCTCAGAAAGAGCACCTAGGATTCTATGGATACAATGATAATCTATCTCATCAGGTGTCCTAGAGGGTGTGCTAGTGGAGGCAGAATGTTCAGTGTTGGAAGAGGTAGTTGGGTTGGACCCGTTATCAACTTCGGTCGTACTTTCACCTATGGCTGAGATTAACCCTAATGTGGTGAGCCAGAACCGCATTTGGTTCTGCCACCTCCTAAAGTTATGGCCATCAAATTTTTCAGGTTTGGCACTAAGATGGTCACTAGTGTTTGAGGCCATAGGATCAGGGTTACAGAATAGTGACAGAAACCTGATTGAAGGCAAAAAATCTATGTCAAAAGATTGCACTAATATTTATATTGAACTTTGGATGTCTAATTGATATATCCAAAAAACTAATAGCCAGATCAGCTCCAGATTGGTGGT
This sequence comes from Phoenix dactylifera, assembly GCF_051530095.1. NCBI lineage: Eukaryota > Viridiplantae > Streptophyta > Magnoliopsida > Arecales > Arecaceae > Phoenix > Phoenix dactylifera. The sequence continues at coordinate 19,003,800 of NC_143194.1, forward strand.
GGAGCACTAGGCTCACTTAAGTACCAGCCTTTCTTAGGCACGTATGCCTTTTTGACAAGCTTTTCTTAGACACTATTAGTTAGTGGATATAATCACTAGAAATCACACAAATTCAATATTTAAAATAACCTAAATGCAAATTTAAACGAATTAACTAATTTTTGAATTTTTTTTTGTTTGACCTTTCCGAATTAGTAACAATTGATTACTAAATTTAATTCTAGCAAAACAATTATTGTAATTGAAATCTAATTTATCAATTCAATAAATTATATATAGTAGAATTGATTTATTTTCTTATTAGAATAATTAATTACTAATTTTGTAGCAAATCAATTATTGTAATTAAGATGTCAATTCGATAAATTAAAAGATTTATTTCTTTATTAGAATAATTGATTAAGATCTAATAAGTCAATTCAATAGATTAATTATTATATATCAACCAATTTCCGAATTTCCCGTTTGAATGGGATCTGGAAATTACTCCTTGAGGAGTCCAAATTAAGGTATAATAAACCTCTTGGAGGTTAACCAAATTATTAACTCTTTAGAATAATTTATTATTAATGATGTGCTAGCAAAAACAATTATTGCAATTAAAATCTAATATGCCACAATTGTAATAAAGAATTTAATTAATTATATATTACTAACAAAAAACAAATACTTCTTTGGATTGTTAGCAATATATCTCCTAACTAAATAAATAAATCTATAAATTCAATTAATAAAAATCTTAAAGGAAATAATATACATGCATATCATTTGGCATCCAAATAATTCTATTTTAATACAAAATAAATCTATTCTAGCACAAAATAAATCTATGCATTTAATAAGTTTATATCATAGAATTTCAAATCCTACCAATCTACTAATATTAAATTAAAAATAAAGGTAGAAGAAAGTAGCCTGATTGAAAGCAGGTCGAAGCGCGTAGACGCTGTCCCAAAGAAGTATTTGCCCCCACGTACGGGTCACCCGGCAATCCTTCTCGGAGATACGACGACCCTACAACCTCTTCTTCGGCACGTCTCGGAAGAAGTCAAAACGAACCCGATCGGACTTGCAGATCCAGCAAAGAGCAGTATGAAAAGAATAAAATAAAACTGAATAAAAATGTAAAAATGAAAATCGGAAGTGGCTAAGGGGAAGAAGAATTTCTCCAGAGTTTTTCCACTATTTTTCTATATTTTTTTCGTACACCAAAGGAGATGAAATTGAGGGGTTTATATAGGGATTTAATCGGGGGCAATATGGTCTTTTCGGCGGACGCGTCCGCGCTCTTCTCGTGAACGTGCGCCAACGGGCGCACGCGTCCCATTTAATGCAAACGAAAACGCCAACGAGCGTTTTCGTTTTCAAACGAGCACGCGGCCGCGGCCGCGGCCGTTTCCAGAATGAAATGCGTAACGCCCGCTGGGCGTTACCTTTTTTTTTCCTCTCAAACGCGCACGCGGCCAAATTTCGGGCCGCGTGCGCATTTAAATTTTTCCCAACACCCCGGACGTGCAGCCATAGTGCCAACTGCATCACCCCCATCACTAGGCTGCATAACCCCAAAAACTACACCTGGAGACCCTCCCTGCTAAGGACTCACCATAGAGTGGCTAGCTCCAAAGCGGAATAAAGACCCCCCCCCCCCCCTTCACCCTGACCGCCCCCCGGAGACCACCCCTGAACCAAGGAAACCCCAACATCAGCCGAGCCCGTGGCTCAGACTGAACAGGCCAAGCCCTGTTGTTGGGCTCGACTCATCAAAAGCCCCAGCAGTCGCTGTCACGGCTTGCTGGGCTGAGCTCCCCGCGGCCCGAAACGTGCCCAGGGCATCTCGCACGAGCGCGTATGGTGTTCGCTGGCGCGCCAAGCGCACCAGTGTAGCGAGCCATGGCCGACCCACGATTTGCCCCCTGCGCCACGCTGGCCGTGCGTCCTTTGCCAGTAGAGCCGCGGCCCAGATTGTAAACCTAAGCCGGTCCATGCCCTGTAGCAGCCCCAAATCCCTGGGCCGCTTGTTGGTCTGGCCCTGCACCATCTCGACATCAGGGCCAGCCCGCGGCCCAGACGACCCAATTAGGGCTTGACCAAGGGTGAACCAATTTGGATCCAATTTAGGTAAGTCCTAATCCAATTAGAACTTAAATCAATTTTGACTCATTTGAACTCTTCAATCCTAATCCAATTAGGAGTCTTATTGATTCATTAGATTAATAATTAATTGTGACTTAAGAAACCCTAATCCAAATTAGGACATATTTAATTTTAGTCCTAATCCAATTAGGACTCTATTTGAATCCGAAGTCCTAATCCGATTAGGACTCTAGGAATCCTACTCCAAGTAGGAATCCAATTTTGATTCAAAACTCCTAATCTCATTAGGATTGCAGGAATCCTATTCCAAGTAGGAATCCCAGTCCTACTCCAACTAGAATTCCCAGTCCTAATCCAATTAGGACTCTAGGAATCCTACTCGAAGTAGGACTCTTGTTTCAAGTCCAATTAATTAATTTCCTTTCCTTCTTCAACTTCTTATCAATCGAATTGATTACTCGTGATTCATAATCACTTTTCAACCATCGGATCGGTCAATACTTCTAGTGTGTGTGACCCCATAGGTTCTATTCTAACTGGTAGTGAGATATATTGTGATCTCTATCACTATATCATTGAAAACTCCTTTCAATGGGTTGGAACGATTCCAACTCAACTCATTAGGGTTTATCGATCATCGAGATAATCCCTGTGAGTCCCACCATCCACCAGTGACACCTAGCAGTATGTAGTGGCTACCCAGCAGAATGGAATGATGAACCTTTAGGTGCAGTTAACGTGTGATACAGTCCTACTATCGTGGATCCCTACAGGACGGAGGTCATGGACAACTCGTCAAACCCCATCGTCTGTCATATGTCAAGATTTATTCGACTCGAGTTCGATAGTGGAAAACTCTTTCTCCACTTTATATTACTGCCCTGGCCAAGGTCTTAGAACTCAGTCTAACAAATCACATAGGATCACTCCTCTTCTATCAAGGTCGATAGATTCCTTGTAGGTGCATACCCTACTCCTACAGTGAACCTACTGCAGCCAATCTACACTGCATGGACCCATATGGCTAGAGACCATGTATGTGTGCAGTCAAACTACAATAACCTCACTGTGAGTAGCCGAAGCACCGCAGGTCAAAGGACCAGTCACACTACTGTAACATCAAGCAAGTCACGCTCAGTACTCTTGTTCTCTAACAAGCACCTGCACTATCACTTCAGTGTTCCTACACTGTGGACTCAAGTCTCGTTCATCCAGAAGGAAAGTGATCTGTGCACTGATCGGATCGATCACCGTCCTCGTGATGATCCATTGATCAGGAGCATTTAGAAATTAATCATCAATGATACATGGCTCAAATTCTCAACTCTTGAGAATATGTATCATCATCTTATTAATTTCTTGGACGATTCATAGACACATAAATAATATGAATGAAAAGATGCCTTTTATTTATTCAATAATAAATAGTCAAGTACAAAATTATGTTCCTAGAATTAATAATGTGTCAGCCAGATTGGCTTCTAGGGCATACATCTAACAATCTCCCACTTGCACTAAAGCCAATCAGTCATATATCTAAGCCCCATCTTTTCAAGGTGGGCTTCAGTCTTTTGCTGACTTAGCTGCTTAGTGAACGAGTCTGCCACGTTATCCACGGAGTCTACTCTCTGCACCTCTACATATTTCTTCTCAACATAGTCGCGTATGAGATGGAAGCGCCGCTCTATATGCTTAGACTTCTGATGAGACCTTGGCTCCTTAGCAAGGGCTATGGCGCCATTATTATCGCAGTGGAGTGTTATGGCATCTGATGTCATCACGTCCAACTCTGCAATGAATTTCTTGAACCAGAAGCCTTCCTTAGCAGCTTCAGAGGCGGCGATGTATTCAGCTTCCATAGTAGAATCAGCAAGGATCGGTTGTTTAGAACTCTTCCAATTCACCGTACCACCATTGCACAAGAACACATATCCAGATGTTGACTTCCTGTCATCGACATCAGTCATGAAGTCTGAATCTGTGTACCCTTCTACTTTTAACTCTGATGATCCTCCAAAAACCAAGAATAAATCTTTAGTTCTTCTCAAGTACTTAAGAATATTCTTCACAGCTGTCCAGTGTTCTTCACCTGGATTCGACTGATATCTGCTTGTGACACTCACAGCAAGAGCTATATCAGGTCGTGTACATAGCATGGCATACATGAGGCTTCCTATTGCCGATGCATAGGGAATCTTGCTCATGCGTTGAATCTCTTCAGATGTGTTGGGGCACATCTTCTTGGAGAGATGAATTCCATGCCTAAGGGGTAAGAGACCCCTCTTGGAGTTTTCCATGCTGAACCTCTTCAGCACCTCCTCTATGTACATCTTCTGTGAAAGGCCAAGCATCCTTTTAGATCTATCTCTATAGACCTTTATTCTCAAAATATAGGATGCTTCCCCAAGGTCTTTCATGGAGAATTCTTTTGACAACCAGACCTTGACCGAGGTTAGCATGGGAATATCATTCCCTATCAGTAGGATGTCGTCCACGTACAGTACGAGAAATACGACAGCGCTCCCACTAACCTTTTTGTAAACACACGGTTCCTCTTCGTTTTTGATGAAATCAAACGTTTTGATTGCGTCATTGAAATGAGTGTTCCAACTCCGAGATGCTTGCTTTAGTCCATAGATGGACCTTTGCAGCTTGCAGACCTTGTGATCTCCATCACTGGAAGTGAAACCCAAAGGCTGTTCCATATAGATATCTTCATCAAGATATCCATTCAGGAAAGCAGTTTTCACATCCATCTGCCAGATTTCATAATCATGAAATGCTGCAATAGCAAGCAATGTTCGGATGGATTTTAGCATGGCTACAGGTGAAGAGGTCTCCTGATAGTCAATGCCTTCGCGCTGACTATACCCTTTCGCCACAAGCCTTGCCTTATAGGTCTCTACCTCTCCATCCGAACCTATCTTCCTTTTGTAGATCTATTTGCATCCAATAGGTACAATACCTTCTGGTGGGTCTACTAAGGTCCAGACTTGGTTGGAATGCATGGAGTCTAACTCTGACTTCATGGCTTCCAGCCATTTCTCGGAATCGATATCAGATATCGCCTCGTTGTAGGTTTTGGGATTCTGTATGTGATCCCTATCTCCCACTAGGAATATTTCCTCGGTATCCTCTTCTAGTATACCTAAGTATCTATCGGGAGGATGGGAGACCCTACTAGATCTACGAGGTGGTCGAGGGACATCGTGTACTGGCTCTGTATGAATGGGTTCAATAGGATCCATGACTCGTTGCTTTTCAGAGACTTTCTCTTCAAGCTCAATTTTTCTCCCGCTGCCTCTATCAAGGATAAACTGATTTTCCAAGAAGATGGCATGACGGCTCACAAACACATTGTGATCCTCTGAGACGTAAAAATTGTATCCTAATGACTCTTTAGGATATCCTATAAAACGAGCACTTATGGTCCTAGCCTCTAGTTTGTCCGCCTGTAGTCTCTTGACGTGGGCCGGACATCCCCAAATCTTGAGATGACCAAGACTTGGTTTCTTACCATGCCATATCTCATACGGTGTGGTAGGAACGGATTTAGAGGAAACTCTATTCAATAAATAAATCGCTGTGAGTAAGGCATCTCCCCAAAGAAACATAGGTAAATCAGTGAAGCTCATCATGGACCTGACCATATCCAATAGGGTCCGATTCCTCCTCTCTGACACCCCGTTGAGTTGAGGTGTACCCGGAGGTGTCCATTGTGAGACTATGCCGTTTTCCTTGAGATAGTCCCGGAATTTCCCACTAAGGTATTCTCCTCCTCGATCTGATCGAAGAGCCTTAAGAGGTTTTCCAGTTTGTTTTTCTACTTCATTCTTGAACTCTTTGAACTTTTCAAAAGATTCAGACTTGTGTCTCATAAGATACACATATCCATACCGTGAATAATCATCGGTAAAGGTAATAAAGTAAGAATAACGTCCCCTGGCTAGCACATCGAATGGGCCACATACATCTGTATGTACTAGGGTAAGTATTTCAGTGGTCCTCTCTCCATGTCCTACAAAGGGCAGTGTAGCCATTTTTTCTTGAAGATAGGACTCGCAAACTGGATATGACTCGGAAGTCAATGAGCCTAAAAGCCCATCTTTATCCATTTTGTTCATTCTGTCTTCTCCAATATGGCCAAGCCTGAGGTGCCACAAATATCTTTGGTTTATCTCATCTCTAGATCTTTTGGATCCTTTGGCACTCACTTCTTGCTCGGTAACATTCACAGATACATCCATATGTAAATGATAGAGACTGTCGATCATGAAACCACGTGCGACTATTTTATTTCTTAAATAAATAGAACAGCAGTCTTTGTCAAAAGTAAAAACATGACCTTCCTGTGCTAGACATGAAACAGAAATCAAATTTCTGCTAGCAGCAGGTACATAATAGCAGTCTCTAAGTAATAAACTAAATCCAGACGGTAGTCGCAGATGGTAGGTGCCCACAGCCACAGCAGCAACTTTTGCCCCGTTGCCAACCCGAAGGGTTACCGCACCTTCCGCCAGCCTTCTACTTTCCTTTAGACCCTGCATGGTAGTGCACAAATGAGCACTAGAACCAGAATCTATAACCCAACTAGAAGTAGAAGAAACCGTTAGATTAGTTTCAATAATGAGCAAGTCTATACCTTCTGAAGGTATGTCACCTTTCTTGTTCTTCAGGCTCTCGAGGTATGAAGGACAGTTTCTCTTCCAGTGGCCGTCGACATTGCAGTGGAAACATTTTCCTTTGTCGTTAGCCTTTTTCTTTTGATCTTCCTTCTTTGGCTTCTTGTCTTTCTTCTGCCTCTTAGCAGGCTTCTTTTTCTTCCAAGTAGACTTTCTCTTGGAACTAGAAGTCAACTCAGCAGCAAGGACATTGCCCCTTGAACTTTTCAAGGCTCCCTCAGCAGTTACCAACATGTTTATCAGTTCAGTCTTAGTGTATTCAATCTTATTCATGTGGTAGTTTACTATAAACTGACCAAATGAATCAGGAAGTGACTGTAGGATCAAATCTACTTGTAATTCCTTGTGCATGTCCATACCGAGCTTCTCAAGCTCCTCTAGATCCTTGATCATAGTCAGACCGTGATCATGGACAGACTGCCCCTCGCGCATCTTCACTTTGAAAAGCCTCTTGGACACTTCAAAACGAGCTGTGCGACTCTGCTCACCATACAACTCTTGCAGGTGTGCCAGTATGTCCCTAGCAGTCTTCATATTTTCATGCTGGCATTGAAGTTCATTTGACATGGATGCCAGCATATAGCATTTTACTCTAATATCATCATCCAACCACTTTTTATGCATCTCACACTGAACATCAGTAAGACGTGTTGGTAGTGTGGGGATATCTGAATCGAGTATGTAGCCTATTTTCTCACAGTCCAAAACAATTTTGAGGTTTCTAAGCCAGTCTTTGTAATTGATTCCGGTCAGTCGGTTGGTCTCAAGAATACGGGTCCAAGGGTTTGAAGCTGACATTGTATCTGCAGAGAGTAAAGATTCTAGTTAGACTTTTGTACTTGATCCTTAATCTGTTCTAAGGTCTTTTAGAACAAATGTAACTCCCACTATTTTCTCGAATTCCTCACACTCCCCTGGTAGGAAAACGGAAATCCTACGCGACTAGGGTTTCTAGTAGGTACTGCGGTCCCATCAATTTACATGCCACCTCACCTAACAGTTATTGGTGACACATAGATGGATGAGTGTACAACTCTTGTACAATGCTTCTCAAGCATGTTGCAGTGCAACTTGGTCTCTAAGCCATGAAGACCTCACCTAACAGTTATTGGTCCCATTTCTTAGTTAAGTCAGACCCACCGTATAACCGTAGGAATAAAGTCGTCATTGGGTCCTCACCTAACAGTTATTGGTGCCCAACCCAACCTTTACCCTACAACATCTCATGTCTATAGAGAGGTCCAGCCCCCCGATGCAACTTGACCACTGTGTCCAGCCGAGACAAATCAACATCAGAAAGACCTTAGCAGCTCTACTACAGTGGAAGACCTATTGACTTAATATTGGTTAATCAGGTCTTAGTGTTTGCAACTTGAGCCCTTCATAAGAGGTAATCGAACAATTGGCCAGGTAAGCAGGTGGGAGGCTCTCCTTACTCAGAGAGTAAGGTCCTAATTAAGTAACCACCTTTCATGCTTTCCTAGACACCAATTAGATCAATTAATCTAATATGACTTGCTCATGTCGGTTCACTCTCGACTTGATTGAGGAGGTTTTGATTTAGGTCTCAATTGGGTTTGCTACATCACATGTAAACCTATCTACCCGACACATTCACATCACATGCAAACGGCACATTGCAGGCAGTTATAATCGCAGCAATAATTAAAGCTAAACTTTAAATACGTGATGATCATGGATTCTAGTTAGGTCGTATTACAAGCACATGCACGTCAATCGATCAACTGGTCTTCAACTCTTGAATTGGTTCCAAGCCTCCTTGATTCGATCCTTGACCAACTCTTGATCCAATCGCCATCAACTGCTTAGACTCCTGCTCATCTCATGCCTTGTCTTCAACTTGATCGTTGACGTACATCACATCACAGAAATACAACCAGATGTAAAATAAAAATAAAAATAAATTACATCTCTTTTTAGGAGGCACGCAGGCCTCTCAAAACATCAAATAAGATGCATGCAACCATCTGAAAAATTACATGACATTGCAGATCACATCGCAGGTCATTACATTTGATACCAAAAGGGTTTGAATCCTATGATCATCACCATATGCAACAATTATAATTTTCAGATCTGAAAACTAACTGATTATATCATGACATAGGTTGCTGATCATGCTAATCATGATTCTAATCTTTGTAATCCCATTAACAATGCAATTAGAATCATCTTTTTATCACATAAAAATCAGCATGCAAAAATCAGCACCCCTGAAAAATCTGCATGCAGAAATTTTCAGCATGCATGATCATTCAATTTTCAGATCTAATATGCCTTTAGATAATTAATTCTTACCTTAATCTACGAAGCCTAGGCTCTGATACCACTGTTGGGAACCCGCCCATGCCGCTGATATTTCAAAAAAATCAGATGGCAGCGGAATCGGCATAAGCGGGATCGACGTTCATCGCATGAACGTTGTTTCATGAACCGTTCGTAGTAAGATAAGAATTAAAACTTTTTAAATACATTAGAAGATCAGATCTTCACTTTGTGCGGGTAGATGATCACCGCAAACTGAAGTTCGTGGTCTAGGATGAAGGTTCGCTTGAAGCCGTTCAAGTGTCCGGCCTCTACGGGTATCCACACGAAGCAGGATCCGATCCAAGCTTTCTATCTCACCGGGGTGCTAGCTCCCTTGCAGAGATAGCTTTTGATGGCTGATCTCCTCTCTTTCTTTCAACTCTTGAATGCACTTGAGAGGAGGAAGAAGAAGGATGAAGAAGAGGAAGAGGAAGAATCCCCACGCAGCCTTCTTTCTTTTCCCTGCGTTGGAAGGAAGAAGGGAGGAAGAGGATGCCGCCAACACCTTTGGCTTTTATCTTCCTTGCTTGCGGCTGAACCAAGAGGAGAGGAGAGGGAGGCGTACGACAAGGAGGAAGAGGACTTCTTCTATGCCCTAGGTGCCGCCCACAAGTCCCTTTTTATAGACATGTGGAGCTCCTAACATTTAGGAGCTCTTGATGTCTTTCCTAAGAGGGGGCGCCGTCTCTTCTCCCTTCTCCACGTGGAAAGGGGAGGGGCTTATCCCCTTCCTCATGGTAAACCCTAATCCATATTAGGTAGGGATTGGAATGCCCTAATGTGGTCAAGCCCTAATCCAATTAGGCTTTGTTGGGAACCCGCCCACGCCGCTGATATTTCAAAAATTTTTCAGATGGCAGCGGAATCGGCATGCACGGGTTCGACGTTCATCGCATGAACGTTGTTTCGAGACCTTTCGTAATTAGGTAAGAATTAATACTTTTAAAACTATTAGGAAGATCAGATCTTCACCTTGCGCGGGTAGATGATCACCGCAAATCTGAATTCGTGGTTTTTGGAAGAGGGTTCGCTTGAAGCCGTTCAAACGTCCGGCCTCTACGGGTATCCACACGAAGCAGGATCCGATCCAAGCTTTCTATCTCACCGGGGTGCTAGCTTCCTTGCAGAGATAACTTTTGATGGCTGATCTCCTCTCTTTCTTTCAACTCATGAATGTACTTGAGAGGAGGAAGAAGAAGGAAGAAGAAGAGGAAGAAGCAAGGCCCCTGCAGCCTACTTTCTTTTTCCTGCGTTGGAAGGAGGAAAGGAGGAAGAGGAGGGCGCCATGGCTTCTTTTTCCCTTCTTCTTGCTGGCGGCTGAACCAAGGGAGGGAGAGGGTGGCCACGTGATGGAGAGGAGGGGGATTCCTGTATCCATTAGGTCAGCCCCCAAGAGTCCTCCTTTTATAACATCTAGGGCTCCTACAAGTTAGGAGCCCTTGATGTATTACCAAGAGGGGCGCCGGCCCCTCTTGTTGCCGGACCAAGAGATCCAAGGAGGAGGGGCGTGAGCCCCTCCCTCTCATGTTGCCCTAATCCTCATCTAATGAGGATTGGGAGGCCCTAATGTGGTTTAGCCTTAATCCAATTAGGCTTAGCCCAAGGGTGAACCAATTTGGATCCAATCTAGGCTAGTCCTAATCCAATTAGGACTTGAATGAACCATGACTCAATTGAACTCTTCAATCCTAATCCAATTAGGAGTCATGTTGATTCATTAGATTAATAATTAATTTAGACTTAAGGAATCCTAATCCAATTAGGATGTATTTAATTTTAGTCCTAATCCAATTAGGACTCTATTTGAATCCGAAGTCCTAATCCAATTAGGATTTCTAGGAATCCTACTCCAAGTAGGAATCTAATTTTAATTCAAAATTCCTAATCTCATTAGGATTGTAGGAATCCTATTCCAAGTAGGAATCCCAGTCCTAATCCAATTAGGACTCTAGGTATCCTACTCGAAGTAGGACTCTTGTTTCAAGTCCAATTAATTAATTCCCTTTGTTCCTTCTTCAACTTCTTATCAATCAAATTGATTACTTGTGATTCCTAATCACGATTTCAACCATCGGATCGGTCAATACTTCTAGTGTGTGTGACCCCATAGGTTCTATTCTGACTGGTAGTGAGATATATTGTGATCTCTATCTCAATATCATTGAAAACTCCTTTCAATGGGTTGGAACGATTCCAACTCAACTCATTAGGATTTATCGATCATCAAGATAATCCCTATGAGTCCCACCATCCACCAGTGACACCTAGCAGCATGTAGTGGCTACCCAGCAGAATGGAATGATGAACCTCTAGGTGCAGTTAACGTGTGATACAGTCCTACTATCGTGGATCCCTTCAGGACGGAGGTCATGGACAACTCATCAAACCCCATCGTCTGTCATATGTCAAGATTTATTCGACTCGAGTTCGATAGTGGAAAACTCTTTTTCCACTTTATATTACTGCCCTGGCCAAGGTCTTAGAACTCAGTCTAACAAATCACATAGGATCACTCCTCTTCTATCAAGGTCGATAGATTCCTTATAGGTGCATACCCTACTCCTACAGTGAACTTACTGCAGCCAATCTACACTGCATGGACCCATATGGCTAGAGACCATGTATGTGTGCAGTCAAACTACAATAACCTCACTGTGAGTAGCCGAAGCACCGCAGGTCAAAGGACCAGTCACACTACTGCAACATCAAGCAAGTCACTGACGAGTGGATAGACATCCAAGTGACTTCTTGTCTTGGTCACGCTCAGTACCCTTGTTCTCTAACAAGCACCTACACTATCACTTTAGTGTCCCTACACTATGGACTCAAGTCTCGTCCATCCAGAAGGAAAGTGATCTGTGCACTGATCGGATCGATCACCGTCCTCGTGATGATCCATTGATCAGGAGCATTTAGAAATTAATCACCAATGATACATGCCTTAAATTCTCAACTCTTGAGAATATGTATCATCATCTTATTAATTCCTTGGACGATTCATAGACACATAAATAATATGAATGAAAAGATGCCTTTTATTTATTCAATAATAAATAGTCAAGTACAAAATTATGTCCCTAGAATCAACAATGTGTCAGCCAAATTGGCTTCTAGGGCATACATCTAACAATCTCCCACTTGCACTAAAGCCAATTGGTCATATATCTTAGGCCCATCTTCTCAAGGTGGGCTTCAGTCTTTTGCTGACTCAGCTGCTTAGTGAACGGGTCTGCCACGTTATCCGCGGAGTCTACTCTCTGCACCTCTACATCATAGTCGCGTATGAAATGGAAGCGCCGCTCTATGTGCTTGGACTTCTGATGAGACCATGGCTCCATAGCTAGTGCTATGGTGCCAATGTTATCGCAGTAAAGTGTTATGGCATCTAATGACATTACACCTAACTCTGCAATTAACTTTTAATCAGAAGGTTTCCACTGCACTCTTAGATACGGCTTAACATTCAGCTTCTAAGGTAGAATCTATAATGATCGGTTGTTTGGAACTCTTCCAATTTACTGAACCACAATTGCACATATTCTGATGTAGACTTTCTATCATCAATATGTGTGCATCCTTCTACCTTCAACTCTGATCTTCTCCCAAAGACCAAGAACATGTCCTTAGTTCTTCTCAAGTACTTAAGACTGTTCTTCACAGCTATCCAGTGCTTCTTGCCTGGATCCGACTGATATCTGCTTGTGACACTCACAGTAAGAGCTATATCAGGTCGTGTACACAGCATGGCATACATGAGGCTTACTATTGCCGATGCATAGGGAATCTTGCTCATGCGTTGAATCTCTTCAGATGTGTTGGGGCACATCTTCTTGGAGAGATGAATTCCATGTCTTAGGGGTAAGAGACCCCTCTTGGAGTTTTCCATGCTGAACCTCTTCAGCACCTCCTCTATGTACATTTTCTGTGAAAGGCCAAGCATCCTTTTAGATCTATCTCTATAGACTTTTATTCCCAAAATATAGGATGCTTCTCCAAGGTCTTTTATGGAGAATTCTTTTGACAACCAGACCTTAACCGAGGTTAGCATGGGAATATCATTCCCTATCAGGAGAATGTCATCTACATACAGTACGAGAAAAACGACAGCACTCCCACTAACCTTTTTGAAACACACGGTTCCTCTTCGTTTTTGATGAAATCAAACGTTTTGATTGCGTCATCGAAACGAGTGTTCCAACTCCGAGATGCTTGCTTTAGTCCATAGATGGACCTTTGCAGCTTGCAGACCTTGTGATCTCCATCACTGGAAGTGAAACCCAAAGGCTGTTCCATATAGATATCTTCATCAAGATATCCATTCAGGTAAGCAGTTTTCACATCCATCTGCCAGATTTCATAATCATGAAATGCTGCAATGGCAAGCAATGTTCGGATGGATTTTAGCATGGCTACAGGTGAAAAGGTCTCTTGATAGTCAATGCCTTCGCGCTAACTATACCCTTTCGCCACAAGCCTTGCCTTATAGGTCTCTACCTCTCCATCCGAACCTATCTTTCTTTTGTAGATCCATTTGCATCCAATAGGTACAATACCTTCTGGTGGGTCTACTAAGGTCCAGACTTGGTTGGAATGCATGGAGTCTAACTCTGACTTCATGGCTTCCAGCCATTTCTCGGAATCGATATCAGATATCGCCTCATCGTAGGTTTTGGAATTTTGTGTATGATCCCTATCTCCCACTAGGAACATTTCCTCGGTATCCTCTTCTAGTATACCTAAGTATCTATCGGGAGGATGGAAGATCCTACTAGATCTACGAGGTGGTCGAGGGACATCATGTACTGGCTCTGTATGAATGGGTTCAATAGGATCCATGACTCGTTGCTTTTCAGAGACTTTCTCTTCAAGCTCAATTTTCCTCCCACTGCCTCTATCAAGGATAAACTGATTTTCCAAGAAGATGGCATGACGGCTCACAAACACATTGTGATCCTCTGAGACGTAAAAATTGTATCCTAATGACTCTTTAGGATATCCTATAAAACGAGCACTTATGGTCCTAGCCTCTAACTTGTCCGCCTGTAGTCTCTTGACATGGGCCGGACATCCCCAAATCTTGAGATGACCCAGACTTGGTTTCTTACCATGCCATATCTCATACGGTGTGGTAGGAACGGATTTAGAGGAAACTTTATTCAATAAATAAATCGCTGTGAGTAAGGCATCTCCCCAAAGGAACATAGGTAAATCAGTGAAGCTCATCATGGACCTGACCATGTCCAACAGGGTCCGATTCCTCCTCTCTGACACCCCGTTGAGTTGAGGTGTACCCGGAGGTGTCCATTGTGAGACTATGCCGTTTTATTTGAGATAGTCCCGGAATTCCCCACTAAGGTATTATCCTCCTCGATCTGATCGAAGAGCCTTAAGAGGTTTTTCAGTTTGTTTTTCTACTTCATTCTTGAACTCTTTGAACTTTTCAAAGGATTCAGACTTGTGTCTCATAAGATACACATACCCATACCGTGAATAATCATCGGTAAAGGTAATGAAGTAAGAATAACGTCCCCTGGCAAGCACATCGAATGGGCCACATACATCTGTATGTACTAGGGTAAGTATTTCAGTGGTCCTCTCCCCATGTCCTACAAAGGGCAGTCTAGCCATTTTTCCTTGAAGGCAGGACTCGCAAACTGGATATGACTTGGAAGTCAATGAGCCGAGAAGCCCATCTTTATCCATTTTGTTCATCCTATCCTCTCCAATATGGCCAAGTCTGAGGTGCCACAAATATCTTTGGTTTATCTCATCTCTGGATCTTTTGGATCCTTTGGCACTCACATCTTGCTCGGTAACATTCACAGATACATCCATATGTAAATGATAGAGACTGTCAATCATGAAACCACGTGCGACTATTTTATTTCTCAAATAAATAAAACAGCAGTCTTTGTCAAATGTAAAAACATGACCTTCCTGTGCTAGACATGAAACAGAAATCAAATTTCTGCTAGCAACAGGTACATAATAGCAGTCTCTAAGTATTAAACTAAATCCAGACGGTAGTCGCAGATGGTAGGTGCCCACAGCCACAGCAGCAACTTTTGCCCCGTTGCCAACCCGAAGGGTTACCGCACCTTCCGCCAGCCTTCTACTTTCCTTTAGACCCTGCATGGTAGTGCACAAATGAGCACTAGAACCAGAATCTATAACCCAACTAGAAGTAGAAGAAACCGTTAGATTAGTTTCAATTATGAGCAAGTCTATACCTACTGAAGGTGTGTCACCTTTATTGTTCTTCAGGCTCTCGAGGTATGAAGGACAGTTTCTCTTCCAGTGGCCTTCGACATTGCAGTGAAAACATTTTCCTTTGTCGTTAGCACTTTTCTTTTGAACTTCCTTCTTTGGCTTCTTAGCAGGCTTCTTTTTCTTCCAAGTAGACTTTCTCTTGGAACCAGAAGTCAACTCAGCAGCAAGGATATTGCCCCTTGAACCTTTCAAGGCTCCCTCAGCAGTTACCAACATGTTGATTAGTTCAGTCTTAGTGCATTCAATCTTATTCATGTGGTAGTTTACTATAAACTGACCAAATGAATCAGGAAGTGACTGTAGGATCAAATCCACTTGTAATTCCTTGTGCATGTCCATACCGAGCTTCTCAAGCTCCTCTAGGTCCTTGATCATGGTCAGACCGTGATCATGGACAGACTACCCCTCGCGCATCTTCGCTTTGAAGAGCCTCTTGGACACTTCAAAAGGAGCTGTGCGACTCTGCTCACCATACAACTCTTGCAGGTGTGCCAGTATGTCCCTAGCAGCCTTTATATTTTCATGCTGGCATTGGAGTTCATTAGACATGGATGCCATCATATAGCATTTTACTCTAATGTCATCATCCAACCACTTTTTATGCATTTCACGCTGAACATCAGTAGGACGTGCTGGTAGTGTGGGGATATCTGAATCGAGTATGTAGCCTATCTTCTCACAGTCCAAAACTATTTTGAGATTTCTAAGCCAGTCTTTGTAATTGGTTCCGGTCAGTCGGTTGGTCTCAAGAATACGGGTCAAAGGGTTTGAAGCCGACATTGTATCTGCAGAGAGTAAAGATTCTAGTTAGACTTTTGTACTTGATCCTAATCTGTTCTAAGGTCTTTTAGAACAACTGTAACTCCCACTATTTTCTCGAATCCCTCACACTCCCCTGGTAGGGAAACGGAAATCCCACACGACTAGGGTTTCTAGTGGGTACTGCGGTCCCACCAATTTACATGCCACCTCACCTAACAGTTATTGGTGACACATAGATGGATGAGTGTACAACTCTTGTACAATGCTTCTCAAGCATGTTGCAGTGTAACTTGGTCTCTAAGCCATGAAGACCTCACCTAACAGTTATTGGTCCCATTTCTTAGTTAAGTCAGACCCACCGTATAACCGTAGGAATAAAGTCGTCATTGGGTCCTCACCTAACAGTTATTGGTGCCCAACCCCACCTTTACCCTACAACATCTCATGTCTATAGAGAGGTCCAGCCCCCCGATGCAACTTGACCACTGTGTCCAGCCGAGACAAATCAACATCAGAAAGGCCTTAGCAGCTCTACTACAGTGGAAGACCTATTGACTTAATATTGGTTAATCAGGTCTTAGTGTTTGCAACTTGAGCCCTTCATAAGAGGTAATCGAACAATTGGCCAGGTAAGCAGGTGGGAGGCTCTCCTTACTCAGAGAGTAAGGTCCTAATTAAGTAACCACCTTTCATGCTTTCCTAGACACCAATTAGATCAATTAATCTAATATGACTTGCTCATGTCGGTTCACTCTCGACTTGATTGAGGAGGTTTTGATTTAGGTCTCAATTGGGTTTGCTACATCACATGTAAACCTATCTACCCGACTCGCATTCACATCACATGCAAACGGTACATCACAGGCAGTTATAATCGCAGCATCAAATAAAGTTAAACTTTAAATAGGTGATGATCATGGATTCTAATTAGGTCGTATTACAAGCACATGCACATCAATCGATCAAGTGGTCTTCAACTCTTGAATTGGTTCCAAGCCTCCTTGATTCGATCCTTGATCAACTCTTGATCCCATCGCCATCAACCGCTTAGATCACCTTTCATCTCATGCCTTTGCTTCAACTTGATCGTTGATGTACATCACATCACAGAAATACAACCAGATGTAAAATAAAAATAAAAATAAATTACATCTCCTTTTAGGAGGCACGCAGGCCTCTCAAAACATCAAATAAGATGCATGCAAGCATCTGAAAAATTACATGACATCGTAGATCACATCGCAGGTCATTACATTTGATACCAAAAGGGTTTGAATCGTATGATCATCACCGTATGCAACAATTATAATTTTCAGATTTGAAAACTAACTGATTGTATCATGACATAGGTCGCTGATCATGCTAATCATGATTCTAAACTTTGTAATCCCATTAACAATGCATTTAGAATCATCTTTTTATCACATAAAAATCAGCATGCAAAAAATCAGCACCCCTGAAAAATCTGCATGCAGAATTTTTCAGCATGCATGATCATTCAATTTTCAGATCTAATAAGCCTTTAGATATTTAATTCTTACCTTAATCTACGAAGCCTAGGCTCTGATACCACTGTTGGGAACCCGCCCACGCCGCTGATATTTCAAAAATTTTTCAGATGGCAGCGGAATCGGCATGCACGGGTTCGACGTTCATCGCATGAACGTTGTTTCGAGACCTTTCGTAATTAGGTAAGAATTAATACTTTTAAAACTATTAGGAAGATCAGATCTTCACCTTGCGCGGGTAGATGATCACCGCAAATCTGAATTCGTGGTTTTTGGAAGAGGGTTCGCTTGAAGCCGTTCAAACGTCCGGCCTCTACGGGTATCCACACGAAGCAGGATCCGATCCAAGCTTTCTATCTCACCGGGGTGCTAGCTCCCTTGCAGAGATAACTTTTGATGGCTGATCTCCTCTCTTTCTTTCAACTCATGAATGTACTTGAGAGGAGGAAGAAGAAGGAAGAAGAAGAGGAAGAAGCAAGGCCCCTGCAGCCTACTTTCTTTTTCCTGCGTTGGAAGGAGGAAAGGAGGAAGAGGAGGGCGCCATGGCTTCTTTTTCCCTTCTTCTTGCTGGCGGCTGAACCAAGGGAGGGAGAGGGTGGCCACGTGATGGAGAGGAGGGGGATTCCTGTATCCATTAGGTCAGCCCCCAAGAGTCCTCCTTTTATAACATCTAGGGCTCCTACAAGTTAGGAGCCCTTGATGTATTACCAAGAGGGGCGCCGGCCCCTCTTGTTGCCGGACCAAGAGATCCAAGGAGGAGGGGCGTGAGCCCCTCCCTCTCATGTTGCCCTAATCCTCATCTAATGAGGATTGGGAGGCCCTAATGTGGTTTAGCCTTAATCCAATTAGGCTTAGCCCAAGGGTGAACCAATTTGGATCCAATCTAGGCTAGTCCTAATCCAATTAGGACTTGAATGAACCATGACTCAATTGAACTCTTCAATCCTAATCCAATTAGGAGTCATGTTGATTCATTAGATTAATAATTAATTTAGACTTAAGGAATCCTAATCCAATTAGGATGTATTTAATTTTAGTCCTAATCCAATTAGGACTCTATTTGAATCCGAAGTCCTAATCCAATTAGGATTTCTAGGAATCCTACTCCAAGTAGGAATCTAATTTTAATTCAAAATTCCTAATCTCATTAGGATTGTAGGAATCCTATTCCAAGTAGGAATCCCAGTCCTAATCCAATTAGGACTCTAGGTATCCTACTCGAAGTAGGACTCTTGTTTCAAGTCCAATTAATTAATTCCCTTTGTTCCTTCTTCAACTTCTTATCAATCAAATTGATTACTTGTGATTCCTAATCACGATTTCAACCATCGGATCGGTCAATACTTCTAGTGTGTGTGACCCCATAGGTTCTATTCTGACTGGTAGTGAGATATATTGTGATCTCTATCTCAATATCATTGAAAACTCCTTTCAATGGGTTGGAACGATTCCAACTCAACTCATTAGGATTTATCGATCATCAAGATAATCCCTATGAGTCCCACCATCCACCAGTGACACCTAGCAGCATGTAGTGGCTACCCAGCAGAATGGAATGATGAACCTCTAGGTGCAGTTAACGTGTGATACAGTCCTACTATCGTGGATCCCTTCAGGACGGAGGTCATGGACAATTCGTCAAACCCCATCGTCTGTCATATGTCAAGATTTATTCGACTCGAGTTCGATAGTGGAAAACTCTTTTTCCACTTTATATTACTGCCCTGGCCAAGGTCTTAGAACTCAGTCTAACAAATCACATAGGATCACTCCTCTTCTATCAAGGTCGATAGATTCCTTATAGGTGCATACCCTACTCCTACAGTGAACTTACTGCAGCCAATCTACACTGCATGGACCCATATGGCTAGAGACCATGTATGTGTGCAGTCAAACTACAATAACCTCACTGTGAGTAGCCGAAGCACCGCAGGTCAAAGGACCAGTCACACTACTGCAACATCAAGCAAGTCACTGACGAGTGGATAGACATCCAAGTGACTTCTTGTCTTGGTCACGCTCAGTACCCTTGTTCTCTAACAAGCACCTACACTATCACTTCAGTGTCCCTACACTATGGACTCAAGTCTCGTCCATCCAGAAGGAAAGTGATCTGTGCACTGATCGGATCGATCACCGTCCTCGTGATGATCCATTGATCAGGAGCATTTAGAAATTAATCACCAATGATACATGCCTTAAATTCTCAACTCTTGAGAATATGTATCATCATCTTATTAATTCCTTGGACGATTCATAGACACATAAATAATATGAATGAAAAGATGCCTTTTATTTATTCAATAATAAATAGTCAAGTACAAAATTATGTCCCTAGAATCAACAATGTGTCAGCCAAATTGGCTTCTAGGGCATACATCTAACAGGCTTAGCCCAAGGGTGAACCAATTTGGATCCAATTTAGGTAAGTCCTAATCCAATTAGAACTTAAATCAATTTTGACTCATTTGAACTCTTCAATCCTAATCCAATTAGGAGTCTTATTGATTCATTAGATTAATAATTAATTGTGACTTAAGAAACCCTAATCCAAATTAGGACATATTTAATTTTAGTCCTAATCCAATTAGGACTCTATTTGAATCCGAAGTCCTAATCCGATTAGGACTCTAGGAATCCTACTCCAAGTAGGAATCCAATTTTGATTCAAAACTCCTAATCTCATTAGGATTGCAGGAATCCTATTCCAAGTAGGAATCCCAGTCCTACTCCAACTAGGATTCCCAGTCCTAATTCAATTAGGACTCTAGGAATCCTACTCGAAGTAGGACTCTTGTTTCAAGTCCAATTAATTAATTCCCTTTTCTTCTTCAACTTCTTATCAATCGAATTGATTACTCGTGATTCATAATCACTTTTCAACCATCGGATCGGTCAATACTTCTAGTGTGTGTGACCCCATAGGTTCTATTCTGACTGGTAGTGAGATATATTGTGATCTCTATCACTATATCATTGAAAACTCCTTTCAATGGGTTGGAACGATTCCAACTCAACTCATTAGGGTTTATCGATCATCGAGATAATCCCTGTGAGTCCCACCATCCACCAGTGACACCTAGCAGCATGTAGTGGCTACCCAGCAGAATGGAATGATGAACCTCTAGGTGCAGTTAACGTGTGATACAGTCCTACTATCGTGGATCCCTACAGGACGGAGGTCATGGACAACTCGTCAAACCCCATCGTCTGTCATATGTCAAGATTTATTCGACTCGAGTTCGATAGTGGAAAACTCTTTCTCCACTTTATATTACTGCCCTGGCCAAGGTCTTAGAACTCAGTCTAACAAATCACATAGGATCACTCCTCTTCTATCAAGGTCGATAGATTCCTTGTAGGTGCATACCCTACTCCTACAGTGAACCTACTGCAGCCAATCTACACTGCATGGACCCATATGGCTAGAGACCATGTATGTGTGCAGTCAAACTACAATAACCTCACTGTGAGTAGCCGAAGCACCGCAGGTCAAAGGACCAGTCACACTACTGTAACATCAAGCAAGTCACTGACGAGTGGATAGACATCCAAGTGACTTCTTGTCTTGGTCACGCTCAGTACCCTTGTTCTCTAACAAGCACCTGCACTATCACTTCAGTGTCCCTACACTGTGGACTCAAGTCTCGTTCATCCAGAAGGAAAGTGATCTGTGCACTGATCGGATCGATCACCGTCCTCGTGATGATCCATTGATCAGGAGCATTTAGAAATTAATCATCAATGATACATGGCTCAAATTCTCAACTCTTGAGAATATGTATCATCATCTTATTAATTTCTTGGACGATTCATAGACACATAAATAATATGAATGAAAAGATGCCTTTTATTTATTCAATAATAAATAGTCAAGTACAAAATTATGTCCCTAGAATTAATAATGTGTCAGCCAGATTGGCTTCTAGGGCATACATCTAACAACATCCACCTCCACTACCGAGTCAACCAGGCCGGCTGACGGGTCAGCAGCCGAGTCGACCCGGCGTTCTTCGGGCAGAGCCCCAGGCCCAGACCCACTATTCACTTATGGTAGAGGAACCATGGGCAGCGACCGCCGACGAGCGAGCTTTGTCGGCTTCTGCCAGCGATCCGAGTCCGGTGGAGACTCGAGCGAGCTCGGTCTCGTTGCCGCAGTAGTTACCTGAGCCGATTCAGATGGTGCCCAACCTCCTTCCACGACCTCGGCGGACATTTTTTCGGTTGCATAGGCCGACTCCGCCGGGCCACCAGCCACGGACCGACAGCCAACCCCTGAGTCCCCCCCGAAACAGTTCTCTGAAGGGTCTCGGTCATCTCCCTCCTCACCGGGCACCTTCATCAACTCTGGCACCGGGTACCCACACGTCGTGCCCAGGTGACCAATTCTTCCACAGCGGGTGCAGAAATCTGGCACCCCCTCATAAACGAAGTCCTACCAAAGGACCATCGTCGCCCCCTGGATTTGGACATCGGGATTGAGGGGCTCGGTGGCATCGATCGCCACCTTCACCCGGGCATAGCCCATAGTTTTTTTAAGCTCAGTAAATCCATCAACCGCCAACGGCCGGCCCGCATGCGAAGAAATCTGTAGAATAGTCGGAACCGACCAATACTCCGGCGGCAACCAGGGAAGCCGAAGCCACACGACCGCAGTCTTGATTACGTCAATTTCGGGCAAGAAGTCCGGCTTCCACGGCTCCATGGCCAAGAGCTGGCCCCCTACCACCCACGGCCCTTTTGAGAGGGTCTGGTCTCGATCCTTAGTCGACCGAAATCGCAAGAAAAGGTGGTCATCAGCAAGCGGCATCGCTTCCACCCCCTGCCAATTTCCCCCGGGCGGCCACATCCTTGGCCACCCACTCGGCCGGCACCCGGCGTCCGAGGCTCCAGACCACCACTGCCAACCCCTCCCATTCTCGGCGCATAGCCAGGATCGGCTCCTCCATCAGTTCAATAACATTCAAGAAACGCCGCCGAAGCAGCTCAACCTCAGCCTCCGATGGTCGAGAAGTCACCCAGCGGCCCGTTCTCCACCGAGCCTCCGATGCCTCCCCACGGACCGGGTGCACGGGATCATCTCCCTTAGCGGTCCCCGCCGCCTGCTTCTCGGAGGAGGAGGATGAAGCAGTATTAGTAGGGTACTTACCTGCTCATTGAGCCATTGGCCGCATAGACAGAGCTGACCGCACGCAGTCCCCTCTGCCTTCCGCTGCCACCTCTCACTACCGTCCCGAGCCCACCCTAGATGGCACTCCAGCAACCACAATCGGGGAATTCAGATGCTTCCTTCCACAGCTTCACCCACCGCAAGGACCTCGCCGGCCGGTCGCAGTTCGCCATAAGGACCTCGCCGGCTGATCGCAGTTCGCTTGGAATAACCATTACCACACAGAGTACCACCGAAATAGTAGCCGTTAGCTTTCTCACTTAATCGCCAGAGCTTCTCACACTATCTGTTACACTATTCATTACTGAAAGAAAGGTCCACTGCATTATTGATAAAAGATAGAGAGCTGATTCAGCAACTAAAGTATTTTATTCAGACAAATTATAACAAAATATTTTAAAAAATTTCTGATCATTAGGATTTCATTAATGACGATTTTTGGTTGCTGGTTTATCAGTCAGCAGGTTAAAAAAAATAAAACTGCATGAATAATTTTTTAAAAATTAAAATTTACATCAGTATTCTGTTAAAATTTTATATCTATTTTTGTATCATCATAAAATACTATATTTGTATAAATGCATGTAATACAACGGTTCTTCTAGCACCGTTAATAAAAATTATATTTATTTTAATTAAAAATAAAATAAAATTTTGAATTTTTTTTGTCTCTTATCGTGATCATCTTATAAATATTTTTTTACATATTTATTCATTAAAAATATTTTAATTATTTTAATTTGAAATTATTATTTTTTTAATGGCATTAGATGTTGTAGGTACTATGAAAAATAAGGATAAAAAAATAGAATAATAAATACAAGTTTTTTACGAGAATATACATACAAATATCAATTTTGAGATGATATTCATTGAAAATTCTATATTCAGAAGGATACTCGTGCAAAATTCTATATTTAGGAAGATATTTAATGAAAAAATTTTGAAGATTTACTTGTAATTTGGCTGAGCTCCGAGGTCAAAGTTCTGAGTGTCTTAAAGGACGGACTTGGGAAACGAGCACAAATCTCAAAGCATTACCTTTTCCTCTTTACACCATTAGGAGAGGCCAAATAGGATGCATTTGAGAAGGCTTTTTACTAACAGGGAATGGTGCTCATTCCGAATTTCACTTCTCCGATGCGGTTGATGAAAAAAGAAAGAGCATGAGAGGCTTGGCTAAAAGTTTTGGGATGCTAATCGTGCACTTTAGTTTAATGGCTTGAAGGACATTTGGGAGAAAAAAATCATGAAGCTCTTAAACCTCTTTAAACCCTAAGCTAATGTTTTAAGCCCTGCTCTTTGACTCAGGAAATATGATACGTGCATGGGTGAAACGTGAGATATCTCGGGTGACGTGTGGATCGAAGTGTCCCATGTTCTTCATATTTTGTTGAAGTTCTGTTATGCTGTTACTTGGCCAAGTAAGGGTCCTAGTCTGTTGATTAGTCTTCCTTATCTTTAGCGTTAGTTGTAACCTCTCAAAAGGTGGGTTGGGTGTAACGTGCATACAGTTGTGCATGCATGCCTTTATCTTTAGCATTAGCTGTAACCTCTCCTAACGGATAGGAGAAGGTGGGTTGGGTGTAACATGCATGCGGTTGTACATGTATGCCTTATTTCTTTATTTAAGAATCCATGTTATGTAAGGTTGGGGAGGGTATGAAAATATTGAAAAAACAATCGCTTTGATCATCCTTGGAGATCCGGCTTCTCTCGAACGAGACTACCTCTTTTTATCTTCTTTTTTTTTGCCTTCTTTTTATCCATTACTATCTACAACAGGTCGCAAGACTCGTAATAGTTGCAAATCATTGTGGTCTGAAGATAGTGATCGTAACATCTTGGTATCAGAGCCAGGCATGGCCGACGATTGGATCAGCCGCGTCGAGGTGGAGCTTGGCAACCTCTCCTCCACTCATGAGCGAAGTCGTTTCGAGATCCAGGAGATGTTTGCCACCTTGACGATCCGCCTCGATCTACTTACTCCTTTGCATCCCCCTGACCATGGCGAGACCTCTACTGGTCATTCTAACGGCCAACCTTCGGCTGGATTCTCTTCAGGGGGACGCTCCATTGTACCGCGACTCACCAAGCTGGAGTTTCCCCGCTACGACGGCAAGGAGGATCCCACGAGCTGGGTATGTCAGGTAGATCAATTCTTCAAGTTCCAGAACATCCAGCCCAATGATCGAGTGGCTCTTGCCGCTTATTATTTGGATGGTGATGCCTAATTGTGGTACCAAATTGCAAAGAGAGAAGGCCATGTTTGCACGTGGGCTACAGTTACAGTCGGGCTCCATACTCGGTTTGGTCCCACCCAATTTGAGGATTTCTTCGGCAATCTCACTAAGCTGCAACAACGAGGAAGTGTTCGAGACTATCAAAATCAATTTGAGAGGCTACTCACTCGGGCAGGCACCTTAACTCAACAGCAACAAATCAGGTGCTTCACCGGTGGACTCAAGGAGTCCATCCGAGTGAAGGTGCAAGCCTCACAACCTGCGTCCCTCACTGCTGCCATTGGCCTTGCAAGGCTATATGACGCTTGGGTCCTGGCCGCCAACAAATGGCCCACCAACTTTGGCTAAACCCGACCCCCTGTTAAAGAAGGGACGGAATGCAACCCTGCTCCTACAACACCTGTTCGTAGAATTTCAACCGTTGAGATCGAAGAATGGCGACAAAAAGGGCTGTGCTTTCACTGCGACGACAAGTATGGCCTCCATCACAATCAGGCGTGTAAGAAGCTCTTCATCATCGAGGCTTGCTGGCCAGAAGAGAATGATGACGAAGGAACAATTGAGTGCTCAATCGAACATTTTGAGAACTCTCTGACCATCTCTCTTCATGCTATGACGGGGCCCACGCTCCCCAAACCATGAGGGTGATGGGTAAGGTCATCTATCATACGTTCACTGTTCTTGTTGACTCAGGCAGCACACACAACTTTCTAAAGGAAGAGTTAGCCGCACGGGTGGGGTTAAAACCCGTCCTCTATGGAAATTTGGAAGTCCAGGTTGCCAACAGAGAGAGGTTATCCCGTGTGTGTAAATGTTCGGAGGTACCCATGCATCTCCAAGGTGTACCGCTCCCAGTAGACTTCTTTCTTCTTCCCTTAGAAGGCTATGAAGTCGTATTAGGAGCACAGTGGCTGCAAACATTGGGGCCGATCCTATGGGATTTCTCCAAATTCCAAATGCAGTTCAATATCGGGAATACAAAGGTATGCCTACATGGTTTATCTAACCCAAACTCTAAGTTTGTTCCCGCCGGCGAAAGGAAGCCATGGTCATCCAGTTACACGCCATGGATGGGGTACCCATAGCAATGACAGTCACGTCCATAGATCCATGCCTACTTGCTCTTCTGGAGACATTCACAGATGTTTTTGAAAAGCCCACCGGCCTACCACACCAACGGGCCCATGACCATAGCATTCCTCTCCTACCGGGTAGTGCACCGGTTAGTGTTCGCCTTTATCGATATCTGCATTTCTAAAAGGCGGAAATCGAGAAGATGATCACATAACTATTGGCGTCCGGAGTCATCTGCCCCAGCAATAGCCCGTACTCATCTCCAGTTCTACTTGTAAAAAAACATGACAGATCTTGGCGACTATGCATCAACTATCGAGCCCTGAACAAGATCACGATCAAAGACAAGTTCCCATTCCGGTGATCGATGAGTTGTTGGACGAGCTGCATGGATCTGAGATTTTTACCAAACTCAATCTACAATCTGGATATCACCAAATCCGGGTCCGTCCTAAAGATGTGTAAAAGATGGCTTTCCGAACTCATCACGGGCACTAGGAATTTTTGGTCATGTCGTTTGGCCTAAGCAATGTTCCATCAACTTTCCAATCCCTGATGAACGAGGTATTCCAATCATTTTTACGCAAATTTGCATTGGTATTCTTCGATAATTTACAGCCGCACGATGGAAGACCATCTCCATCACTTGGATCTGGTATTCTCCACATTGTGGGCCCATCAACTATTCATCAAGAGGGAGAAGTGTATATTCGGCCAAGCCTAGCTGCTATATCTCGGCCATGTCATCAACAAAGAGGGTGTGCATGTCGACCAGGAGAAAATCAAGGCAATGCTCAAATGGCCAAAACCCGTTACAATCAAATCTCTTCGGGGATTCCTAGGCCTAACGGGATATTACCGTAAATTCATCCAGAATTAGGGTAACATTGTAAGACCCCTAACTGACATGCTTATAAAGGATAACTTCTCTTGGTCCCCAGCCGCCACAGAAGCCTTCGAGAGGTTGAAAAACGCCATGACTTCGGCTCCAGTGCTCGACCTCCCCAACTTCTCCCAACCTTTCGAGGTGGAATGTGATGCTAGCAGATCCGGTGTAGGGGCGGTTTTACAACAACAAGGCCGGCCGATCGCCTTCTTTAGTCAAGCCCTACATGGGTGCAACTTGGAGCTCTCCACCTATGACAAGGAGATGCTCGCCCTCGTGCTCGTCATCAAGAAATGGCACCCCTACCTTCTAGGCCGGCCCTTTATTATCAAAACTGATCAGAAAAGTCTCAAGTACCTATGGGATCAGCGCATCTCCACCGACACTCAACATCATTGGCTCTCTAAGCTCATCGGGTATGATTCCATCATTGAGTATAAAAAGGGTGTTGAAAATAAGGTTGTCGATGCTCTCTCTCAGCGAGATCACGGTGACCTTCAAGCAATCTCCCAACCGGTACCTCGCTGGCTCAAACCCATCCGAGATGAAGTTGCAGCCGACCCTACCTTGCAAAATTTGATCAAGCTCATTGATGAAGGTGAAGCAGTGGCGCCATGGCCGAGGGAATCGTGTCCGTCAAGGACCGGATATACCTCCTCCCTACTTCTGATCTCATCCCCACTATCGTGAAAGAATTCCACGACTCTACTCATGAATAATTTCACAAAAACCTACAGCGTATTCGCTCGATTTTTTATTGGAAGGGCATGCGCAACACGGTGCATGAGTTCATCCGAGATTGTGACACATGCCAACGTCACAAATCTCAAAACCTTGCACCCACGGGTCTACTACAACCTCTTCCTATTCCCACACAGGTATGGGCTCACATCTCCATGGATTTCGTGGATGGACTTCCAACGACCAGGGGGAAGACAGTCATCTTTGTGGTGGTTGACCGACTGTCTAAATATGTGCACTTCGTACCCCTATCTCATCCCTACACGGCGGTCAAGGTGGTGCAAGTATTTTTTGAACACATCTTTAAGCTACATGGAATGCCGGAGAGCATTGTTTGCGACCGAGATCCAACTTTCACAGGTATATTTTGGACTAATTTGTTCAAATTATAGGGGACGGATTTCAACTTCAATTCAGCCTATCACCTCCAAACCGACGGCCAAACGGAAGTCGCAAACCGCATTCTTGATATGTACCTCATATGCATCACTTCGGAAAAGCCAAAAGAATGAAGTACATGGTTGCCATGGGTCGAATACATATACAACACCTCTTTTCACAATGCAACCCGATCTACTCCCTTTGAAGTTGTGTATGGCCGGCCACCTCCTACGTTGTTATCTTATGTACCGGGTACCACAATGATCGTGGCCGTTGATCAAGCACTTCAGGCTCGAGATGAGATGTTGAAAGTGATACGTTATCGGCTACATCTCAATCAAAATTGGATGAAGCAAGTTTATGACAAACACCACTGTGAAGTTGAGTTTTCAGTGGGGAATTGGGTCTATCTAAAGAAGCAAACATACTGATGGGCATGTATGTCCCAGTCTACTAGCCAAAAGCTATCTCGGAAGTTTTTTGGGCTTTATCAAATCATTCAAAAAATTAACTCGGTCGCTTATAAGCTTGTCATGCCCGCCGATAGCAAGGTTCACCCTGTGTTTCATATTTCTATCCTAAAACAGCGAATTGTTCCCAAGGAAGTTGTTCAAGCCGAGCCTCCCAATGAAGATATGACCGATCAACAAGATTTCCTTGAGGACAAGAAAGTGCTCGGCGTGGAGGGATGATACGTGCATAGGTGTAACGTGAGATACTCGGGTGACGTGTAGATCGAGGTGTCCCATGTTCTTCATATTTTGTTAAAGTTCTATTACGCTGTTACGTGGTCAATAAGGGTTCTAGTCTGTTGGTTAGTCTTCCTTATCTTTAGCATTAGTTGTAACCTCTCCTAATGGATAGGAGAAGGTGGGTTTGATGTAACGTGCATGTGGTTGTGCATGCATGCCTTTATCTTTAGCGTTAGTTGTAACCTCTCCTAACAGATAGGAGAAGGTGGGTTGCGTGTAACGTGCATGCGGTTGTGCATGTATACCTTGTTTCCTTTATTTAAGAATCCATGTTATGTAAGGTTGGGGAGGATATGAAAATATCGAGAAAACGATCGCTTTGATCATCCATGGAGATCCGGTTTCCCTCGAACGAGGCTACCTCTTCTTCTCTTCTATTTTATTTTCTTCTTTTTATCCACCACTATCCACAACAGGTCGCAAGACTCGTAACAGCTCTAAATCATTGCGGTCTAAAGATAGTGATCGTAACAAAATACGACACCACCATGAACATTTGATGATACTTTACCATTGATATATATATATAATATATATAAAGAGCATGGTATATATATATATATATATATATATATATATATATATATATATATATATATATATATATATATATATATATATATATATATATATATATATATATATATATATATATATATATAAAGAGCATAGTTTATGGCAAATTGTAGAAAGTATAATATGAAAAGAGCATGGTATGTCTTTGACAGCAGACATGTAGAATTGGCAAAACTTATTCATATTGAGTATTGTTGACATCCATGAGATCATGCATCAATAATTATAACAAATAGCAACACCCGAAATAGCTGTAATAATTATGCATAGATAGCTCCGGATGTCAAGCTAAACTTCAAATATTGTTACGGGGTGTGGAACCCTGTGGTTAGTTCAAGTTTGCGAAGTAGCTTTTATCATAAATAAATCCATGGTATGAGATACCTGAGCTAGGAACCTGTTAGATTATCTCATTTGTTTTTTTTAAAAAAAAGATTTTTAAGTTTCCCAGAGCAGTTTGAAATTTGAATTATACTCAAACCTGGACATGGACCTGGATCATGACCAGGGAAGAGTACTACAAAGTTGGATTTGGTGAGATTAATCAAACTTTGAATTAAAGAAATTTGTCTTCGGACGCATGGTGTGATAAATGGAATTTTATGTGACTTAACAAAAAAAATAAAATTTATATAGGTTGGTTCATCTCCTCTCTACTTCCAGGAGGGAATCCTATCTTATTGATCATAATAATCAGCAATGTCATAAACAATGAATGGTTGACACCACTGGGTGGCAATGGCTCTGATAAATTGGCCCTTGAGGCACAAACTCCTGCCAAAATGCGAAAAGGCAAGCACATTATCTCCATGACTAAAGATCAGGCAGCCAAACTGGCCATTCAACACTAATTCAACAAAATTACTGCTGTCAAAGGATCTCTATTTTATTTAAGCGCTAGTAATTGGATGATGGAAGGTAATCTAGATCCCACTGGAAGTTTCTGATTCTTCTGGTGACTCCAACATTAAGTAAAAGAATCTGGAAATAGTTTTGCATCTATTCACAACCCAGTCAGTCTGGTTAACCATACACAACTGAAAAGCATAGATTCTCGAACAATTGAAAGAACTGCATTCGATCTTTTTTTTTCAAGGCATCAACTAAATTCAACTATTTCAGAAGTTCGCAAATTAATGTCATCAAGACTGTAATTTAAACATGAATTACAGTAGAGGAGAAATAAAAGATACAACAGAACAGACCAAGAGAAGGGTTGTAAAGGAAAGAAAGCAGATAATCAGTATTAGCTTGATTAAGAAGCAATTTCTTTTAGGCATGATCTCATGATATCTGCAAGCTTTAAACATGCATCAACGCAGAGCTCCATTGCCTGTTCACAGAGGCAACGGTATGTGTCAAATGGTGCTTCAGTGAATCTAAAAGCACAGGGATTGGAGTTTCTTTCATATGGATGTAAATGCATACTTACCTCATCAATTTTGGCAGTTGACCATTCCCCAGCGAGGGTAAGTTGAGTTACCTCGTAACGAGCTGGCATGCATGATATCATGAAACTCCCATCTTGGCAGGCTTCCTCTTCCGCAGTGGGGTCAATGACGAGGTTGTTCCCAAAACAAGACTAGGAACAAAAGAAGCCAAAAGTGAAGTTAGAAAGGAAAGTAACACCAGGAATGTCATACTCTTTAGGGTTGATTGTCTGCACAATGAAGAGCAGATCAAGTCCATAAATTATGCCCAAAGCACATTCTACATTCTTGTTTCGATTTCAAAGCCTGCAGCCCCACATTAAAGCAAAACCTTTTTTACATATACTTGTTACTGTAAAAGTAACTATAAAAGGAACATTGAATTTGACTGTCTTTGCAATCTTTAGATGGTTAAACGTAGCAACTTCCAATATCAAAATTCTCGGTGATTTCCAAATACAAATACTGTACGAGGATGATACCAAGAAGTAGAATTTTAGAAGAGACAAGGTCAATACCTCATTGATGACTATTAAGCAGAATTTTAGAATGCTTTAAAAAAGAACGTACATACCACAGACACTGAAGAGACAAGGTCATACATCATAACTCCTGCATCTGCCAGGGCAAGACTCGCACAAGATATGATGACCGGGATATCACCTGCAATGAGACAACCACGGATTAGTGTTGTAACTGCTACTTTTGCAGAGCAGGCAATGACAAGCCCAAAATACTGAAGCAGAAATGGATAATGAAGAAAGTCAAAACTTGCAAATAATGTATAAAGGTATTGTTGAAACCAAAAGGCCTCAGTAGTGACTATGAGGGCAGTGCCAATTAACTATAAATTAGCCATACTGACAAGAGTGAATATGCTGGAATAATGATTCAAGGATCTCCATCATCCAGTTTCATATATGAAAGAATAGGCAGGTCATCCTAGTTGGTTTTTGCAACAGGAAGCATGCTGACCAACAATTCTTGGAACAAATAGTACTGCAGAGGTACTATCTTAATACAAAGAAGAGTTATTTCATAATTAACTAGCCATTATCCTATGCTAACTAAAATTAATTGTGGAATGTCGAAAGGTTGATCAAGATGAATACACAAGCCACAGCATTCTTTCAATCTAACAGTTTTATGCTATACCAGCATTCTTCTAAAACAGACATTCCAAACATGTGTTCCCTGGAAAAAGGGATGCATGGAAATTTACATTATCCTTTGTAAAGCTTGAGAACTTATTTAGAAAATAACATGATCATCATCCACACAACTAACTTAATAGTTGTAGCTGATTCAAGAGTTATTTCTGTAGAATTCACACATCTTTTTCTAAACTTCTATTCAGATTAACAATTGATAGAGAAATCTTAACCAACAAAATGAATCCCCTCTATTGTCTCTTGGCTTACATAATGCTTCTTTA
The DNA here is from genome assembly GCF_051530095.1 of Phoenix dactylifera. NCBI lineage: Eukaryota > Viridiplantae > Streptophyta > Magnoliopsida > Arecales > Arecaceae > Phoenix > Phoenix dactylifera. The sequence goes on from NC_143194.1 coordinate 19,036,132, forward strand.
ATAATTTAACATTATCTCAACATTAAGTTCCAACAGCATCAGGAAGTGAACCTCTAGACACCATAATCTTTTACTTGAACATCTTCTGCGTAGTATGAAAGAATAGTTGTACAAAGACTTACTGCCACCAGACTCCAGTACCAATGCAAAGACATCAACTGTAGTTTTTGGGAATCTTTCTAGCATTATAGCACCCTCCAGGGCTTTATGAAGCATTGATGAATATTCTTTGTGGTCTGATCCCTGTAAGGAACTAATGCACGTATCACATAAAAAACATAATGAAGAGTCTAGATAGAAATAGCAACTCATATCAAATTATGGATATACAATTGCATGTATCAAGAGACAACAAACCTGCCCACGAGTAGGAGTGGAAAAAGTTGTGTAGCTCACATTACAGTTCAGCCTACCAGTGTCACTGTACATCATAGCCTTCTTGCTTTCCCTTGGACCAAACCTGAAACAAAAAAAGCAACTCATAAGGCGCATTTTCCTTGTTTTATGCTACTTTAGAAGGACCGGCATTGACTACATGAATAAAAATGCTAACAAATCCTCTATGGCATGGATTTCCACATTCTGCAAATGAACACCAAGTATGACAAACAGACAAAAGGTTGCAGCAACAAAAGATTAAAGGAGTATGAAATCTCAATTTGATAATATAACAATAACCCTAGCCCATTATTTGGAGTTGGCTTTATCAATGCCGTTCAATCATGTATTGCTATATTTTGCCATATTCTCATAAAGTCAAAGATCTTTCAATCAAGGTCCGCCATACCGGTACTGGTCGGCGTACCGGTCCGAACCGGTCCCGTACCGGTCCCGAACCGGTCCCGAACCGGTCCCGTACCGGTCCCGAACCGGTCCCGAACCGGTCCCGTACCGGTCCCGAACCGGTCCCGTACCGGTCCGAACCGGTCCCGTACCGGTCCGAACCGGTCCCGTACCGGTCCTTCAACAATAAACTACCGGTACCGGTCTCATGCTGGACCGGTACGGCAGACCATGCTTTCAATTTTGTTCACAAATTTAAACGAAGCAATCTTTTGCTTACCCTTAGTGATTTTCAACCCTCAAGCCATCTACAAGCCCAAAACTTATAGGGGATATCCATGGCCTACTATAGCATTTGAATATATGAACTTTACTACCACCTTATCACTTTAACCTTTTCCATGGTACTCCTTTTTTTAGAAAGCTAAGCCATAGATGATGTGCAACCCTAGAGATCAGACAGCAAACCACATCTTATCACATAAGTATCAAATATTCATTGTTATAATTAATAAAAAAATAATTTGACCTATATAGCTCTAACAGTAAATTCTTAATTGAGCTGCAGTTAGTTAAGTCACATAAAAGGTATGATCCTCAACAGGACCAGTATCAGTGGATACACTATTTGCTAGATTACTAACTTTATATTTTTTGTAAGTAACACAGTAATCTGATAATCATAATCTTAGCCTTAAGCACTACCATTTCCTCTTGGACAAAATAAAAAAAAAAAAACTTAAGGCTTACATTCGATGCCACACTGGAATACTCGAACCCAAAATCTATTGCAAAATATAAACACTAAGCTTTGATAGGATGCAAGACATTAAAATGCTAGAGTGGTTGTCATGGTCATCGCAACCAATAAAGCATACGAAGTGATTGCCCGCAGGTTCAGGTACATCCGAGTGGAAGAACAAGAAGGCCAAGATCATCGACATATTGTAATAGGCATCTTTATCATTGGCTCAAAATTCATTAAGCGATATTTTCTAGTTTATTCAAAAGTCATTACAACATTACCTAACCTTGATAACAAACTTAGATTGTTCAGAATAAGCATGCTTTGATAAAACTGTTTGCCACAGGCTGTCAGAAAAATATTGAATCTTACATAACATGTGGACATGTGCATCTAAGAAATCATAAGGTGCAACTGGTTAGTTATACTTTGTAACTTATAAATAAGATAAACAGATTAAATTTATATAAAAAAACTTGCAGCTAATAAAATATATATACTCTAATATTCTATATGCAGCTAGTGGATTGGCAGATTTCCGAACAGTAAGAGTTAAGAAAGAAATTATACTGGTTTCTTTTATTCTTTAATTTTCCTTTTCCCCCTCTGCAAAGGAAATGGTAGCGCATCTTTGATTTTGACGTCATGCTCGAAAAGTTTACGATTATATAGCTTGCAGCATTTGCACTTAGTTCAAACTCGTGGAACTCGACAACCCAATGGCCCTCGTGCACGGTATAAGACATGCACTCGATAAGAAACTTAAAGTGATAGTGAAATGCAATGTCTTCTAATGATGTGATTACTAATCTTACATATGAATATTTACAGATTATAGAAGGAATGCATACACAAACCAAATAACAAAAAAAAAGTTCCTTTTTGAGTATATAACATAAAAATTTTGGTAAATGGTGAAAATATTTAAAAAATGAGTCCAATTTCAGAATTTTGAAGCCAATATTTAGAAAGAGATCTTCATTGTTTACTGGTTATAACAAAACATGGCTATTGACTACAATGGAACATCCAATTCTAAACATAAAGTAATATAACAAGAAGCATGACACAACAGTCAAATTAAGTACCAAAAAGATACTATTTATAGGATTTTCTTCTTTTTAATGAATCTCAACAAGTTATTAAGGCAGTGCTTGCTCACTATCAGTACACTTTAACTATTCACCTCCATGCCATGAAAAGATGGAGAGACTAAGAAGAAAATTAGCATCATTTCAAGATTGACAAAATGCACTTACACAGATACAACGACCTTGGTTCCTCCAAACTCAGCATAAGCAGACCCCGACGCAGCATTTGCTGCACCAGTCCTTAGAACTGCAAGCCAACAATAACGACATAAATTCTCTGAAGTCAACTGTCAGTACGACAATGATCATAACGACAGAAACACAGTCATCCAATATACAAGAACGCAAAGGATTATTAAAAAAAACATAAAGACAATGTCTATCTATCCTGCAAATTAAAGGACAAAAATTTCCAAGGCATAAGATAGTTCGATTATCTATGGACGATTTCTCACCCAATGCCCCTTAAAATGGGTTTCGAAGATACAAATGCGTCTTTTTTTTTTCTATATCCGCATATGGTCTTTTTCTCTTAGGTGCTCATTGTATCTGGGCTTTCAGTTTAATGTCCGTAGTTATTGGCAAGAACTCACTGAATCCATCGTTTGGGCTCATAACAAAATTAAAAGTTAATTCTATATACTGTTTCATTCCTCGCATATAGACAAACAGGAAAAATCGAGTCAGCCAACGGTAAGAAGAACCCATTACTCAAAATCCCTTTTTTTAACCCCGAAATATGGCGTGGGGGTCTCACAAACAAAACATCAAACATCTCATAGGCATTGATTAGGGAATAAGGAAAAAGAACAAACAGGCAGGTCTGCACTGGTGGAAGCTTCGACCGTCCGTTCGAGTCCAGTCGGTTTCTAGGAATATCTTTCTCCTCTGCTGCTGCTGCTGCCTCCTCTCCAAGCTTTGACTCGGCGAATAAGTCGCCGGATTCGTCGCCATTTCTCTCTCGCTCCCTCGCCGGGTTTGTTTTGTTGTTTGGTTGCTCGCTCGCGCCGCAGCTTGGACGCCCGATAGAGACCTAAAAGAAGCCTAATAAGATGGTGGCTGAGGCTGGCAATCTTGAAACCTGGAACATCCAAAAAGACTCGTCTAAGTCTAGCTTTGGGTCAACCCGAACTCAAAGCTGCAGGTGTCTCTCGATGGCACTTTTTTAATTCCTATTTTTTTATTTTTAATAATTTTAGGAGGAGCCAGATTCCACTTTCTATCCTTTACACTAACTCTAGTCTGAATGGAATCCTATATTTTACCGCAGGTATGATACCATCCGAGCCAGTATTCGGCAATTATATTATATTTAAAAAATAATTGTATTATTTATATATATTAAAAATATTCAGTTTGGTCATATTCAAGTTGGTTTGAACCTAACAAGATACGGAACAAGTTTAGGTTTGCATTACTATGGCCCAACAAATTCGAGTTCAATGGTGTTTGAGCAGATGTTGGCTCAACCCAAAATTATCTCAACTGAAACTTGATTTGATTTGCCACAATTGCCTATATATATAATTCTATTGTTTGTATCATAATATCATGCCTCTAGGGTGGCAATTTATGATCCAACCCATTAATCCGACCCGTGAACGATCCACTTTAGGTAGGTTTGGATTTGACATGAACAAGTTTCGGTCGTAAATAAATCAACATGCCTAAACTTTTTTATTAAATGGGTTGGATTCATGTTTAAACCTTTGACCCATTTAGCTCATTTTGACTCGTTTAATAATTGGATCAGATTATGATCCATCCGTTTAACCTATTTAAAATATGTTTAACGTGCTTAAAACATGCTTAACCTAGTTTTGACCTGTTTAACCTAACTCGCTTAACCTGTTTAAATCCATTTAACTCGTTTTAACCTGTTTAATAAATGGGTTATATGGATCGAATCAGGTTACCTATTTAATAAACATTAAGATTTAAAATTTTGACCCGTTTAATAAATAGGTCGGATTTGGGTTGATAAATTTTTGACTTAACCTGTATCTGACTTGACCCAACCTAATTGCCACCCCTAACCGGTGTCTCCATTTTGGTCCAATGAACAATATTAGAGGGTATCAGATTTGGTCACTGCTTGTGTGTAGGCAGTCTATTTACTTTCTTGATCAAAGGATAGCCGTTGCAAGCTTTCTCTATAGTATTGCTACAACATGCTGGGTTAGAATTTTGATATCTGACTCATGAAAGTCTGAAGTCCATGCTTTGTCTCTAATGCTTGTTCTTCTACCCATACAGTTCATTTTCAGCAACAGCCGATAATTTTCTTCTCACAAAATATAGTTATAAAATGCAAGATAAAATAGATACACTGGAGCTTGAATTTGTTTGGTCATTCATTTGGAAATTCTTCACATCTCCTCAAACATTCAGGCTGTACATTAACAAAAACTCATTCATTTTCGTTTATCAAGTTGCATAATAGAGTTGATCATAGGTAAGCACCGGGCCTAAACTATATTCATTTTTAGTCCGGCTTTAGGCCAGGCCGATTTAAATTTTTATATTTTTAGCCCATGCTCAGCTTAGAGCATAATGATGTTACAGAGTCCAGACTTTGAGAAGTATAATGTCATTCGCTACGGTTGGTTTTTGTAATGGTTCTTGCTGAAACTGACCATTTTAGTCAGCATAGCCAAGGGAAAACCTTTTAAGTATCAGTTGGTATTTCCCAATATTAACTCCTGTATATTTATTTATTTTTTATTCTCACTACTAATGCCTCTGATCAAGATATTTGCAATTGAATGATTTAATATTGGTGCGCATATTCTTTTTGCCTAGGAACACAGTCTAGTATTAATTAGCTAATAGATTGCTTGCCATCACTTTTTGTCATTGCATCTCAGAATTCCTTAAAATTCTGGACAGTTATATACTATACCCTTGCAAAAATTGCAGCTTGTATTTTAGACTGACCTATATATATATGTATGTATGTAAAGTAGCCAATGGTGGAAGCAATAAGGTGTTGAGGACATGTATGCTTAGACTATCATAGAAAAGCAAGAATTTATTAGAACACAATCTATAAACCCTACCAAGGGAAGCCAATATGCAACATGGGAGCTCTCTTTCTCGAACCGTCTGAATTAGTGAGGTGTTAAGGAAACTTATACTTAATTGACAGCAGAGCAAAAATTCTATAGACTACATAATTTAAAAGATGGGCAAAGACTGCAAAAGGCATGGAGATGGACTGTGACTTTGCCTTCTGTTAAACAACCAAAATTTCCTTCTCCTCGGTGGACATCTAGCAAAGTCAATCCATGCAATGTCCTCCACCTTCCCACACTTGGTCCAATGACATCCATACCTAATTCTCTCGTGCCGAGGTGCCGAGGAGATCGACTACGAGATGACATGCGCAGCTTGATCTCTACTTTGAATGGAGGGCGAATCCAGCTATGAATTTCATTGATTTCTACCCTAAAGTTTGCTACTTGATAAGGCGCAAAGAAATTGTTCTTGCCAAGAATTTCATATTACTGAACTTAACAAAGGATTTTCGCCTCAAAAAACACCTTGCAAGACCAGCATATTTAGAGTTCAATACGCACAAAACACATCAATAATTACTATGAGAGCGTGAGATAACGGATGAAGCAGAAGGCTATAAGGAAGCCAACTGCACCAGTAGACATGATGAGAGAGGGGGGGATGTGCGGGGGCGGGCGAAGGCCGAATGAAAGGATAAATAGATAAAAAATCATTCACAACAAGAGAAGAGGATGGACAATAAAGGATTTTCGCCTTAGAAAATACCTTGCAAGACGAGCATATTTAGAGTTCAACACACACAAAACACATCAATAATTACAGTGAGAACACGAGATAACGGATGAAGTAAAAGGCTATGAGGAAGCCAAATGCACCAGTAGACATGATGAGAGAGAGAGAGGGGGGGGCGAAGGCGAATGGAAGGATAAATAGATGAAGAATCATTAACAACAAGAGAAGAGGATAGATAAAGCGAGCTACAATCTCAAGCTATCTTATATATCAAATAGTTTAGTAATCACAATCTGCCCTTCACTCTCTACCATATGGTCTATTTATACTAGTCTAAGCATTAATCATGCTCCAACTTACTAAGCACCCATTACAATTTTCAAACCCAAAATCAATGCAAACACAACTTATTAAGCATCTATTACAATTTCCAAACCCAAAATAAATGCAAACACAACTTACTAAGTACCTATTAAAATTTTCAAATCCAAAATAAATACAAACACAACTTACTAAACACAACTTACTAGAAATTAAAAAAATAAGACTTTGACTTCTTGACCAAAGGTAGCTTCTTCTATACTACATCGTCCTCCTCGGGTGAGAAAAAATTTGACCTGAGTTGTCATTCGACTCTCCTTAGTAAAGTGTCAAATCTCGAACATTGAAAGTGGAATGAGTGTTGATGTTGGGAGGGAGCTCAACCTTGTAACCATTATCATTGATCTTCTTGAGAATTCGACAAAGGCGAATCTTCCTTTCTTTGAGCTTGTTGTAGGAACCCAAAGGAAACTATTTTTTTTCAAGAAAACCCACACAAGATCTCCTTCATTAAAAACTTTCTCGTCAATGAAGATTAGCAACTCTTTCATACTTCTCATTGCTTTGTTCACTTTTATTTACAAATTTTACATAGTGAGAAAATTACTACCCTCCTCTTGTAAAGATTTGGAAGCTTTTTCCTCTTTATATGGTAAAAGAACAATCTCAACCCTTCTTATCTTAAAGGTGTAAGTATGCTTACGCCCATCATAAATGGCATGCCTATCATATTGCCACGGTCTTTCTAAGAGTATGTGACATACATCCATTGGAACTACATTACACCATACTTGGTCTTGATAATTTTTACCAATAGAAAATGAGATTAGGCAGCGTTTAGTAATCTTTACCTCATTGCCTTTCTTGAACTAAGCAATCCGATAAGGCTTTGGATGAGGCTCGGTTTGAAGCATGAGCTTGTTCATTATTTCTTGAGAAACAATATTTTCACAACTTCCACCATCAATCACAATAGTACATACCTTGCTATGAGTTTTACACCGAGTTTTGAAAATATTGGAGCGAAGCCAATCTTCATCCAAACTAACCTTTAGAGTAGAAAGAACCCTTTGGATTATAAGATTTTCACCTTCTTCCGATTCAACCTTCACTTGCTCAATATCACCTTCTTCATCGTACACAAGCTGTTTTGAATCATCGAAGTTTTCATATTCTTCTTCTCCCACAAGATTCACACGAGCATCAACTTGTCTCTTTGGGCAAGTGTTGAAATAATGACCAACTTGTCCACACTTGAAACAAGAATTGGGGTTGTTGGAGTGGCCAAAATGATTATCACCACGAGTATTCAAAGTTGGTTTTGTAGTGTCTTTAGGAACACCACGAACGTTAGATCTTGTACCTCTACCACATAAAGACTCTCCTTCGGAGGGTGGGTAAAGACTTTGTACCTCCACAAATTTCTTTCTTCCACTGTGAGCAAGCTTAGTCTCTACTTTCAAGGCTAGTTGATACGCATCATTGAGTTTCGATAATCGATGCATTTCTACTTCATCCCGAATTAGAATTCCTAGACCTCCAACATACCTCGCCACAAGTTGTTCTTCGAATTCTTGAAGATCATTGTGAGCCATTAGCTTGTAGAGTTCTTCAGTGTAACCAATCACACTTTTATACTTTTGACGAAAATTGTTGAATTGAGCAAAGACCATTTGAGCAAAATCCACCAGAAGAAATTTCTCCTTAAGCCTAGATTTCATTTTCTCCTAGGAAGAAATCTTAGGCTTTTTTTTGCGAAGCCACATCTCTTGAACTTTTTCCCACCATGCCGAAGCATAACCACGAAGCCTTGTAGCAACAAGCTTCACTCTTTGAATCTCCGATGTCTTCTTGTATTCAAAGAATTTTTCAATGGTGCTAAGCCATTGAAGAAACTCTTCGGGTTGAAGGCGACCATGAAATTCCCGTAAATCAATCTTCAAAGTGTCGGAATCACGATAGAACATCCTTTTCAATCGTCCTCCATGATTGGTAAATGGATTCACATTGGATTCATCACTAGAAGACCCACGGCTTGAACCACCGCACTCACTACGAGCTTCTTGGCGCTCAAGACGCAAAGTAAGTTCCTGGACTTGTCTTTGAAGTGCTTGAAGTTCATCATCCCTTTCATCCCTCATTTGGTTGTCACGTCGTCCTCTACCTCCTCATGCTGCTATGAGAAAGAAGAGAATAACCCAAAAGTGTAATCATTAACTTGATACCAAATGATGAGGAAGAGAGGGGAAGGTCGAATGAAAGGATAAATAGATGAACAATCATTTATAACAAGAGAAGAGGGTGGATAAAGCGAGCTACAAGCTCAAGTTATCTCATATATCAAATAGTTTAGTAATCACAATCTGCCCTTGACCCTCTACCACATAGTGTATTTCTACTAGTCTAAGCATTAATCATGCTCTAACTTATTAAGCATCCATCACAATTCTCAAACTCAAAATAAATGTAAACTCAACTTACTAAGCACCTATTATAATTTTCAAATCTAAAATAAATGCAAACACAACTTACAAGAAACACAACTTACTAAGTATCTATTACAATTCTCAAACCCAAAATAAATGCAAACACAGCTTACTGAACACAACTTACTAGAAATTAAAGAAATAAGATTTTGACTTCTTGACCAAAAGTAGCTTCTTTTACACTACATCAAGACAGCATCACAATAAAGTTGGATCACTGAGTATCCAAAGGTATAGTGCCACTGATGCAGTCCTGCCCAATCTTACTATATCAAATGCCAGGTAGTTTATGGAGAAGATAAATATATATATAAAAGCTGACAGAACCTGATGCAAAGAATGCCTTCCACCACCATTTCCAATCCCAGGTGCAAAGAAACTTGTAGGCCGATCCGACGGACACTTTAGGACAGGCAACAGTCAGGAAGATGGCAGCCACGAGGAGGAAGCCAACCACATTTTCTTCAGAAAGGAAGCTGAAGTCATAGTAGGACCTCCCAAGCCAGATCAAAGGGAAAAACAAAGAAGAGCTCAATAAAGATGGTCGTGAAAGGAAGAACCCCGGACGTTACACTGAGAAACCTTGACCGCAATTGCCGTGCAGGGACTTCTCCAGGATTCTGCTCTGTCTCCAGTACCGGAACTTGCATCTGTTTCCTAGACTTTGTTGCCATGCACCCTCTCAGAATTGTGAGCAGGGCTGAAATGCCAAACCATAAAGCAAGGAGGGTCAAACACCGGGGGAAACAGACAGTAGCAGAGCTCCCATTTACAGACCTCATGTTTAGAGCTATCAAGATGGAAAAAGAGATGATAGAGAAGCATGCAATAGACCAGCACAAGGACCTCCACCCTTCTGAGCTGCCTTTGATATTTTGCCATAGCCAAACACCAATATAACCGGCAGCAAAACCAAAAAATGAGGCAGAAACACATCATTCCTGTTAAGAGCAACGAATCTGATCCGGCGAGATGAACCCAAGAGCTTCAGGGATCATTGTTGCTATTGTTGTACCTGCAATCTGAATGCCATCTCCAACCATCACGACACAGAAGCTTTGAGAAGCTTGGTTCTCTAAATGCATCACCTGTAACAAGCTTCCACTCTGAAGTCCCCTTGCTCAATGATGCTTGGCTTTCTTCATCCAATTCCTCAAAAGTTATATAAATCCTTTGGTACTCTTTTACAAATATTGATGGAGGTTAAAAAGACAATTGTTAACACTGAGTGAACGATTGAAACCCCAAGAAACTCTGATCCTATCCTAAAATATATGCCCATTGCAAAAGGACTTGATGGAAGGCAAAATGAATCGTCCTATTTTCGGCATGAAGTCACCCAATTCTGGCCGAGCCGACCTCAGAAGACCGAACCAACCTCAGAAGGCCGAGCCGACCCAGAAGGCCGAGCAGACCTCAGAAGGCTGACCTTCGAAGGCCGATCTCATTGTCCACATGCTGCAGCCATGCCCTGCAGCAGCATCACCGCACCATGTTTTGCTTGCTGGCCACGCCACGACATATCAATCAGGGACCATGCTCTGCTACCCCAGCCATGTCCTGCCATATCTACCAACATCTTACCGTTTACAAGAATAGCCTACGCCGTGCACCTCAAGCAAGCTCTAGCTGCGCACCATCTGGCTAAAAGCTATCTCCTCCTATGATGAGGATGGGCTATACCTCCGCCACCTGGGCACCTTTACGGGGACTATAAATAGCTCCGTCAGGTAACGCTTAAGAGACTTCTTGGACCAACGAAGATCTACTCTAACTTGAGCGTCGGAGGGCTCTCACCGGAACCATCGGTGAGGATTTGTGCAAGTACACCGTCGCACGGAAGGTGGCTTTCCTTTCTCTGCTCCAGCCAGTAGCTTCCTCGACTCCCCCAGCATGGTCACCCTCGGGCCAAATTTGAACCACAACAGGACTTGTTATGGTTGTCTCAGTAAGCCTGCTTTCATGAGTGAGCGCTTTTCCCAGAAGCAGCAGCCCTAGAAACTTTGCACCCTCTGAACCTTCCGAGGGATTTACAGTAGGAAGGATAATATTTCTATTCCTTCTATCTTCTATATAACAAATCATTGCTTACAACAAAAAGAATAAAACAGCAAACATGCAATGGAAGTGCTGGTCATGAGAAAGTACATGATCATGTAGGCAATCTCTTCTAATATGATTTTTATTTTTATTTTTTGAAAGTAGAGATGCAGAAGCAGACAGATGGTGAACTCACCTGCTTTCTCTAATCCTCCTGGTGTACTCAGAGAGAGTGAGGTAAGGTAGTCTCGTTATTAAAGCTTAATTAGTAATTAGAACTGCTGACTTAATGCCCGCCCATTGACTTCAAGTCGTCGCTTTATTGATCGTGGTTTCCACGGCAACCTATGAGTCAACGTATCTAGGGCCGACGCGTGGCTCGATGGCCCATGACTTGGACTTTCCGAAAACTGAGATTAGAGGAAAGATTTTTCTGCACCATGAGTCATGATGGCCCCACAGGGTGTTCCCATTATTGACCGTTACCCACCGCTGGGACACGGTTGAAATATTGTTAGCTGGATCACGTCATTAACGCTGGATCCAGATCATGGGCCTGATCTCGGATCTAAACTATATTCTTTTTTTGTCAGACTGAAAGCTACAACCAAAACTATTTAAAATATTTTTTATGCTCCAACTCTAATTGGGACAACTCTTCTTCCAAATACAGCCATCGTGATTCACACTACTGTAAAATTCAATTGTGGACAAATCTTCTTCCTTATATTGCTACAGTGATCGGAGCTTTGTATAGATAGATGGATAGACATGAATACACTGTATATCACCAAATATTTTTTTTACTAATCTATTTTTTGTTGAAGACTTGTGCAGGTGTATGTTTAGGCCTGTACAATTATATACTGAATAAATCTTAGGTACTTATATGGGGTTAGAAAATCCGAATAATAACTTCCTACTAATACTTTTAGGTGAAGTCCTGAATCTTTACAAATAGTATCAGAGTGTATCGATAGGAGGCATATGCTTTAAAAATGCATGTAGGATTTGCTTCCATTGGAGCTTCTCGTTTTCCACCTCTCCTATTTTTTGCTTAACTCTCTCAAGTTCCGGCGACGTCCATCTTTCTTGCCTTGGCCCGTCTCCCTTTGCCTGCTATTGACCCATAATCCATATGGACTATGGACAAATGTGCCTATATCCTTGCTGCAAATGTGAAAGCTAGTTGTAAAAATAATCTTGGCTTGATTAGATCTCTGGTCCATGATGTTGCATCAATTACTTTCAATGATGGTACTTCTAAAAAGTAGCCGTCTTACTACTTGTAGCACAAAATTAATAATAAATACAAATAAAAAATCACATGTTTTAAAAGTTTTTCCCTTAAATCAAGTGGATACAAAATTGATAATTTTAATGGAAGGATCCCATGCTTTCACTTGATTTCTAGTATAGAAGCATTCAAATTAATTTCTATGTGTTTTAAGAAGTCTAGATCAAAAGCAGCAGCTTTCATTCTCAAATACATAGTTTGTAATATATTTTAGCTTACTAACTATTTTCTGTCTATTATGTGGTCACTTGATGCTCAAGTAAGAGGCTTTCAAAGCACATGTTCCTTTTTTTTTTCATGCTTTAAGTAATGGGAACAATGTAGACCGTCAGCATTGGTGAGGTTTCTCTCCCCCACGCACGATTTTTTGTTGGCTATGGAAGTCGTCCAACTTATTGAACCTTACCTTATATAGCCATTACATGCCTTGCAGGGGTGTAATCCAGGAGAGCTTAATCTCTAGGACTCATCAAGCTTGGTTTAAAACTAATTTCAAGCTTAAAAATTGAAATGAGCTTGATTTGTTTACTATCTTTTTAAACTCAAAAAAATCGAGTTAAATTAATTCAAGCACAAAGCAAGCTCAATTTAAGATTGAATTAGTGCTTAATTCAAGCTTGATTCAACCATAGTTCAAAAATTAAACAAACTTGAAATAACCCATACAACAAAGGGTTGGATCTAAGAACCAATATCCACTATGTAAACTTATATTATATGTATATATTTTTAAGCCTAATGAAGTCGAGCTTAATCGAGCCAAGTTTATTTTTGGCTTGACTTAAAATGTTAATGACATGCTTTTGGCTAGTAGTTTAGTGGATGAAGGAACGAACAAAGAGGCAGGTCTGCACTGACGGAAGCTTCGACCGTCGTCCACTCCAGTCCCGTCGGCTTCCTTGGAATATTTTTCTCCTCTGCCGCTGCCTTCTCCCCAAGCTCGGACTAGCCGTTATGCTCAGCGACGACGGTTAAAAAGGCCAACCGAGACCCCCGCACTAGCCGTTACAAAACCAGCAATGCCGCTTGACATCCGACCGTTACATTAGCGATTTCAAAAAATACCAACTCAAACCAAGAACACGCACAACAAATTAATAACCCGTTCACGATCCAGGGTTAGAAGGGAATCGATCGCAGAGCAAGGAAAAGATGACGGGAGGTATAGAGGAGGAGATGCATCTCCTAAGATCCAGGGCAACGGAGCTTTCCCTCAGGGAGGACTGGAAGGAATACATCAACCTCTACACCCACCTCATCTCCCTCTGCGACCACCAGCACTCACCCAGCAGCGACGCCAAGCTCCACAAGACCCTCTGCTTGGCCCTCTCCAACCGCGCGGAGGCACGGTCACGGCTTCGGGATCTCTCTGGTGCATTGGAGGACTGCGATCGCGTGCTCGAGATCGATCCTACCCACCTCAAGGCCATCATTTGTAAGGGCAAGATCTTGCTCGATCTCGACCTGTACACGCAAGCGTCCGGCTGCTTCCAGCAGGCCTTCGTCAATCAGGGAACGGGCAACGCGGAAGCTCTTCGAAGGCTCTTGGGGCGATGCAGGAGATTGGAGGCCCAGTCGAGAACAGGCGCTCTGGATATTTCAGACTGGTTGCTGAACGGGTTTGGTGGAAATCCTCCCGAGCTCGCAGAATACGTTGGTCCAGTCGAGGTCCGGAGATCGGCCAATGGTGGAAGGGGGCTCTTCGCCACCAAGAGCGTCGAAGCTGGAACGCCGCTGGTGATAACGAAGGCGATTGTGCTTGGAAGAGGGATTCTGCCGGAGACGGCCGGCGGGCCTGGCGAGAACGCCAGAATGGTGATGTGGAAGGACTTTGTGGACAAGATTCTCGACGCCACGGAGAAATGCAGCAGGACCCTCTATTTGATCTACACACTGTCCGCAGGGGATGAGGAAGGTGGTCCGGGGATTCCTGTAATGGGACTCTTCAGTCCAGGAGCGGCAAAGGAGAGCTTCATTCTCGAGAACAGAGAGCCAGACGTGGATAGGATCTTGAAGGTCCTGGATGTGAATTGTCTAACCGAAGAGGCATTCTCTGCCAAAGTTCTTGGGAAGAACAGCGGCTACTGCGGCGTCGGGCTGTGGATATTGCCTTCCTTTGTGAATCACTCGTGCAGCCCCAACGCGAGGAGATTGCATATCGGTGACAGGGTGGTGGTCCATGCCTCAAGGGATGTGAAGGCAGGGGAAGAGATCACCTTCGCCTACTTCGACGTGTTCTCGCCACTGAGCAAGCGAAGAGAGATGTCTAAAAGATGGAAGTTTCATTGCCACTGTGAGAGGTGCCGATTCGAGGAGAAGGTTTTATCTGCACAGGAGCTGAGGGAGATGGAAATGGTGCTGGAAAGCGGGTCCGACATGGGTGGAGTCGCGTCAAGACTGGAGGAAGGGATGAGGAGATGGATGGTGAAGGGGAGGGAGAAAGGGTTCCTGAGGGCATCCTTTTGGACTGCTTACTATGGTGTTTACGAGTCGGAGAAGTTGATGAGGAAGTGGGGGAGGCAAATTCCGGCTGAGGCCGTGGTGGCGGAGAGTGTGTCGGAGGCTGTGGGAGGGGATGAGAGAGTCCTGAAGGTACTACTGGGGAGACTGAAGAAAAAGGGAGGCATTGGTGGCAGTGCTGTTGGTGGCCTGGAGATGGACAAGGCAATGAGACTGGGGAGAGGGACATACGGAAAGGTGGCGAAAAAACAAGGTATGAGAGCTCTATTTGAGCTTGCATTAGCAAGCAATGCCCATTAGATTTTGCTTTTATTTTAGTTGCTCTTGTAATTTTTTTTCCCTTAATCAGCACTCTTTTGAGGAAGACTGATAATATGGTCAAGGAATTCTTGACCAGGTTTTATTTCTCCATTGTTGATGTCATTCGATGCAATAAAGTTTTATATGCAAGTTAATTAAGCTTTTTATCTGGATCAGATTGAACTTTAAATCTCCAAAGCCATGGTAGATTGTAATATGTTAGATTTGGTTGTCAACTAAGCCATTCCAATAGCATGCTGAATGACTCGATTTGAGCTTGCATAAGCAAGCAATGCCCATTAGATTTTGCTTTTATTTTAGTTTCTCTTGTAATTTTTTTCCCTTAATCAGCACTCTTTTGAGGAAGACTGATAATATGGTCAAGGAATTCTTGACCAGGTTTTATTTCTCCATTGTTGATATCATTCGATGTAATAAAGTTTTATATGCAAGTTAATCAAGCTTTTTATCTGGATCAGATTGAACTTTAAATCTCCAAAAGCCATGGTAGATTGTAATATGTTAGATTTGGTTGTGAACTAAGCCATTCCAATAGCATGCTGAATGACTCAAAAAATTTGAGATGTCATGGAACCCCAAGACATACATCAAATGGAGTTGTTTGAGGGGAATCTGAATCCAAGATAATGCAATGCCTTTTTTAATCATTTTGATTTAGGGCCAGTAGGATCCAATGAATGTTACTGAATTCTGAAGCAGGAGTTTAAAATTCTTACCTTCTTTAATATAATAAAAAGTGGTTGCAGATTTTACTTATATTGTACTGCAAAGATAAGTTACATAATGAATTGAAAGTCTTAGGCCTCCTAAGGCAACCAAACAAATATCAGGCTGAATACATTTGATAAGATTAATCACGTGGGCGTCATGGAGTTTGCACTGATCAACCAAGAACATCTCATGGCGATAACATGACTCGATCCCGTGACATCGTCAGCACAAGAGATGGCCAGCACCTCAGTTTTCTGCTGTCTTTTAATTTTTTTCCTTGGCTTCATCCTAATCAACTTGTGCAGAAGAATTGGATGGTAGTAATCATTAACTATTGTTTGAATCCTCTGATTTGTCTCAACTTACCCACAGAAGATCTAGGAGCATATCTCTTGAAAGAGATGTAAACTCACCCCGTGACACCAAAGCAACATGGCCTGCAAGAGTTAATCAAAGAGTTACACAAAGATGGTCCTTAACCTGGTTCCAAAAGACAAGAAGAGTTCAATTTTTTTAATCTACACTTTCTGTGTAAACAATCTACTTGCACTTCCTTGGACTATATGAAGTGAATATGCTATTACTTCGTATGTGATGAAGTGATTAATTTATTTGGTTAGAAGAAATTAAACCAATGAAGTCTTGGCTAAGGTTGGCAAATGATTAGGAGTGTTAGGTGAGCCACAGATAATTGATTCAAATGATCAAGGAGTTTCATACTAAGGACCATAGCCATTCACCTAAATAAGCCTGCCTTCATGGAGGAAAAGATGGTCATTTCTGGAAAGTCTAAATTACATCTATAGCTAATAACATAAATTAAGATACCTTGACGATGGTGCATTAGGTTTTTAGTCGGCAAACCATGTGATGATCTGTAAATTTTTCAAACATTACGACAAAAACAAAGATATGATGATCCCTACAACTTACAACTGAAGCTTCTTCCCTAAGGACCACTTTAATAGTAAAGAGAACATTATGCTTTCTAGCTTTTTGTCATCATCTTCTTTCATTTTCTTCACCACAGGAACATTTTCACATCACACTAGTACAGAAACAGAACTAGAAGTTGTTATGTCACAATCATGACTTTGGTTGTTGATCATATGATCCGATAACACCAATCAGAATTTCCTACTGATGTGAAACATATGAAAACAAATTCTCATAAATAACAGATTAGATCTTGCACCTGATATGGATGGAAGGAATTTTGAGTAGGCGACCTAACGGACTCAAGCCACATATAAAAGAATTGCAGGGCCGGTTATGAAAGAGACAAAAGAAGATGTTGGGATGAAGCAATACGGTATCCAATGTAATAAGACCCATAACCTTCATTGCTCGCTGCCTCAACAAAAGACCGAAATATGTAATACTTCAAGCGATCTATGTTCGGAGTTTTGGTATAATAGTCAGTGTCTCATGTTTGATTTTGCTAATTGAATGCCCATAAGATGGAAGTCTCAAGGTATAAGGATTTTCGTATCCACGAGATTTGTAGTTTGCTGTCACTTGAGTAATAAAACCACATCAGGCCACTAAATAGGCACCAGTGTAATCTTAAGCTGAAATGCTCCCAGATGACACTCGTAAACAATGCTTTCAAGCAATATAAGAAATATCATTACAAAACATTGATCGTCACACCGAAATATTCCAATTTAATGTCATCTTCTGAAGTTCTAAATCTGCATACTGAACCCAATATTTACATATGCACACACCAGTTGTACAGTTCTCTCTCCTGGAATTTAATCTTTTTGCTTGCATGAAATCCTTTTCTTCGAGTGGCTCAGAAACATCCATCTGGGTGCAGAGGCCTTGCTGAAGCATTTGGGTTCTCTTGGCAATCAAATAAGTGCATCTCCATATAATTGTTTGTGAGAGCTGTGATGCTATTATCCCTCTCTCTTTTGAAACTCTTTTTTTCCATGCTATACCCATTGTTCTCAAGCAATTGCACCAAACTGGCACCTGGGATCTGAGAAGCCCCATGGGTGGTATTCAAGGAGCCTGGCGGAGACATCTCAAAATGATTTAGTGATGATGGTGAAGAACTGGACGTAGAGAGAGAGGCAAAGTTGTAGCAATTCTGCAACAGCTCCCAATGGCTCATCTCACCCTCCAAGGCATCGGAGAAGCAGGTCACGTGAGTTGGGACAGATGCCGAAGAGGCTTTGTTCTTGCTTCTGTGGGAATCATTTATCAATGGACCTAGAAGAGTAGAATCCAATCCATCTTCAAACCAGGAGCCCATCCCAGCGAGTTGTGTGTCTTTCTTCTCTCCTGAATTCTTATGGAATACTTTACATATCACCCACTCATTCTAACACACAGGAAACAATGCGAAGAGAAAATAAATTAAAACAATCTGTAATTAGGAAACGCGAGAGGTTTAGAGAGATATGAGTACCATTGCTGTTCTAGAGAGGTTGTAGAAAGGATCCTTTCTCTCTAATCTGTATTCATGCATGACCCAGTTGGTCCTCTCTCCTTTGGGTGCTCTGCCTCTGTAGAAAACAAGGGTCTTCTTCATCCCAATAAGAAACTTTCCTTGGTGAATCTCCTTATCTTTTCCGGTTGCCTTCCAGTATCCAGCCTCTGTAGCCCTGTTTGTCTTCAAACCAGTTGGATACTTCCTATCCCTGAGGCAGAAGAAGTACCCAGACTTCTCTCCTGTTCCAGCTTTGACTTCCATACAAGAACATAATCTCAGAGATAAGATAACAGACTTGAGGAAAAGATGAGGAAGGATTGAAGGGACATCAAAGGAAGCTTACAGGGCAAATCCCATGGCTCAGATTTGTTCAAGTCAACTTCCCCAATGGCTCTGGCATTAAAGCTGGCATCCATGACCTTCTGGTAAAGGTAGTGAGTAATGAGTTCTTCATCGGTAGGGTGGAACCGGAAACCTGGTGGCAAGTCCATATCATCGTCTCCCTTGCTTAGCCCTAAAGCACCATGTTCCATTTCCTATTGAGAAAAAAACAAGGAACCAAGTTGAGTAATGATCTAACAATTAACTCTGTTATGTCTATTGATGAATTCAAGCAAGATGAGAGAAAG
Organism: Phoenix dactylifera; assembly: GCF_051530095.1. Classification (NCBI taxonomy): domain Eukaryota; kingdom Viridiplantae; phylum Streptophyta; class Magnoliopsida; order Arecales; family Arecaceae; genus Phoenix; species Phoenix dactylifera. Next base: position 19,055,209 of record NC_143194.1, read on the forward strand.
CAAACTGGGTCTAATTGGATAAGATATAACAATCTTAAATCCCACCAGCCAATAGGTGGGCAAGAACTGATTAAGATATAAGTGTATGATATTAGAGAGAGAGAGATAGATAGATAGATAGATAGAGAGAGAGAGAGAGAGAGAGAGAGAGAGAGAGAGAGAAGATTCTGGTGCATGATACTGCAATATTATTTGGAAAGGAAGGCAGAAGTTGGGGGGGAGAGGGTGAAGATGAAACATGAGATCGTCATCAATCGGAATCTCTAACCTTTGAGATAGATATTGAAAGAAGTTGTCCAGGGAAAAGTGATGAAGGGAGGTGACCCTCTTATATGCTACTTTCAAGATATTGAGTGCTCTGCAAAGCAACAAGGTAGTTATAGGTCTGTTGCTTCCTCTAATACCTTTTTATCTAAAGTTTGAAGCAGTGGATCTGTTGGATGCGATAGAATTTCCTACTCAATGGGTCCAGGCCAACCTGTCTCAAATGGATGACTGAGATCATCATGGACCTTTTATATGATATAGAAGTTGCACACGAAACTCCTATATCTAGATAGGATCCTCTCCTCACAGGAAGAGACTAATCTCAAAATGGGTACATGGCATACTTGTGCCGATCGCTGCCGACCTTCCTATTATATTAATCACTCCCTGAAAGGTTGGTTGTATGTGTAGGGACGGCCAGCTGCTGTTCCTAAAGATGCAGCTGACACCCATATGGAGGCTGCATAATTTTAAGTTATATCTAGAAGGGAAAAGAGGAACAGTATGCTCCTTAATTTTATGTTTCAGATTTTTGCTAATAGCAGCATTATTCAACTTAATTGCCCATGCATCATTTTTAGTTTGCATGAACAATTCTGAAGAATGATATTATTCGCAGAAATATTAAGATACATATGATAAGTTTTCTACCAATCAAGAAAGAAAAATCAGGTTAATCACTTGGAATCCATGAATATTTACAACCTACATGGTGAATGTTAGTGAGGCTAAGAATATTCAAATTTACTCAAATGAATACGGGAGCCACATCCCTTAATCTATTTGGTTAGGTTTGGAACACTAAAGGAATGAAATCATCTATTCTTAGTCACACCAAGATGGCTCAAGGAATAGTGACTTTGTCCATTGGCCACACCTATCACCCACATCTCAACTACTCATTCTTTCCCATTCCTCTTATAAACAGCTATCTCCTAACTCTCAATTCCGAAATGAAGCCATCACAGTTCTTTTAAACATATACTCAGATGGAAGAAGTTTACCAGATGCCCGCAATGTCTTCCTCCACATCTGCACTTCACAATTGCCTGACACTCATCATGGTAGTCTTGTCATGGATCTTGATTCATAGATGGAGTCAAAGGAACCATAAAGGCCCGAAGACATGGCCTATCATCGGAGCAGCCATCGAACAACTAAGAAACTATGATCGAATGCATGACTGGCTCGCTGAATACCTATCTGTGTCGAAGACCATAACTGTCTCAATGCCCTTCAGATCTTTCACTTACATTGCAGACCCAGCAAATGTAGAGCATGTCCTCAAAACCAACTTCGACAATTACCCCAAGGTAAAAGTACTTGTAATATGAGACTGACGCCAAAAGTTTGTTTAATTCGACTTCTCATTTATGCATAATCCTAACAGGAGTTATTCTATTTTAAAGGGAGAGTTGTATCGATCGTACATGGATGTCTTGCTGGGTGATGGCATCTTCAATGCAGATGGAGATATGTGGCGGAAGCAGCGGAAGACGGCGAGCTTGGAGTTTGCTTCCAAAAACCTGAGGGATTTCAGTACAAAAGTTTTTAGAGAATATGCTTTGAAGCTCTCCAATATATTGTGCCAATTATCAATAAATAATCAAGACATGGACATGCAGGTAAGCCTCCATCTTCTGAGCATATGTTATGCATACCTCAGTTTATGTCAAAGCTCTAATTCAGCACTGTTTTGGACAAAAATATACAGGACTTGTTTATGAGAATGACATTGGACTCCATATGCAAGGTTGGGTTTGGAGTTGAAATTGGAACACTCTCTCCCCACCTGCCTGATAACAGCTTTGCTCAAGCATTTGATGCTGCCAACATAATTGTAACGCTCCGATTCATTGATCCCCTCTGGAGGATAAAGAGATTTCTTCGTGCAGGCTCGGAGGCTCTACTTGAACGAAGCATCAAGGCGGTGGATGACTTTACATATGATGTGATTCGAAAGAGAAAAGCAGAGATCGAGAGAGCCCGAGCTAGTGGAATCAGAGAGGTAACGGTCTTCCACTTCAAGGTCCATATAAATAGAAGAAGCAAATGTTTTAAAAGAAGTGAATTAGTTAAAAAGCTTAAAGGTTCGACGAAATGGTGCTTAAGGCTGTGCTGCTTGGCTTGGCTAACAGTGCAGCAAAGATGACAGATGAACATACGAGGTCAAGCTAAAGAGTAAGAGCTAGTAAATGGTCTGGGCCAAGGGCCGTTAAAACCTTTATGTACTGAGACCTCAAAAAGAAAACCTGAGTAGCATTTCAGGTTTTAACTTATTAGGTATGCACAAACTTGTTATTGAATTAGATAGACAAGGACCAAGTTGCTGAAATCTTGAGTCCAACATAACAAATGCGGTATTACATCAAAAAAAGAAAAGAAAAAAGCAGCAAGCTTATTTATTAAACAACTCATGTTCAACTCTTTCTTCTAACTACTTGTCATGCATGGACAAGCACAAACAGATCAAGCATGACATACTATCTAGGTTTATCGAGCTGGGAGAGGTGCCTGACAGCAGTTTCAGTGATGAGAAAAGCCTTAGAGATGTGGTCCTCAACTTTGTGATTGCGGGAAGAGATACAACAGCAACAACCCTCTCGTGGTTCATCTACATGCTCATGACGCACCCTGCTGTAGCTGATAAGCTCTACTTTGAGCTCAAGGCCTATGAAGAAGAACGAGCCAAGGAAGAGAAGGTCAAGTTGATTTCATATGTTCCCAACGATGTCAAGTCCTTCAGCAGCAGGGTAAATCAGTTTGCAGAGCTTCTAAATTATGATTCCTTGGGAAGACTGGTATACTTGCATGCATGCATCACCGAGACACTTCGACTGTATCCTGCAGTTCCTCAGGTGACTGCACTGCCAATTTAAGCTCGAAATCAGTCTTTCAATCATCAATATTTGTTCTGCTTGTCTCATAGGCCTGGTGGAACAAGGTGTTGATTACTGATAAAACTCTGTTTGTCAAATAATGTAGGACCCAAAAGGTATCCTAGAGGATGATGTTTTGCCTGATGGAACCCAAGTTAAAGCTGGTGGAATGGTTACCTATGTTCCCTACTCTATGGGAAGAATGGAGTACAACTGGGGGCCAGATGCTGCATCCTTTAGGCCCGAGAGATGGTTCAAAAATGGCATGCTCCAAAGTGTATCGCCATTTAAATTCACAGCTTTCCAGGTACATCCACCATAACAACAGATGCATTCTTTTCTTCTCCTAATATTTTTACGTTGGTGTCTATGATTTAATTCTCAGGCCGGACCTCGGATATGTTTGGGGAAGGATTCTGCTTATCTCCAGATGAAGATGACACTCGCCATCCTTTGCAGGTTCTTTACATTTGCTCTGGTGCCAAATCATCCAGTGAAATATAGGATGATGACCATATTATCAATGGCTCATGGGTTAAAGATCCATGTTTCCAGACGTGCATAGATATGTTGATTTCCTAGCTTCTGGGGCACCTATTGTTAGATCTCTCCCGACCAGGGAGCTATGAATTGAAAATGGATGCGACGGAAGTTTGTTAATCCATTGCTATACGACACAGTCCCGGGCTTCATTGGAATAGTTCAATATACGTTTACTTCTCTTTCTTTCCTCTTTTTTGAGCTTCTGAATTTGTCTATCTCGTTGGTAATTCATAGGCAAATGTTTATATGCTATCAATAAGCAAAGCTTTCAGTAAATGTATATGTCAACCAAAAAGACCATATATTCAGATAGCGCATGGCAAAACATGCAAATCATGTTGAAGAATCTAAAGCCAAAGAACAGCAAGTTTCATTATAATATTTCAGACAAGGATATAAGAAATTATCTTAATTAATAAATTATCATTTTTAATTAAAAAATATTTTTTATTAGAATGTTAAAAAATATGAAAACTTACTATCGCTAAACCAAAGCTTAGGCTTCCGAGTAGGCCAAACCACTGCCCGCAAAACCAGAAAAATTAACTAATGGGGGGTAGAAAGAGGTGGTTGGCGCTTCTTTTTTTTTTACAAAGCTGAGAAGATTAAAAAGGGGTCAAAATGGGAGGCTGATGCACCATCCGAATATTTGGGGGTGAACTTGAAAAAATGGTGTTGTGGGTATGGGTAGGGCTGTTTTTGATGATTTGGATAGTGAGAATTAAGCATGTTAATGTATTTGATAAAGCCGGTGTATGTTTTTTTATTTTTTTAATATAGAACGGACAGCTCATATATATATATATATATATATATATATATATATAGTATGAATATATTAAAAAAATTAGAAAATAAAATATTCCATGGCAGACGACGCAGGATAGCCACCATGAAAACTCGTTTTGAGCTACAAAAGAAGCAACACAGTCAGCTACCCATTAGCTCCCATGTGAATGTGTCTAACCATCAGGAATACACACTTCACTTCTGAGTGCTCATCCATATATCTTGTACAAGTGGGCTGGCGCTAGCCGTCTTAACCTTAAATCTATTCTATCACTGTAGACGAATCACCTTCCGAGGGCTACTCGGTCAGCTCTCGGCACTCACCGTAAATTGTGCATGGACGGATTATAAATTTAGCAACCAACCAGCAAAGCTCACAGTGCCAGGGCATTTTCCGGGTCACGGAAAGCCTTGCCGGAGCTCATGATAAGAAAATCCGGCAACAAACGACCCCAAACAGGAATATGGCAGCGGTGTCGGAGCCTCCGCGCTCTCAAGCAAATCCACGCCCTCATGGTCGTACGAGGCTTCCTCGCCCACCCCTCCGCCCTTCGAGAGCTCCTTTTCTCCTCCGCCGTCTCCGTCCCCGGTGCTATGCCCTACGCCCGCCGCCTGTTCGACCAAATCCCCCACCCGGACCTCTTCATGTGGAACACCATCATCCGCGGCGCCGCCCACACCCCCACACCTATTGACGCCATCTCCCTCTACGCCCGGATGGAGAGGGGTGGCACCTGGCCCAACAAGCTCACCTTCCCCTTCCTCCTCAGGGCCTGCACCAAGCTCTCCTCGGCCTCCACCGGCGCCCAATTCCACGCCAAGATCGTTAAATTTGGCCTGGAATCCGATGCCTTCGTCAGGAACGCCCTCATTAACTTGCACGCCAATTGTGGGGACCTGGCGGTGGCTGCTGCTCTATTCGACGGCCCTGCAAGACGGGATGTTGTCGCGTGGTCCGCTCTGATTGCCGGCTATGCAAGGAGAGGCGAACTGGACGTTGCCCGTCAGCTGTTCGACGAGACCCCGTCAAAAGACTTGGTCTCCTGGAATGTCATGATCACTGGTTATGCGAAGCAAGGTGAGATGGCGAGGGCTCAGGAGTTGTTTGATCGAGTCCCGGAGAGGGATGTCGTGTCATGGAATGCGATGATCGCTGGGTATGTGCAGTGTGGATCACAAATGCAGGCGATGGAGGTGTTTGATCAGATGTGTCGGGCAGGAGAACGGCCTGACGAGGTCACCATGTTGAGCTCACTGTCAGCTTGTGCCGACTCTGGGGCTCTTGATTTTGGGCAGAGGATACACCACTCTCTTCTGAAGATGTGTTCGAGAAGTGGCTTGAGTGTAGTTACTGGGAATGCACTGATAGATATGTATGCAAAGTGTGGGAGCATAGAGGGAGCCATGGAGGTCTTTAGAGGCATGAGGGAGAGGGATGTTTCTACTTGGAATTCAATCATTGGAGGGTTAGCTTTCCATGGGCACAGCAAAGAATCCGTGTTTCTGTTCAAAGATATGCTCAGAGAGAAGGTGAGGCCGGATGAGATCACTTTTGTTGCTGTCTTGGTTGGTTGCAGTCATGGTGGGTTGGTCAAAGAGGGCAGGGAATACTTCTCCCTCATGCAAAATGAGTATGCGATCGAGCCAAATATTAAGCATTATGGGTGTATGGTGGACATGCTGGGACGCGCTGGCCTACTGGAAGAGGCATTCAAATTTGTGGATGCTATGAAGATTGAGCCAAATCCTATTGTGTGGAGGACATTGCTTGGAGCTTGTAGGATCCATGGGAATGTCGAGTTGGGAGAGCGTGCAAATGAACAACTTCTAAAGATGAGACATGATGCAAGTGGGGAGTATGTGCTGCTCTCCAACATATATGCTTCAATGGGGGAGTGGAATGGAGCAGAGAAGGTGAGGAAGTTGATGGATCACAGAGGAATCACCAAGGAGGCTGGCTGGGCTTTAATTGAGGCAGATGGTAAAGAGCTGATGCACTTCTTGTTGCAGCCAGCGGCTGTTTCGAGATTGAAAGGAACTGCTCGATGACTATTGGTACAACTTTATAATCAGGATTCCTTCAGTTTGGATTTTCTGAAATGTATCCAGGGGAATTGTTAGTCTGGAACACTCATTGACCATAACAAGGATTGCTGCCAATATATAGGAGCCAATGCAAGGAAGTACCTAACATTTTGAGGTCGAGATATGGTTGCGGACAGATCAGGCCACCCTGGTTTTAATACTGTCTATGGATATTGATCTATGAGCCTTATTCCACAGAAGCAGCGCCATGCTCAGTCAGATTGTTTCAATTGCCAACCCCCAGGCATGCAGCTCCATGTACTCAGGAATTTGATGATATGAAAGATGCCAATATAGTGTCATGGAAGCTTAATGATACCAGAATTCAGCATGCATGTTGTACCTGGATAAAATGATTGGCCTCAAACGTGGAAATTTGGAATTGGAAGAGACTGGGGGATGCTTTTTGCCTATAGTTAAGGAACCAACATCATTCAACTGACTCAAAGACTGTGCACAGGAAATTTTCTTCTGCTCGTTCTCCTGCCATTCCTTGCGTGCTGCTTCTATCTTTGCATGGACGCCACCATGGAAACCAGGATAGAGTTCATAACCAAAGAATTTTTTGAGTACCGGGACATCAAACGGGAATTAAACCTGCAAAATAGAGCCTTGCAAATTAGAGAACATTGGTGATTACCTCAAGGAACACAGAAGGGAGCCATCAGTAGGGCTTGAGGAAGGTTGTCTCAAAGAGATGGAGCTCGTTTCTGCGAAAGATGGAAGACCATGAACCAAATCAATCTAATCAAAAATTACATTTCCAATCGCAACATTTTAGAAGATCGCCATTGTCCTAGTTGTGGTTACCTCAAATATTCCATGGCCTAAAAGTTGTCGAGTCTAGCAAACTGAGCTGCAAGAATAAACTTCGAGGAAATGTTGTTGTTACCATTAGGATCTAATCTCAAACAGGTACTAACTTTTACATTGTGATAAATCCATGCTGAAGAATTCCTATAGCTGGGATCACAGAATTGCATTGAGCCATCAATCTTTTTCATCTCTCTACCAACTAACCAAAAATAAAATAATTAAAGAGTTTAGGCCAGGGTAGAACTATTTATACAAGAAGGTTAAACAGGGTTACATGCTTCTTTGCACTGTCCTTGCAGTTTTTCTTGCGATCTTTCACTCCTCAAGATTTGAGAACTTTTCTCGAAGTAATTTAAAGTTCTAAATGTTTTCTGATAAAATGTTAAAGACTGCAATGGTGAGGCTTGCCATCCACCGGGTGGCTCTTCAATGCATTTTTTTTGCTGCACTTCAAGTTAGGATATAGGGTCCTATATCTATGAAGAAGAAATCATCCCATATCTATGAGGCATACCCTACAGATCCTATATCTATTTGGCAATTATTGAGAGCCTATAAAATTATATTTTCCTAGTTAATTTTTAGCAATCGTATATGCAGAAAATTAATATATATATGTTGCCCAGATAGACAACCCAAGAGGGGGGGTGAATTGGATTTTAAAATAATTATTGTAATTTAAAAGCTTTGTGAGTAACTAATTAAAACTTTTGCAAGTGGATTAATTAGTTGCTATATGCAGTGAATGAAAGGAAAGTAAGAGACAATAAAGTAATCACAAACACAAGGAAATTTATAGTGGTTCGGAGCTAACCCTTGCTCCTACATCCACTCCCCAAGCCTCACTTGGGAATTCACTATAATCCCTCGGATTACAGCCGGTTGTTTTACAATCTCACAACCTAACTTGTTGTTTTACGAGATCACAACGAACTCGGTCGGTTTTTCCAGGCTCACCGACTAGAACCACCCGATTGTTTTTCCGGGATCACAATCAAACCCTTACACCGTTGGTTTCAACCTAGGCTTACCAACAAACTTTTACACCCTTGATTCAATCCCCTGATTGAATCAAGTAAGGAACAAATGGTTTGAAAAACAAATAGAAAAATAAAGCTTCTTAACAAGCAGATATTCAGCGATATAAATAATAGAGAAGTTAAGAGCCCTCAAACAAATTTATGAAGATGTAGAGGAGGGCTTCTCGAACTCGGGGTCTCCTCTTGAATGTCTCGAAGACTTGATGACTGACGGAGACTTCTTGAATGCTGGAAAGAGTTGGTTGGATGGAGTTTAATGCCTCTCTTCCTTCTTTTCCGTGTATTCCCTTTGAAAAATTTTGGTAGGTAGAGATTTCTTGTTTTCTTTGAAAGGAATGTCACTTCTCTACCTTGCTACAGTTCTCTGTGGCTATTTAAGCCATTCCCCATGGAAACTAGCCGTTAGACACAATATTGTAGCCGTTCTGCACATTCTGCAACTCCTGACAATGTTTCCGTTGGGATCGGAGTCAACTCGCGCGATCTGGAGTCGACTCGCCTGTTGCAGGAGTCGACTCGTGCTTTTCTGGAGACGGCTCGGCAACTGTTCCGGATTTGAATTAAAGTGCTGTCTCGACTTGGAGTCGACTCGACTCAACCTGGAGTCGACTCCCCAATGTCCGGAGCTGACCTGGCATTTTTGGAGACGATTCGTTCCAAGGAATCCTGAGATGTATTTTTCAAGTTTGCTCACTCGAGTCGACTCGGAAATTCTGGGAGTCGACTCGGCGCTCAGACCCAGAAATCCCGATCTTCTGTCTGTTGACTTGTGCCGTCTCGGAGTCGACTCGAACTGTCTCGGAGTCGACTCGGCTCTCAGTATCCGAAAAACAGTCTTCTGTCTTTTGGGGTCGCGCTGCCTTGGAGTCGACTCCAACTGTCTTGGAGTCGACTCGCCTCTCAGAGACGAAAATACCGTCTTCTGTCTTTGGGGTTGCGCTGTCTTGGAGTCGACTCGGACTTTGCGGGAGTTGACTCGGCTCACAATGTCCGAAATTTGCTCTCTGACTTTTGCCTTGTTTTCCTCTGGGAGTCGACTCTCGCTTCCTTAGGAGTCGACCTGCCAGCCATCGGAGTCGACTCGGCTCTCAGGATCCAAAATAGCTTCTCTGTCTTTCTGTCTGTTACTCCCTGGAGTCGATTCGTTCTACTCTGGAGTCGACTCGGCAAGCATCGGAGTCGACTCGCGCCCTTCAGGAGTCGACTCGTTGACAGGTTCTGAGATGATTCTTTCTGTCCGTCTGTCTGTTCTCAGTCAGAGTCGACTCGTAATGTACAGGAGTCGACTCGAGCTCGTGCCAGTGCTTCTGATATGCTTGGAGTCGACTCGTAATTTTCTGGAGTCGACTCGAGTCTCAGACTTTGGTTCAAATTGAGTTCTTTACTTATCCAAAATGTATTGAACCAAATCTAGAGACACTTAACCATAAATTTACAAGTATTTGACTGAAACACTAGATTGAATTCATTAGTACAACATAAGATATACTCAAATGCTTTGAGCTCATCAAAATCAAGTAGGGTTATAATCAATCACTCCACAATCTCCCCCTTTTTGATGATGACAAAACATTGAGTATATGTAAAGTGAATTGCTCAACAAACAAGGAGATTTATAGTAAAATTTTAAAATGAATTCAAGTGTCTAGTTATTTAATTTATCCAAAACTGAAAGGTGTGAAACAGTAAATTTTGAAGTTAAAGCTCCCCCTTTCATTTGGAATTATATAAGCCTTCATGTCATGCAATCAATTGTTTGGCTTATATATATTTAATGAGTTTGCTTTCTTAAAATTTCAGATTCTCCCCCTCAACACATGCATTCAACTTTGTTTAGATTCTCTGAATTTTCTTTTAGTGTATTGAAGCTTTTGAACTTGAATTTTTTGTTTTTAGAGAGAAAATCTGCCAATTTGTTCTTGAGTATGATTCGACTAATATCCGAATATCCCTTGAATAGATTCTGGAGATTACTCCTTTAGGAGCCCCAACAGAGAGATAATGAGCCTCGAGGTATCGAATCCATTTAGAACAAATTATTTTGTGTTTTAAAAGGTTTCTTTTTATTGATTCCCTTTACATGTCTATTCAATATATTTTCTCCTCCTTTTTGTCATCATAGCAAAAAGAAAGAAAGCACATCACAAAAGTAATTAGAGATCAAATTTGCACAATTTGAAGAGAAATGTCTACTCATTGTATTGATGTAAATTTAAGTACACTTGTAGATACATCAAAAAGTATAGCAGTAAGTACATATCAAAAAGAGAAAACAAGCTATACTAGGATTTCTTTGTGGAGGATGTGGCTCCCTTGCTCAGTCTAGATTGTTGCATAATTAGACTGATCCCATCTGTAATGTTTCCTAGCTGCTTTATGATCTCCGAGGTGGCCCTATTCTGGATTGAGGTAAGCTCAGTCAGATTCTCCTGGAGGGTATCCAACTTGGAGATCAGTACATTGGCTAGACGCTCGGCCCCCTGACTCTGGCTGCCTAGGTCCTGTCGGATGTCATCTCGCATCTTTCTTGTGTTACTCGTGACATCGCTCATATTTGAAAATTGGGCTTGTATAAGGCTTCTGACATTGTAAATCTCTTCCCTCAGATGAGCCGTCATCTCGGTCACGGCTGCCAATGAATGAACCAGGGCAGTGGAGGGAGCAGCCGCTGGACCTCGGAGCTCCCGCAGTAGGTCGTCCCGAAGATCCCTCACGATCTCCTGCCGCAACTCCCGGAGCTGCTCAGGAGAGATCCGGACCTCCTGTGGCTTAGAAGGTGGTGCAGTGGAGGGTCCGGCTGAAGTGGATGGTGCTGAAGTGGAGGGATAGGTGGAAAAATCGGAGTCATGATCAAGGCTGGGGGAGTGACGAGTAGTAGGGTCAGTAGGTGTGGAAGAGGATGGTTTCCGGACCCAGACTCCCTCAACCTTATCAAATCCCATCCTGTGAAGAGTTCCCTCACCCATGCGATCTGTGTATCGCAGTGCGCGAGAGGGTTCCCCCTCAGGAATGGGGACCTCTAACTCCCTGAAGATCAATGTGTACAGCATCCCATAGGGAAGAGTAAGCCTTGGTTTGTCTAGAGGCTCACATAGGTATTTATAGATGAGCTTAGGAAAGTTGATTGGGGTATCTTGAAGAATGTAGTACATTAGGGCTAGGTCCCTCTCAGATACAAAGTCAAAACGGCCAGTCTTAGGGAAGAGGGTCCTAGATATAATACTTAAGAGGAGCCGCATTTCAACTGATAGCTGACTTGCAGACACCTCATCTAGGGAGGACTGGGGTGGATGATGAGAGTACAAAAGTACGATCTACATACTACTTAAATTAGTATTATTGCCAACGGATAACGATATTATCACTAATTTAATATTATATTTTTGATTGGGTGCAGGTGATCAGAAATCAAAGTTATAATGCGTATTTAGAATAAATTGGGCCTAGACAAATGCATAACTTAGACCACATACGCCCAACCTGGTCATGGTGATCAAACCCACCAATCTTCAAGCACACTTGCACTCGAGGGGTATATGCCAGCCATCCTAAGACAACACGCAATGGGACATCCGAAATGGCCACATCAGCGATCATCCCGTGATCAACGAGTCCCCTCTAGGTCGTCCACACCCGTGATGAGTTCCGTTCTGATCCTGCCCGAGCCCGTGAAGCTTCTCCCACATGATCTTCTTTCCCCCGTAATCCCAGCTTCCGGAAATTGAGTCCCAGCGATCCTAGACGTTCGCAATTCACTCGTCCACGCCCCTGCCGTCCGCGATCCATCCGAGTCTCCCACCGGCTCACGCGTCCATCCCTTCTTCCGGACCCGTTTCAGCTCCAACGTCGCAGCAACCGTGATCAACGCCCAGCATCCGTCCGCGGCTTCCACTCCCGTGCACAATCCCAGCATCCGAGCAACCCGCGCCCAGCCGGGATCCGCCTCTCCCAAATCTCCCACGCATCTGCAATGCTCCTCCACTGATTCTTCCATGATCCCAGCTCCCGTATTAAGACCTCAGCATCCTGTTGATGCCGCCAGCAGCCGTTCATGATTATCTCTGCGATCACCCAGCCGTTCTCCCTTCCGGGCGTCCTCCAGATCTGCAACGCTCCTCCACTGATTTCGCTTCACCTCCCAGCCATTCACAAGCTTCCCAGCGGCCATCCGGAAGAGATCGCGATCCAACCGCAGCTGTCTTCCTCCTCCATCGATTCATCTTCACTAGAACAATCCCGCGATCATCGCTCCTCCTCCGCCTCAGCCCGCGCCTCTTTCCTTCCGCACCCGCTTCTCCTCCACGCCATGCTCCGGCGATCTATAAGAAGGGGAGGGGGAGGAAGAACAGGGGAGCGCTCATTCGAAAGAAAAAAAGGAGAGCCGGGCTGCTGCAGTAGCAAGAAAAAGAAGAAAAAAAAAAAATAGAAACAGGGGATGCCCTGTTTCTGTTATTAAAAAAAAAAAAAAAAAAAAAGAGTGAGAAAGAGAGAGGAAGATGATGAGCTAAAATCCTTGGTGATGGGTGAAGGAGGATCCTTTGGTGTACCGAGTTCATGATGTAAATTCTAATCCTTTGCTTTATACGATTTATCTTTTGATTATGTTATGATTCTCATATGTTGAAAATTCTTTTATGATTTATGCTTATTGATACATGTTTTCCTCAATTATTTGATTCATCGTTGACGTTCTAAGGCACGTTGAATGCTTAAAAAGAGAATTCATGTTATCAAGAACATACTCAATAATTAAATTTTATCTGCTTATACTTTTTAAAGGAAAACAAAAGAATCATAGAATTTATTGCATGAACTTGATATTATTAAAGGAGATTCTGGATCCCTACACCATTTTTAATATATCCAAACTTCGACTCTCTATTTACTAGTTTATTTTCTATTTGCAAACCATCATCTTAATCCACAAGTTCATTGAATCAATTAATCTGAAATTAAACTAATAATCCATATTTCGTTCCCTGAGGAATCGACCTCGGACTTCCGAGTTATACTACTTGTGCGATTCTCCTGCACTTGGGAGAACAGTTTTTCAAAAGCACCAAGTTTTTGGCGCCGTTGCCGGGGAACGGCTGAGTTATTAGTATAATTTTAGATTTAATTTTTACCTTAGTAGTTAGTATTTTTCTCTTGAAAAAAAAAAATTAAATTACATCTTTACTACTATTTTTAATTCCCTGCACAGTTTGCATCAAACTCTGATATCATAGAAATTAGCCATCTGATTTGACTCAAATTTGGTCAGCTAGTGGACAACACATTGTTGAATAATCTGAACGGTCTGATTGACATTCTGAGACTTTTAAGACCATCAGATTAATACGAAACCTTGCTGCTTTCTACTTTAAATTTTCTGCATTTATTTTTTTTAGAATCGGAATTTTATCGTTATCATATCTCATTAACCCTTGTTGCTAATTGAAAATTTAAGAAAAAAAAAACTTTAAGAAAAGATCAAGGGTGATTATTCAAAAATAAAAAAAGAAAAAAACCTAAAATTTCAAATTTCAAATTTCAAATTTCAGAATTCAAATTTCAAACTATAACTCATAAAATTTAAAAAATAAATAAATAAATAATTTGCTTGATCACCTATTCAATGAAATTTAATGTCATGTCATAAAATATTAAAAAAAATCTCTTGATTGTTGCATATAGTATAAGGCATCAGCATAAAATATTCTAAGGGCTGAACCCATTTAAAAAGATAAGGTCGGGATTTCATCACTCGTCCTTAGCCCAAAAATCACCCCAGTGCATAAATATCCTAAGCTTAACTAAAATCAACTAGACGTTGGCCCCTAAGGACATTCGAGCTCAATAGGACGAAGACCACCGAAAGTTGCACCAATTTCGCTCTGTGGCTTAGTTGATGTCTAGGCAAGCTTTGTCCCTATAAGGGAGACAGTTCATCTGTTCGAGGCAAGTGGGTTTTAAGTGGGACCTTTGCGAACGCATCGTGACCCCTCCACTTACCTGGGAGCTTACCTGGTCAACTCGGTTCATTAGACCGGATTGGAGGCTTAGGTGCCCTCTTCAAACTAGTTAGGAGCTGTCTAGAAATTTAAGAAAAACATTAGAAATTGAGGTGTAATGTTTTGTTGCATGTTTGATTGTGAATAGGATTTTTGTTTTAGGATGTCGTTTTAGGGTATCTTTAGTTGGTACTTATATTTATTTTTTTATTTTCTTTTATTTTTTTAAAAAAAAAGAGAAAAAGAAAAAAAAAGAAGAGGGAAATATTTTGCATGCTAAAGTGGAATAGGGACGACACCGGTCGATTAAGTCGTACAACTTTAGATCATCCCTTAGGACATACCTCTGAAATTCCTTCGCAATATCTCACACCTTGTGAGATGGCTGATCTAAATGAAGATGCGGGGAGTCACCACAATCGAGAACGTGAACCCCATATTATGACTCTAAGACAATACCTACAACCGGCTAGGACTAGTCAGCCTTCATGCATAATTTTTCCTGATAATGTAGGTCATTTTGACATCAAACCAGGGGTAATCCAATTGCTGCCCAAGTTTCATGGGTTAGAGTCCGAGAGTCCGTATCTTCATTTAAAGGATTTTGAAGAATTGAGCATTACATTTAGAGTGCCAAATGTCACCGAGGATGTCCTCAAGTTGACATTGTTTCCTTTCTCTCTAAAGGATAAGGCCAAAACATGGCTAAACTCTCTGCGACCTAGATCAATAAGAAATTGGCAAGATATGCAGAGAGAATTTTTAAAGAAGTTCTTCCCCACACAAAGGACCAACTTTTTAAAAAGACATATTAGCAATTTCCAACAAAAAGATAATGAAACATTTTATGAATGTTGGGAAAGATTAAAAGACCTTCTTCTCTCATGCCCTCATCACGGATTCGAAACTTGGAGAACCATTAGCTTCTTTTATGAAGGTTTATCTTCACAGTTAAAACAATTTGTAGAGACCATGTGCAATGGTAGATTTTTAGAAAAACACCCTGATGAGGCATGGGAGTATTTGGATTCCCTTGCTGAGACTGCCCAACTTTGGGATAACGGGGATAGAAATAATAAGTCTTTGCCTAAGCCCACTAGCTCTGTACAGGGAGGCCTTTACAACCTCAGAACTGAGGATGATCTTCATGCTAAAATGGCAGCCCTCACTAGGAAGGTAGAAGAAATTGAGCTTAGGAAGGTTGAGCCTGTCAAGACTATAGAGCTTAGAAACGAGTGTTGTGGTATCTGCGATATGTCAGGTCATACCACTACAGATTGCCCCACCATACCGGCATTCAAAGAAGTCTTGCACGATCAAGCGAATGCTATGAACTCCTACCAAAAGCCTTATAACGATCCATACTCGAATACCTATAACCCTGGTTGGAAGAATCATCCAAACTTTAGGTGGAGAAACGATCATCCTCAACAGTCACACCATTCAGCTCCTCCACCTGCACATCCTACTTATGCACCATCACCATCTCAAAAGCCAAATATCGAGGATACTTTGCAATCCATACAAACTTTTCTACAAGGTCAAGCTAATATCAATGCTCAAAATACTCGAAATTTTGAAGACATAAGGAACCAATTGTCAATGTTGACTACCGTCCTAAGTACCCAAGAGAAGGGTAAGCTTCCAGCTCAACCCCAACCTAACCCACAAGTGCACGGTAGTAATAATACGGCTCCCTCTAGTTCGCATACAGAGCATGCAAAGAGCATCATGACTTTGCGTAATGGGAAAGTCATTGATCAAACCGTCCCATCAAGACCGCAAGTCACTTCTAATTCTGATGCTCCCAAAGTTGATGAAAGGGACAAAGAAGAAGTTGAGGTCCCAACTTCTACTAAGAAAGTTGAATGTCCTTTTCCTCCACCTTTTCCACAACGGTTAAAGCCGTTACAAAAGCTCGAACCTAACTCTGAAATTCTTGAGCTTTTTAAACAAGTAAAAATCAATATACCTCTTCTTGATGCAATCAAACAAGTACCCTCATATGCCAAATTTTTAAAGGACTTGTGTACCGTCAAGCGCCGATTAAATGTTAAGAAGAAGGCATTTTTAACTGAAAATGTGAGTGCTATTTTGCAGCACAACATTCTCCCTAAATATAAAGATCCAGGTTGCCCAACCATCTCATGCATCATAGGTGACTTTAGGATAGAGCGAGCATTGTTAGATTTAGGGGCGAGTGTGAATTTGTTGCCATATTCTGTCTATGAGCAACTTGGTTTAGGTGAGTTGAAGCCAACCTCCGTCACTTTGCAATTAGCTGACAGGTCAGTTAAAATTCCAAGGGGGATTATCGAGGATGTATTAGTCCAAGTAGACAAATTCTACTTTTCTGTCGATTTTATTGTATTGGACACACATCCGGCTTCGAACTCACAGTCTCAGATTCCGGTCATTTTAGGACGTCCGTTCCTTGCAACTTCTAATGCATTGATTAATTGTAGGAATGGCGTCATGAAGCTTTCTTTCGGTAATATGACCTTAGAACTGAACATTTTTAATGTGTGCAAACAACCCAATGATTCTGAAGAGAGTAAAGAGGTTGATTGGGTTGAAACCATCGCAGAAGAATATTTGTTAGCTAAAGCAATTAACGACCCATCCAATGATAGTTTAATTGATTGGTGTCCTAATGGAACCAATGATGATGATTTGTCAGTCACACCTATTGTGGATAATCTAGATATCAAGATGGTCAATGGGTGGAGACCAAAAGAAGAAGAATTTGAGAGATTGTCGCCTCGAGAGGTGAAAATAGAACCATCCCATGAGCAAGCACCCAAGCTCGAATTGAAACCCTTACCAAAGGAACTTAAGTATGCTTTTCTTGGACCCGAAGATACTTTTCCTGTAATTATCTCGTCTGGACTTGATCATATCCAAGAAAGAAAATTACTTGGTGTTCTAAAAAATCATAAGGGAGCCTTAGGGTGGTCTATTGCCGACTTGAAGGGGATTAGCCCCTTAGTTTGCACGCACCGGATATATTTGGAGGACAATGCCAAAACCACAAGGCAAATGCAACGAAGGTTGAATCCTACGATGAGAGATGTGGTTAAGGCAGAAGTCCTCAAGTTGCTTGATGTGGGTATTATTTACCCAATTTCCGATAGCAAGTGGGTAAGCCCTACTCAAGTTGTTCCTAAGAAGTCGGGTTTGACGGTAGTAGAAAATGAACAAGGTGAACTAGTTCCAACTCGTGTCCCGACGAGTTGGCGCATGTGTGTTGACTACCGAAAGCTGAATTTGGTCACACGAAAGGATCACTTTCCTCTACCCTTCCTAGACCAAGTATTGGAGAGGGTTGCAGGGCATGATTTCTATTGTTTTCTCGATGGCTATTCGGGATATTATCAAATTGAAATTGCACCAGAAGATCAAGAGAAGACTACCTTCACTTGTCCTTTTGGCACATTTGCTTTCCGACGAATGCCATTCGGGTTGTGTAATGCACCTGCAACATTCCAAAGATGCATGCTCAGCATCTTTGAAGACATGAACGAGAATTTTTTGGAAGTGTTCATGGACGATTTCTCCGTTTTTGGCGACACATTTGATGATTGCCTGTCACATTTACAAGCTGTCTTAGCTCGATGTATGGAAAAGAATTTGATACTGAATTGGGAGAAATGCCACTTCATGGTGCCAAAGGGAATTGTCTTAGGACATATTGTTTCATCGAAGGGCATGGAAGTAGATAGAGCTAAGACTGATTTAATTGCTAAGCTACCTGCACCCAAGACGGTTAGAGATGTTAGATCATTTTTGGGTCACGCCGGATTTTATAGGAGGTTCATCAAGGACTTTAGTGTCATATCTCGACCATTATGTAATCTCCTATCCCTTGATACACCGTTCAATTGGACTGAAACTTGCCAAGATGCATTCGAGAAGTTAAAGTCTATGCTTAGCACTGCACCCATCGTTCGACCACCCGATTGGTCATTACCTTTTGAGATTATGTGCGACGCTAGCGACTATGCAATAGGAGCTGTCTTAGGACAACGCAAGGATAATAAGCCATATGTCATTTACTATGCAAGCAAAACCTTAAACGATGCTCAAATGAATTACACTACCACCGAGAAGGAATTGCTTGCAGTAGTATTTGCCTTAGATAAATTTCGCTCTTATATCCTTGGTGCTCCAATTGTTATCTTCACGGACCATGCAGCACTAAAATATTTGTTGGATAAGAAAGAGGCCAAACCACGCTTAATACGATGGATACTTCTACTCCAAGAATTTGACATTACTATCAAAGATAAAAAAGGAGTAGAGAATGTGGTTGCTGACCATTTATCACGATTAGTTTTTCATGATTCAGTGCCACAGTTTTCCATCAAGGACTCATTCCCTGAAGAGCAGTTGTTTGCACTTTCTAGTATACCATGGTATGCAGATATTGTAAATTTTCTTGTTACAAACCGGATGCCAGAGCATTGGGGGTCGACAGATAGAAAAATTTTCTTGCGCGAAGTAAAAAATTATTACTATGACGATCCCTATTTATTTAAATATTGCAACGATCAAATCTTTAGACGATGCATACCGGATCATGATATACAAAGCGTACTTTCTTTCTGCCACACTGATGCTTGCGGTGGACACTTTGCCTCTAAGAAAACTGTTGCAAAAGTTTTGCAATGTGGTTTCTATTGGCCCACTATGTTCAAAGATGCCCATGAGTTCTGCAGGACATGTGATCCATGTCAACGTATTGGAAGTCTAACTCGTAGGCAAATGATGCCTCTTCAACCCATTACTATTATCGAAATTTTCGATTGTTGGGGCATCGATTTTATGGGCCCATTCCCACCATCTTTTGGATATGAGTACATTTTAGTCGGTGTCGAATATGTGTCCAAATGGGTAGAAGCTGTTGCTTGTAAGACCAATGATCACAAACCCGTTCTGAAGTTTTTAAAAGAAAATATTTTTTCACGATTTGGGATGCCTAAAATCATAATTAGTGACGGTGGATAACACTTTTGTAATAAGCCTTTCGAAACCTTATTAAAAAAAATATGGTGTCACCCATAGAATTGCTACCCCATATCATCCGCAAACCAGTGGCCAGGTAGAGTTAGCCAATCGAGAGATCAAGCGTATTTTAGAGAAAACGGTGAACCCATCACGAAAGGATTGGTCCTTGAAACTATCAGATGCATTATGGGCTTACCGTACTGCATACAAAACCGTTCTTGGCATGTCTCCCTACCGGCTAGTCTATGGAAAAGCGTGTCATCTGCCTGTAGAAATAGAACATAAATCGTATTGGGTAATTAGAAAATTGAATTTTGATTTACAAGATGCCGGTCTAGCTAGAAAATTGCAATTAAACGAGCTTAATGAGATTCGCAGAGATGCTTATGACAATACTAAAATTTGCAAAGAACGAATGAAGATCGTACATGATAAATCAATTTTAAAAAAATCTTTTGAACCTTTGCAAAAAGTTCTTTTATATGATTCCCGCTTACATCTGTTTCCTGGTAAGTTGCGATCGAGATGGACAGGTCCTTACATTATAAAAACTGTTTTTCCACATGGGGCGGTTGAGATTGAGAATCCACGGGATGGTAAAATTTTTAAGGTAAATGGACACAGGTTAAAACCTTTTCTTGAGAATTTTGCAGATGAAGAGGACTCCTTTTTCTTGGGGGAGCCTTCTTATGACTGAGCATGAAGGCAAAGGTACGTGTATATTAGTTAGGATTATTTTTCTAGTTTTGTAGGTTTTATTTTCTGGATATCAACAGCTCAAGGTATTCCTCTTCTCTTCAATATTATTTTCTCTACTGTCTTTCATTATAGCTTTCTTGTATCTATTACATTGAGGACAATGCAATGTTTAAGTTGGGGGGAGGAAAGTATTTTGATTAAAAAAAAAAAAAATTGCATTCTTTTCTAAGCAAATGCACATGTATTTTCATATTGAGTTTGTGCAACTATTACGGCAAGGAACACATGCATATTATGACTGATCAGAGACCTATTATTAGATCCCCGCATATGTACTTAATGATTATAGGAAGGCCTCAGGAGTTCATATTTGTTTAATGCATTTTTATTAAGCCGTATCTGTAAAAGAAGTACGAGTATCCTTGTCCGTACTATAAGGTTCATGATTTGGTTTTCACATAAAGATAGAGGTTGAATACCCTGGCTAGATCACCTAAGTGCCTTATGTTCCGACCTTGGTTGACCTATAGTCACGATACAGTCATGTTATATGGTTCAGTTTACCTTCTCTATTTTGAAAAAAAAAAATAAATAAATAAATAAATAAATGAGGAGATGACAAGTCTAACCTCGTGGTGTAGTTTGGTTCGAGTAATTAAGCCCGAGGGGTGTTTTCACCTAATGCCTTGAGCCAACTGGATCAAGAGTCATTGGCCGAAAACTCGCTACATGGACCTTGCTAGAGCCTAAGGGGGTTGGACTATTGTAACCACCATATGTGTTTCCAATATTTATGCTAAAAAAAAAAAAAAGCATGAATAGGGTTGGTTGGGCTGAACCCAGTGACATGTGGTAATGGCTGGTTTGACTCCATTGTATTGGACCTTTGTGTACTTTGGATATTTAGTTGGGATTGATAGCTCTTTCTTTACATACGAACCATTCTTGACGAATGTAGACAACATGTGATATTCTGAAAATTTGATAGATCAGGTTCTAATAAACTGTAGTAAACACTTGCGAACTTGAGTATGCACCTAAAATTCAAGTGGTACCATGTTGTGGTGGAGGTATTAGTGCTCTAAGAAAGTCATTCTGTTTATGCATATTACACTTTAGTATTCCCCTTGCTTTGATAGTTGCCAAGCTTTAGAAAAATATATATATCACATGTGTATTGACTTAGATTTCATTGTATATCATTTTATGAATGATGTTTGTGGGTAACATTACTGAAAACCCTCACGAGACAACACTCGTCCACTAGGGTAACCTAGGGGTTTAACGGCTTGTTGCACGTGCTAAGTGCAATCGTGATACCCTACGAAAGTGGGTACATATCTTAGTTTTATGTCTTTAGCCTTAATAAAAAGTCAAAGGATTGATCAACACTTTTTGT
The DNA here is from genome assembly GCF_051530095.1 of Phoenix dactylifera. Lineage (NCBI taxonomy): Eukaryota > Viridiplantae > Streptophyta > Magnoliopsida > Arecales > Arecaceae > Phoenix > Phoenix dactylifera. The sequence goes on from NC_143194.1 coordinate 19,076,726, forward strand.
ACTCTCATGTTATTGGTTACTCTGAATTGCTAGAGACTAGCAATAAGCTAGTTGGGGGGTGTGATGAGAGTACAAAAGTACGATCTACATACTACTTAAATTAGTATTATTGCCAACGGATAACGATATTATCACTAATTTAATATTATATTTTTGATTGGGTGCAGGTGATCAGAAATCAAAGTTACAATGCGTATTTAGAATAAATTGGGCCTAGACAAATGCATAACTTAGACCACATACGCCCAACCTGGTCATGGTGATCAAACCCACCAATCTTCAAGCACACTTGCACTCGAGGGGTATATGCCAGCCATCCTAAGACAACACGCAATGGGACATCCGAAATGGCCACATCAGCGATCATCCCGTGATCAACGAGTCCCCTCCAGGTCGTCCACACCCGTGATGAGTTCCGTTCTGATCCTGCCCGAGCCCGTGAAGCTTCTCCCACATGATCTTCTTTCCCCCGTAATCCCAGCTTCCGGAAATTGAGTCCCAGCGATCCTAGACGTTCGCAATTCACTCGTCCACGCCCCTGCCGTCCGCGATCCATCCGAGTCTCCCACCGGCTCACGCGTCCATCCCTTCTTCCGGACCCGTTTCAGCTCCAACGTCGCAGCAACCGTGATCAACGCCCAGCATCCGTCCGCGGCTTCCACTCCCGTGCACAATCCCAGCATCCGAGCAACCCGCGCCCAGCCGGGATCCGCCTCTCCCAAATCTCCCACGCATCTGCAATGCTCCTCCACTGATTCTTCCATGATCCCAGCTCCCGTATTAAGACCTCAGCATCCCGTTGATGCCGCCAGCAGCCGTTCATGATTATCTCGGCGATCACCCAGCCGTTCTCCCTTCCGGGCGTCCTCCAGATCTGCAACGCTCCTCCACTGATTCCGCTTCACCTCCCAGCCATTCACAAGCTTCCCAGCGGCCATCCGGAAGAGATTGCGATCCAACCGCAGCTGTCTTCCTCCTCCATCGATTCATCTTCACTAGAACAATCCCGCGATCATCGCTCCTCCTCCGCCTCAGCCCGCGCCTCTTTCCTTCCGCACCCGCTTCTCCTCCACGCCATGCTCCGGCGATCTATAAGAAGGGGAGGGGGAGGAAGAACAGGGGAGCGCTCATTCGAAAGAAAAAAAGGAGAGCCGGGCTGCTGCAGTAGCAAGAAAAAGAAGAAAAAAAAAAAAAATAGAAACAGGGGATGCCCTGTTTCTGTTATTAAAAAAAAAAAAAAAGAGTGAGAAAGAGAGAGGAAGATGATGAGCTAAAATCCTTGGTGATGGGTGAAGGAGGATCCTTTGGTGTACCGAGTTCATGATGTAAATTCTAATCCTTTGCTTTATACGATTTATCTTTTGATTATGTTATGATTCTCATATGTTGAAAATTCTTTTATGATTTATGCTTATTGATACATGTCTTCCTCAATTATTTGATTCATCGTTGACGTTCTAAGGCACGTTGAATGCTTAAAAAGAGAATTCATGTTATCAAGAACATACTCAATAATTAAATTTTATCTGCTTATACTTTTTAAAAGAAAACAAAAGAATCATAGAATTTATTGCATGAACTTGATATTATTAAAGGAGATTCTGGATCCCTACACCATTTTTAATATATCCAAACTTCGACTCTCTATTTACTAGTTTATTTTCTATTTGCAAACCATCATCTTAATCCACAAGTTCATTGAATCAATTAATCTGAAATTAAACTAATAATCCATATTTCGTTCCCTGAGGAATCGACCTCGGACTTCCGAGTTATACTACTTGTGCGATTCTCCTGCACTTGGGAGAACAGTTTTTCAAAAGCACCAGTGGACTCCCTAGTATGGCCGTAAGGGCCTCAGTCCTATCGGCTGGGTGAGAGGGAAACACCCCTACTTGGGGAAGATGAAGGATTTGTGCAATGAAATCCTCCGAAATAAATAAAGGGACACCCGCTACGGTTCCCTGTATCCCACCATGACTCCTAGCTACTGTCCCGTAAAACTCCCTAACTAGCCCCGGGTAAGTAGGGAGATCTAGGGAGCAAAACATCTCTAACCCTTGGGCCCTTAACCTATGCCCTATTGTAAAGCCTTCCCAGGAGAGGAAGTCAAAGTTGACATACCTCCCGGTGGAGACCGCCTTCCCGGCGCACGGACGCGAGGGAACTGACCTCGGCGGGGAAGGAACCGGAGGTTGTGGCCTCACGGGTTTATTCCGAGTCTGGGACCGTCGCTCGGCACCGCTCGCGGATTGGGGCCTCTTCCGGCTCGGGACAACAACTTTTCGAGGCATCCTAGACCGAAGGAGGGGGGAAAGACATGAGGAATCGGGGGAAAACTCGATGGAAATGCCCTAATGGAGGTCGGAGACGAGGTCGGAGACGACTCTAGGGTTTTTGAACAGTGGAGGCGGTGAATAGAAGTGTCGATTAAACGCTTCGATTAGGGTTAAAACATCGGATTCCCAACCGCGAGTCGACTCCAGTAAATTGCGAGTCGACTCGACCTCGAGTCGACTCCAAAATATGCGCGAGTCGACTCCCCCTATGATGCCATCGACCTCGAGTCGACTCCTATCTATGTGCGAGTCGACTCCCTCTCATGAGCCGACTCTAAAATGTATCCGAGTCGACTCGTAATCTGGCACGCACCTAAAAATCATGTTATTTTCGTGCCAAACAAGGGATAATCACTAAGTTTATGATCTGATTTGATAATCATAGATGAGAAACTCTATATTTAACACAAGCTAATCATCAAAATCAATGAACTAGAAGAGAACATCACTAGGATGGATCAATCACTCCTAATCCTCTCCTAAGCACACAAAATCGCTCTTCACTCTAGGGTTTTGTGAAGATGTCAGCTAGTTGATCATCAGTGCAAATAAATTGAAGTGTAATATCACCATTCAGTACATGATCTCTTATGAAGTGATGTCTTATTTCAATGTGTTTGGTTCTTGAGTGCTGAATTGGATTCTTAGTTAAGTTAATAGCACTAGTATTGTCACAATTAATGGAAATTTTATCTTATTTAATTTCATAATCTTCAAGTTGTTGTTTGATCCACATGATTTGAGGACAACAACTTCCGGCAGCAACATATTCGGCTTCAGCAGTAGATAATGCAACCAAGTTTTGTTTCTTGCTAAACCATGAGATTAGATTTTCTCCTAAGAATTGACATGACCCGCTGGTGCTTTTTCTATCAAGTTTACAACCAGCAAAATCTGAATCTGTATACCCTATTAAGTTCAGGCTAGATTCTTTAGAATACCATAAACCTATATTTTTTGTTCCTATTAGGTATTTAAAGATTCTCTTAACTGCAATTAAATGTGATTCCTTAGGATTAGATTGATATCTAGCACACATGCATACACTAAACATGATATCAGGTCTACTTGCAGTGAGATATAATAAAGATCCTATCATACCTCTATACATCCTTTGATCTACTGATTTACCTGATTCATCTTGGTCTAGTTTGCATGATGAGCTCATGGGTGTGCTGATTGACTTGTTTCCTTCCATATCAAACTTCTTAAGCATCTCCTTGATGTATTTAGCTTGATTGATGAAGATCCCTTCTTCAGATTGTTTGATTTGGAGCCCGAGGAAATAGTTCAGCTCTCCCATCATGCTCATTTCAAATTCACTCTGCATCAAGTCAGCAAATTCTTCGCAGAGGCGATTGTTAGTAGCACCGAAAATAATATCATCAACATAAATCTGCACTACTAACATTTCTTTGTTTTTCTTCTTTAAAAACAGTGTTGTATCTACATTTCTCCTAGAAAACTCATGATCTAGTAGAAATTTGCTAAGTCTTTCATACCATGCTCTAGGTGCTTGTTTCAAACCATAAAGTGCTTTGTTTAATTTATACACATGATTGGGGTATTGATGATTTTCAAAACTAGAAGGTTGTTCTACATACACCTCCTCATTAATGTACCCATTCAAAAATGCACTTTTTACATCCATTTGAAATAATTTGAAATCTTTAGAGTATGCAAATGCTAGTAACAATCTAATTGCCTCAAGTCTAGCTACAGGAGTAAAGGTTTCATCAAAGTCTATACCTTCTTCTTGATTATAGCCCTTTGCTACTAGTCTAGCCTTGTTCCTAATTACAATTCCATTTTCATCAAGTTTATTTTTATATATCTATTTAGTACCTATTATTGAATATTCAGAGGGTCGTTCAACAAGGTTCCATACCTTATTTCTAGTAAATTGGTTTAGTTCTTCTTGCATTGCATTTATCCAATTTACATCCTTTTCTGCTTCTTCTATGTGTTTAGGTTCAAAATGTGAGACAAAAGCTAGATGATTATTCAAGTTTCTAAGAGATGCTCTAGTCCTAACAGGTTGAGATGGATCATCTAAAATTAATTCCTTAGGATGCCCATGAGCATACCTCTAAGCCTTAGTCAGCCCATGATCCACAATTGCCTCTTGGCTTGATGATGCATTTCCAATTAGTTTTTGTTCATCTTCTTGTAATATCATCTCATCAATCTTTTCTTCAAGAATTTCAGCATCATCATCAAGATCAACTCTCTTGCTAGAAGAGATATCACTAGTGTCATCAAAAACAACATGTATAGACTCTTCAATAACAAGGGTTCTTCTATTAAAAACTCTATAGGCTTTACTTGTTGTAGAATACCCCAAACATATACCCTCATCAGATTTAGAATCAAATTTATCTAGGTTATCCTTCCCATTATTATGAACGAAACACCTACATCCAAAAACATGAAAATAGTTTACTTTGGGCTTTCTATTTTTCCAAAGTTCATAAGGTGTTTTTTTATAATAGGTCTCAATAAAACTCTATTTAATATATGACATGAGGTATTAATGGCTTCTCCCCAAAAATACTTAGGGAGGTTACTTTCACATAACATGGTCCTAGCCATTTTCTCTAAGGTTCTATTTTTTCTTTCCACAACTCCGTTTTGTTGTGGTGTCCTAGGTGCAGAAAAATTATGAGTTATCCCCTTTTTACCACAAAATTCATCAAATAGATGATTTTCAAATTCCGTTCCATGGTCACTTCTAATAGCTATGACTGAAGCATCTCTAGCATTAGTTACTTCCTTATGAAATTTCTTAAATACTGAAAATGCTTGATCTTTATGAGCTAAAAACATGACCCAAGTATATCTAGAAAAATCATCTACAATAACAAGACCATATTTGTTTCCACCTAGACTTGTGGTTCTAGTTGGTCCAAATAGATCCATGTGTAGTAGTTCTAGAGGTCTAGAGGTAGAGACACAATTTATGGATTTAAAGGAGTTCCTTGATTGTTTGCCATATTGACAAGCTTCACAGATTTTATTTTTCTCAAATTTTAGTTTTGGCAAACCTATCACGGAATCTCTTTTCACTAGTTTTGATATTGTATCCATACTTGTATGACCTAACTTACGGTGCCATAACCAACTTGCATCATTATCCTTAGTTTCATTAACAACTAAACATGGATTATGTTTGGCAAGATCCTCAAGGTCTACTACATACATATTGCCACGTCTTATTTCTTTAAAAACTAAACTGTTGTCAATTAAGTTGGTTATGATGCATAAAGATGGTTTGAACAAAACATCAAAATCTCTATCACACAACTGACTAATGCTAAGTAGGTTATGCTTAAGACCATCAACAAATCGAACATTATCAATAAAGGTTGAAGGGGTGATTTGTACTTTACCTATACCAATGATGTGACCTTGGTTATTGTCTCCAAATGTCACAGTACCTCCCTTCTTAAGCTCAAGGATGAAGAATTGGTCTTTGTCATCCGTCATGTGTCTTGAGCAGCCACTATCCAAGTACCAACAGTTTTTGTCAACCTTGGCTGCAAGACACTCCTACACAAGCAAATCATACAATTTTAGGTACCCAAGTTTTCTTGGGTCCTTCATGGTTAGTAATGTTGGTTCCTTTTGGAACCCAAACCCTTTTAATTTTTCTTTTAGTTTTTCCTTTTCTATAATCACACACATTAGCTTTATGTCCTATTGTTTCACAGCAAAAACAGGTTATTTTCTTAGTTTTGCTTTCCCCTGATTTTACAAAGAAATTACTAAGGAGCTTTTGCTTATTTTTTGGTTTATACCATAAACCAGCTCTATTGAACACAGCTCGTTGACTATTAAGTATCATTTCCAATTTTTTAGAGCTATATGTAAACTTTTCTACAAAAGGTTTGTACTTTTCAAGTTCTAGTGCCAACTTTTATTTTTCTGTTTTTAGTGCATTTAAGTCTTTTGTGAAATTATCTCTATAAGTTTGTTTATCCCTTTTAAGTTCAGAAATTTCCTTGGTTAGTTTTTCGTTATCTTTAATTAAGGTATTAGTTTTTTGAATTAACAGTTGGTTGCTTGTCTTAAGTTCTGAATTTTCTTTACTGATAACATCTTTATTCTTAACTAATGTATCGTACTTACGGAAGAGAGATTGGTTAGTTAGTTTCAATTCTTTGTTCTTAAGGTTTATTATCTTATATTCGTCCATTAATTCATTAAAAGCATCATATAATTCATCGAAGGTAAAGTCTAAATGTGTTTCAGATGTTACCTCATTGTCGTTTGCCATAAAACATAGGTTGGCATTTTCTTCTTGTTCCTCATCCGACGATGATGATGATGTATCGGAGTCCGATAGGATGGAGACGAGGACCTTCTTTTTCTTGTACTTGCTAGCCTTCTTGAGCAAAGGACAGTCTGCTCTGAAGTGTCCCGGCTTCTTACATTCGTAACATTCGATTCCCTCATTTTTCCTTTCCTTACCTTTATCCTTGTGATAGGAACTTGAGGGGCCTCTCCTTTGATGAAAGGACTTCTTTCGGTTGATGAATTTTCTGAACTTACGCACGAGAAGAGCCTCATCATCATCTCCCTCATTGTCTTCCTCTTCATTGCTGCTGCTGCAAGATAAATCTTTGTTAGTAGAAACAGATTTGAGGGCTATTACCTTTTTCTTGTGGGAGGACTCTTCTTCACTGTGTTGCTTCATTGTTAGTTCATGCGTCATGAGGGATCCAAGAAGCTCCTCGAGTGGCAGCTTGTTTAAGTCCTTAGCTTCTTGGATTGCCGTTATCTTGGCTTCCCATGACCTTGGCAAACAGCGAAGAATCTTCGTGACAAGTTCACTGTTAGTATAATTTTTGCCAAGGCTTTTTAGGCCATAGACAATGTCAGTAAATCTAGTAAACATGCAAGTGATTGTTTCATTAGAATCCATCTTAAATAATTCATACTTATGAACTAATATATTTATTTTAGATTCTTTTACTTGATTTGTGCCCTCGTGGGTCACTTCAAGTCTATCCCAAATCTCTTTTGCAGAATTGCAAGTAGAGACTCTATTGAATTCATTTCTATCTAAAGCACAATAAAGCACATTCATTGCTTTGGCATTTAGTTGTGCCTTCCGTATATCATTGTCATCCCAATCCTTTTCAAGTTTGGGTATAGTTACACCCTCTACAAAAATTGATGGGACGTATGGTCCATTAAGTATGGTGGTCCACATCTCATAGTCTTGTGCTTGGATAAATATTCTCATCCTTGCCTTCCAATATGAGTAGTCGGATCCATTAAAGAATGGAGGTCTATGGGTGGACTGGCCCTCAATATGAGAAGATCCAAATGGGGTTGTCATTTTGATCTTTTACTCTTTTGGTAAAAGAGTTCCGGCTCTGATACCACTTGTTGCCCAGATAGACAACCCAAGAGGGGGGGGGGGTGAATTGGGTTTTAAAATAATTATTGCAATTTAAAAGCTTTGTGAGTAACTAATTAAAACTTTTGCAAGTGGATTAATTAGTTGCTATATGCAGTGAATGAAAGGAAAGTAAGAGACAATAAAGCAATCACAAACACAAAGAAATTTATAGTGGTTCGGAGCTAACTCTTGCTCCTACATCCACTCCCCAAGCCTCACTTGGGAATTCACTATAATACCTCGGATTACAGCCGGTTGTTTTACAAGCTCACAACCTAACTTGTTGTTTTACGAGATCACAACGAACTCGGTCGGTTTTTCCAGGCTTACACCGTTGAACCACCCGATTGTTTTTCCGGGATCACAATCAAACCCTTACACCGTTGGTTTCAACCTAGGCTTACCAACAAATCTTTACACCCTTTATTCAATCCCCTGATTGAATCAAGTAAGGAACAAATGGTTTGAAAAACAAACAGAAAAATAAAGCTTCTTAACAAGCAGATATTCAGCGATATAAATAATAGAGAAGTTAAGAGCCCTCAAACAAATTTATGAAGATGTAGAGGAGGGCTTCTCGAACTCGGGGTCTCCTCTTGAATATCTCGAAGACTTGATGACTGACGGAGACTTCTTGAATGCTGGGAAGAGTTGGTTGGATGGAGTTTAATGCCCCTCTTCCTTCTTTTCCATGTATTCCCTTTGAAAAATTTTGGTAGGTAGAGATTTCTTGTTTTCTTTGAAAGGAATGTCACTTCTCTACCTTGCTACAGTTCTCTATGGCTATTTAAGCCATTCCCCACGGAAACTAGCCGTTAGACATAATATTGTAGCCGTTCTGCACATTCTGCAACTCCTGACAATGTTTCCATTGGGATCGGAGTCGACTCGCGCGATCTGGAGTCGACTCGCCTGTTGCAGGAGTCGACTCGTGCTTTTCTGGAGACGGCTCGGCAACTGTTCCGGATTTGAATTAAAGTACTGTCTCGACTTGGAGTCGACTCGACTCAACCTGGAGTCGACTCCCCAATGTCCGGAGCTGACCTGGTATTTTTGGAGACGACTCGTTCCAAGGAATCCTGAGATGTATTTTTCAAGTTTGCTCACTCGAGTCGACTCGGAAATTCTGGGAGTTGACTCGGCGCTCAGATCCAGAAATCCCGATCTTCTGTCTGTTGACTTGTGCCGTCTCGGAGTCGACTCGAACTGTCTCGGAGTCGACTCGGCTCTCAGTATCCGAAAAACAGTATTTTGTCTTTTGGGGTCGCGCTGCCTTGGAGTCGACTCGAACTGTCTTGGAGTCGACTCGCCTCTCAGAGACGAAAATACCGTCTTCTGTCTTTGGGGTTGCGCTGTCTTGGAGTCGACTCGGACTTTGTGGGAGTCGACTCGGCTCACAGTGTCCAAAATTTGCTCTCTGACTTTTGCCTCGTTTTCCTCTGGGAGTCGACTCTCGCTTCCTTAGGAGTCGACCTGCCAGCCATCGGAGTCGACTCGAGTTTTTCAGGAGTCGACTCGGCTCTCAGGGTCCAAAATAGCTTTTCTGTCTTTCTGTCTGTTACTCCCTGGAGTCGACTCGTTCTACTCTGGAGTCGACTTGGCAAGCATCGGAGTTGACTCGCGCCCTTCAGGAGTCGACTCGTTGACAGATTCTGAGATGATTCTTTCTGTCCGTCTGTCTGTTCTCAGTCGGAGTAGACTCGTAATGTACAGGAGTCGACTCGAGCTCGTGCCAGTACTTCTGATACGCTTGGAGTCGACTCGTAATTTTCCAGAGTCGATTCGAGTCTCAGACTTTGGTTCTGTTGCTGGGGGTTCAAACCGAGAACGATTGGCACAGCGGTGTGAACGGGGTTCCCTTGGAATTGCTTCGGTTGCGCTCCACCTTCCGCCGGGAAACCTGCAAGCAAGCCTCGCACCACCACCGGGGTAGTGGGGGCCCTCCGACGATCAAGTTAGGGAAGATCGAAGGAGAAGGAGAGGTAGCAGGTAAGATGATACTCTGGAAAATCTTGCTTACCCTCCCCCTTCCCCCCCAGCCGCATATATACCAGGCTGAGGGGGTTCTTTTGGGGATTGGTCATCGTGTGGCGCGATGGGGTTGCCACTGACATGGCCGTTACAGGGCGTCGTGGGGCAGCGCTGGGTACGGCTATGGCAGGGCGTAGTGGAGTTCCGCTTTGTACGGCTGTTACAGGGGATCGTGAAACAGCGTCGGATACGGCCGTTGCAGGGAGTAGTGGAGCAGGGGGCCGCGGCATGCCTCAGGGGAACAGTCTGTTGTTGTCAGAGATTGATCAAGGGGCAACCGTAGTCTTCCCGGGCGCGTGCCGGTCACGTGGGGCATGGTGGCTAAGTTCCCCCGTAACAGGTTCAAATTGAGTTCTTTACTTATCCAAAATGTATTGAACCAAATCTAGAGACACTTAACCATAAATTTACAAGTATTTGACTGAAACACTAGATTGAATTCATTAGTACAACATAAGATATACTCAAATGCTTTGAGCTCATCAAAATCAAGTAGGGTTATAATCAATCACTCCACAATATATATTTAGATTACCCATTGCAAAAAATAAAAGATTATATTTCACTATTTCATTGCCTTAAGCATAGTGTTTTTTTATTTTATTTTAAGTGGAGAAGTGCTGTATGCCTGCAAATTATGAAAATACTGCTAGACCATTGTTACAGAAAAAAAAAACTACTAGCCCATGCAAGTGTCGAGCCTGCAAATATATATTTTTAAATCCATTGCAAAAAAACTAAAACAAAAATTATCTTACTAATTTTTAAATTACCAATGCAAATATTATATTTTATTGTCTCACTAATTTTTAACTAAAAAAATTACGAAAATACCGCTAAACCATAGTTACCAAAAAAAAATGCTAGCCCATGCAAATCTCGAGCCTACAAATCTATATTTTTAAATTACCCATTCTAGAAATATTAAAACAAAATTTATCTCATTAATTTTTAAATTACCCATTGTAAATATTATATTTTATTATCTCACTAATTTTTAACTAGGAAAATTTTGAAAATACTGCTCTACCATGGTTACAAAAAAAAAAACAGCAAGCCCCTACAAGTCTCGAGCTTGCAAATATATATTTTTAAATTACCCATTGCAGAAAAATAAAAACAAAATTGATCTCATTAATTTTTAAATTACCCATTGCAAATATTATATTTTATTATCTCACTAATTTTTAAGTAGAAAAATTTTGAAAATACTACTCCACCATAGTTACAAAAAAAAAGAAGCTAGCCCCTACAAGTCTCGAGCCTACAAATATATATCTTTAAATTACCCATTGTAAAAAAAATTAAAACAAAATTTATCTCACTAATTTTTAAGTTACCCATTGCAAATATTATATTTTATTATCTCTCTAATTTTTAACTAGGAAAATTTTGAAAATACTTCTCCACCATAGTTATCGAAAAAAACAGCTAGCCCCTACAAGTCTCGGGCCTGCAAATATATATTTTTAAATTACCATTGCAGAAAAATAAAAAACAAAATTTATGTCACTAATTTTTAAATTACCCATTGCAAATATTATATTTTATTTTCTTAATAATTTTTAACTAGAAAAATTTTGAAAATACTGCTCCACCATAGTTACCAAAAAAAAAAAGCTAGCCCCTACAAGTCTCCTGCAAATATATATATTTAAATTATTCATTGCAGAAAAATAAAAACAAAATTTATCTCACTAATTTTTAAATTACCCACTGCGGATATTATATTTTATTATCTCACTAATTTTTAACTAGGAAAATTTTGAAAATACTATTCCACCATAGTTACCAAAACAAAACAGCTAGCCCCTACCTGCAAATATATATTTTTAAATTACCCATTGCAGAAAAATTAAAACAAAATTTATCTCACTAATTTTTAAATTACCCATTGCAAATATTATATTTTATTATCTTACTAATTTTTAACTAGAAAAATTTTAAAAATATTGTTCCACCATAGTTACCAAAAAACAAACAGCCAGCCGCTATAAGTCTCGAGCTTGTAGATATATATTTTTAAATTACCCATTGCAGAAAAATAAGAACAAAAATTATCTCACTAATTTTTATATTACCCATTGTAAAAAAATTAAAACAAAAATTATCTCACTAATTTTTGGCCCCCGACGCTGTAACCAACTGAGCTAATAGGCCACATTTTCTAACTTTAGTTTATATGGTATAAGTATATCGTCTAGCACCTTCAGATACGTGAGAAAATAAAATAAAATAATTGTAGATCATATAATATATATTGAATAGTGGCGAAGCCCCTTTTCCTACTCTGAGATGGGTCTTATATCCTCGTTTCTTTGAGGCCCAAATGCCTACCGAAACTCTTATAGGGCTTTTTTTGAGTTTGCATGGCTTTGAAGTGAAGTAGTTCTACTCAACACTAGAAGTATGGTTCAAGAGATACACAACAGAAAATAATTTTAAAAATTTTAACCATGTCATGGGAAAAGCAGACACATCCAAAATAAATTTCCAAGCAATCACGCATACATTGCTCCACAGATAAATGCACGCCATTATCAACCAAGATATAGACTAATGAATAAAACCATTAGGCTTTTGTCTACTGAGTTACAAATTAATACACTACAAGAAAAAAGGGCAATGCCTACATAAACATGCTGACGTTAGGCAGAAGCGTTAGTAATTTTGGCTCCAGCATCAAAATTTATTGATGCTTCTAAGTTGCATCGCCAGAAAACGACCTTAAATTGGGTGAGCGGAGAAAGCAAATCATAAGACAACGCTTTTAAGCATCGTCGAAGGCCAAAAAAGAAAAAGAAAAAGAAAGCGTACATGATGTTTTTAAAAGCGTCGTCGGAAGTGAACAAAGCGAGTGGGGAGATGACGCTTAATAGCATTGTCGGAATCCGCACGACGCTCAACTAGTCCTGTCATAAAAAAAAATCCATCCCCAGATCCCACGGTTGGAAACTGATGGGGATATCAGAGCTGATTATCCTTCTGTTTAGTCCCCTATTTTATTTGCATTTTATTTTCTTTTATTTCTGGGTTTGTTTGCAGTTTTATTATTGTTGGACTTTATTTGTGTATTTTGGGCTTATTGGGAATTATTTTGTGTAAGGGGGTTTTATTTTAATTGTTCTTATTTGGGCCCTATTTATAGAGGACTTTTATGATGATTAGGGTTAATGAAAGCTTAAGAACTTTTTCCCCCACATCTTCCTCTTCTCTCTTCCTCCTCTTTCTTCCTCCCCTCCTCTTTTCCCTCTTCTCTTCCTTTCTGCCTTACTTCCTCTCTTCTTCCTTCCCTCCTCTTCCTCCTTCCCTTCTTTCCCGTTCCTCTAATTGCACGTCATAGCAGCCCATCCCTATTCGGATCCGCGTTAACACCGCTGCGGCGGCCTTTCCGTGATCGGTGTTGCATCAACTTGGTATCAGAGCTTTTGGTTTTGCCCCCGTGCCAAAACCGTTTCTCTTTTCTGGGCTGCCGTGGGTCGGAAAGAGACCCCTTCCCGTGCTCTCTTTTCAGACCTCACAGGAAAAAACAGCCCCTTCGGGATTTGCCCTCCCCATCGTTGTGCTCTCGCCCCACCCCTGTGCTTCCTTCTCGGTGTCGAGATTCATTCCCCAAACCACCTCACAACGCCGCCGCACCACTAATTTCTGCTGGAGAACGTCGGCCCACAGAAGCTCCACCCTGGTTTATGGTGGAGCAGTACCGGATTCCAGAATTTCGGTGGGCGCACGAGATCTACGCTGTACCCCGAGCACCAAAGACGCCGGAGCGTGTTGATGGGCCATGCGCAACTCCCATTGCCAAAAAGAGAAGGAGCATCGCCTCTCTTCTTTCGGCTCTATCTCTCGGACCCGCCGTAGCAGCCGTCGGCCACCGCACACAGGAAGGGGCCATCCAATGCCGTGATCGGCCGCCGGCTGTCGCCACCGACCACAGAGCTGCAACCACGAGCTCCGTCACCGTCCCCTTCAGCCATTCTGCAACTGCCGCCGAGGAGACCGGCATGCCCTTCCGAATCGGTCGGGAGGTTGAAGACGACGTCAAGTAACGGGTAAGTTCTAAACCCGTTACCCACAACCCGGTAGCCCGGATCCAAAATCAAAAAAAAAAGTGCACGTGATCCGCACGTGCTAGATCTAACGGGTATCGGAGCGGGTTGCAACCGAAAACCCGAACCCGTAAAGGTTCAAAAAAAAAAAGTAGCACGTGCCTTGCACGCGACCAAAAAAAAAACCCTTACCTTTGTTGTCGTCTCGATCGGTCGCCGCTTCTTCTTCCGCCATGCCATCCACCCATCGGAAACGCCGTCGCCACCTCTGAAGGCCCTCCAACTTTTCCCCCTACTCCGAGCACCCCGAGCCGTCATCGCTCGACCTCCGGTGACCAAGCCGTCGTCGTCCTCCCCGACGAGCAGTGTCACCGCGCCAGCCAGCCTTCCCCAATGCTGCCGAACCTCGTCAAGCGTCCCCTTCGGCCACGGCCTCCTCCGAGTGCCGTCTCCACCGAGCGGGCCGCCTACAGCGCCCCTTCGCCGAGCCCCATCTGGCCTTCTCCTCTCACCCGAGACCAGGAGGCATCCGAGCGGTGCCATCAGGCCACAACTGAGCTTGACCGGGCTGACCCCCAGTTCGTGTTCAGCAGGCGTCACGCCCAATCCCACCACCTGGCCCGCGCGCCAACCTCCCTTGAGCGCGGCCCAGACCCAGGCGGTCTCAAAACGGGTTTGGTCCAGGTCGTGCGCCGTTTACTGTAACGCGACCCAAGTCCAATCAGCCGTAGGCCGTATTTTAGGCCCGATCCAGCACCTTCTTCAGTCCATTTTAGAAGCCCAAGAGCTCTTGTGTTGCAGATCCAGGTCCACAGCTCCAGCTAGCTCCGCCTGGCACCAACTTCGTGCTCGGGACTCTATAACAGACGCTTCCGGTTGACTGCATCCACCACAGGTGACAGGTTCTTCTTTCTTTTGGGCTTGTTCATTTAATCTTGTTCTAGTTCTCTTGCATGACAGCCCTATTTTGAAAACTTACTTTCCTGTCAAATTTCAAAACCTAAAACATCTACTACCACACCCATCCTACTCACCATCTAAATCTAAATATTAAATTAGCACATCCTAGCGACAGGATATTTCTCAACATCCATCGATCAGACTACCATAGGATTAGAACGACCGTAATACGTGCTTTCAACCTAACTTCTTATAGTGACTAATTTCATACTTTAACTCTGAAATAACCGAAGTACAAATTGGTAACATTTAATTTTAAGTTACTTTTGTAAAAATTTGTTGATTACCGAATTTATAGTAGGTTGCATTAGTTGGTTGTCCTGCATCACAGTTGGCCAGTTAGGGTCATTAGTAGCATTGCATGTCATACCATTAACCGGTGTAGTCCTTGCATGCCAACCCGTAGTGGTAGGGAGTACCTCCTCACTCATTCTAAGACCCCTTTAGCCACAATGGATTCCAGAGTTCTGCAAGATCTTGTGGAACAAATCGCCGCCTTACGAGCTGATCATGACGAATTCAAGTGAGAGATCCGTGCTCTAGTGCAACACCCTAGGACTCCTTAACCGTCAACCCCAATCGTAGCTTATCCCGAGTTTGGTTAGGTCACACCACCTATAGGTCTTCCCCATCCCCCTAGGAACCAACATCCTCCTGATCACTAGCACGATCTTGACGAACGACTACTTCGTACCATAAGAGTAGATGCCTCCACATTTGCTGGTCAACTAGAGCCAAGTGTGTATCTTGATTGGAGAGCAGTCATGGATAATTATTTTGAGTGGTACGAAATGACTGACGTTAGAAAAGTACGATTCGCTAAAATGAAGCTTATTGGGCAAACTCACTGGTACTAGAATAATATTGAACATATGCATGAGACCCAAAGGCTTCCTCGTATCACCACCTGGGAGGATATGAAAGAAAAACTGAATGAGAAATATCTGCCATTCTCTTACCGACAACACTTTATGGATAGGTGGTAGAGACTAACTCAAGGGACATCAACCGTTGCCGATTACATTGCACAATTTGAGGAGTTTCATATGAGGTGCGGTGTAATCGAAGAGGAGACTGTTCCTCTCTCTAGGTTTCGGGCAGGACTCCGCAAGGAGATCCAGAAAGAATTAATCCTCCGAGAGATTACCACCCTTGGCCAAGCATACCAGTTGGCTCAAGATGTGGATAGTTTCTTACGAATCCCTGTAGTGAGGTTTACCAACCTCTGACCCATGGTCCCAGGAGCCCGACCTAGCCAAAATTATCTTCCACAATCCAGACCACTTCCCAATCCTCCTAACCAGCTCGGTTCTAGCCAAGCACCGACTAAGACCCCCCCGATAACTACCCAGAATCCGTCAAATGATAAAAGAAAATGCATACTAGGTTCCAACCCTTCTTCTAGAAGCCAAACCCAATGTTTCAGGTGCCAAAAAGTTGGCCATATAGCGTCCAAATGTAATGCCAAGTCCTATCTAATGACTGAACTTGAAGTTGGAACCCAGGAGAATGAATGTGTCGAAGAAGTCTACGAACCAAACCTCAAGAATTTTGTAGAAGATTTTGGAGACAAACAAATCAGATTAGAGTTTATCCAGGTTGAACTCCAAAAGGAGCCCACTGATCGGAATGACCAAAATCCTAGGCTTCATGTGGTTAGGTGTACTCTAGCTCAAACTAAGATCGAACAAGATTGGCGTAGGACCTCCCTATTTTCACGTTTATTAAGATCAATGGTAAAACATGCAAAATCCTATTTGATAGCGGGAGCTGCATTAAAGCTATTGCTTCCGAAGTTGTTCCCTGCCTCCGTCTGAAATCTACCCCTCATCCCAACCCATATAAGGTAGCTTGGGTAGATAAGACGTCTATCTCGGTGTCGGAAAGATGTCTCGTCCCGATTCAATTCCTATCCTATAAAGACTAAATCTGGTGTGACTGCATTCCGATGGACGTAGGTCAAGTTAATCTAGAAAGACCTTGGTTGTACGATATGGACGTCACATATTAAGGACGTTCAAATTCGTGTAGCTTTATATTTCAAGATTGGAAAATTATACTGAACACATTGCCTCCTAGAGAGCCCACCCCTGAAAAGAAAAGTACCACTCTACAAAAAGATGAATCACCTCACATCATTACTTCAAAAGAGGTAATGAAGGATATCGAATGCCAATCACCTATGTTTGCCCTTGTGGCTAGAGCCATCAGTGTGGAGTCGAACCCTGAGCACAGACCGACAGTAGTTCCCTTGTTGGAGGAGTTTCACTCTGTCTTCCCTGAGGATTCTACAGATACACTTTCTCTGATGCGTGATATCCAGCACGCAATTGATCTCGTTCCTGGATCATCCTTACCAAATCTCCTCCATCATAGGCTCAACCCAAACAAGCACACTGAACTGAAATGTCAAGTTGACGAACTCCTCACCTGAGGGTATGTGCATTAGAGCCTGAGCCCCTGTGCTGTACCCGCACTTCTCACTCCCAAGAAAGATGGGTCTTGGAGGATGTGCGTTGATAGCCATGCCATCAATAAAATCTCGGTTAAGTATCGTTTTCCCATCCCTAGGCTGGACGACTTCTTAGATTTTATGTCTGGTGCTACGGTTTTCTCCAAGATCGACCTGAAGAGGAGATACCACCAGATTCGGATTCATCTCAAATGTCCATGGTAAGATGTCAGTATTGACTTCGTGTTAGGACTTCCTCGTACCTCTATCAAGCACGATTCCAATTTTTTGGTGATGGACTGTTTCTCAAATATGACTTGCTTTCTCCTCTATTCTAAGACTTCTGATGTTTCTAGAGTTGCCAAACTTTAGTTTAATGAAGTCGTTAGACCTCCTGACCTTCCAAAATCTATTATATCTGACAAGAATGTTAAATTCGCGAGCTACTCTAGAAAAATTCTTTGGATAGGCATCACACTAGAAGTTTCTTCTACCTATCAATCTCAAACCGACAGCTAGACTGAAGTTGTCAACCGTAGCCTTAAAAACATGGTAAAATGTCTGAAAGGTAAGCATGCTAGGATCTGAAATTTAGTGTTACCGACAGTCGAGTTTGTATATAATAGTTCGGTCAATAGGTCCTTAGGCATGAGTCTCTTCGAAGTGGTGAATTGTTATAAACCTAGGCAGCCCATAGACTTGATTTTCATATCTCATCAATATAGAGTCTCTGAGTCTGTATATTCATTTGCATCACACCTGCATTCCTTGCATCAGAAAATCAACAAACGTATTCACTCTAATAACTTAAAATATAAATCTCTTGCTGATTTGCACAGACGTTATAAAGAGTTGAATGTAGGAGATTATGTCATGGTGAGAATTAGACCTGAACGGCTTTCTTCGAGAACGTTCAAAAAGTTGCAATCTCGTAGTGCGGGACCGTTCAAAGTCCTAAAGAAAATCAGTTCGAATGCTTATGTCAACATTCATTCCTTCTGACCCTTTTGATGATACACCTGCCTCTATTGATCATCTTGACCCATCACTTGCTATTGAGCCTCAACCTCCAAAGTTTCATGCACGCAGAGAGCACATAAAACATATATTAGATGAGCAGTTTATATCTACCAGGAAAGGAAGCTACCAACGGTACCTTGTTTGGTGGAAAGGTCGATCCGAATCGGATGTGACGTGGATTTCGCGAACCGAGTTGCAGGGCCTTGACCCTGACCTTCTGGAGCAGTACGACAGCCGGTCAGATCTGCACTTGACGGGTCGAGTTTTTTCCATCCGGAAGGAGTTGATGGAAACATCAAAGCTGATTATCCTTCCGTTTAGTCCCCTATTTTATTTGCATTTTATTTTCTTTTATATCTGAGTTTGTTTGCAGTTTTATTATTGTTTGGACTTTATTTGTGTATTTTGGGCTTATTGAAATTTATTTTGTGTAAGGAAGTTTTATTTTAATTGTTCTTATTTGAGCCTATTTATAGAAAATTTTTATGATGATTAGGGTTAATGAAAGATTAAGAACTTTTTTTTTCCCCACGTCTTCCTCTTCTCTTTTCCTCCTCTTTCTTCCTCTCCTTCTCTTTTCCCTCTTCTCTTCCTTTCTGCCTTACTTCCTCTCCTCTTCCTCCATTTCTTCTTTCCCGTTCCTCTGATTTCACATCACAACAGCCCATCCCTATTCGGATCCGCGTCAACACCGCTGCGGCAGCCTTTCTGTGATCGGTGCTGCATCAGAAACTTGGCCACTCAGAGAGAGAGAGAGAGAGAGAGAGAGAGAGAGAGAGAGAGGAGGAGGAGGAGGATGGAAACCTTAGCCCCATATCCCACAGTACCTCCGCATGCGTCTTCTCTCCGCGAGCCTCCGCCCACTGCCGCTAGATCTCCGAGAAAACAAAAGCGACCGACGGTGATAGAAGCGGCAATGACCCACCGGGACTGCGTATCCGCCCCTCCGCCGTCTCTCCGCCCCTAAAGGCTGGGGATCTCACGGTAGTGGCCAAATTGATAGGGCTTCTCCGCGATGGCGTCGGAGGCGGCGTCGGGGAGGAGCTAGGTGGAGTCCTGCACCGGGATGTCTGCCGACAACATCAAGGGCCTCATTCACACTCTCTCCTCGAGCTTCTTGATCGACGCCATCTTCATCGTCAAGAAGAAGGGTTTGAAGAAGGCAGGCACTTCTGGGGTTAGGGCAGGTAACTGGTAGATTCCCATTTGTTTTTTTTTTTTGTTTTTTTTTTTTTTTTGTTGGGAGGGGAGAAAGAAACATCCTCAGATTGCATTGGGGATTTTTTGCTAGTAATTTGTAAATGAACCATATGGGTTAGGAGATCTTTTACAGTTTATTGTAATTTGTAAAAAAAATTTATTAATGAGATTATATATAATTTATTATAATTTGTAAAAAAAATATTATTAGCATCCAAATAAGATTATATATTTCTTTGTTGCAGCATCTCATTAACGGAGTTTGTAAAAGAAACTATATTTCCGAGCTTGAATTTTCTGAGCATGATCATGCTGACGCTTATTATATATGGGGTTGAATTTCCGACAACAGACTTTCAAGTTTTAAAAGCGTATTATATATGTGATTACTGGGCAAAAGCCGACGCTTTGGTATAATTTCTGTTTTTGCCGACACTTTTCAAAAGCATCGGCAAAAAAAATTTTCTCTCCCAACTAGCCGACACTTTTGTGGCATTTTTGAACGTGTTTGCGCCAAAATTATCGGCGCTTATAAACATCGGTATATACTCTAAAAAACACTAAAAAAATTATTATTTTAGTGATATTTATGTAAAAATAAAATAGAAACGAGCCAGCTTTTTGTAGACGATGAAAACGGGTGTCTGCTTCTTCTTTTTTTAATAAAAAATAACATCTTCTTAAAAGCTTCTTTTTTTAACATGTTTCTAACATTGTTTGTAATGAATGTGGTTGTGCTTGTACACGCCTAAGATTACATGCTTAAATTATAGTACTTGTCTGACCAACATGTCCGGTTCTTATGTGAACTAGAGAGGGCTGGACGAGTCCCACCAACATGTTGTCTATGTACGATTCGGGGCTCGTCTAATTACAGTCATTGTGCCAATCACAAATAACCGTGATGGGAGAATTGGTCCTCTCCGGTTCGCATATGCATTGCAGAGAATCCAAACTTATTTTATAAATTTTTTTTCATAAATATTTTTCTAAATATCAAATTTTATATAAATATTTTTTTAAAATTAATATTTACATATATACCCTCGTAAAATACTTATTTTTTCATTCTATCCATTTTTTTATTTTTATTTTTGTATATGTACCCATGCTATCTAACGACGTTAAAAATTTAACGGTTTCAAATTAAAATAACTAAAATACCGTTAATGAGTAGACATAGATCGTAATCCCGATAGAAGAAAAAGACAGAAACAATAGCATAATTTTAAAATTTTATTTTATTTTTAATTAATATAATATGATTTTTCTTAACACCGTTAGAACAACTATTATATTACCGGCATTTGTACAAAATCAAAATTTTACGAGGGTATACATGCAAATATTAATTTTGGAAGGATATTAATGCAAAATTCGATATTTAGAAGGGTATTCATGCAAAAAATTCTTTATAAAATGACACGGTTTTCTGTTGCAGCCAATCTAACACTAACCCGTCAGCCCGCTTAGGCGCATGCATAAGCATGTATCTTTCTATTTGTGATCCGGATATTTACTAGCTGTCTAGAATGGATTAGTAGGGTTCTATATAGAATTGACGACAAATTTTGCAAATTAAAATTTTAATAATTATCTCCCAACCACGTCAAGTTAGCCAAGTTTGGACTCGAATGTCAGTTTTAAGTTGTGGGTTTGATCTAATCCCGTTTCATTTTTTTATACCTTATTTTATTAGTTATTATTGAATTATCAATTACCTAATAATTCTGGCTTAATTTTGCTAGCTATTAGAAGTTAGCCCAACAACTTTTTAATTTGATATATATATATATATATATATATATATATATGTATGTATGTATGTATGTATGTATATATTTTCAATAGGCTGGCAGTTATTTTCTTTGCTTGCATGCACCTTTGCATCTTCTGTTCCTATGAATTATTGGATCGTTGCAAGAACAGCGATGCTAGGCTCTAAATAATGGGTTATAGGCTTGGGAAATAGGCAGGCACTCCTTAGTGTTTTATTTTTATGCTGTTTTTTTTTTTTGATATACTTGTGAGACCCTGAAACTGGGCCCGGTCCATTGACCGGCCCAGCCTAAGGATTTCGACCTCACGTGCGGCACACGTGAGGGCGGGTGAGAGGGGGGGAGCCATCCCGAAGAAGCCGGCTCCCCTGTTCTTTTTAGGACTTCTCCTCTCATTGAAGAGATTGGAAGAGGAGCCGCTGCCGGCCGAGAGAGAGAGAGGGGGGGGGGGGGAGAGAGAGAGAGAGAGAGAGAGAGAGAACCATTAAAAAGGTGGGTCTTCTTCGGCACGGGTCTCCTCCATCACCGCCGAAGAGAAAGAGGATCGCTGGTCTTCGTCGGAGGCTAAGGTAAGGGCTTCTAACTTTCATCTCCTTCCTTTCGTGATATTTAGCCATGATTTACTATGGTTTTGAGCCGGCCAAGCGCCGGACTTGGGTCCAAAACGGGATTTTGGCCCGTAAGCTCGTCGCCATCGCGTGTTCATCGCCGCCAGCCGCCGGGGGGTGGCCGGGCTTGCTCCGCCGGCCGCCGCTACCAAGGCCGGCCGCCGCGGCCGCCCTTGGGTTCGATCGAGAGCAAAGAGGAGGGGGCGGCAGGGGGTGATCCCTGTTTCGCCGAAAGAGAGGAAGGGAGTTGGGAGAGAAAAGAAGAAAAAAGAAAGAGAAAAGAAGAAAGAAGAAAAAGAAAAGAAAAGAAAAGAAAAGAAAAAGAAAAGAAAAGAAAAGAAAGAGAGAAAGAAAAAAAAATAATGATAATAAAATAAAAGGAGGGTGGCCTATGGGTATGAACCCGAATCCGAACTCGAACCCGGGGTGCTAGACACTTCGGCAGGGTCGGCCCTGGGAGCATGTTAAAATTTAAGTTTTTATATATATTGTGATTAGTTTTAAAAGAAAATATGATTTTTGGATATTAGGTCCTGCGAGGAATTTGTGAGATTAATTGGATTTGTTGGGGATCGCGTTCAAAGTAAGTAATGAACTGCCTTCTCTAGACTCTTCATTTATATAATATTATTTTTGCATTGAATAAATTGTTAATGAATTTATATGGGATTTATGAATTTTACGAGATGATGCTTTGAATGAAAAATGGATATGTGAATTAGAATAATATTTTTCGGACTATTGTTACATTACTGTTTTTGCATCGTATATGCATATTTAGATCGGATTATGTGGAGAGATTGATCATAACCCTATTAGATTTTGATGAGATCAAAGCATTTGAGTATATCTTATGCTTACTAATGAATTCAATCTAGTGTTTCAGTGAAAATCTTATAAATTTATGGTTAAGTGCGTCTAGACTTGGTTCAAGATATTTTGGATAAGTTAAGAAGTCAAGTTGAACCAAAGTCTGAGACTCGAGTCGACTCCGGGATATTACGAGTCGACTCCAAGCGTATCAGAAGCACTGGCACAGGCTCGAGTCGACTCCGGAACATTACGAGTCGACTCCGACTGAGAACAGACAGATGAACAGAAAGACTCAATTCAAAACCTGTCAACGAGTTGACTCCTGAAGAGCGCGAGTCGACTCCGAAGCTTGCCGAGTCGACTCCGAGACAGCGCGACCCCAAAAAGACAGAAGACCGAATTGTTGTCTTTGAGACGCGAGTCGACTCCAAGACAGCTCAAGTCGACTCCAAGGCAGCGCTACACCAAAAAGACAGAAGGCTGTGTTTCGGAAACTGAGAGCCGAGTCGACTCCGGAACAGCTCGAGTCGACTCCAAGACTGGACGAGCCAAAAGACAGAAGATCGGGAGTTCGGGCTCTGAGCGCCGAGTCGACTCCCAGTATTTCCGAGTCGACTCGAGTGGGCCAAGTTGAAGAATAGCTCTGTGGATTTCATGGGATGAGCCGACTCCAAAAATGCCAGGTCAGCTCCAGGTTTTGGCGAGTCGACTCCGGGTTAAGTCGAGTCGACTCCCAGTCGAGAAGCTCACTTTAATTCAAATCCGGAACAGTTGCCGAGCCGACTCCAGAAAAGCATGAGTCGACTCCCGCTACAGCCGAGTCGACTCCAGATCGCGCGAGTCGACTCCGACCCCAACGGACACATTGTCAGGATGTGCAGAGTGTGCAGAACGGCTAGTAAAGTGAGTCTAACGGCTAATTTCCGTGGGGAATGGCTTAAATAGCCACAGAGGACTGTAGCAAAGTAGAGAAGCAACATTCCACTCAAAGAAAACAAGAATCCTTCATCTGCAAACGATTTTTCAACGGAAAAGAAGGAAGAGCACCATTAACTCCATTCAACCGACTCTTTCCAGCATTAAAGAAGTCTCCTCCAGCCTTCAAGTCTTCCAGACATTCAAGAGGAGACAGATAGTTCAAGAAGCCCTTCTCTACTCCAACTCAAACGTGTTTGAGGGCTCTAAACTTCTCTCTTAGTTATATCGCTGTATATCTGCTTTTTAGAAGCTCTATTTTTCTGTTTGTCTTTGTTCTTTCCATTTGGTCTTTACTTGATTCAATCAGGGGATTGAATCAAGGGTGTATAGGTTTGTTGGTGAGCCTAGGTTGAAACCAACGGTGTAAGGGTTCGATTGTGATCCCGGAAAAACAATCGGGGTGGTTCTAGTCGGTGAGCCTGGGAAAACCGACCGAGTTCGTTGTGACCTCGTAAAACAACAAGTTTGGTTGTGAGCTTGTAAAACAACCGGCTGTAATTCGAGGGGTTATAGTGAATTCCCAAGTGAGGCTTGGGGAGTGGACGTAGGAGCAAGGATTAGCTCCGAACCACTATAAAATCCTTGTGTTTGTGATTGTTTGTGTATCTCTCTTACTTTCATTTCATTCACAGCACATAGCATCTAATTAATCAACTTGCAAAAAGTGTTAATTAGTATTTCGCAAATCAAATAATTGTAATAATTATTTTAAAACCCAATTCACCCCCCCTCTTGGGTTGTTTATCTGGGCAACAAGTGGTATCAGAGCAGGAACTCTTTTACCCAAAGAGTAAAAGATCAAAATGACAACCCCATTTGGATCTTCCCACATTGAGGGCCAATCCACCCAAAGACCTCCATTCTTTAATGGATCCGACTACTCATATTGGAAGGCTAGGATGAGAATATTTATCCAAGCCCAAAACTATGAGATGTGGACCATTATATTAAATGGACCATACATCCCATCCATCTATGTAGAGGGTCTCACTGTACCCAAACTTGAAAAGGATTGGGATGACCATGACATGAGGAAGGCACAACTCAATGCCAAAGCAATGAATGTGCTTTACTGTGCATTAGATAGAAATGAATTCAATAGGGTCTCTACTTGCAATTCTGCAAAAGAGATTTGGGATAGACTTGAAGTGACCCATGAGGGCACGAATCAAGTCAAAGAATCCAAAATAAATATATTGGTTCATAAGTATGAACTATTTAAGATGGATTCTAATGAAACAATCACTTGCATGTTCACTAGATTTACTGACATTGTCAATGGCCTAAAAAGCCTTGGCAAAAATTATACCAACAGTGAGCTTGTCAGGAAGATTCTTCGCTGTCTACCAAGGTCATGGGAAGCCAAAGTGACAGCTATCCAAGAAGCCAAGGACTTGAACAAGCTTCCACTTGAGGAGCTTCTTGGATCTCTAATGACGCACGAGCTCACCATGAAACAACATAATGAAGAGGAGTCCTCTCACAAGAAAAAGGTAATAGCATTAAATCGGTGTCTACTAACAAAGACTTGTCTTGCAGCAGTAGTAGTGAAGAGGAAGATAATGAGGGAGATGATGATGAGGCTCTCCTTGTAAGAAAATTCAGAAGATTCATCAACCGAAAGAAATCTTCACATCAAAGGAGAGGCCCCTCAAGTTCCTATCACAAGGATAAAGGTAAGGAAAGAAAAAATGAGGGGATCGGATGTTATGAGTGTAAGAAGCCGGGGCACTTCAGAGCTGAGTGTCCTTTGCTGAAGAAGGGGAGCAAGCACAAGAAAAAGAAAGTCCTCGTCTCCACCCTATCGGACTCCGATACATCTTCATCATTATCGGATGAGGAGCAAGAAGAAAAGGCCAACATTTGTTTTATGGCTAACGACAATGAGGTAATATCCGGAACACATTTATATTTTACTTTCGATGAATTATATGATGCTTTCAATGAATTAATGGATGAATACAAGACAATAAACCTTAAAAACAAAGAATTAAAAGTAACTAACCAAACACATCTCCGTAAGTATGATACATTAGTTAAGGATAAAGATGTTCTTATTAAAGAAAATGCAGAACTTAAAACAAGCAACCAAATCTTGATACAAAAGAATAATACCTTAACTAAAGATAATGAAAGGCTGAACAAAAAAATATTAGAACTTAAAAACAATAAATATATCTTAAATGAGAGTCTCACAAAAGAACTAAATGATCTAAAAACAGAAAAACAAAAATTGACACTAGATCTTGAAAAATACAAGCCTTTTGTAGAACGATTTATATATAGCTCAGAAAAATTAGAGATGATACTTAGTAGTCAACGAGCTGTATTCAATAGAGCTGGTTTAAGGTATAAACCTAACAATAGGCAAAAACTCCTTAGTAATTTCTTTGTTAAAGCAGGAGAAAACAAAACTAAGAAAATAACATGTTTTTGCTGTGGAACATTAGGACACAAAGCAAATGTATGTGATTTTAGAAAAGGAAAAACCAAAAGAAAAATTAAAAGGGTTTGGGTTCCAAAAGGAACCAACATTACTAACCATGAAGGACCCAAGAAAACTTGGGTACCTAAAACTGTATGATTTGCTTGTGTAGAAGTGTCTTGCAGCCAAAGACAACAAAAATTGTTGGTACTTGGATAGTGGTTGCTCAAGATACATGACGGGTGACAAGGATCAATTCTTCACCCTTGAAGCTAAGAAGGGAGGTGCTGTGACGTTTGGAGACAATAACCAAGGTCACATCATTGGTATAGGTAAGGTACAAATTACCCCTTCAACCTTTATTGATAATGTTCGATATGTTGATGGTCTTAAACATAATTTACTTAGCATTAGTCAATTGTGTGATAAAGGTTTTGATGTTTTGTTCAAACCATCACTATGCATCATAACCAACTCAAGTGACAATAGTTTAGTTTTTAAAGGAATAAGACGTGGAAATGTGTATGTTGTAGACCTTGAGGATCTTGTCAAACATAACCCATGTTTAGTTGTTAATGAAACTAAGGATAATGATGCTAGTTGGTTATGGCACCGCAAGTTAGGGCATGCAAGCATGGACATAATATCTAAACTAGTTAAAAGAGATTCCGTGATAGGTTTGCCAAAACTAAAGTTTGAAAAGAATAAAATATGTGAAGCTTGTCAATATGACAAACAATCAAGGAACTCCTTTAAATCCATAAAGTGTGTCTCTACCTCTAGACCTCTAGAACTACTACACATGGATCTATTCGGACCAACTAGAACCACAAGTCTAGGTGGAAATAAATTTGGTCTAGTTATTGTAGATGATTTTTCTAGATATACTTGGGTCATGTTCTTAGCTCATAAAGATCAAGCATTTTCAGTATTTAAGAAATTTCATAAGGAAGTAACCAATGCTAGAGATACTTTAGTCATAGCTATTAGAAGTGACCATGGTACCGAATTTGAAAATCATTTATTTGATGAGTTTTGTAGTAAAAAGGGAATAACTCATAATTTTTCTGCACCTAGTACACCACAACAAAATGGAGTTGTGGAGAGGAAAAATAGAACTCTAGAGAAAATGGCTAGAACTATGTTGTGTGAAAGTAACCTCCCTAAGTACTTTTAGGGAGAAGTCATCAATACTTCATGTCATATATTAAATAGAGTTTTATTGAGACCCATTATAAAGAAAACACCTTATGAACTTTGGAAAAACAGAAAACCAAAGGTAAATTACTTTCATGTTTTTGGATGTAGGTGTTTTGTTCATAATAATGGAAAAGATAATCTAGGAAAATTTGACTCTAAATCTGATGAGGGTATATTCTTGGGGTACTCTACAACTAGTAAAGCCTATAGAGTCTTTAATAAAAGAACCCTAGTTATAGAAGAATCCATACATGTTGTTTTTGATGATTCTAGTGATACCTCATCTAGTAAGAGAGTTAATCTTGATGATGATGCTGAAATTCTTGAAGAAAAGATAGATGAGATGACATTACAAGATGATAATCAAAAATTAATTGGAGGTGCATCATCAAGCCAAGAGGCTATTATGGATCATGGGCTGACTAAGGCTTGGAGGTTTGCTCACGGGCATCCTAAGGAATTAATTCTAGATGATCCATCTCAACCTGTTAGGACTAGAGCATCTCTTAGGAACTTAAACAATCATCTAGCTTTCGTCTCACATTTTGAGCCCAAACACATAGAAGAAGCTGAAAAAGATGTAAATTGGATAAATGCAATGCAAGAAGAATTAAATCAATTTACTAGAAACAAGGTATGGAATCTAGTTGAAAGACCTTCTGAATATTCAATCATAGGTACCAAATGGATATATAAAAACAAACTTGATGAAAATAGAATTGTAATAAGGAATAAGGCTAGACTAGTAGCAAAGGGGTATAATCAAGAAGAAGGTATAGATTTTGATGAAACCTTTGCACCTGTAGCTAGACTCGAGGCAATTAGATTATTATTAGCATTTGCATGCTCTAAGAATTTCAAATTATTTCAAATGGATGTAAAAAGTGCATTTTTAAATGGGTATATTAATGAGGAGGTGTATGTAGAACAACCTCCTGGTTTTGAAAATCATCAATACCCTAATCATGTGTATAAACTGAACAAAGCACTTTATGGTTTGAAACAAGCACCTAGAGCATGGTATGAGAGGCTTAGCAAATTCTTACTAGAACATGAGTTCTCTAGGGAAATGTAGATACAACATTGTTTCTAAAGAAGAAAAACAAAGATATGTTATTAGTGCAGATTTATGTTGATGATATTATTTTCGGTGCTACTAACAATCGCCTCTGCGAAGAATTTGCTGACTTGATGCAGAGTGAGTTTGAGATGAGCATGATGGGAGAGCTGAACTATTTCCTCGGGCTTCAAATCAAACAATCTGAAGAAGGCATCTTCATCAATCAAGTCAAATACATCAAGGAGATGCTTAAGAAGTTTGATATGGAAGGAAACAAGTCAATCAGCACATCCATGAGCTCATCATGCAAATTAGATCAAGATGAATCAGGTAAATCTGTAGATCAAAAGTTATATAGAGATATGATAGGATCTTTATTGTATCTCACTGCAAGTAGACCTGATATCATGTTTAGTGTTTGCATGTGTGCTAGATATCAGTCTAATCCTAAGGAATCTCATCTAATTGCAGTCAAGAGAATCTTTAAATACCTAATAGGAACAAAAAATATAGGTCTATGGTATTCTAAAGAATCTAGTCTGAACTTAATAGGATATACAGATTCAGACTTTGCTGGATGTAAACTTGATAGAAAAAGCACCAGCGGGTCATGTCAATTCCTAGGAGAAAACTTAATCTCATGGTTTAGCAAGAAACAAAACTCGGTTGCATTATCTACTGCTGAAGCTGAATATGTTGCAGCCGGGAGTTGTTGTGCTCAAATCATGTGGATCAAACAACAATTGGAAGATTATGGCATTAAACAAGATAAAATTTCCATTAATTGTGATAATACAAGTGCCATTAATCTAACTAAGAATCCAATTCAGCATTTAAGAACTAAACATATTGAGATAAGACATCACTTCATAAGAGATCATGTAATGAATGGTGATGTGACACTTCAATTTGTTTGCACTGATGATCAATTAGCTGATATCTTCACAAAACCCTTGAGTGAAGAGAGATTTAGTGTGCTTAGGAGAGGATTAGGAGTGATTGATCCATCCTAGTGATATTCTCTTCTAGCTCATTGATTTTGATGATTAGATTGTGCTAAATATAGAGTTTCTTATCTATGATCATCAAATCAGATCATAACTTAGTGATTTTTCCTCATTCGGCACGAAAATAGCATGATTTTTAGGTACGTG
Source organism: Phoenix dactylifera (assembly GCF_051530095.1). NCBI lineage: Eukaryota > Viridiplantae > Streptophyta > Magnoliopsida > Arecales > Arecaceae > Phoenix > Phoenix dactylifera. The sequence continues at coordinate 19,106,200 of NC_143194.1, forward strand.
CCAGAGTTCGAGACGACTCGAGTAAGTTTCAGAGTCGGCTCGTAAGGGGGAGTCGACTCGCACATATACGGGAGTCGACTCGAGATCAATGGCAGCATAAGGGAGTCGACTCGCATATAGTCGGGAGTCGACTCGAGGTCAATAGGCGCATAAGGGGAGTTGACTCGCGCATATTTTGGAGTCGACTCGAGGTCGAGTCGACTCGAGACTTACAGGAGTCGTCTCGCGGTCGGGATCCGAGTTTTTAACCCTAATCCAAGCGTTTAATCAACACTTCTATTCACCGCCGCCACTGTTCACAAACCCTAGAGCCGACTCCGACAACGTCTCCGACCGTCCTTAGGGCTTTTCCGTCGACCTTCTTCTGTCCCTTAGGTGTTTTCCTCATCCCTAGGTCAACCATGCCCCGTAAGTCAGTTGTCTCGAGCCGGAAGAGGCCCCAACCCGCGACCGGTGCCGAGCGACGTTCCAAAGCTCGGAACGATCCCGTGAGGCCACAACCTCCAGCTCGTTCCCCGCCGAGGGCGGTTCCCTCGCGGCCGTGCGCCGGGAAGGCGGTCTCCACCGGGAGATACGTCGACTTTGACTATCTCTCCCGGGAGGGCTTCACCATAGGAGAGAGGTTGAGGGCCCAGGGTTTAGAGTTCTTTTGTTCCTTAGATCTCCCCACATACCCAGGTCTAGTTAGGGAGTTTTATGGAACTGTGCGTAGGGGCAATGGTGGGATAGAGGGAACCGTAGTCGGTGTCCCATTATTTATTTCCGAGGATTTCATAGCTCAAATCCTCCACCTTCCCCAAGTAGGGGTATCTCCTACACACCCCGAGGATAGGACTGAGGCCCTTACGGCCATTTTAGGGAGTCCACCCCAGTCCCCCTTAGATGAGGTGTCCGCTAGCTCACTTTCTGTTGAGATGCGGCTCCTCCTGAGCATCATTTCTAGGTCATTGTTCCCTAAGACCGGCCGATTTGATTTTGTGTCTGAGAGGGACCTAGCCCTTATGTACTACATTCTCCAGGACACCCCTATCAACTTTCCCAAGATGATCTATAGATACTTATGTGAGCCACTAGATAGACCTAGGCTCACCCTCCCTTATGGGATGATGTACACACTTATTTTTAGGGAGTCCGAGATTTCTATTCCTGAGGGGGAACCCTCTCGCGCATTGCGATGGACAGATCGCATGCGTGAGGGAACCCTACACAGGATGGAGTTTCGTAAGGTAGAGGGAACTTGGGTCAGGAAACCATCTTCCTCCATACCTACTACCAGACATTCCCCCAGTCCAGATCCTGATTCAGACTTCCCTACCTTTCCCTCCACCTCAGCTCCCACCACCTCAGTCGGACCCTCCTCCTCAGCTCCACCTACTCAGCCCATGGAGGTTCGGATTTCTCCTGAGCAGCTCCGGGAGTTGCGGCAGGAGATTGTTAGAGATCTTCGGGACGACCTGCTGAGGGAGCTCCGAGGTCCAGCCCCTGCACCCTCCTCTGCGTTGGTTCCCTCCTTATCAGCCGTGACCGAGATGACGGCTCATCTGAGGGAGGAGATCTTCAACGTCAGGAGCCTGATACAAGCCCAGTTCTCCAACATGAGCGATGTCACGAGCAACACTCGGAAGATGCGCGATGACATCCGACACGATATGAGGACTACTAGTCAGGGGGCCGAGTGCTTGGCGAATGTGCTGATCGCCAAGCTGGACACACTTCAGGAGACTCTGACCGAGCTCTCCACGACACATAGCAGGGCCACCTCGGCCATTATCTCCCAGCTAGGGAATGTTGTGGATGGGGTCGGTCTCCTCATGGAGCAAAATAGATTGAGAGGAGGAGCCACATCCTCGAGGAGACCCTAGCTGATTTTGTTTTATTTTGACATGTATTTTCTGCTTTACTTATTGTATTCACAAATGTACTTACATATACATCAATACAATGAGTAGACAAATTCTCTTCAATATTGTGCAAATTGATCTCTGCTTGCTTGTGTGTTCTACTCACTTCCTTTTTGATACGATGACAAAAAGGGGGAGAATATATTTAATAGATATGTAAAAGGAAAAAGAAAATCAATAAAAAGAAAAACTTTTAAAACACACAATAATTTGTTCTAAGTGGATTCAATACCTCGAGACTCATTATCTCTCTGTTGGGGCTCCTAATGGAGTAATCTCCAGAATCTATTCAAGGGATATTCGGAGATTAGTTGAATCCTACTCAAGAACAAAGTGATAGATTTTCCCTCTAAAAACCAAAAATTTAAGTTCAAAAGCTTCAATGCATTAAAAGAAAATTCAGAGAATCAAAACAAGTTGAATGCATATGTTGAGGGGGAGAATCTGAACTTTTAAGAAAGCAAAATCATTAAAGACATATAAGCCAAATAATTGATTGCATGACATGAAGGCTTATATAATTCCAAATGAAAGGGGGAGCTTTAACTCCAAAATTTATTGTTTCACACCTTTCAAGTTTGGATAAATTAAATAACCAGACACTTGAATTCATTTCAAAATTTTATCAATAAATTTCCTTGTGTGTTGCGCAATTCACTGTACAATATACTCAATGTTTTGTCATCATCAAAAAGGGGGAGATTGTGGAGTGATTGATCATAACCCTATTAGATTTTGATGAGATCAAAGCATTTGAGTATATCTTATGCTTACTAATGAATTCAATCTAGTGTTTCAGTGAAAATCTTATAAATTTATGGTTAAGTGCGTCTAGACTTGGTTCAAGATATTTTGGATAAGTTAAGAAGTCAAGTTGAACCAAAGTCTGAGACTCGAGTCGACTCCGGGATATTACGAGTCGACTCCAAGCGTATCAGCAGCACTGGCACAGGCTCGAGTCGACTCCGGAACATTACGAGTCGACTCCGACTGAGAACAGACAGATGAACAGAAAGACTCAATTCAAAACCTGTCAACGAGTCGACTCCTGAAGAGCGCGAGTCGACTCCGAAGCTTGACGAGTCGACTCTGGAGTAGTATGAGTCGACTCCAGGGAGTTACAGACAAAAAGTCAGAGAGCAATTTTCGACCCTGAGAGCCGAGTCGACTTCTGAGGAACGCGAGTCGACTCCGATGGTTGGCAGGTCGACTCCAAAGAAAGCTAGAGTCGACTCTCAGTGTTATACTAGGCAAAAGTCAGAGAGCAGTTTTCGGACACTGAGATCCGAGTCGACTCCCGCAATGCCCGAGTCGACTCCGAGACAGCACGACCCCAAAAAGACAGAAGACCGAATTGTTGTCTCTGAGACGCGAGTCGACTCCAAGACAGCTCGAGTCGACTCCAAGGCAGCGCTACACCAAAAAGATAGAAGGCTGTGTTTTGGAAACTGAGAGCCGAGTCGACTCCGGAACAGCTCGAGTCGACTCAAGACTGGACGAGCCAAAAGACAGAAGATCGGGAGTTCGGGCTCTGAGTGCCGAGTCGACTCCCAGTATTTCCGAGTCGACTCGAGTGGGCCAAGTTGAAGAATAGCTCTGTGGATTTCATGGGATGAGCCGACTCCAAAAATGCCAGGTCAGCTCCAGGTTTTGGCGAGTCGACTCCGGGTTAAGTCGAGTCGACTCCCAGTCGAGAAGCTCACTTTAATTCAAATCCGGAACAGTTGCCGAGCCGACTCCAGAAAAGCATGAGTCGACTCCCGCTACAGCCGAGTCGACTCCAGATCGCGCGAGTCGACTCCGACCCCAACGGACACATTGTCAGGATGTGCAGAGTGTGCAGAATGGTTAGTAAAGTGAGTCTAACGGTTAGTTTTCGTGGGGAATGGCTTAAATAGCCACAGAGGACTGTAGCAAAGTAGAGAAGCAACATTCCACTCAAAGAAAACAAGAATCCTTCATCTGCAAACGATTTTTCAATGGAAAAGAAGGAAGAGCACCATTAACTCCATTCAACCGACTCTTCCCAGCATTAAAGAAGTCTCCTCCAGCCTTCAAGTCTTTCAGACATTCAAGAGGAGACAGAAAGTTCAAGAAGCCCTTCTCTACTCCAACTCAAACGTGTTTGAGGGCTCTAAACTTCTCTCTTAGTTATATCGCTGTATATCTGCTTTTTAGAAGCTCTATTTTTCTGTTTGTCTTTGTTCTTTCCATTTGGTCTTTACTTGATTCAATCAGGGGATTGAATCAAGGGTGTATAGGTTTGTTGGTGAGCCTAGGTTGAAACCAACGATGTAAGGGTTCGATTGTGATCCCGGAAAAACAATCGGGGTGGTTCTAGTCGGTGAGCCTGGAAAAACCGACCGAGTTCGTTGTGACCTCGTAAAACAACAAGTTTGGTTGTGAGCTTGTAAAACAACCGGCTGTAATTCGAGGGGTTATAGTGAATTCCCAAGTGAGGCTTGGGGAGTGGACGTAGGAGCAAGGGTTAGCTCCGAACTACTATAAAATCCTTGTGTTTGTGATTGTTTGTGTATCTCTCTTACTTTCATTTCATTCACAGCACATAGCATCTAATTAATCAACTTGCAAAAAGTGTTAATTAGTATTTCGCAAATCAAATAATTGTAATAATTATTTTAAAACCCAATTCACCCCACCTCTTGGGTTGTTTATCTGGGCAACAGATTATGATATATCTATTATGTTACAAAAGAATTTTGATGTGCATCAGATTTAGAGCTCTCAGCCTGGCTATGTTCTGGACCCTGCCAATAGGGGGTTATGCATTGGCAATTCTGGCCCCACCACAGGATATAAGTGTGGTATTCTGGCCCACTCCGCAGAGTATAAGTGCGGTATTCTGGCCCACTCCGCAGGTATAAGTGCGGTTCTGTTTCTGGCCTAGCCACAGGGTATAAATGTGATTGTAGCTAAAGGCTGATGAGATGAATATGATTTGTTTCGAATCAGATTTATGATTATGTATATAGATATTTGAAAAAAATACGAATTTTAATGAATTTGTGCTTCAAAAGGAATTGATTATGTTATTATGTTGATTCATCGTAATTTGTATTTATATTTTATGTTATTATATGAATTGACTAGTTAAGGTGTTTATTACTTACTGGGCTGTCTAGCTCATTATACGATTTCTTACTGTTTTTACAGATCCGAGGAATTAGCTCGATCCGGGGTTTTACAATATGGGAGAGCGAATACAAGAATTATGACACAAGTTATCTTAGATTAGGTTTTATTTAAATTAATGTTCTATCTTTATTGTTCCGCTGCGCATTGAGAACTGTGAAACTTTATAATTTGTGTCAGTCAATGGAATAAGATTGCATTTATTTCAGCTGAATTAATTTAGAATTACATAATTGAGGTGTTTTGGTTAAGATGCCTTGCATGCTCGTGGGGAGAGTTTTCTACGGGTGTGCGGCAGTTGGCGCGACCCCCGGCTCGCGATCTCGGGCCGGGGGCGTGACAACTTTTATGGTATCAGAGCATAATTGGATAAATTATGAGATAAGAAAATCTGACATGACATGAGTGTAGGTGGGTAGACACTAGGGACATTGGGACGTTAGTTTATGATGATTGTAGCAACTATTCTATGTACTTGTAATGAATTGGTAAGCTTATTATTGGCATGCCGCTATCTGATAGACATATGTCAGGATGCCTCCACGTCGGATGAGAAAGACTACTCGCAGAGCTACTAATAAGGCACCCAACCCGCAAAATGACAGCACACCCCAACAAGTTGGTAACACCCCTCAACAGGAGAGAGTCGTCAATCCTGCTAGTGATACTCAGATAGGACAACAAGAACCGGGCCTAGGCCAGGTTATGCAGACCATAGTGGGCCTTATGCAGATGCAACAGCAGGTGCAACAGCAGTTGCTCCAACAACAAGCGCAGTTGCCCCAGACACAACCACAGCAAGGACGAGGGGAACAGTGTGAACAGCATAGCAGTATAGCTGAATTTAAGAGGCTAGCTCCTCCAGCTTTCAAGGGAACTACAGAACCGTTAGAAGCAGACAACTGGCTTACAGAGATGAAGAAAGCATTTGCTGTCTTGAGATGCCAGGATGATGAAAGATTTTGTTTGCATCATACATGATGCAAGGTGAGGCATTCAACTGGTGGCGGATGTTGGAACATAAATATGAACAGGATAGGAAGCCACTCACTTGGGAAAAATTTCGAGGAGCCTTTTATGATAAGTATTTTTCTCGGAGTGTAAGGACGTAGAAAGAGCAGGAGTTTATTCATCTAAAGCAAAGAAATATGACTGTTGCAGAATATGAAGCTAAATTTACCGAGCTAGCTAAATTTGTTCCAAAGTTAGTCGAGGATGAGCTAGATCGAGCGCATAAATTTGAGATGGGACTAAAGACTGAAATTAGAAAACAAGTGGTACCTTATGAATTGACTACCTATGCAGCTGTGGTAAATAAGGCTTTAATAATTGAAAGGGAAGTTAATGACGAACGGTTGGAAAGGGAAAGAAATCAAAAGAAGAGAAACAGATCGAATGCATTTCAGGGGCAGAGCAATGAAAATGCCGAAAGTTCAAACAAGAAATCAACGAGTGACAACCCTAAGCAGATGAATATCAATAAATGTTCTAGATGTGGTAAGGCTCATGCTGACAAGGATTGCCATTGGAACACCGGTGCCTGCTTTAGATGTGGTAAGATAGGTCATAAAATTGCAGACTGCCCATAAAGAAACGAGAATAGATCTACTCAAGCAATGGAAGGAAGCTGGGGGCCAAAGACTCAAGGAAGAGTATTTGCACTTACACAGCAAGATGCACAGGCTTCTGATGTGTTGACGATAGGTATTAATCTAGTCCCAATATTTATTTCTATGTATTGTTTTGCCATGCTCATTGCTCTTTGTTAGACAACTCATTATGCTGCTAGAAAAGATTAAATAGTTACATAACATTTTTTTTTGATTAATTATCAAAAGAAGAATATGAACTTTTAAATTTCGAAAGTGTTCACCTAGATTAAGACATAGTAATGAATGTACCAACAAGCAAGTAATTCTAGAAAAAAAAAATCTAGACTTGACACGGGTATGTTGAGGTTTAAATCAGAATGTGCAGAAAAAATGTGGTGAATAGAATTATTTGAAATTGGTCAGACAAGACGACTTTGATTTAAAGAGTGTTATGACTTAGTTTGGAAGAAGTATAATCTACTCTTGAACTGCATGTATGAAAATTTCGTGGACGAAATTTCTTTTAAGGGAGGAAGGATGTGAGACCCTGAAACTGGGCCCGGTCCATTGACCGGCCCAGCCCAAGGATTTCGACCTCACGTGCGGCGCACGTGAGGGCGGGTGAGAGGGGGGGAGCCATCCCGAAGAAGTCGGCTCCCCTGTTCTTTTTTAGGGCTTCTCCTCTCATTGAAGAGATTGGAAGAGGAGCCGCTGCCGGCCGAGAGAGAGGGAGAGAGAGAGAGAGAGAACCATTAAAAAGGTGGGTCTTCTTCGGCACGGGTCTTCCTCTTCCTCCATTACCGCCGAAGAGAAAGAGGATCGCCGGTCTTCGTCGGAGGCTAAGGTAAGGGCTTCTAACTTTCATTTCCTTCCTTCCGTGATATTTAGCCATGATTTACTATGGTTTTGAGCCGGCCAAGCGCCGGACTTGGGTCCAAAACGGGATTTCGGCCCGTAAGCTCGTCGCCGTCGCGTGTTCATCGCCGCCAGCCGCCGGGGGGTGGCCGAGCTTGCTCCGCCACCACCTGCCGCTGCCAAGGCCAGCCGCCGCGGCCGCCCTTGGGTTCGATCGAGAGCAAAGAGGAGGGGGCGGCAGGGGGTGATGAATCCCTGTTTCGCCGAAAGAGAGGAAGGGAGTCGGGAGAGAAAAGAAGAAAGAAGAAAGAGAAAAGAAGAAAGAAGAAAAAGAAAAGAAAAGAAAAGAAAAGAAAAAGAAAAGAAAAGAAAAGAAAGAGAGAAAGAAAAAAAAATGATAATAAAATAAAAGGAGGGTGGTCTATGGGTATGAACCCGAATCCGAACTCGAACCCGGGGTGCTAGACACTTCGGCAGGGTCGGCCCTGTGAGCATGTTAAAATTTAAGTTTTTATATATATTGTGATTAATTTTAAAAGAAAATATGATTTTTGGATATTAGGTCCTGCGAGGAATTTATGAGATTAATTGGATTTGTTGGGGATCGCGTTCAAAGTAAGTAATGAACTGCCTTCTCTAGACTCTTCATTTATATAATATTATTTTTGCATTGAATAAATTGTTAATGAATTTATATGGGATTTATGAATTTTACGAGATGATGCTTTGAATGAAAAATGGATATGTAATTAGAATAATATTTTTCGGACTATTGTTACATTACTGTTTTTGCATCGTATATGCATATTTAGATCGGATTATGATATATCTATTATGTTACAAAAGAATTTTGATGTGCATCAGATTTAGAACTCTCAGCCTGGCTATGTTCTGGACCCTGCCAATAGGGGGTTATGCATTGGCAATTCTGGCCCCACCACAGGGTATAAGTGTGGTATTCTGGCCCACTCCGCAGGGTATAAGTGCGGTATTCTGGCCCACTCCGCAGGGTATAAGTGCGGTTCCGTTTCTGGCCTAGCCACAGGGTATAAGTGTGGTCGTAGCTAAAGGCTGATGAGATGAATATGATTTGTTTCGAATCAGATTTATGATTATGTATATAGATATTTGAAAAAAATACGAATTTTAATGAATTTGTGCTTCAAAAGGAATTGATTATGTTATTATGTTGATTCATCATAATTTGTATTTATATTTTATGTTATTATATGAATTGACTAGTTAAGGTGTTTATTACTTACTGGGCTGTCTAGCTCATTATACGATTTCTTACTGTTTTTACGGATCCGAAGAATTAGCTCGATTCGGGGTTTTACAATATGGGAGAGCGAATATAAGAATTATGACACAAGTTATCTTAGATTAGGTTTTATTTAAATTAATGTTCTATCTTTATTGTTCCGCTGCGCATTGAGAACTGTGAAACTTTATAATTTGTGTCAGTCAATGGAATAAGATTGCATTTATTTTAGCTGAATTAATTTAGAATTACATAATTGAGGTGTTTTGGTTTAGATGCCTTGCATGCTCGTGGGGAGAGTTCCCTATGGGTGTGCGGCGGTTGGCGCGACCCCCGGCTCGAGATCGCGAGCCGGGGGCGTGACAATACTTTTCTCTTTTTTTCTCTTATATTCTCTTGTATTTTTTTAATCATTATGAACAATTAATTTTTGAGTTCTTTTGCATTGATATCCTTCTAAATGTTGGATTTTGCGCGAATATCGTTCCAAAATTGATATTTGCATGTATATTCTTGCAGGGGCGGCTCAATACATTCTGGGGCCTAAGGCGAATCCAATGAACAAGGCCTTTTTTTAATATTTTTTTAATAAATATAAAATACTTAAAAAAAATATAAAAATAGATAGCTATCAAGTACACTATTTTAACAAAGATACATAAATCTAACAAAGATAGACAAGAAGCCTTTTTAATTTAATATAATTCTTGAATGGAAGCACATAAAAGTAATTATACTAAATGAAGGGCCATGAAACTGATTAAATAACTGAGATAATGCTTGGCAATACTATTTACCATGTCAAACAAGAGCCAAATAGGAAAAGGTCATCCCATGGCACTTCATGATCAAGGTAAAGAAAAGAATTTTTCCATAAAGAAACCTCTCCATAAGAGAAAGTAGGGTCATTATGGGAAATTCACCCCATCCCACCATCTCCCCTTCAAGTAAGTACCCAAGCGGCAACTGCAACATCACAGCACAGCAGCCATTAAACCCCCTCCCTCCTTTTCTCTCTCTACCACCCAAGAGGGGAGAAGAAACCGAGAGGAGAAAACTAAAAGAATCTCCACCCTCGAAGAAGTCCATCTCCATCTCCAATCCCTCAGGAGTAATGTGAGGGAAGGAAAACCAAGACCAAAACCAAAAAAGAGAAGGGATGAAAGATAAGAGCGGCTTCAGGCGTTTATCAAGCCAACCAAATCCCTCCTCTCTCTCTCTCGCTCTCCCCACCCAAAACAAAACTACCGTCCCCAACATCCCAAATTGCCCCTCTGCAGGCCAGGTAACTCTCCACCTCCTTTCCATCAAGGGAGAAGGCTCATAGCCAGCCCCAGATTGGGGCCTTTGCTTCCTTTTGGTCAGCTTCCTGGAGGCCTTCCATTGGCCCGGGGCCTTAGGCGACTGCTTCAGTCGCCTAGGGCTCGGGCTGGCCCTGTATTCTTGTAAAACTCTATTATTGTATAAATATCCTTGCTCTAACGGTATTAAAAATATATATTTATATTAATTAAAAATAAAATAAAAATTTGAAATTACACTATTGTCCTCCCGCTATCGGGATCACACGGACATTTGCCCGCGGGCATTCGCGATCTTGCGATTCCACGAGCATTCGTCCGTGGGCGTTCGCAAGATTGCAATCATGTGAAGTTAAAAAACAATATTGCATCCCTTTTTTTTTTTTTGCTAGTATGGGTCGATCATACCCGGCATGAGCGGATAGACCCAATAAAGTCAAAAAATAGAATATCTCGGAGTGCCAAGGGCAGCTCCCCAACACCATACCATAAGGTACCTCCGGAGTGACAAGCTACAAACGCAGCTACCCAATCCGCAGCACCGTTACCTTCACGGTAAATATGCGTGGCCTGAAAGGCCCATCCATCCCTCGCCATGGCCCAAATGTCACGGAGCAAGGGATGGTCACACCCGCCACCCCTTGGACCCCCTGGATCCAACTAATAACGGTGGCTGAATCACCCTCCAGGATGATAGACCTAGCTCGTAAGACGCACCGGGCATAGCGAAGGCCCGCCCAGGCTGCACTCAGCTCCGCGCATGGAATCGAAGTATCAAATAACTGACTGCCACCAGCAGCCACGACCCTGGCAGACGGATCCCGAATAACAAAATCCGCGCCTCCCCTCATACCACCATCCAGAACAGACCCATCAAAGTTGACCTTAAGAAAACTGGGGGTGGGGGTTCCCAGGTGAAAAACACCGTACGGGATACTGCCGAGGCAGGGTGGGAACCCCAGATGTCCCAAGCTGTCAAGGTCCCTTCAACAGGAATAATGTAATACAACTCAGTCGCCCAAGCGCAGGCACTCTCGACCACAAATTGCAGCGACATACGTCGTTCACCAAACAGGCGAGCGTTCCTGGCCAGCCAAATCTGGTAGGCAGTACAGCTCGCCCGAATAGCCGCCTGACGAAGCACTGGGGACTCCGATCCCTAACGCATGGCCTGTAGGAACAGGTCCCTACATCACCATACCACCTGTGGGACCCCTGCCAGACGCCAAGTAGCCCTAGCCCATGTGCACCGAAACAGGGCATGGTCCACCGTCTCGGTCGCACCACAAGCCCCACACACCAATGGTATCTTCACTCTTTGACCGCCGAGAACAGCACTCGTAGGAAGACGGTCCCAGACCACCTTCCAGAGGAACAACGCTATGACTTAATATTGCATCCCTTTACCTCTCCCTCAATTTGCCTGTCTATGACTTAATTATGCCATTTATGATGGATTTGCACCCCCTACTATCTCTCTCTGTTCGTGCATATCGTACAAAAGTTATTAGTAATTGGCAGGTATTTATTGTGTGCGAAGTTTTATTTTTTGTTTCTTTCTTTCTCTCTCTTTTTGGTCATGGTGGAAGCTTTTTTGAAACATAAATCTTACACCTCATGATAGTTAATATTGATCTGCCTATTATATCAAATTGATGAACCAGTTGGAACAGTAATGCCCCATCCAACATAGAAGTCCTTTCACTACAACAAAATAAGATTTTGCCGACTGTTCTCCGCCGACGCTAACAGAAAGCATCGGCAAATTTCGAAACGACGCCCAAATCTTACGACGCTTTTGTATAGCGTCAGGTGAAATTGAAATAAGACGACGCTTTAAAGCGTCGTCGGAGCAAAAGAGGCCAACAAAATGGATCCCTTGCCTTTTTCTTTCTCTCGCTCGCTCGCACGCGGAGAACAAACCCTAACCCTTCCATCCCCAGCCGCCATCATTCCCCCCTCCTTCCTCCCCGATCATCTCCCCCCAAACCCCCCACCGTGCTTCGGATCCCCCTCCCCCTCCGAGCTTCGAGGACAACCCCGCGCCGTCGAGAAAGGTGTTCTACCCCTCCGAGCTGAGGATACTGCGGTGGCGGTAGGCGGGATGTGGTTCGACGAGATGAGCGGCCATGGATGCAGGCAGATGGAGGCCGAGTTCGTGAGTTTCAAGGCCCCTGTCCATCTCGTAAGTTTTATCTCCTCCTCACCTCTCCATCCATCCTTGTAGCCCCATCTCCCTCCAAGAACTCCTCCTCCTCTCACCCTCCCCTCATCGGAGGCCCAGGCCGCGGCTTGTGGCAGAGGAGAAATTGGATCAGGCCATGATCCATCGCAAGAAAGGAAAGAGCAGGGCTGCTGCTTCCGTTGCATCCCCGAGGAATGTTCGAAAGGCTCAGAGGCGGCTGGAGAAGGAGATCATGAGAGAGGGAGTTGGGTCCTCCGGAAGACGACGTCGGAAGGGTATGTTCTGATTCTTTAATTTTTCCTTCTAGTTCTTGAGTTTTGATCATGGGTGGGTATTCAATGCCTTGTTCTTGAGTTCTTTGGTTCGTTTTGGCATCCAAAGTTTCATTTTAATTGTTAATGGTTTTTTGTTTTTCATTTTCTTGATCAGGAAGCTTGCTGATAATTGCACTAGTCTTCAAGGCTTCCTTGTGTTCAATGCTGTTGGTGGAGGCACTGGCTCAGGCCTGGGCTCTTTTCTCCTTGAGCATTTGTCCGTCTCCACCTCTTAAGCGTTCTGTCCACCCACTCCCTCCTCGAGCACACTGATGTTGCTGTGCTTCTTGACCATGAAGCCATCTATGACATCTGCAGGCGCTCCCTGGACATCGGAAGCCATCTATGACACTGATGAGGTTGCCATGAAGTTTTGAAGCTTCTCCTGGTCACCATCGGGGACATTGGGGTCCCCGATGGAAAATAATTTTTTTTAAAAAAGGTTTTTACCGACGCTTTTAAGTGTTGATAAAAATCGTCGCTAAAAATGGACCTTTTACGACGCTTTTACTAAGCGTCGAAAAAAACTTTTTCCATTCAGGTATCGCCGATGCTTTGGCGACGCTTTGAGTAGCGTCGGACGAGTCTTTACCGACGCTTATAAGCGTCGGTAAAGATTGTAAAAAGTGCCGGGAAAGATCACTTTTTTTGCAGTGTTAGATCCGAACTGAGTTTCCCTACATCAGAGTGCAAATAACAAGGATCGTAACATGGTTCAACATATGAGCCAAAATTGGTGTTGCAGGCATATAGGCTGCAGGATTTATTTCGGAACTAAAGACAGAATATGCAGCAACTAAGTGCATTGCCTTAAGAGCTCGGACAACAAGAAAAGTGGGGGAAGGCATTATTTAATATAAAGAGGATAATTTTCATATTCCTTGAAAATGCAGCCTTCCACATCAAGCTCGACATAAAAGTTCGCTAATTTATAAATACATAATTATGAAGCCTGTCACATTAATTAATGCATCTAAATTCTTTTCCCCCTAATAAAATTCTTTTTTACATTTGTTGCCCAGAGATGGTCACCCAAGAGGGGGGTGAATTGGGTGTTTTAAAAACTTTTTGCCTAATTAAAAATAAAACACACAAATATATGAACTAAAATAAAGATAAAGAGATAAGAAGAGACAACCACAAACACACGGTTTTATAGTGGTTCGGAGCCTTCACCGCTCCTACATCCACTCCCCAAAGCGCCTTTGGGAATTTCCACTATAATCCAAGATTACAGTACGGTAGTTTTGCGAGTTCACTACCCAACTCGTTGTTTTACACCGGGCTCACAACAAACCCTAAAACTCCCAATTTCTCTTAGGCTTGGGACGCCTTTCCCTTGTTCCAAGTCCCTTGACTGGAACAAGCACCACAATAAAAGAGTTTACAAAAGGAAATAAAAGCTCTGAGAAGCAAATATAACAATTATGAATAATGTAACCCGGAAGAATCCTTTTGCCGTTGGAAGCGTGGAAAATGTTGATTCTTCCGAGGTGGAGCGCGTAGGGTTGAGTGTGAGCTTCGAATCCCGAGCGCACAAGAGTGGTTGAGCTTGAAATCGCTTGGGAGACTTGAGAATACTTGATTTCCTTCCTTGAATGCACTCACTCCCTTGAGCTTTTCTTTCTAACTTCTCTCTTGAATGATCTAGCTTTTTGGTTGGTGAAGAGTTGTTGAGAACCACTTAAGAGGTCCCTTTTTATAGCCCAAAAAGCAAATATAGCCGTTAGAAACAAAAAGAGAAGGATTTGAAATTCAAACCAAACCTGAAAAGCTGTCAGTCGCGTCCCAGGCGCTCCGGGGACGTCTCCGCTACAACGAGGGACGTCTCGCCTACAGGATTTTACTTTTTATGTTGTCTGGGGTCGACTCGGCACTTTACGGGGACGTCTCGGCTTGTCTGCACTTTATGCATGGGGACGGCTCCGCTGTCTCAGGGTCGACTCCGCTGCCTTATCACCGAAAAAACCATTCTCTGGAAAACCCTGAGAGAGCCGTCTCGGCTATCTTGGGGGCGACTCGGGAACTCTCCTTTTTACCTGCGGGGACGACTCGGCGTACAGTGGGGACGTCTCGCGTATATCTCTTGAAAACTGCCTTTCTGCCGCCACTGAGAGAGTCGACTCCGCTACTGAGAGAGTCGACTCCGCTAACGCGGGGACGACTCGGCAGGTGCCGGGGACGTCTCCAAGTGTGCCAGTTCTTCCTGTTTGTGCCAGAGACGTCTCTGAAACTACCAGGAGACGTCTCGGCTGTCCCTGAACTTTTTCATTAACTCAAAATGTTCTTCAATGAATTCATAAAAATTATGGGAACTTGCCTAGACATTTCTCAACAATATTCTAGATAAAACACATGAGTTCCTTAATTAAATTGTTAAGATATAATGGAATTATGCTCTAGTGTTTTGTATTCATCAAAATCCATTAGGGGGTCAACAATCTCCCCCTTTTTGATGATGACAAAACACTGAGTATATGCAAGATTTGAAATTTAAACATATACACAGTATTTGATCGGATGTACAAGTATAATATTTTGGCCTAGATACAATGTGCATCACTCAATTCAGTTCTTTCCTTGTACATAAGATTGATCTTTATAGTTCTTAAATGATTTTGGCATATGAACTGAGTTTGAATCAAGTTAAAATGAAATATTGATGCTGAAGATAATTGAAAGCTAGATTCTTTTTGACTCCCCCTTTCTTTTTCAGAAGGGCAATTATCTTAAAATCAATATTCTTCAATTTTATCTTTCCTAATTCAACTTTGGAGTATGATTAAAAAATTTTGCATTCCATATTCAATATCCATGTCTACTCCCCCTTTCATACTCCCCCTTTCAATATCTCCATATTCAATATCTATTATAAATTTTGCATTCCATATACTATCTACTCCCCCTTTTTGTCAGCAACATGAAGGGGACAAATTATCCTTAGGTGCTTAAGACTCAATTTATAGTGGAATTCAGCATTCATTTTACTCAAGGATATTCAAGTTGTCCAAGTCATTTCTATTAATGTATTCATATCACTCCCCCTTTGTTTTGGAATTCATTTCAGACTTATCTTTTAGTTTAACATAGTTATCACAAGATGTGCTCCCCCTGTTTTATGTGCATTGTTTCTTTGTATCAAATTTGAACACTCAAGGTATGTGGTAAGATTTTTATGGCATATCATACAATCACATACACAATCACAGAAACACATACGCAGAATTGGCAATGTACACGAGGTGTTCAAAAGAGATTGTATTCATTCATATGTCATCATAAACCTTTGAAGTCAGTACATAGTCAAAAGAAGAAATCATTACAAGTATTGATTTCTAATACAAAAGGTGTTTCAAAATAGCCTAGGATTTACAAAAAGAAGATCCTACAAGATATCCATCATCGGCGACGTTGCTCATGGGGCCTACTAGATGTACTTTGTGCATAAGCCTTACAAGCTGCATCTATGAATGCATTGATGGAGTCCATGAGGGTCTTAAATTGATCTCCCTGTGACTTGTGGAAACCTGCCACAAGTGCTTCAAACTCTATGGTTGCCATTTCAATTCTCCCTCTGAGTTGGGCAACCAAGGTGCCCACGTTGCCATCGGTTTTGTCAGCTCTTTGAGACTCTTGGAAATGCTCTTCAAGCTGTCCTTGAGCTCTAATGATCTGATGGTTTGGGTGGCACCCATACCAATTATCTCTTGTGTTGTAGCTTCAATCTGACTTCTAATATCCTTCATCTCTTGTAGAAGCCCTTCATGTGAAGCTCTGATGGGGGCCAACTCTGTGGAGATCATGGATCTCATCTCCTCCCTCATCTGCTGGCAAATGGCAGATGCTAAGGTGCGCATCTGATCTTCTGATAGGAAGGAGGGCCCACTGACTGGAGGAGGTGGTGGCATGGACGTGGAAGGTCCAGCTGAGCTGGAGGGAATATCAGGGATGTTCATGTGGCTAGGTGGAGGAGAGTGATGGTCAGACTCATGATGTGGGATTTCAGGCTCTATGGTTTGTGCTTTTCTTTTTGGAACCTTGACCCACGACCCATCTATCTTATGAAACTCCATTCTTCTCATTGTGCCCTCATTATAGTAGTCGGTGTTTCTCAAGGCCTTTGCAGGTTCATTTGTTGGAATGGGAACCTTGAAGTGTTTAAAGATTAAGATAAAGATCATGCCAGAGGGTATACTAAACCTAGAATACCGATGACATAGGGCAATGTAATTTAGCATGAGTCTAGGAAGGTTTAGAGGGATCCCTTGTAGGATATGATGCATAATAGCTAAGTCTCGCTCCGAAACAAAATCGAAGCGACCGGTTTTGGGAAACAAGACCCGGTTGACAATACTTAAAAGTAATCTCATTTCGGCGTTTAGGTCTTGGGAGTTGATAACATCAAGAGGGCCGCAGTCCTCTTGTCCTAACAGCAGATTTAGGGCTAATTCCCTTTGGGGAAGTGAGGTTGGAGCCTCACCGTCCTTAGGGATTTGTAGGACAGTGGATAGGACATCTTCATTTACTTCCACTAATGTCCCCCGGACACATCCAGTGTACCCTTGGTCCCCTAATGCCATATTGCTAAAAAACTCTCTAACTAGGCCGGGATAGGTCGAGGTATTTAGTGTGCAAAGGTGCTCCCACCCTTGAGCTCGGAGTCTCTCTCCAATAGAGAACCCCTCATGATCTAAAAAGGAGAAATCGATGTACCTACCAGTCGTGACTGTGCGATTTGCACAGGAAATCGTCGTGGTCGGCGGAGCAACCGGAGGAGAAGGCGCGGAGGTTCTTCCCGCCGTTCCTCACCGTCGGCCGCTACTCTAGGTCGCCTCCCACGGGTTGTCCTAGCTTTCTTTGGTGCCATGGATGCTAGGGTTTGTGATTTAGAGCAAACGGAGGCTGGGATTTAAGGTGGAGAGCAAATGGAGGCTAGGGTTTTCCGTTTTGGTCGGGAATGAGGGAGAAAGCTTGAGTCGGCTCGAGCGATTTCGACCTATTTAAAAAGCCCTCATTCGGTCCCCGAGACGTCTCCGCGACTAAGGCGAGACGTCTCCCCTTGGGGGGACGTCTCTGCGATTTGCCAGAGACGTCTCCGGCACTGAAAAATTTCAGACTGTATTCTATCTTCTCCCAATTTTGTTTAATTACCCTAATCAATATGATCTCTTTTGATAAACTTAGAGTGAATTTGTTTGTGATCCTCCCCCTTAATGATACAACCTATAGTAATTTGATAATTTTTTTTTTTGAATTATTAATATTGAAATGAGGAATGTTTGACCAAATTTCGAATACCTATGAAATAGGTTCTGAAAATATCTCCATGAAGAGTCCAAGGGAGGGTAACCATCCTCCGGAAAGTCAAACAGTTCGTCATTTAGCTTAGATGAATTCATGTTTTCACTTATGTCTACCTTGAGGTTGATTACTAGTTTGAGTAGCAAAGTAATCCAATACAAATTCAACTCATTTGCTAGGATCATACAAGCTCAAGGCATTCCTTAAGAAATTGAATCTTTCTTTACAAAGGGGCTTTGTAAAGATATCAGCTAATTGATTTTCTGTACATACATATTCAATCATCACATCATTTTTCAGCACATGATCCCTAATAAAATGATGCCTAATCTCTATATGCTTTGACTTAGAGTGTTGGACAGGATTTTTTGTTAAATTAATTGCACTTGTATTATCACATTTAATTGGTATATTATCCATTTTGATACCGAAGTCTTCAAGTTGTTGCTTAATCCAAAGAACTTGGGCACAACAGCTTCCAGCTGCAATGTACTCAGCCTCAGCTGTGGACAAAGCAACTGAATTTTGTTTCTTGCTAAACCAAGAAACCAAATTGGCACCCAAGAATTGACATGTGCCACTTGTGCTTTTTCTGTCGAGTTTGCACCCGGCAAAATCAGCATCGGAATAAGCAATTAAGTTTATGTCAGATTGTTTAGAATACCATAAGCCTACATTAGATGTCCCTACTAGATATCTAAAAATTCTCTTAACAGCTTGCAAGTGTGATTCCTTAGGACATGCTTGGTATCTAGCACACATACAAACACTGAATAATATATCTGGTCTACTAGCAGTAAGATAAAGTAGAGAGCCTATCATACCTCTGTATAATTTGCAGTCTATACTTTTACCTTTTTCATCTTTGTCTAGCTTGCAACTTGAGCCCATGGGTGTGCTGATTTCCTTTGCATCCTTCATCTTGAATTTTTCCAGCATTTCCTTGATGTATTTGGACTGACTGATGAAGATGCCTTCTTCTGATTGTTTTATTTGTAACCCAAGGAAGAAGTTGAGCTCACCCATCATGCTCATTTCAAATTCTCCCTGCATAAGCTTGGCAAACTCTTGACAAAGACTATCATTAGTAGCACCAAAAATTATATCATCCACATAAATTTGTACAAGCAATAAGTCATTTCCTTTTCTTTTAATAAAGAGGGTTTTGTCTACATTTCCTCTCTTGAATTTGTTCTCAATTAGGAAATTACTTAACCTTTCATACCATGCCCTAGGGGCTTGCTTAAGTCCATACAATGCTTTATGCAATTTATAAACATAATCTGGATGTAAGTGATTTTCAAAACCTGGAGGTTGTCCTACATAAACTTCCTCCATTATATAGCCATTTAAAAATGCACTTTTTACATCCATTTGATAAAGTTTAAAATCCATGAAGCATGCATATGCTAAAAGTAGTCTAATAGCCTCTAATCTAGCAACAGGAGCAAAAGTTTCGTCAAAATCTATTCCTTCCTCCTGATTATATCCTTTGGCCACTAGCCTAGCTTTGTTTCTTATTACTATTCCATCTTCATCTAGTTTATTTCTATACACCCACTTGGTACCTATAATTGAAACATTAGGGGGTCTTTTCATTAGAGTCCAAACTTCATTTCTTTCGAATTGATTTAATTCCTCTTGCATAGCATTCATCCAATTATCATCTTTTTCAGCTTCTTCTAGTGATTTAGGCTCTATTTGTGATACGAAAGCAAGGTAATTACTAGTGTTTCTTAAAGAGGATCTAGTTCTTATACCTTGTGAAGGATCACCAAGGATTAGATCCTTTGGATGACCATGTGCATACCTCCATTCTTTAGGAAAATCTTGAATTTTTGATGGAGGTTGACCTTCTTCATCTTGCTGATTTGTATCTTCCTTGACCTCATTCTCATGTTGTTTGTCTTGTATGGAGAATTCCTTTATTCGGTCTTCAAGTATACCTGCATCACCATCTTCTTCTTTTCTAGAAGAATCTCCATTAGTTTCATCAAAAACAACATGAATAGATTCTTCAACAACGAGAGTTCTCTTGTTGAAGACCCTGTATGCTCTACTAGATGAGGAATAACCTAAGAAGACCCCCTCATCTGATTTAGCACTAAATTTACTGAGATTGTCCTTTCCATTATTCAAAATAAAGCATCGACAACCGAAAACATGAAAATAACTTATATTTGGTTTCTTACCTTTTATCAATTCATACGGTGTTTTCTTTAAGATGGATCTAACTAAAGCACGATTTAAGATATAACATGAGGTATTTATTGCTTCAGCCCAGAAATACTTTGGTAGATCCGATTCGCACAACATGGTACGAGCCATATCTGCTAGTGTGCGATTCTTCCTTTCTACCACCCCATTTTGTTGGGGTGTCCTAGGTGCCGAGAAATTGTGATTGATACCATTTTCGTCACAAAACTTTTCAAAGTGTTGATTTTCAAACTCGGTACCATGATCACTCCTAATTGCTTTTAGTTTAAGATTGAGTTCATTCGAAACCTTATTATGAAACTTGACAAAAGCGAGAAAGGACTCATCTTTGTGTGCAAGAAATGAAACCCATGTAAAACGTGAAAAATCATCAACAATGACAAGACCAAATTTCTTACCCCCTAGACTAGCAGTTCTAGTGGGTCCAAACAAATCCATGTGAATTAGTTCTAAGGGTTTTGATGTTGAGACTATGTTCTTAGACTTGAAAGAACTTCTTGTTTGTTTTCCTAATTGACATGCCGCATAAATTTTATTCTTTTCAAAGTCTATTTTTGGTAGCCCTTTGACTAGATCCTTTGTGATCAATTTAGAGATTAAATCCATGCTAGCATGCCCTAACCTACGATGCCATAACCAACTAGTCTCATTGACTTTGGGATTCATGGCTACAAGACATTGGCCATCCCTCATGGTGAGATCATCAAGATCTACCATGTAAACGTTTCCATGCCTATGTCCTGTGAGTATGATCTCATTATCAATTGGACTATTAATTATGCATAGTGATGATTCAAATGACACTTTAAAGCCCTTGTCACAAAATTGACTTATACTTAATAAATTATGTTTTAGTCCATTAACTAACAATACATTATCTATAAATGAGGAGGGTGATATGGAGATTTTACCAACACCAATAATTCCACCTTTAGCATTGTCTCCAAATGTGACTACTCCTCCTTCTTTTGATTCCAAGGTGACAAAGAGACTCTTGTCACCGGTCATATGCCTTGAGCAACCACTATCAAGATACCACATTCTCTTTTTATTTCCGGCTGCAAGGCATATCTGCAAAATGATCATGTGAAGCTCTTAGGTACCCAAGTTTTCTTGGGTCCTTCGTGGTTAGTGTAGTTGACTCCCTTAGGCACCCATACTTTAGTTATGTTTTTAGCTTTTGCAAATGTACCCTTGTTAGTTTGGATTTTTCTTTGAATACAAGAGTAGGCTTTATGTCCGTTCTTTCCACAAAGAAAGCATGTTGGTTTTTCAGTTTTTACATCTTTTGCTTTTACAAAGAAATTCTTTAGATACTTTTGTTGCTTATTAGTTTTATATCCTAATCCAGCTTTATTGAAAACAGCTCTTTGATTTGAAAGAATAAGATTTAATTTTTCAGAGCTTTGTGTGAATTTTTCAACAATTGGCTTGTACTTATGTACCTCATTCTTAAGATTCAAATTTTCTTTAACTAGTTCTTTCATATCCTTTTTAAGAGATTCAACAGTTTGCGCAAGTGAAGTATTACTATTGAGTAGGGAATTTACTTTTAGATTTAATTCCTTGATTAGTGTTTTTGCCTTTTCATTTTCAGTGCTAAGTCTTGAATTTTCGATTTTTAGGTTAGTAGTGTTCATATTTTTAACGCTCTCCTTTTCAATTAATAGGTTTTCAATATTTTTCTTTAGTTTTTGATTGGAGGCTTTTAATTCTTTATTCTTTGCTCCTAACATACTACAATCACCCATAAGTTCTTGAAAGGCCTCATATAATTCTTCTAAAGTAAAATTTATGGTTGGGTTTTGACATACCTCGTCGTCTTCGAACGCCATGAAGCATAGATTGGCGGTCTCTTCCTTCTCTTCCTCGGAGGATGATGTGTCACTATCATCCCACGTTGCCTTCAATGCCTTCTTCTTCTTCTTTCCAAAATACCTCTTTTGTTGAGGGCATTCGGAACGAATGTGTCCCGGTCTCTTGCAATCATAGCATACGATTGGGTCTCTTTCTTTTTCCTTTTCTTTTTCCCAATCATTTCTCCCTCCAAATTTCTTTCTTGGGAATGGTTTCTTTCTTCTCATGAACTTTTTAAATTTCCTTACTATCAAACCCAAGTCCTCATCTTGACTTTCTTCTTCACTCTCACTGCTCTCTTCTTCACATACACTTGAGGTAGCCTTGAGTGCGATTGTCTTTTTCTTTGGCAACTCTTCTTCATGCTGCTTCATCGTGAGCTCATGCGTCATCAATGAGCCCAAGAGTTGTTCTAGCCCCAAGGTGTTGAGGTCTTTGGCTTCTACAATCGCCGTGACCTTTGCTTCCCATGCTTTTGGCAGTGACCTGAGAATTTTACTCACAAGTTCGGGGTTAGTGTAAGATTTGCCCAAGCTTTTTAGACCATTAATAATTTCGGTAAAACGTGTAAACATGCATGTGATGGTTTCATTAGGTTCCATCTTAAACAATTCGTACTTATGAACTAGAATGTTCACTTTGGACTCTTTGACTTGATTTGTACCCTCATGGGTAACTTCAAGCCTATCCCATATTTTCTTAGCGGAACTGCATGTAGAGACTCTATTGAACTCATTTACATCTAGAGAACAAAATAATGAGTTCATGGCTCTAGAATTGAGTTGAGCCATCCTATCATCATTCTCATCCCAATCCTCCTCAGGTTTGGGAACTCGAATGCCATTCACCACGTGTGATGGTTCTTGTGGTCCCTTGACTATAACCCTCCACAAGGCATAGTCTTGTGCTTGAATGAAAATTCTCATTCTCGTCTTCCAATAGGTATAATTTGTCCCATTGAAGAGTGGAGGTCTATTGGTTGCTTGCCCCTCGGCAGGAACATTGTTAAAGGGTGTTGCCATCTAGATCTTTGGCTAAGACGGTTAGGTCTTTCAAGAAATACACAGAGCACCGGCTCTGATACCACTTGTTGCCCAGAGATGGTCACCCAAGAGGGGGGTGAATTGGGTGTTTTAAAAACTTTTTGCCTAATTAAAAATAAAACACACAAATATATGAACTAAAATAAAGATAAAGAGATAAGAAGAGACAACCACAAACACACGATTTTATAGTGGTTCGGAGCCTTCACCGCTCCTACATCCACTCCCCAAAGCGCCTTTGGGAATTTCCACTATAATCCAAGATTACAGTACGGTAGTTTTGCGAGTTCACTACCCAACTCGTTGTTTTACACCGGGCTCACAACAAACCCTAAAACCCCCAATTTCTCTTAGGCTTGGGATGCCTTTCCCTTGTTCCAAGTCCCTTGACTGGAACAAGCACCACAATAAAAGAGTTTACAAAAGGAAATAAAAGCTCTGAGAAGCAAATATAACAATTATGAATAATGTAACCCGGAAGAATCCTTTTGCCGTTGGAAGCGTGGGAAATGTTGATTCTTCCGAGGTGGAGCGCGTAGGGTTGAGTGTGAGCTTCGAATCCCGAGCGCACAAGAGTGGTTGAGCTTGAAATCGCTTGGGAGACTTGAGAATACTTGATTTCCTTCCTTGAATGCACTCACTCCCTTGAGCTTTTCTTTCTAACTTCTCTCTTGAATGATCTAGCTTTTTGGTTGGTGAAGAGTTGTTGAGAACCACTTAAGAGGTCCCTTTTTATAGCCCAAAAAGCAAATATAGCCATTAGAAACAAAAAGAGAAGGATTTGAAATTCAAACCAAACCTGAAAAGCTGTCAGTCGCGTCCCAGGCGCTCCGGGGACGTCTCCGCTACAACGAGGGACGTCTCGCCTACAGGATTTTACTTTTTATGTTGTCTGGGGTCGACTCGGCACTTTACGGGGACGTCTCGGCTTGTCTGCACTTTATGCATGGGGATGGCTCCGCTGTCTCAGGGTCGACTCCGCTGCCTTATCACCGAAAAAACCATTCTCTGGAAAACCCTGAGAGAGCCGTCTCGGCTATCTTGGGGGCGACTCGGGAACTCTCCTTTTTACCTGCGGGGACGACTCGGCGTACAGTGGGGACGTCTCGCGCATATCTCTTGAAAACTGCCTTTCTGCCGCCACTGAGAGAGTCGACTCCGCTACTGAGAGAGTCGACTCCGCTAACGCGGGGACGACTCGGCAGGTGCCGGGGACGTCTCCAAGTGTGCCAGTTCTTCCTGTTTGTGCTAGAGACGTCTCTGAAACTACCAGGAGACGTCTCGGCTGTCCCTGAACTTTTTCATTAACTCAAAATGTTCTTCAATGAATTCATAAAAATTATGGGAACTTGCCTAGACATTTCTCAACAATATTCTAGATAAAACACATGAGTTCCTTAATTAAATTGTTAAGATATAATGGAATTATGCTCTAGTGTTTTGTATTCATCAAAATCCATTAGGGGGTCAACATATACCCTTTTAAATATAAAAAATTGTATGAATATTTTTGTAAAGTTGCTATTTGATTGTATACCCTTATAAATATTTTTATTTGCACGTCTATCCATTAAGAATATTTTAGTCATTTTATGGTTAAAACCGTTAATTTTTTAACGACGCTAGATGGCATGGGTACATATGCAATAATAAGAATAAAAAAGGGTAGAATAGCAAAATAAGTATTTTCAGATGGTATACATATAAATATCAATTTTGAAAGGGTATTCATGAAAAAAATTCTTAATTTTTAATAAATTCTGTACCAAGTAGAGTATCTTTGAATATATATATATATATATATATATATATTCTCGAGTTAAAATGCTGAAAATTAACAATCACTTAGTGTCATAATCTAAAATTTTATTAAAAAAAGGTCAAAAAATATTATTTAGATTTTTTTATCCTATAAAAATAATTAAATTTATTTAGTATATAGCTGATATAGAGTTATATATAATTAATGTAGAATTAAATATCTGGCAGCTAGAAAATTTTTATAGATCCCTCTCGTAAACCGCGTGAAATCCCATCCTTCATCCCTCCTTGCTGCTCAACATATCCGGTTGCCAACAAGTTTGGGAATCTACAGGGGCTTCATAACTTCAAGGCCCTCCTCTGGGGACATCACATCATAGATCCTCCATCCATAGTGACACGCCAGATTTCGCTTTTGGCGGCTCCGTTTCACCAAATCCAACGGC
This sequence comes from Phoenix dactylifera, assembly GCF_051530095.1. Lineage (NCBI taxonomy): Eukaryota > Viridiplantae > Streptophyta > Magnoliopsida > Arecales > Arecaceae > Phoenix > Phoenix dactylifera. The sequence continues at coordinate 19,131,387 of NC_143194.1, forward strand.
AGAGATTCGTCTGCATAGAACTTTCTACGCGTAAGTCTGTACAATTCCCCCTGGTCTCCAGATGTCAAAATCGCGGGATTTCCTCCTCCTTTCCCTCCGCGTCGAGGAAAGGGAAGCTAGCGAAAAAAAATGGGCTCGCTCCCCTCACCTCCGCCCCCCGCCGCCGCCGGCGACAATGCGGCCGGTTGGCAGGCGATCGACACCGGAGAGCTTGGCCGCCTCTTTGAGGCCCAGCGCCGTCACCTCGACCACTTCTTCGACCACGTGGACCTCCACCAGGCAGCCGCCTTCGCCCAGGCCCTCCTCGACGCCCCCGGCGCCGTCTTTTTCTCGGGCGTCGGCAAGTCCGGCATCGTCGCCCACAAGCTATCCCAGACCCTCTCCACCCTTGGTTTTGTCCGCTCCGCCTTCCTACCCCCCACCGACGCCCTCCACGGCGACATCGGCGCCCTCTTCCCCGGTGACATTCTCGTCCTCCTCTCCAAGTCCGGCTCCTCCGATGAACTCCTTGGCCTCGTCCCCTGCGCCCGCGCCAAGGGGGCCTACCTCATCGCCGTCACCTCCGTCGAGGGCAACCCCCTCGCCGCCCTCTGCGACATGAGCGTCCATCTCCCCCTCCAGCGGGAGCTCTGCCCCTTTAACCTCGCGCCGGTCACGTCCACCTCCATCCAGATGGTCTTCGGTGACACCGTCGTCGCCGCTCTGATGGCGGCCAAGAAGCTCACCCGGGAGCAGTACGCCGCCAACCACCCCGCCGGCAAGATCGGAAAAAGCCTTATCTTTAAGGTTAGTGATCCGATCCGATCTCCAGATCTGGGTAACCCTATGATTTTTTTGGATAAATATGACATTTTCTTTTAAACTTTCATGGATTCAACCCATTTGGGCGATTTTTTTTTTTTTGACCGAATATCGCCAGTTGGAGATGGGTTATATCATTTTCGTTTCAAAAGAGATATATAACTTTTTAATTTGGTTCCAAGGTCTAGGCTGCTTTGCTTATTCTTTTTTTTTCTTCATCCCCTGTTTTAATTGAACATTTGAGTTTAGAATGCCGGTTCTGAATGTGGGATATTCCTGGAGCTTATATTGTAAATTTTGTATGTTTAGGCTATTTTGCTTTTATCTTGGTACAAAATCGATTTTTTATGATAAGATCTGGGTCTGCTTGCTAGGTATTATTTCTTATTAAGTCTATGAAATGTGGATATTATGAGTCTTTTATTGTTAGGTCAGTATCTTAATTCTGTCGGTCAGTATATCTTATCTGTTGTTAGATTTAAATTTGTTTTCTTGCGGAAATTGTTTTTCTACAATATGAGGTAGTGATTCTCTGTTTGTATTCTTCTCTTCTGCTGGCCTTCTTTGGTGTAAGTGCAAATTTTGAATGGGAAATATCTGTGAATTTAAAAATGTACTGCCAGAGTTTCCATTCCAATCATTCTAAAACAATGCAAAGTGAATAAATGTACATTACCTTGGTGGCTGTCTTCATATATCATATAGTTTTTAGTGCCATGTAACCAGTGAACTAGCCTCATTATTTGCTGATTAATTGTCAGTTTCAACGAGGGATCTAATTCTAGGATGGTATAGTTTCATTTCTTTCTGCTTTATGATAAAAGTTTTATTGATACTGTGCTTTAAATAAATGTCAAAATTGGAAATATATACATTCAATGGGGACTTCTTTGAAAATGCATGGCATGAGAATAATTGACATTCTGGTTGATGCATAATTTAGCAACCATGGACTGGCAATATAGAGGTTCATAGTGTTCCTGTTCTCTGGAGTTATCTCTCTAGAGCTATCCAATACGGTGATCCACTTATTCCTCTGCAGGTGAAAGACGTCATGAAGAAGCAGGAGGAGCTTCCCATCTGCAAGGAGGGAGACATGATAATGGATCAGCTTACAGAGCTGACAAGTAAAGGATGTGGATGTCTGCTTGTTGTTGATGATAACTACCATTTGATTGGAACCTTTACAGATGGTGACCTGCGACGTACACTGAAGGCTAATGGTGCAACCATCTTCGATCTCACAGTTGGTCAGATGTGCAATAGGTAGGCTTTTTTGTCTCTCAATTAATGAAAAGTAGGAAAAATCTCCACATTATTCTTTCGAGCAATCAGATGCTAGATCCTTTTGATGTTGTTTTCTGTCATCTTGTCTTTTTATGATCTACTATGATCTCGCAGGCTTTTAGCACTTTATTTTCATTTTAGTTAGTACATGTCACCTTCTTTTCCATAAAATAGAGGGCAGAATAATGCTGCTTCTATTTGCATTGGGTATGAGCGAGATGGCAACATTATAGGAAACTAACAACTTAGCCTTTCCAGGTGTATTTGAAAATAAATCAGTGCGAGCTTCCAAATAAGTCAAGTGCATACTTAAAAAGCCACTTGGAGTCGCAATACCTGGATACTGAAAATGGTTACAGAAAATATATTTTCTGCTGTATTGCAGCTCTGAACAGCCCAATGATCTTTTATATGTCTTTTCTGCAAATGTTGATCAAATGCACTTCCCAAACCACAATAAAGCTGAATATGAATAGCATGATCCAACTAGGTAGCGTTTTGTCGGTAGCTGTAAGATGAACTCTCACATTATAAGTCCATCCGTTAAGCCTTTCCACTGTGCTTTCTGTTACATGTTCATAGCATGAGTTTAAGTCTTAAACATGGAAAGATTAAACTTCAACTAATAAGCCTGATTCAATCAATTAGGGTTTGGTTACCAAATTCTTCTTCGCTATTTGAAAAGGTACAATGTACATCATTTTAAATTTTTTGTCATAGTTGACATCCCTGATGTCTTAGTTCTTTCCTATCTCACAACTCTAATGCACTTGCTATACATGGAAACATTATTTTGATGGCTCATATCCAGCCATCTGACTTCTGTCCATTCTACTTCCACGACTAACCTTTACCAAATGCATGGTAATGAACTTGAATCAGCTATGAAGTATAAAAGGAATATAGAAGATGAAGAGTGTAAGTAATCTTAGCATATTCCGATTTGCTGTGGTTCAGTTAGGTAGAAAAGGAGGAAAAAAAGGGAAGAAATTACAGAGGCAATATGATATGAATATTAATAAATTATGAGCTGAATCTTGCTTGATCATTAAAAAAAGGAGGGATAGCATTTAAAGGTGTACGTTTCATCAGCATGATATGGATACTTGTAATGCTTTATGTGCTTCATTAAAATGAAGAAGTGCATTTTTGACATAAAATGTCTTATTGTTTTTGAAATCAGCAATAAATCAATTACATATTAAAAGATCAATGCTCAACTGAATAAGCCAACATATTGGAGTCGGACCCCTAGCATCAGCTAATGCTGATCCTGTTACATATTGGTGTCTGATAATGCTCTACTGACAAGATGGATAGAATCAAAGTATAAATGGCTGTCATCCTCAAAACTCACATAAAATTTATCATTGCATGTGTTGATTTGTTTCACACTACAGGTATTACTTCAACTTAAAAAAAATCAATTGTAAATTTTATGTTATTACGCTGCTAATCATGACGTTGTTCAACTTTCTAGAAACATGAAATCTTTATGGGGTTGTTGATAATACCCATTTAGCTTTAGATAATAAGATTCACTGAATTGGTATCGGAGGGCGTACTGGCCAACGTTGGTTAGGCACAATACGGTTCTTTATCGTGCCACTCCGAGGCATATCGGGAGAGCTGGAGAGGGAGGGGGAGGGCTGAGAAAAATCCAAACCCTAATTGGAGCTAGCGAGGGGGGGAGGAAGGTGGAGGGTTGAGGAAAACCCTAACCCTAACCCAAACAAGAGAGAGAAAGGGGGGAGGAGCTTACTTGACTCTCAAACGTAGGCTCAGGGTGGGGTTCACGAGTAGGGAGGGGGATCTCTCGCATATCTTGAGCCGGTAAAATCACGAGCAGGCGGAGCCCAAGTTGGGGGGGGGGGGGGGGGGGTGCTAAGAAAACCATCCCAAGTCTCGATTAAATAGCATAACTATGCTAGTCTCAGATCGGTCCAATTCAATGGCCCCGAACCAGCCGGCTCAGTACGATTTGGCCATCCTTGGCAAGTATACACCTACATGGTGGCAAAGTTTTGAGAAACAAATTGTGATTTGGCCTATTTCTGATCTGGAAATTATGATATGATTTGGATCAAGTTATTTTTCTAGTTGGGAAGTAATCCGGTGTTCTTATGCCAATTGACAAGTTAAAATGCTGATACTTTCGTGACATCATGCCTACTACTGTATCAAGTACTTCTTTCTTGCCAAATGACATCAGGATAATCTGCGAAGAAGGATGTAGTTTAGGTTATTAGCCATTTTCATAAGCTGCTGTCTTTAGGTTGTATTATAATAATTTTGACCGAAGTAATCCATGGCTTGTTCTTTTAGATTATAGCTGCTCTACCTTTTTCTGATGTATGTTTATTGTCCACCAGAAACCCAAGAACAATCAGCCCGGATGCGATGGCAGTGGAAGCAATGCAGAAAATGGAATCACCACCATCTGCTGTGCAATTCTTGCCAGTTGTTGATGATCAGAATGTTGTGATCGGGATCGTGACCTTGCATGGACTGGTTTCAGCAGGCTTGTGAACTTTATTCAGCTTATTTTCGTGTATTCTTTGCAATGCAAGTCTTTGTATCTGCCCCAATAGGACGAATAATATGCTCTGGATATTGATGCATTTCTGTTGGTTCAATTCTATTCCAAATTTGGTGAGGGCATGCATATGGTAGTCCTGCTTGTTGTTGTATTTGTTTTTATTTAGGATTTTGTGGCATTTTGTTTTCTTAGGATCCCAGCATGCTGTGGACCTGCTGAGGCTGTTTGTAAGTAAAGGATGTTAGTTATTCTTTATGAATAATTTGGATTAACAACATACTTGTTTTACCATATGAAAAATATCATTCTGCATTCAATCAAAAACCCTGAACGTTCAACAGGCATGTTGGGCCTCGCTGAACATATCACGACTTAACGATCCTTATCATGGAAAGAGAATAGCTTTGATTGCATTTTCATGCAGGATATAAAATTCTTGCCTTTAGTATCTACATGAAGCTAAGCAAGCTGTGAATTGGTTGGCTAAGGCAGCCATCAAGGTAAATGGGAAAGGACTCGAACAAATTGGGTCTCTGGAGATAGAGATAGTGAACCCTGAATCTATTGTATCTCAGATCACATTTGCCCACTTTCCCCCACTGTACTCGTATTCTTGTTTTCTTGAATCCCACAGTCATATATGCTCTTCCCTTGGAAAGATTCAAAGAAATAGGAATTGGTTTAATTTATGAGCTTGGATCTTGAGAAATCTAGGTTCCTAGGTTCCTATACAAGTGATGGTATCAGCCAATGGTAATGTTTTTCTTTTTTTAAATTACTGTTTTGCATATTAAGCTTTTCAAATGCACAAGTAACAGTGACTGTTGAATGTCTTGATGAAGCAGGACCAACTTTTTTGCCATATTTTGAAATGTAGTTCCATTACAAAGAACAGTGCAACGAGTACGAACGTTATGCTGGCAGGACTTGGTCCAACAACTGGATCAGGCGGTTCACCCAACTTTGTTCTCGGCAACCAAAAGAACTTCGCAAAGAAGCGGAAAATTATTGAAAATTTGATAACTGGAAAAGGCCTCGAGATGAACCGGTAATGCATAAGAGGCAGTGGTTGAGGTCTGGAGAGGCAAACAAAAGAATGGTAATATTGACAAGAATACAAGTATGCAAGCAACCAATTCATATCCACTCCAAATGCTTGTGACCGCCCAATGCAACCTACAATTTACTTTCCGAAAACAAGAGTTGATCAACTGCAGCTGACAAGATGCAATTATGCTGTGATGAGTCGTGATTTATCACTATAAAGCATTGGGTTTTGCACCTAAGTGAGCACGTCGAATCGCAGGCAGCCATTTCAGATGGATCTATGGTATCTAAACAACTGGTCCCAGGACCCCATCCGTCGACAAAGAGCGTTCAATGATAGAATCAGAAGAGTGGTAATAGTTGATGAGTTCGGAGTTCGCAATGGTCTTAATGACCATGCAGTCAACCCAAATCTAGGGGATGTGTTGCCCAAGGAGACAACCCAAGAGGGGGTGAATTGGGTTTTGATTAAATATTGACCAATTAAAAATTATGTGAATGATTAATTAAATCTATTGCAAGTGAATTAGTTAAATCACTAGATGCAATAAGTGAAGAGAGAGAAAGAGACAAGAACTAATACAAACACAGAGAGGTTTATAGTGGTTCGGAGCCAATTCTTGCTCCTACGTCCACTCCCCAAGCTGCACTTGGGAGTTCACTATAATCCTTAGGATTACAGCCGGTTGTTTTGCAAGCTCACAACCAAACTTGTTGTTTTCACGAGATCACAACAAACTCGGTTAGTTTTGACTGGCTCACCGACTAGAACCAAACAATTGTTTTTCCCGAGATAACAATCAAACCCAGTTGGTTTTCCCCGGTTCACCAACCACAACCTTACACCGTTGATTTTATCTTTGGCTCACCAACAAACCTTACAACCCTTGATTCAATCCCCTGATTGAATTAAGTACAAAAAGCAAGAGTTTAAAGTTCACAAGTAGAGCTTCTGAAAAGCAAATACGAAACAATATAAATAAGATTGAGTTATAAGCCCTCAAACAGATTTGAGATGAGGAAGTGGGGCTTTTTGATTTCTGAGTCTCCTCTTGAATGAGTCGAAGGATGGAGGACAGTAGGTAGAGCTTTGAATGCGAATGAAGCCTTTTTGGTTTGAATTGAATGCACACTCCCTCCTTTTGCTTGGATTCATTCTTGAGATATTTTTGGTGGTTGAAAACTTTTAATGCTCAAATGGAATAACTCTCTTGTTGTCTACTACTGTTCACTCTAGCTATTTAAGTGATTCCTTTAGAAAAATAGCCGTTAGAAAGGAGATTAGAGCTGTTCCGACCCGTCTGCACATTCTAACAATGTATCCGTTGGGATTGGAGTCGACTCGTGCGATCTGAAATCCACTCGGCTGTTACTGGAGTCGACTCGCGCTTTACTGGAGACGACTCGGCCACTGTTCCAAATTTGAATTAAAGTGCATGCCTTGTTCTGGGGTCCACTCGGACCAAACTGGAGTCGACTCGCCAACAGTTAGAGACGACTCGGGCACTTATGGGTCGGCTCATTCTCAGAGTTCCAGAAATCCAACTTTCTGTATTTCTCTCATGAGTCGACTCGGCCAAACTAGGAGTCGACTCGGATGACTTGGGAGACGACTCTGGAACACCTGGAGTCGACTCGTTCACAGGGTCTCCGAAACTGATTCTCTGCCTTTCAGACTGCTTTCCTCTGGGAGTCGACTCGGACAAACTGAGAGTCGACTCGGACAAACTGGGAGTCGACTCGCGCTTTACTTAAGATGACTCGAAGTCTTCGCGAGTCGGCTCGCTGACAGGGTCTCAAAAACTGACGTTGTCTTTTTGTCTGCTTCCCTTTGGAGTCAACTCGGGACCATCTGGATGTTGGGAATTGTATCCTAAGAGTCAATTGTCAGCGTGCTGATGATTGAATTTTGTAAATGAATCGACAAATTAATAAAGTGTTATTTGGCATTGTTCATCATTTTATTGTACAACTTCAAATGAACTCTTATATGATGAAGTCCTTAGGACTTATTTTATGATAAAGGAGGATTTATCTTTGAGTTCTTAAACCTGTTCGCGACCAAATGATTTGCTGTTAATAGGACGATAGCATTGTTGAGATTAGGTCGTTGTGAGACATATACGTTGGTTGTCCTCTTAACCAAGGAGTGTGGAGACACTGATATGTCGCACAGGTGAAGTATAGGAGTACATTTCACTAAACCTGACCAATTCCGGAACACTCTACTGTCGAGAGATGTTCCGAGTGGATATGGGTATAAGTATCCCTCAGACCTGAGATGACCACAGTGACTAGCAAGCAACTCACTGTACTTTGGTACCGGACTAGCAGAATTTCTAATTCTGGGATAGAAGGTTACTGGGTGCAGTCAAGCACTTGTGAAATCAGTGCGTGAGTCAAGATGGAATTGACCCCTCCTAAAAACAGGAGATAATGCTTTGTGTTCAATTTAGCAAAACCTTGGCCAGGGTAATCCTTGTGAGGAGACACAGAATTTCTAAAGTTGATCACATAGAGGATGTACTTATTACAGAGTTGACAGAACTCTGAAGTCATCCTAGCATTAGGAGACAAAGGGATAAATTATACAGTAACCATAGTCCAGGGTTTCAGAATATTTGCTTCGCATATATTTGGCCTATCCAGACGTCGGGTACCATTGTTAGATGGTCATTTTGATTAGTACAAGAAGTTGTTCTTGTGCTACCGGCTTAGGTTCAAACCTATGGGGTCACACGCATAAATTTTTTTAGGTTGATCAAATGGCTGATTGATGATTAAGAATCATTCAGGGATAATTTGGTCAATTCGATTGACAAATTATCTTAAGCAAAAATTGCATTAAAATAATTATTGAATTATTGGAGGGTTAATTAGTAATTGAATTACTAATAAATTCAATTTGATTGAATTATTGGACTTTAATTAAGCCAAATTGAATTAGACTCAATTTGGGCTAAATTAGGGTTTGACCTAATTCGATCGGGTTCAACCTGAGCCGATTGAGCAAAATCTAATTGATCGGACTTGACCCAATTGGATTGAGATTGACTCAAGTCAATTAAGAGTCCTTATTATATGAGTATTAAGAGTCTAAATAATCAGAATTTATTATGGAGAAGAATTCCTAAAATTTAGGACCCTAGCTTTTTTTCTTGGAGAAGAAAGACACTTCATCCTTATCCCTAAAAGCAGTGGTGCCTATCCTCTTTATTTTTGGCCAATTTTTGGCGTGAGGAAAAAGGAGGCGTGCGGCTATTTTTCATAAAAATATGGCCCCTAAAAGCATGCAGCTGAAGATTGGGGCGCAATAACCCTCTCATTTTTAGGGATTATTAGGACAAGATTAAAAGACAATTTGTTCATCTCTTAGCTTCCGACTTACCAGAATTTTTTGGAAATTTTATCAGCCAAATTCGTTGGCCAAAAGAGGTGTGAGGCGTGGGGGGTCTTTTGGCTATAAAAGGACCCCCACACCTAGGGTTTGTATCAGATGGTCTTTAGAAAGGGTTCTAAATTCTGAAAAAAATTTGAGAGCCAGCCACCTTCTCTCCTCCTTCTTCTCCTTCATCTCCATCCTTCATCCTCTCAAATAAGAATCAAAAGTTGAGTGCTTCGAGGGAGAAAAGTTCAGCCACTGCAGCATCTCTACACGAGCTAGCACTCCTGCAGTTGTGGATCTTCTTAGAGCTTTCGCGTAGACTATCCGTAGAGGTTGGACGCGTGTGCGGCTATATAAGGTGATCAAAGCATCATCAAAGTTCTCAAAGCAAAAAGATATGAAATCTGATCTCATTAAAAATTAAAATTAAAAATCAACTAGGTTGCTAAAATTCTATATGATTACATGTTAGACATAGAATCATGCCTACTTGTTTAGGATAAATGTTTAAAGTTCTGGATCTATTTTTGTTGTAGAGATATGATCTCTAGCATGCATAGGAATTAAATAGTTTAATTCATGCTTCCGCTGTAAAATTTTTAAAAATATATGCATGCGACCACCAGGGTTCCCAACACTGGAGTCGACTCGCCAAGCATCGGAGTCGACTCGCAACATTTTGGAGTCGACTCGCTAACAGGGTCTAGAATCCATCGTTCTGTCTTTCTGTCTATTCTTAGTCGGAGTCAACTCGGAGAGTCTCGGAGTCGACTCGAGCTTGTGCTAGAAACTTCAAGTGTCCCAGAGTCGACTCGTGATGCAGACTTTGGTTCAAATAGAGTTCAATACTTAACCAAAATACTATGAACCAAAGCTCAAGGCACTTAGACAGAAATTCATAAAGATTTACCTGAAACAGTAGATTGAATTCATTAGAACAACATAAGACATACTCAAATGCTTTGAGCTCATCAAAATCAATTAGGGAATACTCAATCACTCCACAATCTTTTCCTTTTTGATGATGACAAAACATTAAGTATTTGTAAAGTGAATTACTCATTCAAGAAATGATTCAAGGTAAAGTTTTGAAATAAATTTAAATGTCTAGTCATTTAGTGTATCCAAAATTGAAAGGTATGAGTCAGTAAACTTTGAAATTAAAGCTTCCCCTTTCATTTGGAATTATATAAGCCTTCAAATCATACAATCAATTGTTTGGCTTATATGTCTTTAATGAGTTTGCTTTCTTAGAATTTCATATTCTCCCCCTCAACATATGCATTTAATTTTGTTTGAACTTTGTTCAAGTTTTCTAGATTTTCTTTTAGTGTTTTCAACTTGAACTTAAGGTCTTAATTATACAAGAAAAAATCTGACGATTTGTTCTTGAATATGATCCAACTAATCTCCGAATATTTCTTGAATACTCTGGAGATTACTACTTGAGGAGCCCCAACGGAGGAATAACGAACCTCAAGATATCGAATCCACTAAGAACAAATCACACTTTGCTTAAATGTTTTCTTGTTTAGTGATTCCCTTTACATACTATATATCATATTTTCTCCCCCTTTTTGTCATCGTAACAAAAAGTGAAGTATCAGAGACTCAAAACATACAAGAAGGATAGTAAATGAGACAAAAGGATATGCTTTTCCATTCACTGTAAATTTGAATACATAAAAAATGTTCAGAAAGTACATCTACAGTAAAGAGATACATAGTATTCAAAACACAAAAAACATACAAACAACAAAAGATACACAATGTAGTAAATACAAAATCATCCTCTAGAGGAGGGTGGACGAGGACGAGCACTCCTCTGTGCAGTACATTGTCCATGCTGATCCGGCTGGGTAGAAGATGACGGCCGAGATAATGATGGTCGTGCCTGAGTGGCAAATAAAGTCGAGCTCGGCCTCGATGATGAAGGCTGTGACGGATCAGTGAGGAGGCTCTGGCCGGAGGAGCAGAAGGTCTGGGAGAAGATGCTTGAGGTGCTGGTGCGCCCACACCAAAATGGACCTCCAAGCCTAGTAGGAGCCTCTCCATTGCATCGGTCAAAGTATCGAATTTTGACCGCTGCAGCTCATAAAAAGTTGCCAGCTGAGAGCAAATTTCAGCTGTGGAAGCCTCCATCCTCCCCTTCAAGATTGCGGCCTCCTTTGCAAACTTGGAGATGTTGAGTTGCTCGGGCTGCCCCAGTCTTGACACACGGGCAAGGATGCTTTCGAAACGCTCAGTGATGCTCTCCTGATGATTGAGCTGGCTCCTCTCAAGTGACTTGACACTCTCCTCAAGAGCGTCAATCCTGTGATGCAGCCTCTCAAAAGCAGACTCACACTGGGCAGTCACCTCACTAGCAATCCTCCCTACCAAAGAATCGATCAACTCAGCACTCAGCTGTGGTACGGAAGGACCAGAGGTGGAAGAGGGATGATCAGAGGGAGCAGACGGTGGCACAGTGGATGAAGGGCCAACAGTGGATGGGAAGGTGGAAGGATCAGTGGAGGTATCCGGATCATGGTCAGAAGTGGGAGAGTGAGGAGCAACGGGGTCAGATGGTATGTCAGAAGAATTTTTCCTAACCCAAGTATCCTCAACTTTGTGGAATCCTATTCGGTGGAGAGTCCCCTCGTCCATATAATCAGTGTAACAAAGTGAACGGGAGGGTTCCCCCTCATGGATAGGGACCTCAAACTCCCTAAAGATAAAAGTGAAGAGCATACCATATGGAAGACTCAATCTTGGTTTTTCTAAGGGATCACAAATATGACTGTAAATGAGTTTAGGAAAGTTGAGAGGGACGTCATGTAGGATGTGGAACATAATAGCAAGGTCTTTCTCAGAAATAAAATCAAACCTACCCATTTTAGGAAAGAAGGTGCGACAAATAATGCTAAGCATAAGGCGCATCTCAGCGGAGAGCTGATTTGTGAAGACCTCTTCAATAGGAGACTGGGGTACTCTCCCTAGAATGGTCGTAAGGGCCTCGAATCTATCAGAGGGGTGAGTGGGGGCTATACCCTCACGAGAGAAGTGGAGGACTCGGGCAATGAGGTCCTCCGAGATGCAAACGGAGATATTGGCTACCCTCCCTTGAAGACCGCCACCACCCCGTGTGACGGTGCTATAAAATTTTCGGACTAACCCAGGGTATGTGGAAAGATCAAGAGAACAAAAGAAATCTAGATCTTAAGCCCTAAGATGATGCCCTACGGTAAACCCTTCTCAGAAGACAAAGTCAAAATCGACTTTCCTCCCGGTTGAGACGACTCTTCCGGCACACGAGCGTGAGAGAACCGACCGAGGCGGAGAGGGAACCGAAGGAGGTGATCTTACCGGTTCGTTCCTCGCCTTGGATCGTCTCTCGGCACCGCTTGCAACGAGAGGTCTCTTCCGGCGAGACATGGTGGCTTTCTTTGGCATCCCGACCTACCCAAGGAGGGAGAGACGTGAAACGGGAGGAAAATAGGAGGAAAAACGAAGGGAGGAGGCTGAGACAACCGTGGGAGACGACTCGAGGGGTTTTGGGACAGTGACGGCCGAAGAGAGGATTTGGTAAAATGTCGGTTCGTTTAGGGTTAAAAGACGGATTTTTGACCTCGAGTCGACTCTTGAAAATTCACGAGTCGACTCAAGCATGAGTCGACTCTCAGAATCATCCGAGTCGACTCGAACTCTGGCACAAACCAAAATCTCAGTTAGAACCATGCCAAAAGAGACAGAAATGGTAATCTTTAGAGCTTAAGGAATGATTTGATGATCATAGGCGTGGGATGCTATATAAAACATGAATTAGTGATCAAAATCAATGAACGAGAGAAAAGAATCAAAGAAATGAATCAATCACTCCTAAGCCTCTTTTAAGTATACAAAATCGATCTTCACTCAAGGGTTTTATAAAGATATCAGCAAGTTAATCATCAGTACAAACAAACTTAAGCATCACATCACTATTTAACACATGATCTCTTATGAAGTGATGTCTTATCTCAATGTGCTTGGTTCTTGAGTGTTGAATTGGATTTTTAGTTAGATTTATGACACTTATATTATCACAGTTTATGGGAATATTAGTTCGCTTAATGCCATAATCTTCTAATTGTTGTTTGATCCATAGAATTTGTGCACAACAACTTCCGGCAGCAATATATTTGGCTTCCGCCGTAGATAATGCAACCGAATTTTGTTTCTTGCTAAACCATGAAATTATGTTTTCTCCTAAGAATTGACATGATCCACTCGTACTTTTTTATCAAGTTTACAACCAGCAAAGTCAGAATCAGTGTACCCTATTATACCTATGCTTGATTCTTTAGAGTACCATAACCCTATATCTTTTGTTCCTATTAGATACTTAAAAATTCTTTTAACTGTAATTAGGTGTGATTCCTTAGGATTAGATTGATACCTAGCACACATGCATACACTAAACATGATATCAGATCTACTTGCTGTAAGATATAATAATGAACCGACATACCTCTATACAGCTTTGATCTACTGACTTGCCTGATTCATGTTTGTCTAGTTTGCATGATGAGCTCATGGGGGTGCCGATTGACTTGTTTCCATCCATATCAAATTTTTTTAGCATCTTCTTGATGTACTTAGCTTGATTGATGAAAATTACTTCCTTAGATTGTTTGATTTGAAGTCCGAGGAAGTAGTTCATCTCTTCCATCATGCTCATCTCAAATTCACTCTGCATTAATTCAGCAAACTCTTCGCAAAGACGATTGTTAGTAGCACCGAAAATAATATCATCTACATAAATCTGCACTATTAATATATCTTTGCTTTCTTTTTCAAAAACAAGGTTGTATCAACATTTCCTTTAGAAAATTCATGATCTAATAGAAATTTGCTAAGTTTTTCATACCATGCTCTAGAAGCTTATTTTAGACCATAAAATGCTTTATTTAATTTGTAAACATGGTTAGGGTATTGATGATTTTCAAAATCAGAAGGTTGTTCTACATAAATCTTCTCATTAATATACTCATTTAAGAAAGCAGTCTTTATATCCATTTGAAATAATTTGAAATCTTGAAAACATGCAAATGCTAGTAATAATCTAATTGCCTCGAGTGTAGCCACAGGAGTAAAGGTCTCATCAAAATCTATACCTTCTTCTTGATTATAGCCCTTTGCTACTAGTCTAGCCTTGTTCCTAATCACAACTCCATTTTCATCAAGCTTATTTTTGTACACCCATTTAGTTTCAATTATTGAGTATTCAGAGGGTCTTTCAACTAAGTTCCATATATTGTTTCTTGTAAATTGTTTAAGTTCCTCTTGCATAGCATTTATCCAATTTATATTATTTTCATCTTCTTCAATGTTTTTAGGTTCTAAATATGATACAAATACTAGATGATTATTTAAGTTCCTAAGAGAAGCTCTAATTCTAACAAGTTGAGATGAATCATCTAAGATTAACTCTTTAGGATGACCATAAGCATACCTCCAAGCCTTTGTAAGCCCATGATCAGCAATTACCTCTTGGCTTGTTGAAGTCTCTTCAATTTGCTTCGGTTCATCCTCTTGTAAGGTCATGTCATCCATCTTTTCTTCAAGTATCCCTGCATCATCATCAAAAGCTACTTCTTTGCTAGAGGAAGCATCATTAGTCTCATCAAAAATAACGTGAATAGATTCTTCAACAACAAGAGTTCTTTTGTTGAAGACTCTATATGGCCTACTTGATGTAGAGTATCCCAAAAAGATACCTTCATTAGATTTGGAATCAAATTTTTCTAAATTATCTTTACCATTATTATGAATGAAACACCTACAACCAAAAACATGAAAGTAGTTTACTTTGGGTTTTCTATCTCTCCAAAGTTCATAAGGTGTTTTTTTTATAATTGGTCTCAACAAAACTCTATTTAGAATATAACATGATGTGTTAATAGCTTCGGCCCAAAAATACTTTGGAAGATCATTTTCACACAACATGGTCCTAGTCATTTCTTCTAGGGTTCTATTCTTTCTTTCTACCACTCCATTTTGTTGTGGAGTCCTAGGTGCAGAAAAATTATGAGTTATGCCCTTTTTACTATAAAATTTTTCAAAGAGATAATCTTCAAATTCTGTTCCATGATCACTCCTAATAGCTATAACTGAAGTATTTTTTACATTAGTTACTTATAGAATTTCTTAAACACTGAAAATGCTTCATCTTTATGAGCTAAAAACATGACCCATGTGTATCTAGAAAAATCATCTACTATCACTAGACCATACTTCTTTCCACCAAGGCTTGTGGTCCTAGTTGGTCCGAAGAGGTCCATGTGAAGTAGCTCAAGAGGTCTAGTAGTAGAAACACAATTTATAGACTTAAAAGAACTTCTAGATTGTTTGCCAAATTGACATGCTTTACAAATTTTATTTTTCTCAAATTTCAGCTTTGGCAAACCAATCACAAAATCTCTTTTAATTAATTTAGATAGTATATCCATACTTGCATGACCTAATTTACGATGCCATAACCAACTTTCCTCATTGAGCTTAGTATCATTAGCTACTAAGCAGCGGCTGTTTTTAGCAAGATCATCAAGATCTACTACATACACATTGCCATGTCTTAGTCCTTTGAAAACTAAGCTATTGTCAATTGAATTGGTTATGATGTATAAAGATGACTTAAACAAAACATCAAAACCTCTATCACATAATTGACTAACGCTAGGTAAATTATGCTTGAGACCATCTACAAACCGAATATTATCAACAATGGTTGAAGGTGTGATTTGTATTTTACCGATACCAATGATGTGAGCTTTGTTATTGTCTCCAAAAGTCACTACACCTCCTTTTTTTAGATTCTAGGATAAAGAATTGCTCCTTGTCACCTGTCATGTGTCTTGAGCAGCCACTATCCAAGTACCAACAGTGTTTATTGAGCTTGGCCGCAAGACACTCCTATTCACAAAGAAATCAAGCAATCTTAGGTACCCAAGTTTTCTTGAGTCCTTCATGATTTGTTAATGTGGTTCCTTTTGGAACTCAAACTCTTGTTAATTTTATTTTAGTTTCTATTTTTCTGTAGTTATATACTGATGACCCAAAGATTGATTTAAAGATTGATTTTGATGATCACAAAATTTTGAAGTATAATTACTAATGTTTGTGTTGCAAGAAGAAAGATAATTTGTTTTGCAAGGAACATAGCAAGTTGGAAAATACAAGAAGGCCTCAAAAGCTCTCAAAAAGTTGAAAGAAAGTTATACTTCATTGGCCCAAGTTTCAAGTTCAAAAGATTCAAGTTGGAGGTGAAAATTCAAAGAAAGATTCAAAAGAATAGTCCTCGAGTCGACTCTGGCACTCTGGAGTTTTAAGGAACAGTGCTCGAGTCGACTCCGAGACTCTGCGAGTCGACTCCGAGACTCTACGAGTCGACTCCGACTAAGAACAGATAAAAAGATAGAGAGTTGATTTTCAGCGCTACAATGCTCGAGTCGACTCCTACTTCAGCGCTACAGTGCTCGAGTTGACTCCCAGCTGCAGTGCCGGCAGACTCTTATTCACGAGTCGACTCCTACTTCAGCTGAGTCGACTCCTACTTCAGCCGAGTCGACTCGAGCACGCTGGGAGACATAACGGCTAGTTTTTTCTCAACTCCAACGGCTCTATTTTTGTCTCTAACGGCTAGATCTTTGTTCCCACGCCATCTAAAGCTATAAAATCAAGGGGAGAGTTAGGAGAGAAGTTAAGAAAGTGGGAGAAAACACATAGGAAAGAGATTTTAAAGAGATTTCAAGAGAAACCTCCCAAAAGCACAAAATGGCCATTCAAAGCAAAAGAGAGAAAAGAAGAGCATCCGAGTGAATTCCAAAGCTTCATCTCTAACTATGTGCTGCCTCAGTGATCCTCTACCTCGTGCAAAATCAGAAGAGGGTCAACTAAAGAAGAAGCCGAGTTCCCTCATCTACAAAACTTGTTTGAGGGCTTCTCTTTACTCTATTTGTTTACATTGTTATATCTGTTTGTTTAAGAAGCTTTGATTTATTTTAAACTCTTGTTCTAATATCTTGTAACTTAATTCAATTAAGGGATTGAATCAAGGGGATAAAGTTTGTTGGTGAGCCAAAGGAAAAACCAACGGTGTAAGGTTGTGGTTGGTGAACCGAAAAAAACCAACTGGGTTGGATTGTGTGCCCGTGAAAACAATCGGATTGGTTCTAGTCGGTGAGCCTGTGAAAACCGACCGAGTTCATTGTGATCTCGTGAAAACAAGAAGTTAGGTTGTGAGCTTGTAAAATAACCGGCTGTAATATGAGGGATTATAGTGAAATTCCTAAGAGGTCTTGGAGAGTAGATGTAGGTGCTGGGGTACACCGAACCACTATACATCTTTGTGTTTGTGATGTTTTATCTCTTGTGTTTCATGCCTTACATTCATACTTGATTATGTAATATCTCTAGCTTTGTTTCCTATTGATTTATAAGTGATTTTTTAAAACTTGCTTAGCTTCCACTCCATTCTTACCATTCACATAGATTAAAATTGATCATACAACTATAAATTAATTTTAGATCAATTGCACCCTAAAGCCATAGTACAATTGCTCTAGCTTAATTTTCCACTGCTTTACTTGTAATTGCCTAGAGCTTAAGTAAGTAGCATCTTATCATCCCGCTGCATTCAATTCAAAGTAAAAATTAGGGAACATAATTTTTAGAAAATCCAATTCACCTCTCCTCTTGGGTTGTCATCTTGGGCAACACATACATTAGCTTTATGTCCTACTCTACCACAGCAAAAGTGTGAGGACCCGTGCGGGCGTGTGTTTAGTCCCACATCGGTTATTCGCTGGGTAGATCTTGGGTACTTATGCAGGATCAAAGAACCCAAATAATACCTTCCGGCTAGCCATTTTGGGTGAGGTCCTGGGTTGTTACAAATGGTATCAGAGCAGACTCGGCCCATAACCTATGTGGATTAGGGGACACTGCAGCACGGATCCATCGGGACTGACCACGGGCCAATCGTGGTGTTTGTGATTAGATTTGAATAGATTTGAACCTTTAGCCTGACGAGGACGTCAGGGCTTGAACGGGGGGAGTATGTGAGGACTCGTGCGGGCGTGTGTTTAGTCCCACATCGGTTATTCGCTGGGTAGATCTTGGGTACTTATGTAGGATCAAAGAACCCAAATAATACCTTCCGGCTAGCCATTTTGGGTGAGGTCCTGGGTTGTTACAAATGGTATCAGAGCGGACTCGGCCCATAATCTATGTGGACTAGGGGACACTGCAGCATGGATCCATTGGGGCTAACCATGAGCCGATAGTGTTTGTGATTAGATTTGAATGGATTTGAACCCTTAGCCTGACGAGGACGTCAGGGCTTGAACGAGAAGAGTATGTGAGGATCCGTGCAGGCGTGTGTTTAGTCCCACATCGGTTATTCGCTTGGTAGATCTTGGGTATTTATACAGGATCAAGGAACCAAATAGTAACTTCCGGCTAGCTATTTTGGGTGAGGTCCTGAGTTGTTACAAATGGATCTGTTCTATAGGCTCGTACAACCGTATCCTTGATTGCAAAGGAGACGAGCAACTCAGTCTGGTGGATGACTCTTGACCTCAAGGCTGGAGAGTGATTATTGGTAGGAATCCTTTATGTGAGGACCCGTGCGGGCGTGTGTTTAGTCCCACATCGGTTATTCGCTGGGTAGATCTTGGGTACTTATGCAGGATCAAAGAACCCAAATAATACTTTCCGGCTAGCCATTTTGGGTGAGATCCTGAGTTGTTATAAATGGTATCAGAGCAGACTCGGCCCATAACCTATGTGGATTAGGGGACACTGCAGCACGGATCCATCGGGGCTGACCACGAGCCAATCGTGGTGTTTGTGATTAGATTTGAATAGATTTGAACCTTTAGTCTGACGAGGACGTCAGGGCTTGAACGGGGGGAGTATGTGAGGACCCGTGCGGGCGTGTGTTTAGTCCCACATCGGTTATTCGCTGGGTAGATCTTGGGTACTTATGCAGGATCAAAGAACCCAAATAATACCTTCCGGCTAGCCATTTTGGGTGAGGTCCTGGGTTGTTACAAAAAGCAAGTTATATTTTTGGGTTTGCTTTCTCCGGCTCTCACAAAGAAGTTTTTGAGTATTTTTTGCTTATTCTTTGGTTTGTACCCTAAGCCGGCTTTGTTAAACACAGCTCTTTGATTATTTAGTATCATTTGTAGTTTTTCTAAGCTATAGGTAAATTTTTCAACTATAGGTTTGTATTTTTCAACTTCTTTAGTTAATTTCAAGTTTTCTTCATTCAATGATTTAACATTATTAATTGAATTATCTTTTAAAGTCTGATTACTGTTTTTAAGTTCAGAAATTTTCTTAGTTAATCTTTCTTTATCTTTAATTAAAGTTTCAGTTTTTTGAGTTAGTAATTGATTGCTTGTTTTAAGTTCTAAATTTTTTTTGATAATAGTGTCCTTATCCTTAATCAATTTATCAGTTTTATGAATGTAAGATTGATTGGTTAGCTTCAATTCTTTGTTTTTAAAGGATATTGTCCTATATTCATCCATTAGCTCATTAAAAGCATCATATAATTCTTCAAATGTAAAAACTAAATGGTTTTCAATACTTACCTCATCCTCGTTGGCCATAAGGCATATGTTGGCTTTCTCTTCTTGTTCTTCTTCTGATGATGAGTTGTCGGAATCTATCCAAGTAGTGAGGAGGGCTTTCTTCTTCTTGAGTCTGCCCACCTTTTTCAATATGGGGCAATCGGCTCTAAAATAACCCGGCTTCTTGCACTCATAGCACCCAATTCTCTCACCTTCCTTCTCCTTACTTTTATCCTTATGGAAGGAACTCGAAGAAAATCTCTTCTTGTGGAAGGGCTTCTTCCTATTGATGAATCTTCTGAATTTTCGCACAAGGAGAGCCTCTTCTTCATTTTCCTCATTGTCTTCTTCTTCACTACTGCTACTGCAAGAAAGATCTTTGTTAGAAGAAGTAGACTTAAGAGCAATTATCTTTTTCTTATGGGAGGATTCTTCTTCGCTGTGTTGTTTCATCGCGAGCTCATGCATCATTAGAGATCCAAGAAGCTCCTCGAGTGGCAGCGTATTCAAGTCTTTTGCTTCTTGGATTGCCGTGACCTTAGCTTTCCATGACCTCCGTAAAGAGCGAAGAATCTTCCTGACAAGGTCACTGTTAGAATAACTTTTGCCAAGGCTTTTTAGGCCATTGACAATATCAGTAAATCTGGTGAACATGTAAGTAATAGTGTCATTAGACTCCATTTTAAATAGTTTATACTTATGCACTAGCATGTTAATTTTAGACTTTTTGACTTGATTTGTACCCTCGTGGGTAACCTCAAGCCTATCCCATATTTCTTTGGCAGAATTACAGGTGGAGATCCTATTGAATTCATTAGGATCCAAGGCACATAGAGAACATTCATTGCTTTGGCATTTAGTTGTGCCTTCCTTCTATCATTATCATCCCAATTTTTTTCAAGCTTTGGTGTTGACCCTCTAATGGATTTTGATGAATACAAAACACTAGAGCATAATTCCCTTTATCTTAACAAGTTATTTGAGGATTTCAGTTGGTTAATTAAGAATATTGTTAAGAAATGTCTAGGCAAGTTCCCATAATTTTTAAGAACTTATTGAAGAATTTTTGAGATGAAAGAAAAAGTTCAGGGACAGTCGAGACGTCTCCGGGTTGTCTCCGAGACGTCTCTGGCACAAACAGGAAGAACTGGCACGTCTGGAGACGTCCCCGGTACCTGCGGAGTCGTCCCCGCAAGTAAAAAGCAGACCAGCGGAGTCGTCCCCTAGATAGCGGAGACGACTCTCTCAGAGAATTCCAGAAGACTTGTTTTTCGGAGATATAACGGCGAAGACGTCCCCGTAAAGCGCGGAGACGTCCCCGGAGCGCGGAGACGTCCCCTGAAAAAGCGGAGTCGACTCTCTCAGAGAATTCCAGAAGACTTGTTTTTCGGAGATATAACGGCGGAGACGTCCCCGTAAAGCGCGGAGACGTCCCCGGAGCGCGGAGTCATCCCCGAAGAAGCGGAGTCGTCCCCATGCAAAAAGCGCAAACAAGCGGAGACGTCCCCGTAAAGCGCGGAGACGTCCCCGGAGCGCCTGGGACGCGACTGACAACTTTTTCAGGTAGATTTGAATTTCAAACGGTCATATCTTTGTGTCTAACGGCTATATTTGCTTTTTGGGCTATAAAAGGGACCTCTTAAGTGCTTCTCAACAACCTCTCACCAACCCAACACAAGATCATTCAAGAGAGAAGAAAGAAAAAGAGGTTCAAGGGAGTTAGAGCTTTCAAGAGGAGAAATCAAGTGCATTCAAGCTTTCCCATCTGATTTCGAGCTCATCTACTCACTCCCACTTGGCAATCAAAGCTCGCATTCAAGCCAACGTGATCCACATCAGAAGAACCACCATCATCCACGCTTCCAACGGCAAAAAGGGTTCTTCCGATTTTATTGTTTCTCATTGTTATATTTGCTTCTTAAGAGCTTTCAAATCTTTTGTAAAACGTTTGAATATTGAGCTTGTTTCAGTCAAGGGACTTGGAACAAGGGATAGGCGTCCCAAGCCTAAGTTAAAATTGGGGGATTGTAGGGTTCGTTGTTAGCCCGGGGTAAAACAACGAGTTGGGTAGTTCACTCGAAAAACTACCGGATTGTAGGGTTCGTTGTTAGCCCGGGGTAAAACAACGAGTTGGGTAGTTCACTCGAAAAACTACCGGATTGTAGGGTTCGTTGTTAGCCCGGTGTAAAACAACGAGTTGGGTAGTGCACTCGCAAAACTACCGGACTGTAATCTGGAGGATTATAGTGAAATTCCCAAGAGGTCTTGGGGAGTGGATGTAGGTGCTGGGGTGCACTGAACCACTATATGTTTGTTGTGTTTGTGATGCTTTTTGTCATTGTCTAACTTGCTCATTTACTTACTTAGATAAATTGGTTGCTTAACTCTTATCCGCGCATCCTTTAGTTGCAAGCATATTCAATTTACTTAATCAAGTCTCACTCAATAAATCAAACTGTTGCTAAGTTTAAATTCCACTGTGCATCTATACAACTTAGCATAATTAATTGAAAAGTGTTAGAAGTAGCCTAAAAGTTTTAAAAGACCCAATTCACCCCCCCTCTTGGGTTGTATCTACTGGGCAACATTAGGTATAGCAATGTTATCAACATAGATAGAAGGAATATATGGTCCATTAACTATGATGCTCCAAACATCATATTCTTGGGCTTGAATAAATATCATCATTCTAGCCTTCCAGTAGGTATAGTTAGCTCCATTGAACAATGAAGGCCTATTAGTGGATTGCCCCTCACTAAGGAAAGATCCAAAAGGGTTGTCATCTTAATCTTTTACTCTTTTTAATGATTAGAACACCAATTGATATGAGAGCACCTGCTCTGATACCACTTATTGCCCAAAGAGACAACCTCAGGGTGAATTGGATTTTGATTAAATATTGACCAATTAAAAATTATGTGAATAATTAACTAAATATATTGCAAGTGAATTAGTTAGATCACTAGATGCAATGAGTAAAGAGAGAGAAAGAGACAAGAACCAATACAAACACAGAGAGGTTTATAGTGGTTCGGAGCCAACTTTTGCTCCTATGTCCACTCCTCAAGCCGCACTTGGGAGTTCACTATAATTCGTAGGATTACAGTCGGTTGTTTTGCAAGCTCAAAACCAAACTTGTTGTTATCACGAGATCACAACAAACTCGGTCGGTTTTGACAGTCTCACCGACTAGAACCAAACGATTGTTTTTCTCGGGGTGACAATCAAACCTAGTTGGTTTTTCTCGGTTCACCAACCACAATCTTACACCGTTGGTTTTATCTTTGTCTCACCAACAAACCTTACAACCCTTGATTCAATCTCCTGATTGAATCAAGCACAAAAAGCAAAAGTTTAAAGTTCACAAGTAGAGCTTCTGAAAAGTAAATATGAAATAATATAAATAAGATTGAGTTAGAAGCCCTCAAATAGATTTGAGAGGAGAAAGTGGGGCTTCTCGATTTCTGAGTCTCCTCTTAAATGAGCCGAAGGATGGAGAACAGTAGGTAGAGCTTTGAATGCGAAGGAAGCCTTTTTGGTTTGAGTTGAATGCACACTCCCTCCTTTTGCTTGGATTCGCTCTTGAGTTACTTTTGGTGGTTGAAAACCTTTAATGCTTAAATAGAATAACTCTCTTGTTGTCTACTATTGTTCACTCTAACTATTTAAGTGATTCCCTTCGAAAAATAGCCGTTAGAGAGGAGATTAGAGCTGTTCTGACCCGTCTACATATTCTGACAATGTATCCGTTGGGATCGAGTCGACTCGGCTGTTACTGAAGTCGACTCGCGCTTTACTGGATACGACTCGACCACTATTCCAAATTTGAATTAAAGTGCATGCCTTGTCCTGGGGTCGACTCGAACCAAACTGGAGTTGACTCGCCAACAGCTGGAGACGACTCGGGCACTTAGGGGTTGGCTTGTTCTCAGGGTTCCAGAAATCCAACTTTCTGTATTTCTCTCACGAGTCGACTCGGTCAAACTAGGAGTCGACTCGGATGACTTGAGAGACGACTCTGGAACACCTGGAGTCGACTCGTTCACAGGGTCTCCGAAACTGATTTTCTGCCTTTCAGACTGCTTTCCTCTAGGAGTCGACTCGGACAAACTGGGAGTCGACTCGCGCTTTACTGGAGACGACTTGAAGTTTTCGCGAGTCGGCTCACTGACAGGGTCTCAAAAACTAACGTTCTGTCTTTTTGTCTGCTTCCCTTTGAAGTCGACTCGGGACCATCTGGAGTCGACTCGCCAAGCATTGGAGTCGACTCGCAACCTTTTGGAGTCGACTCGCTAACAGGGTCTAAAATCCATCGTTTTGTCTTTCTGTCTGTTCTCAGTCGGAGTCGACTCGGAGAGTCCCGGAGTTGACTCGAGCTTGTGCCAGAAACTTCAAATGCCCCGAAGTCGACTCGCAAAGTTCAGGAGTCGACTCGTGATGCAAACTTTGGTTCAAATAGAGTTCAATACTTAACCAAAATACTCTGAACCAAAGCTCAAGGCACTTAAACAGAAATTCATAAAGATTTACCTGAAACACTAGATTGAGTTCATTAGAACAACATAAGACATACTGAAATGCTTTGAGCTCATCAAAATCAAAGGAATACTCAATCACTCCACATGATGAAAAATGGGCTGCAGACTATTTGGAAACAGTAGTAGGTAAAATACATAGTAGTCTAGGCAGTAGCTAGAATGACCAGCTTTTGCCTTCGGTCGAAGAGAACGAATAAGCCTAACCCTATTTTTATAGTGCACAAAAGAGTTTATATATGTATCACTGTAAAACCTTCTGCATTCCAAAGTTCATGGAGATCTTACACTGTAAAACAGGTTTCTGCCATTTCAAAACCTGTTTGAAAGTATTGTGCACTTTTATCTTTCTAACAAAATTTCAAGCCCCCAAAATCATCTATATTTATACTACCTAAAAAATTCTGTTATTAAGTCTTACAACAACAGTTGGTATCACGAACAATAACACCTACAATTCTGCCACTTTGCCTATGAAGAACCCATGTTAGGTTGTCCGTTAGATACGGACAGAGTGCTAGACCTATGAAATGCTGCTTGAATTGATGTTGCTGGCCCAGTGCCGACTTCCTCTGCTTACCATATCATCTTCAGAATCTGCCATGTGGTTGGCTGACTGTCCGATGAAGACCAAACCTAAAAGGATAATGGAAGTTGTTCACCTTTGAATCGAGTTGGACCCTCCAAAAAGAAGAAAAATGAAAGTAAAGGTTTGATTTTTTTGATAGATCGTTTCGATATATCGTAGGGCACTTTTTTTCTTCTCATTCGATCATTATTAGGCATATCAACCATCAGCATCTTCACCTTCCCTCACTGACTTGGACCAAACCTGGAGGATCGGTCGCAATAAGGATCAAGTGCTGCAACTGAGGCTTTCTGGTGAGAAACTACAGCAGCAGCAAGCAGAAAGCACAAATGAGCAACAAACCAGACTTTGGGTTTGCTCTGTCATGACTCATCCTCACCATCCAGTTTTATACAAAACGAAGGGCTGCTGTCAGTGAGGCAAGCCTCAGGCTGCAAGGACATTGAAGACTAAACATCAATGTGGACTGGCCAAAGCTTGGTGATGTACGCAAGAAGACCTTGTGCAATTTCTTCTGCAATCTCCAGACACACGGCCTAGTGAGGGGATTTGGAGAATTTTATTTCCAAACCTACATAGAGGTACAAATTTTAGTTTACCTGAAAATCAATAAATGGATATTTGCTTGACATGAATAAGAGAAGACAAAGATGAAGTTGTTCTATAAATGGTGAGTATAATTAACCCTCTCATCAGGTGGAAGATCAATTAGCATTTGATTCTGAATTTGTTCAGACATTCAGACTCAGATGCTGAACTGAACGGGCTTGGAACTACCACAAGTGAAACTGCCTCAAGGGCAACTCAGACAGTCAGCAAATACTTAAAGGTGTTTGATCTCCTGGAACAGCCTTTAAAATTACAATCTAGTTCTACAAGAAGTCAAGAACCCAACATTTCTGGTGCACAAATCCAAAACCACTCTAAAATGAACTTCTCAAAGCAAATTGTCATAAATAGATATTGCTAGTGAAATTATTGGTCATGAGGCACAGGCATAACGCATCATTTGTTTAATTTTTCATATGCAGCTAACAGAAAACTTATCCTCTCCTTTCCAGTACACAGCATGAATTAAAAATAACAGAATCAAATGGTGTTCGCCATGCATAAAGAAATTGTTGTGTATGCATATCTGGTGAAATTATTGGTCACGAGCTACAAGTGTAAGACATCATTTGTTTAATTTTTCATATGCAGCTAACAGAAAACTTATCCACTCCTTTCCAGTACACAACATGAACAAAAAATAACAGAATCAAAATTGTGTTCACCATGCATAAAGAAATCGTCGTGCATGGACTACAAAGTGGCCTACAAAGTAAAGTGATGATCATAACCTGACATTGATGAACCCTTTGCTGCATAAGATCCCTCCATCAGTTTTCTATTCCTCTTTTCTGTACACCGAAGAAGGACCAAGCTGGAAAAATTAACAATATCCAGTTATTACCAGCTGGAAATTAGCGCAAAGGATCACATCCAGGTGATTTCTGTTCTCTCTTGTATGTTAACACTCAAGAAAGAGTCTCAGTCTGGCAACCCAATCACTTCTAACTCAGAAAGCATTTATGGACCGTAATAACATGATGTGTCGTTTCTTACAAAACGTAACTCACAATGGATGTATATTTGAACGCTGAAGAACCTTTATCTTTACAATTCTTTACAGGAAGGCTGCTTCCAGAAAGAAGGCGAGCCAAAAAGCCCTTGCCATTGTCATCTTTGTTACTGCTGCAACTGCTTAAATTGCTTATAAGAGACCAATGAGTCTCAAAATTAGGAGAATACCCAGCTTGTTGCATTTCATGCAAAACTTCTGATGCCTTTTCCAGATCGTTGTTAGCATAGTACCTATTGATAACATGGTTATACATGCTGTAAGTGGGAATTGAACCATACTGGAGCATTTTCCCTAAAATTCCTTTGGCATCGTCAGTTCTCCCAATAGCACAAAGGCCAAAAATGAGTGCTTCACTGGACTCTTCACTTGCTGCAAGGTTCTTGTACTGCATTTCAGCATGGAAATCAAGAGCGTGATCAAATGCTTTGCAATTGCAGAGCCTGTGAATGACTGAACTGTAACTGATATCACTTGGAAGGTTTCCCTTCTTTAACATTACATTCAGCAGATCAATTGCTTTCTTTATGCCCCCATGCACACAAAATTGCTTAATTAGAAGGTCATAGTGAATGTTGTTGGGTATCAGGTCCTTTTGCTTCATTCGATCCAAAAGGAGTTCTGCTTCACAGAGCCTACCACATGAAAGAAGACGCCCGGCAAGTACATTTTGAACCACAGAACCATGCTTCCAGACATTACACTCCATCTCCTTACTGAGTTCTAATGCTTTGTCAACTTTTCCATTACTGCACAGATGACAGATTATTGTTCTGAGGCTACGATTGCTTGGTCTTAGGCCTTTGGCGATCATGGTATTCAGAGCTTCAACTGATGTGGAGGCATCGCCACACTTCAAGAAACCGTAAACAAGGAAATCATAAGTGTTTTTATCTGGATTTATGTGTTTATCATGCATGTTCCTTAAAAGAGATTCAACAAGCAAACTATTTCCTGTCTGAAAGAGACGAAATATTAGAATGTTACATAGAATCAGTTCCCATGGATTTTTTCCCAGGTTCAGTTTCTTCGCGCTCAATGCACCATGTAGATGACCATGTGCACACATTTGACGTACCAAGCTTCGATATCCTGAAATTGAAAGATTAATATGCGTTCTTACCATGACACTGAGTATCTCGCGTGCCTTCCTCAAATTGTTTTCTTGACAGTATCCTTGCAACAAAGCATTTAAAGTATTACCATCTGGAAGTATTCCATTAATTAGCATTTCTTGCAACTGCAAGGTTGCCTCTTTTATTTTTCCAGTCCTGCATAACTCACTCACCATGGTTCCAAAAATAGAAACACGAGCTTGCTGTTTCTTACTGAGTAGAGATTGCTTCAAATTCATTACTTTTTCAACACTTCCAAATCTAATTAACAAAGGCACTATTAGTTGATACACATGTGCAGAAGCGGTTATGTTTTTCTCAAGTAATATATCAAATATTCCAAGTGTTTCAGCAAAATTTTGCTCCTTTAAGAACCCATTTATTAGATTCACATAGACTGCCTGATCAAATACTAGATCCCTCTGGAGAAGTTCCTCCAACAATGTACACCCGACACTCGTATAGCCTGATATACATAATTCTTTGAGAAAGGCACTGTAAATAGCACGAATCAAGTTAGGGTAATTCTCCACCATTTTATCGAAAAGCTCTAGAACTTCTTTAATCAAACCCCACCTACATAGAAAACTTACGAGCACCTTAGTGTCCTTAAACTCAGGTAACCACATGCCTCTTTGTGCTAGTTCCCAGAAATGCTGAAGTTTGTTAATTTCACCTTCTTTGCTGAAACCCATGATAAGAGCAGTATATACATCATTGTCAACCAGCAGCCCTCTTCTGAACAGTCTCTCCAAAATCAACTTCACATCAGATGTCATTCCTTTTTTGAGTAATGCCCATTTAAGTAGATTAAGAGCCTCACAGCCAAGCTGATCACATGAATCTGGCATCTCATCTGTAAGACTTACAGCTTCTTCTATGTGGGTTGGGGATGCACATAAAGTTTTCAGTAATTCAAAGTAGCCAGACACAGACAAATTCTGCCCCCACTGAACAGCTTCTTCTCTGACCTTGAGAGCACCCTCTACATTCCCCCGGCGACATTCCTTGATTAATGCAGAATCAAAATCAGGGATCATCGCACTATCAAGGATCTGGGTTAAGGACTTGTCATACTCATCAATATCAGTTTCTAGGTAGAGTCCATTGCCAAGAGAATCAAAGAATTCAGCCTTTGCAAGTCCAAGATCATTATCCCTCTTCACCTTCACATTCAAATTATCAAGACCCAAAATCTTGAAGGTTTTGGAAAGAGCATCATCTGAAGGAGCCAGAGAAACAATACCATGATTGTTCATTTCATCAATAACCTGTTTAACTTCATCAAATTTTCTGTGTATACAATATCCTGCCAAAAGAATTCTGAATGTTGATAAGTCCGACAATAGCCCTTTCTCAAGCATATCCTCAAACACATATTTTGCATGTTTACACAGTCCCTGTTTAAAAATCCCACTAATTAGGGCATGGTAAGCATAAGCACTGGGTTTTAGACCCCTAGAGAAACATTCTGATAAATAAACAAATGCATTTCTCAACTTCTTCTCTCTGCAACTCTGACAAATAAATATTCCAAAGGTCACAGCATCTGCCTTAAAGCCTAAAGCCTCCAACCTTTGTACAAATAACCATGCCTCTTCAGTCCCCAGATTGCTGCACACAGAAGAAATTATTTTATTGCAAATACAATTTTCAGGGATGTGCTCCCGTTCTTCCAAAAATTTAATCATATCACTGAAATCTTTTTTCTTACAAAATCCCTCAGCAATTGCAGAGAGAGCCATAGGGCTGGCTTCAGTCCCAGAACCGTTTACTTGCTTAAGCATAGATATAGCTTCAAGAATCTGCCCATTCTTGGTCAGTTCTCCAATAACGAAATCTAAAACCCGGTCATCAGAATGTGACCCAAATCCAACATCTATCATATTCTTATAGACTCTCACAACTGACTCAGACTTCTCCATTCTGATCAAAAGGTTAAGAAGAGCATGATAGCACGATGCAGAAGGGACTAAGCCCATGTCTCTAGCTCGATCATACAAGGCCATTGAATTTTCTAATTTGCAGGCCTCAGCATACCCTTGAATGATCTCACTGAATACTCCACTTTCATCGGAACAGACTCCTCTTGCATCTGGTGATAGAAGCAACGATTCAGCATCACCAAGCATCCGAGCTTGAATAAGCATCGGGATCATGATTTCATAAGATCTTGGGAGATGTTTGAACTCTCTACTCTGCTTCTCAGCCCACCTGAACAACTTCCAGAGAAATCCAACCTTGTCTAAATTGACATCGGGGCCAAAACCAAGTAATATTTCAAGGAAACCTTCGGGTTTCAGTGCCGAAACTCGCCAGAAACGGCGGGTGGTTTCTGGGGACAGGTTCCCATATAGCTTGAGAAGATCTTGCAAAGAAGTTTTCTCCATCAAGGTGTCAACTTTCGTCTCCCAAATGAACGAACACCTAGAAATAACCGATTTCCCGACACCAAAAAACGATTTGGAAGCGAAATTTACATGGTCTTCGCCCCTAATCTCATCTCCGGAAGCCGAAATCGACCCAGATTTCTCAGCAGAACATGGAATCGATGCACCGGAGAAGGGAATCGCCCTACCAGCTAATAAAGGGAATGGAATAGAATGGTTTTCCAAGCCAAAGGTGCGGCCTTTGAGAGGAAACACGGGGTAAGGAAAGGATGGGCGAAGAAGATCAGAAGACGAAGACAAGTTTTGAAGCAAATTGTGGATGAAAGACGCTCGGAGTTTCTTCACCATCTAGGCGTAGTCGCGGCGCCGGAAACCATGGAACCGAAGGCGCTTCAGGGAGTGGGTGATAGGGACGAAGGGGGTGTGGGGAGTGGAAGCGGAGGAGAGAAGTTGCTGGGCTGAAAACGGGTTGGGTCGGGCAGGGCATGCCTGAACCCGACCGACCCGGTTTCATTTGCAGGTCAAGGTTTGGGATCTGAACCCAACCCATTAGCTGATTGGGTCAGATATCCAATATACCAGAATCCAACCCGAAATGTTCAAGTTACCTGCCAAGTCCGGTTAGATTTCCGAGTCGGGTCCAGCATCTAAGACACTCTCTTATAACTAAAATATGGTAATTAATAGTTAAATATAAAATCTATAAAAATTTATTGAAAAATAAAAAAAAAGCCGCCTTACGTTTGAACAAAAACTTTTAATTTTATCTAAGTAATTGATCATTTACAAACTATAATCTTTGATATGATTCAGGATTATATGATCTAGGTTTTTGGGTTAGAGCAGATCGGGTTTGGGCTGGGTTGGATTTATTTTTTATTAACATATGGGATAAATTAGGTTGGGTTAAATAATAGAGCATCCAGACCTAACCTAAATTTTAAGTGAACTAATTTTTGAACCCGACATAATTTACGAGTTTTTAAATATGAATTAGGCCAAGTTTAATTGGGTCAGGATCAGATTGTGTCATAGGTCAACCTGGCCATTTGCAACCCTGAGTGTTGGAGAGATTAGTTTATATTGGTACCAGATACTCATCCCTCAAAACACACAAAATTGTAGTTTTATAGCTTCATCCAATTTAGTCCAACACAACTAGAGGCCTCCATAGCAACAAAATTAGATCTGAAGTTTTATTGAGCCGAGTTTGGATTTATGTAGATGTATACCCAAGACCCGAACATAACCTAATTATATACGTAATATAACACATGTATATATACTTGCATATATAAATACATAATATGTTTATCTGTGTTTATCAACTATTTTCTAATCTTAGGAGGAAAAAAATAAAATAGGTTTTATTGAAACCATAGCCATCTTGTTGCACAAAAATTCTATCGATGTGGTTATACTCTTTTGACATTATATTTATTATGATTTAATATTTATACTTAACTTGATTATTGTAGGATCTTCTTTATTTTTTATGTCATCGATGCTTAGATATCAGTACTAATAGGATTAGAGATGTAAATAATCCAAGCAGCTCGCGAGTTGCTCAAGCTCGACTCAACTGTTACTGAGCTCGAGCAGCTCATATAGTTTTTTAAGTTAGTTCAAGTAGCAAAATACTCGCCTGAAAAACTCATAAACGTAGTCGAGTATAAATATTTTTAATAATATTATATCTTATTTATAATATATATTATTAATCTAATATTTTAAATTATGATATTATGTTATTTTTTATTTTAGTTATTTTTTAAAAAATATGACTAAAATTCAAATTCGAGCTCGAACTCGAACTCAAGTATGACGCAGTTAATATTGAAGAAGAGTTGATCTCAACTATTACTTCTTTTTTTTTTATAATCAAGTCAAGTTCCAAGCTCAAATATTTTGAATCAAGTCAAGCTTAAACCTCTAGGTGTCTAACTCGACTCAGCTCGGCTACGCCTATTTATAAATGTTTCTTTTTGGTATAACTTTTTATATTTCTTCATATTAATATTTTTCATGTTTCTAAGTTGATGAGATAGCATTGGGTGCACTAAATAATTTCAAAAAATTCAATATTTATATAAATATAAAACTTTAATTGGGTTCAAGTTTTTACCCAAAAAAAAAAAAGAATTCAAGAATTTAGATATCCATATGGCCAAACCTAACCTGAATCCAACCTGCTGGCACCCAAATACACATCCAGAAGCAGCAGCGAGTCAAGTTCGGGCTAAATTTTATTATGTATGTATGCAAATTTAAAATATAATAAACAACGCAGTCAGTTTCTAATCTAGAATTTTTATAATCTCCGAACTACTATCATCCCTCACACGCCATTCGTAACTTCATACTACGCAACCAAGATATTCACAAACGCAACCAAGATGCAATAAATTTTATTTTTGCCACCAGAACAGACGTCGGAGAAGCTATTTCTAGCGGGGTCGGACAAGAGGTACAAGGATTGACATCTATGATCAGACCGCATCCCAAAAAATACATTAATATTGTGTGTTGCTGGAAATTGGACCCGGGGGCTGCCGCGGACCAAGGAGGGGGAGAAGCTCCGCTGCCGGGATGGTGGGCGGCGGTGCGCCGACTGGCGGTGTCCTCCTGGGTAGTCCTGCAAAAAAGCCGGTGGCCGGATTCTCCGGCGCCGGCCCTCCGAAGCTTAAGTCAGAGGGGGCTAATCTGTGGGGGAAGTAGTGGAGGAGAGCCCGCTCTCCCTTTTTATAGAGGGATATAGCGTTACCTGGGAGGTGACAGGGGAGTTTGTCTCCTTTTGCAATAATTGGACGCGATCACGCTCATTAATGACGTTGTGGAGAATAAGGCCGGATCAGACCGGAGTCAAGGAGCTGTCACGGTCGGTTAGGCCCATTGGGGTGTGTTGAACCGCCGGTTATGGTAGGCCCGGGGGTTCGTAGATGGTAAGTGCATTAATTGCTGAGTGAACCGGTGGTCAGGGTGAGCCATACGCTGTGATGGTTCAGTGATCCGGAGATCGTCTTGAGCTGTGTTCATTTAATGACTGAGTGCATCGGAGGCCCGAGGGGGTCTTATGCATTAATGACAGGTCATGCCGAGTTCCTGTGGAGATCCCGTGCCTTGATGACTTAGGGACGGTGGCAGATTGTAGTGGAGTTACGTACTTGGTTGTCAGACCTGTTGGAGGATTAGGCAGTGATTGGGTATTCGGCTAAGGCATGGGCCTAGCGGAGGTGCCGAGCCGAGCAGGTCACCTAGCGGAATGTCCTGTGGCGGGATTGCTCCTGGTCGACGCTTTCTAATCGAGCGCCTCTCTGGTCGGCGCTCTTCGGTCGAGCGCCTCTCTGGTCGGCGCTCTTCGGTCGCGCACCTCTGAGGTGTCGTGACTTGGGTAATCTCCCAACACTACCCCCCGACTTCCTAGTTCTAGCTGGCTACCAGCTTGAGCGCGGGAAGTAGTTTTAGTTGGGTTATTTATGGAAAATTTTAAAATTATTGCGCGTTTTCGAATTATCGGGCGCTTTGAGACGCCTTTAATAGGCGGCGTTTCTTTTTTCCCGAGAATACCTCATTATCGGGACGCCTTCTCCGAAGCGTCCTCGCGTCGTGGGCTCATGATGGGGCCGTATGATTCGATAGGGCGCTTCTGTGTTCGAAGCGTCAGCCCGGAATAAATGCGGCGTTTTATCTTTTGGATTGACACGCGTCGTAACCCGAATGGGGAGCAGCGTTTTTTCTCGCTGATCTGGGCCGTTGGAGGGATTTATATAAACCCTCACCTGGCTTCCTTCTCCTTTCTTATTGTCTTCTTCCTCCAGTTTTTCTCAGTCCGAGGTTTTTGTTCCCGGCGTCTCACAGGTCCCTTTCCCTTTTCTTCTTTTTCTCCCAAAATCCCTTTTCCTTTTTCCTAATGGGTTCCGGTCCAAGTGAAGTCGAGTCCACCATGGGTGTACTGGAGGTGGAAATGACCGAGGAATGGTTCTTTCCTCTCCAAGGGTTCCGGTTGGAGCCCGCCAGGCAGGGGGATCGGGTGACCGACCCTCCGGTAGGCCGGATTGGAGTGTATCTGGAATCACTCTGGGCTGGCCTACGGTTTCCTCTTCACGGCTTCGTGAATGAGTTGCTAACGGAATACCAGCTGGTTCCGGCGCAACTCGCTCCGAATGCCTGGAGAACAGTGATCGGTTTCCTGTCGCTGTGCTTACTGCACGGGATTCCGACCTCTGTTAACGTTTTCCGGCGACTTTTTGTGTTAAAGTCGAATCCGGGAGACGGAGAGTGGCTCTTGTTGCTGGAAATTCTGGACCCGGGGGCCGCCGCGAACCGAGAAGGGGGGAGGAACCTCCGATGCCGGGACGGTGGCTGTGGATGGCGGTGCGCCGATGGCTGGCGTCCTCCTGGAGAGTCCTGCAAGAAAGCCGGTGGCCGGGCTTCCCGGCGCCGGCCCTCCGAAGCTTAAGTCAGAGGGGGCTTAGTATGTGGAGGGCGTTAAGGAAGGAGAAGGCCTGCCCTTTTGTTACTTGTTTTTTGTGTGTAGGTGTCTCTGTTTTTTCTCTTTTTCTCCCTCCTCTTTTTTCGGGAGGAAGAAGCCTCCATCCTCTCCTTTTAGGGAGAAGCTCCCCTTTTATAGGGAGAGTGGCAGGGTTACCTGTGATGTGACTGGGCGAATTAATGGGTTACCGTCACTGTCAGGGAGCTGTCACGATTGATCGGACCCGTTGGGGTGGTTGAACCGCCGGCCGTGGTGGGCCTAGGGTTCGTAGATGACAAGTGCATTGATTGCTGAGTGAACCGGTGGTCAGAAAGAGCCATACGCTTTGATGGTTCAGTGATCCGGAGATCATCTTGAGCCGTGTTCATTTAATGACTGAGTGCATCGGAGGCCTGAGGGGGTCTCATGCATTAATGATAGGGTGTGCCGAATGCCTGCGGAGATCTTGTGCCTTAATGACTTGGGGATGGTGGCAGATTGAAGTGGAGTCATGTATTTAGTTGTCAGATCCTTTAGAGGGTTAGGCGGAGATTGGATATTTGGCTAAGGCCTTCTGGTCTCGGCCTTCTGTGCTCGACCTTCTGTGCCCGGCCTGCTGTGCTCGGCTCGCTGGTCTCGGCCTTCTGGGCTCGAGAGCGGAAGAGCCCGAGCACGAGCACTTGATGAGCTCGAGGGTGGAAGAGGCCGAGCACTCAATGAGCTCGAGAGCGGAAGAGCCCGAGCACTTGGATGAGCTCGAGGGCGGAAGAGCCCGATCACTTGGATGAGCTCGAGGGCGGAAGAGCCCGATCACTGGATGAGCTCGAGGGCGGAAGAGCCCGATCACTTGGATGAGCTCGAGGGCGGAAGAGCCCGAGCACTTGATGAGCTCGAGGGCGGAAGAGCCCGAGCACTCGATGAGCTCGAGGGCGGAAGAACCCGAGCTCTTGGATGAGCTCGAGGGCGGAAGAGCCCGAGCACTTGGATGAGCTCGAGGGCGGAAGAGCCCGAGCTCTTGATGAGCTCGAAGGCGGAAGAGCCCGAGCTCTTGATGAGCTCGAGGGCGGAAGAGCCCGATCACTTGGATGAGCTCGAGGGCGGAAGAGCCCGAGCACTCGATGAGCTCGAGGGCGGAAGAGCCCGAGCACTCGATGAGCTCGAGGGCGGAAGAGCCCGAGCACTCGATGAGCTCGAGGGCGGAAGAGCCCGAGCACTCGATGAGCTCGAGAGCGGAAGAGCCCGAGCACTAGATGAGCTCGAGAGCGGAAGGATTTGGGTGCTATAATTGCATTTGTAGGGTGGTCCATTTTTCCACCAACACTACCCCCCGACTTCCGAGTTCGAGCTGCCTTTTGGCTCGGACGAAGGAAGTAGTCCAGTCGTCGATCGTCCTGGTACCGTGAGCGTTCTTTTGCCGAGGCCTTAAATTTCACCTGGCAACTAAAAACGTTTTTCTGCTCGGAGTCCGTTCTTTGGGGACGCCGGCAGAGAAGAATCCAAGCAAAAATAAATGAGATAATGTAAAAACATTAATTGAACGGATACCTGGTACTGTGAGCGTTCTTATGCCGAGGCCGTAAACTTCACCTGGCAACTGAAAACGCTTCTCTGCTCGGAGTCCGTTCTTTGAGGACTCCGGCAGAGGTGAATCCAAGTAAAAATAAATGAGGTAAATGTAAAGACATTTAATTGAACGGGTACCTAGTACCGTGAGCGTTCTTATGCCGAGGCCGTAAACTTCACCTGGCAACTGAAAACGCTTCTCTGCTCGGAGTCCGTTCTTTGAGGACTCCGGCAGAGGTGAATCCAAGTAAAAATAAATGAGGTAAATGTAAGGACATTTAATTGAACGGGTACCTGGTACCGTGAGCGTTCTTATGCCGAGGCCGTAAACTTCACCTGGCAACTGAAAGCGCTTCTCTGCTCGGAGTCCGTTCTTTGAGGACTCCGGCAGAGGTGAATCCAAGTAAAAATAAATGAGGTAAATGTAAGGACATTTAATTGAACGGGTACCTGGTACCGTGAGCGTTCTTATGCCGAGGCCGTAAACTTCACCTGGCAACTGAAAATGCTTCTCTGCTCGGAGTCCGTTCTTTGAGGACTCCGGCAGAGGTGAATCCAAGTAAAAATAAATGAGGTAAATGTAAGGACATTTAATTGAACGGGTACCTGGTACCGTGAGCGTTCTTATGCCGAGGCTGTGAACTTCACCTGGCAACTAAAAACGCTTCTCTGCTCGGAGTCCGTTCTTTGAGGACTCCGGCAGAGAAAAATCCAGCTTGTTAATCACGGACTTTTCGCTAATCAGGAACAGGAGAACGAGCCGAACTCGCTGGTCGATGGAGACCGCATCCCGCTGTATCGGGGCATCCCGACCATGGTCAGGGTAGGAGAACGAGCCGAGCTCGTTTAGTCGATGAAGATCGCATCCCGTTGTATCGGGGCATCCTGACCATGGTCGGGGTAGGAGAACGAGCCGAGCTCGTTTAGTCGATGAAGATCGCATCCCGTTGTATCGGGGCATCCTAACCATGGTCGGGGTAGGAGAACGAACCTGGTACCATACGACCATTAGGAGAATTGGTGAGTTCAAATAAGTACGCAAACCATCACAAATCATCATAAAATGAAATATATGGTTGAATAACAGAGGACCCTTTGGGGTCCTACTGGTGATAGACGCGAAGATTTTCAGAACTCCAGCTTCGTAGAATGGGGGTCCCATCAGGGGTGTAAGCCTTGGACAGCGGTAGCCAAAGCTTGCACCTGTTGCATCAGGGCATCAAACTGTTCCGGCCGAACTTGAGGAGTTGACTCGGCCGGAGGTGGTGAGTTCTGGACAGAGTGTCCAGGACTAGGTGGAAGACGTCGAGAGGCATTGGAAGCCCCTTTACTTCTTAGTTTCATGGCAGCAACTCGGGCCCTTCCTCTAGCGCCAACTGTTGCTGGAAATTCTGGACCCGGGGGCCGCCGCGAACCGAGAAGGGGGGAGGAACCTCCGATGCCGGGACGGTGGCTGTGGATGGCGGTGCGCCGACGGCTGGCGTCCTCCTGGAGAGTCCTGCAAGAAAGCCGGTGGCCGGGCTTCCCGGCGCCGGCCCTCCGAAGCTTAAGTCAGAGGGGGCTTAGTATGTGGAGGGCGTTAAGGAAGGAGAAGGCCTGCCCTTTTGTTACTTGTTTTTTGTGTGTAGGTGTCTCTGTTTTTTCTCTTTTTCTCCCTCCTCTTTTTTCGGGAGGAAGAAGCCTCCATCCTCTCCTTTTAGGGAGAAGCTCCCCTTTTATAGGGAGAGTGGCAGGGTTACCTGTGATGTGACTGGGCGAATTAATGGGTTACCGTCACTGTCAGGGAGCTGTCACGATTGATCGGACCCGTTGGGGTGGTTGAACCGCCGGCCGTGGTGGGCCTAGGGTTCGTAGATGACAAGTGCATTGATTGCTGAGTGAACCGGTGGTCAGAAAGAGCCATATGCTTTGATGGTTCAGTGATCCGGAGATCATCTTGAGCCGTGTTCATTTAATGACTGAGTGCATCGGAGGCCTGAGGGGGTCTCATGCATTAATGATAGGGTGTGCCGAATGCCTGCGGAGATCTTGTGCCTTAATGACTTGGGGATGGTGGCAGATTGAAGTGGAGTCATGTATTTAGTTGTCAGATCCTTTAGAGGGTTAGGCGGAGATTGGATATTTGGCTAAGGCCTTCTGGTCTCGGCCTTCTGTGCTCGACCTTCTGTGCCCGGCCTGCTGTGCTCGGCTCGCTGGTCTCGGCCTTCTGGGCTCGAGAGCGGAAGAGCCCGAGCACGAGCACTGGATGAGCTCGAGGGCGGAAGAGGCCGAGCACTCGATGAGCTCGAGAGCGGAAGAGCCCGAGCACTTGGATAAGCTCGAGGGCGGAAGAGCCCGATCACTTGATGAGCTCGAGGGCGGAAGAGCCCGATCACTTGGATGAGCTCGAGGGCGGAAGAGCCCGATCACTTGGATGAGCTCGAGGGCGGAAGAGCCCGAGCTCTTGATGAGCTCGAGGGCGGAAGAGCCCGAGCACTTGGCTGAGCTCGAGGGCGGAAGAGCCCGAGCACTCGATGAGCTCGAGGGCGGAAGAGCCCGAGCTCTTGGATGAGCTCGAGGGCGGAAGAGTCCGAGCACTTGATGAGCTCGAGGGCGGAAGAGCCCGAGCTCTTGATGAGCTCGAGGGCGGAAGAGCCCGAGCTCTTGATGAGCTCGAGGGCGGAAGAGCCCGAGCTCTTGATGAGCTCGAGAGCGGAAGAGCCCGATCACTTGGATGAGCTCGAGGGCGGAAGAGCCCGAGCTCTTGATGAGCTCGAGGGCGAAAGAGCCCGAGCACTTGATGAGCTCGAGGGCGGAAGAGCCCGAGCACTTGGATGAGCTCGAGAGCGGAAGAGCCCAAGCTCTTGATGAGCTCGAGGGCAGAAGAGCCCGGGCACTTGATGAGCTCGAGGGCGGAAGAGCCCGAGCACTTGATGAGCTCGAGGGCGGAAGAGCCCGAGCTCTTGATGAGCTCGAGGGCGGAAGAGCCCGAGCTCTCGATGAGATCGAGGGCGGAAGAGCCCGAGCACTCGATGAGCTCGAGGGCGGAAGAGCCCGAGCACTCGATGAGCTCGAGGGCGGAAGAGCCCGAGCTCTCGATGAGCTCGAGGGCGGAAGAGCCCGAGCACTCGATGAGCTCGAGGGCAAAAGAGCCCGAGCTCTTGATGAGCTTGAGAGCGGAAGAGCCCGAGCACTCGATGAGCTCGAGAGCGGAAGAGCCCGAGCACTCGATGAGCTCGAGAGCGGAAGAGCCCGAGCACTAGATGAGCTCGAGAGCGGAAGGATTTGGGTGCTATAATTGCATTTGTGGGGTGGTCCATTTTTCCACCAACAGCTCTATATCGCCCTTCGGGCGGGTAGGCCACTTTTTCAGGGTGCCCCCTCGTCCATTCATGACTGGAAGAAGAAGTTCTTCTTCCTGGGGTCTGAACAGACATAGGGATTTAACCCTAGGTGGGGGCCAACCCAACTCAAGTCTGTCAACAAAGTCCCTAAGCTTTCTTCGCGCGAGCAAGGGGTCCTCGACACCATTCGCAGCCTCGGGGGCGGCATCTTACTGAGCGGCCTCATCAGTGAGGATGCTCTAGTGAATGTTGGGCTGAGCTCGGCGCGTCCCCATGGTAAGAGTAGCAGTAGGGTGTCTTTTTCATTTTGTTACAGTTTCTAAGTTTTAATCCTGCTCGTCCTTGCAGATATCGCAAAGATGGTGACCAAGAGCGAGGTCCTATACGCCCGGTTTCAGAAGAGGGCGGCCGAACTCTCAGGAGAACCGACCGAGCCGAGGAAGAAAGCAAAGACCTCGGCGAAGACCTCGACGACCACAACAGTTGAGGCGCGCGCTCCTCGCCCCGTGCGCCCTGAGGCTGGTCGGGGAGAGGGCGTAGGCTCTGGCGGAGCCACGATGGCACTTCCATGTCCGATGCCGATTTCGCAAGTCCCTGGTCGGCGGGAAGTTCCAAATTCCGACCAGGGAGGGAGGACCTCAACAGATCTGGCGCTCGCACGCCCCACCTCTACCACGCAGCGGTCAGGTCGGCCGTCTACTCGACCCCAATTCCCCAGTTCCGAGCCGGGGAATAGCCAAGAAGCAACGGGGTCGGCCGCACCCAGGCCAGCTGAGGCTGGTCTGGCGGGTTCTTCGGGTCCTCAGGAGCGGGTGCCTTACGCTCCTGGATGGGCTGTTTTCGAGGGCGACTCGGCCCTCGATAATGTACAAGTGGCGCGCGAAGTTCTCCGGGTCGCACTGCTCCCGGCCGATCAGGCCAAAATTCGGTCCATGAACTACGACGAGTTCATGGACTCCGCTATTTGCTCTTCCATCCGGGTAAGTCAACTTTCATTTTTGTGTTAAGTTTGTGTCTCGAATTAGACCTATTTCTTACATGTCCCTCTTGCAGCGCCTCCACGAAACCGAGACGATGATACACATCATCCAGGACTATCGGGACCGGGCCCGAAGGCATCAGAAGGGGCGTGAGGAGGCCGAAGCAAAGTTCCTTGCGTCCGAGGCCGAACGGAAAGTGCTTCAATCGAAGTTAGAAGCGGCCGAGGACGAGGTTCGGGCTCTAGTCGCCGAACTCAAAGAGGAGAAAGGCGCGCACACTTTGGCTAGATCTGAAGTGCGTGCTGCGGAGGCTCGCTGGTCGGAGGCCGAGTCGTTGCTCGCTACACGCGAGCAGGAGGTGAGGGAGGCTCACCTAAAGGCCCAAGATCTCGAAATCCGTTTGCTTGACGCGCAATGTCTGGTCGCGGAGCACGAACGAGAAATAAGGAATTTAGAGCGGAAGGCCACCTACCACGAGGCTCGGGAGAAGGAGGCCCGGGAACAGGCCCAGGACGCCGTCAAACTCTTCCGTGAATCGGAAGAGTTTCGCGACTTAATGAAAGAGGAGGGCGTCAACGGATTGATCCAGGGCTTCAAGGACTTCCGCAACCAGCTGCGGCGACTTCTTCCAGACTTCGACCTTAGTCTGCTTCAACCAGGAGCTGGGGTCGAAGACCCGGAGGCGGAGGCGGAGGCTGAGGCTCCACCTTCTGGCGGGGCCGACCAGGAGGGTTCAGCTGGAGAGAGCGAGATTGCCCCTGAGGTCACCGGAGCAGTTCCCGAGGCTACCGTGGAGGCCTCGACCGCAGAGGAGCCAACCGCTGCTGAAGTCGCCGGGCCCGAGCCCTTTGTATAGTTTTCTCCTTTCCGAGGCTATGAACTTCACCTGGTACCGTGAGCGCTCTTGTGCCGAGGCTATGAACTTCACCTGGCTACTTGAAGACGCTCCTCTGCTCGGGGTCCGTTTTTTGGGGACGCCGATAAGATAGAAAAATCCGATTCAGTCACAGGCTTTTTGCTGATCACGAACAGGAAGCTGAATCAGGTTCCGTGATCGATGGAGAACGAGCCGAGCTCGTTGGCCGATGGAGAACGAGCCGAGCTCGTTGGCCGATGGAGAACGAGCCGAGCTCGTTGGTCGGTGGAGAACACGTCACGATCTCACGGACATCATCCCGAAATATCGGGGCATCGCGACCGTGGTCGGGGTAGGAGAACGAGCCGAGCTCGTTGAATACGTCCCGTTGTATGGGGGCATCCTGACCATGGTCGGGGTAGGAGAACGAGCCGAGCTCATTGGTCGGTGGTGGACGCATCCCGCTGTATGGGGGCATCCCGACCATGGTCAAGGTAGGAGAACGAGCCGATGGAGAACACGTCACGATCTCACGGACATCATCCCGAAATATCGGGGCATCCCGACCGTGGTCGGGGTAGGAGAACGAGCCGAGCTCGTTGAATACGTCCCGTTGTATGGGGGCATCCTGACCATGGTCGGGGTAGGAGAACGAGCCGAGCTCGTTGGTCGGTGGTGGACGCATCCCGCTGTATGGGGGCATCCCGACCATGGTCAAGGTAGGAGAACGAGCCGAGCTCGTTGGTTGATGGAGAACGAGCCTGGCACCATGAGACAACACAGGAGAATCGGTGAGTTTGAACAAGCACAAGCCGTTTACAAATAAAATTTATGGTTACAGTGGGAGATCCCTTGGGATTCTATTGGTAGTATACGCGGAGATTTTCAGAACTCCAGCTTCGTGGGATGGGAGTCCCATCTAGAGACTCTAGCTTATAAGTTCCGGGCCGACGGATGCATGTGACTCGGTAAGGTCCTTCCTAGTTTGGAGCCAGTTTCCCTTGCTCGGTTGGTCGGGAGGCCTCGACTCTTCTGAGGACAAGGTCTCCTGCTTTGAAGGACTTGATTTTAGCCCTGGCGTTGTAGTACTGGGCGGTCTTTTGCTGGTACCTTGCCATGCGAACACGGGCGGCTTCCCTTGTTTCTTCGATCAGGTCGAGATTGTTCCTTAGCTGCGAGGAGTTGGAGCTGGCGTCATGATGCTCTACCCTCGGAGATGGGAGTCCGATCTCCAACGGGATGACAGCTTCCGTTCCGTATGTCAGATTGAAGGGAGTTTCGCCGGTGGGGACACGGAATGTAGTCCGGTAAGCCCACAGGACATTGTATAGGTCTTCGACCCATTGTCCTTTGGATTTGTCGAGCCTGGCTTTGAGCCCCTGCAAAATAGTACGATTTGTTACCTCGGTTTCTCCATTCGTCTGGGGATGCGCGACCGAGGTGAAGCGGTGGTCGATGCCAAGCTCGGAGCAGAATTCTCTGAAACGGAGGTTGTCGAACTGGCGGCCGTTGTCGGATATGAGGATGCGGGGGAGTCCAAATCTGCAGATTATTGACTTCCAGACAAAATCCCGCATCTTCTGCTCGGTGATCCGGGCAAGTGGCTCGGCCTCCACCCATTTTGTAAAATAGTCGATGGAGACGACCAGGAATTTTCTTTGCCCGGTAGCCAGAGGGAATGGCCCTAGAATGTCAATTTCCCACTGGGCAAAAGGCCAAGGGGAGCTGATAGAGGTTAAGGAAGCCGAGGGTCGGCGTTGGATATTGGCGTTTCTCTGGTATCGGTCGCATCTCCGGACGAAGTCCATTGTATCCTTCTGGAGTGTCGGCCAATAATATCCTCGACGCAAAATTTTATGGGCCAATGCTCGTCCCCCTTGGTGACTTCCGCAAATCCCTTCATGGACTTCGCTCATTGCATAGTCAGCCTCTGTTGGGCGGATACATCTGAGGAGGGGAGAGGTGAAAGATCTCCGATAAAGCTTTCCCTCGTACAATATGTACCGGGTGGCGGATCGCTTCACTCGGCGAGCTTCCCGTTCATCGTCGGGGAGGACTTCATCTTGCAGGTAGCTAATGAGCTCGTCCATCCAACTTGGCTCGGACTCAACGCAGAGGGTCTGCTCGGGCTCCTCCGTACTAGGTTTTTGGAGGTACTCCAGTGCCGTTGTTTTAGGGAACTCGCTCATGCGAGAGGACGCCAGTTTTGACAGCCGATCGGCCCTGAGATTCTCCGACCTGGCAACATGTTGGATGTGAAAAGAATTCAAGGACGAGGTGAGATCCCGTACCTTCTGAAGATACTTTTGCATTGTAGGGTCTCTGGCTTCGAAGTCACCCAGGATTTGGTTGACGACGAGCTGAGAATCACTGAAGGCCTCCAAGTCTTTTACTTCTAGCTCTTTGGCTAGCTTGAGCCCGGCGACTAGCGCTTCATATTCCGCCATGTTGTTGGAAGCAGGAAACTCGAGGCGTAGGGCCTGTTCAGCGACCACCCCCTCCGGGCTGGTGAGGATGAGACCCGCTCCGCTACCCCCCGAGTTTGAAGAGCCATCGACATGTAAGGCCCATGCCGGACTAGGGGTCTGCTTTGTTGGTGTAAGCTCGGGTTTAAGCTCGACTTCGTCTGGTATGGTACATTCGACTATGAAGTCGGCGAGTGCTTGCGCTTTGATCGCCGGTCTGGGTCGGTACTCGAGATCAAATTCCCCAAGCTCGATGGCCCATTTAGTAATCCGGCCAGCGCGGTCTGATCTCTGCAAGATCTGCTTTACTGGCTGGTCGGTCAGCACGGCCGTTGTGTGGGCCTGGAAGTAAGGCCGGAGTCTTCGTGCTGAGATGACCAAGGCATAGACAGTCTTCTCCAGCTTAGAGTATCGGGTCTCAGCATTCCTCAAGACCCGGCTGGTGTAATACACCGGTTTTTGGAGCTTGCCCTCCTCTCGAACCAGGACCGAGCTTACTGCTACAGGGAAAACAGCTAGATACAAATAGAGGAGTTCACCCTGTTGAGGCTTTGTGAGTAGGGGAAGGGAGGCCAGGAGGTGCTTGAGCTCTTCAAAAGACTGCTGGCATTCGTCTGACCACAAGAAATTCTTTGGCTTCTTTAGAGCCGTAAAGAATGGAAGGCAGCGCTCGGCCGAGCGAGAGATGAATCTCCCGAGGGCTGCAACTCGGCCTGTAAGCCGTTGTACCTTCTTGACTGTCTTCGGAGGCGTCATTTTCTGGAGTGCTCGGATCTTTTCAGGGTTAGCCTCAATTCCTCGTTGTGTGATAATGAAGCCGAGGAATTTGCCCGAGGTGACTCCGAAAGCGCATTTAGCTGGGTTAAGCTTCATTTGGTACCTTCGGAGTGTGGAGAATGCTTCATCAAGATCGGCCACATGGTCTTGCGCCACCTTGCTCTTCACCAGCATGTCATCAACATATACCTCCATGTTTCGGCCTATTTGATCTTTAAAGATCCGGTTGACCAGCCTCTGATAAGTTGCCCCGGCATTCTTCAAGCCGAATGGCATTACTTTGTAGCAGTAGGTGCCCCCGTTGGTGATGAAGGCCGTCTTTTCTTCATCTTCTGGCGCCATGCGGATCTGGTTGTATCCGAAAAAGGCGTCCATGAACGCCAGCAGCTCGTGCCCCGAGGTAGAGTCTACGAGCTGGTCGATGCTGGGAAGGGAGAAGCTGTCCTTTGGACAGGCTTTATTCAAGTCAGTGTAGTCCACGCACATACGCCACTTTCCGTTGGCTTTTTTGACAAGAACCACGTTGGCGAGCCACTCCGGGTAGGATATCTCTCGGATGAATCCAGCCTCAAGGAGTTTGTCAACCTCCTCGGCCGCCGCTCGTTGTCGTTCAGGGGCGGCGCCTCGCTT
This sequence comes from Phoenix dactylifera, assembly GCF_051530095.1. NCBI lineage: Eukaryota > Viridiplantae > Streptophyta > Magnoliopsida > Arecales > Arecaceae > Phoenix > Phoenix dactylifera. The sequence continues at coordinate 19,176,362 of NC_143194.1, forward strand.
CTTTTGTCGCACGGGCTTGCAGGTTGGCTTTACTTGGAGCCGGTGGACCATGATCTCTGGATCTATCCCTGGCATGTCCGCAGGCAACCATGCGAAGACATCCATGTTGTCTCGTAGAAAATTGACGAGGCGTTCTCTTTCGCACTCGTTAAGGCCAGAGCCGACCTGCACGGTTAGCTCGGAAAAGTTTTCGTGCAAGGGAACTTGGATCAGTAGCTCACCAGGTTCTACCCGCTCCTTTTGAGGGCTGACTCGTGCCTCCGGAGCTTTGACTGAAGGCTGGCCGGTTGCTGGGAAAGGTGTCTCAGCTGGTCGCCTCGCCTCATGAGTTGTCATGTAGCATCGTCTGGCTACTATCTGGTCCCCACGAACTTCGCCAACTCCTTGGCTAGTGGGGAATCGCACGAGCAAGTGGCGAGTCGAAACCGCTACTCGGAGGGCATTAAGACCTGGTCGTCCGAGGATGGCATTGTAGGCCGAAGGCAGGCGTATCACAAGGAAGCTCATCCTCACGGTACTTTCACGGGGGGCGAGCCCGGCCGAGACCAGAAGGTCGACCTCGCCCTCCACTGGGACTGAATCCCTAGTAAATCCGACTAACGGAGCATTCATCCTCTGTAGTTGCTCTGTTGTCATCCCCATTCTACAGTAGGCATCAAAATACAAAACATTCGCCGAGCTTCCATTATCAACTAAGATGCGTTTTACATCAAATCTATTTATAATCATGGAGATGACAACGGCATCGTCGTGGCGAGTTTCGACTCCCTTCAGATCGTCATCCGAGAAAGAGATGGCTTCCGAGGAGCGTAGGCGTTTCGAGGAGGTTCCTTCCCCTGAAGCTTCTCCAACAGGGGCCCCGCCTCGGATGGTGTTGATGATGCCGGCGATGGGCCTGTTGGCATTTGAACTGTCAGGCTGGGCGGCTTCTTCGGCTCTTTTCTTTTCTTCACGCCGGCCCCGTACAAATCGATCGAGCATCCCTCGGCGAATGAGTGCTTCAATCTCGTTACGGAGCTGGTAGCAGTCCTCGGTATCATGACCGTGATCTCGATGAAAACGGCAATATTTCCGAGGGTCGCGCCGAGCTCTGAAATCTCGTTTAGGAGGTGGGAGTCGGATGCAATCTTGACCCTCAATCTCCATGAGGATTTCGGCTCGAGGAGCGGTGAGGGGAGTATAGCTCTCGTACCTCCCCTCAGGTGCATGGGCCCGTGGTGGAAACCTCGGGCGGAGTGATAGCCTCTGCTGAGGCGGTCCCCGTAGTCGGGGTGGACTCTTCAAGCGGGGCAGATTTTTGGCTCGGCGCGGGGACGGGCTTCTAGGCTGGCCGTGCTCCTCGCGACGCCTTTTCTGTCTCTTGGATGTCTGTTCGGCCCCGCTCCGCCTGGTAGCCACGGCTTCTTCAGCCTTGGCGTACTTCCGTGCCCGAACAAGCATTTCGGTGAGGTCCGCAGGGAAGTTCTTCTCAATAGAAAAGAGGAACCTGTAAGACCGGGCTCCAGTCTTCAGTGCTGACATGGCGATCGACTGGTCAAGCTCCCGGACTTCCCATGTTGCGGCGGTAAACCGATCCAAGTACTCCCTGAAGGATTCTCCCTCCTTTTGTTTGATATCAAGGAGGGAGTCTGATGTCCGCCGCTGGGGCTGGCTGGCGGCAAAATTGCTGGCGAACTGCCGGCCAAGTTGCTCGAAAGAGGAGACTGTGCTCGGCTTTAGCCCGGTAAACCAAAGCCGGGCCGGTCCTCGGAGTATCGCTGGGAAAGCTTTGCACATCATGGCCTCCGAGGCCCCCTGTAGGGCCATTAAGATCCGATAATTTTCCAAGTGGTCTAGGGGGTCAGCCCTGCCGTTGTAAGGCTCCACCTGGGGCATCTTGAACCGCGACGGGACCGGCTCATCTTCAATCTCCGGGGAGAAAGGGGACTTCGTAGTGAACTCGAAGTCACCATCACGTCCTGATTTCCTCCCGTGGAACGCCTGGATTTGGCGCTCCAGCTCCTCGACCTTCTTGTCGAGCTCATGGTTCTGGGGGATCGCTGCAACGGTCCGTTCCGGTGCGAGTTGCCCTGGGACTGACTCGACCTCCGAGGGTTGTGGCCAGCCACCAGGGCCTCTAGTTGGGTGTTCTCTCCAGAGGGAGGCCTGGACTTGAGAGTCCTGACCTTGAAGGGGGAGCCCGCTTGTAGGGGGCTCCGGTTGAACTGGGGGCGGTACCGTCAGGACACCCCTGGGTTGCAAGCTTTGGACAGCAGTAGCCAAGGCCTGCACCTGCCGTATCAGGGCGTCAAACTGCTCCGGCCGAACTTGAGGAGTTGACTCGGCCGGAGGTGGTGAGTTCTGGACAGAGTGTCCGGGACTAGGTGGAGGACATCGAGAGGCATTGGAAGCCCCTTTACTTCTTAGTTTCATGGCAGCAACTCGGGCCCTTCCTCTAGCGCCAACTGTTGCTGGAAATTGGACCCGAGGGCTGCCGCGGACCAAGGAGGGGGAGGAGCTCCGCTGCCGGGATGGTGGGCGGCGGTGCGCCGACTGGCGGTGTCCTCCTGGGTAGTCCTGCAAAAAAGCCGGTGGCCGGATTCTCCGGCGCCGGCCCTCCGAAGCTTAAGTCAGAGGGGCTAATCTGTGGGGGAAGTAGTGGAGGAGAGCCTGCTCTCCCTTTTTATAAAGGGATATAGCGTTACCTGGGAGGTGACAGGGGAGTTTGTCTCCTTTTGCAATAATTGGACGCGATCACGCTCATTAATGACGTTGTGGAGAATAAGGCCGAATCAGACCGGAGTCAAGGAGCTGTCACGGTCGGTTAGGCCCATTGGGGTGTGTTGAACCGCCGGTTATGGTAGGCCCGGGGGTTCGTAGATGGTAAGTGCATTAATTGCTGAGTGAACCGGTGGTCAGGGTGAGCCATACGCTGTGATGGTTCAGTGATCCGGAGATCGTCTTGAGCTGTGTTCATTTAATGACTGAGTGCATCGGAGGCCCGAGGGGGTCTTATGCATTAATGACAGGTCATGCCGAGTTCCTGTGGAGATCCCGTGCCTTGATGACTTAGGGACGGTGGCAGATTGTAGTGGAGTTACGTACTTGGTTGTCAGACCTGTTGGAGGATTAGGCAGTGATTGGATATTCGGCTAAGGCATGGGCCTAGCGGAGGTGCCGAGCCGAGCAGGTCACCTAGCGGAATGTCCTGTGGCGGAATTGCTCTTGGTCGACGCTTTCTAATCGAGCGCCTCTCTGGTCGGTGCTCTTCGGTCGAGCGCCTCTCTGGTCGGCGCTCTTCGGTCGAGCGCCTCTGAGGTGTCGTGACTTGGGTAATCTCCCAACATTGTGTACCCAAAAATATAAACTAATATTACAGGCCCCATTTACTGTGGTATGGTCGGAAGTCACCACACCATCTCTCTCAAACTAGATTGTCCAAAAAATATTCCAAATAAATGAGTATAATTTCATCAATTACATAATTAATAATTAATAATTATTATATTAAACAAAAAGAATGTTGAAGTGGCTATCATTCACAATTGAGGGAAGCTATATTTGATTCTTAGCCAATTGAGGAAGCTAATTTTGCAAATTATCTATCTTTATTCATTTCTTCCCATTCTTCCAACCAATCACCTTCTTGTTTTCTAATCAAATTCCTCGGCCGTGCATATTTTGCATCACAAACGCCGCACATATAGTTATGCCGAATTCCATGAGATGGATGATACAGCAACCATCCTGAAGCACAGCCCTTTCTAGGGCAAAACACACCACAGAAAATCCAAACCCCCTCTTTTCACCGCACCAATGATAATAACAACCATCAAACACGTTTTACCGTCCCAAGAATCTCAGAATTTTTAAGGGCTCGCACGGACTAGAGTTCCCTAATTTCTTTTATTTTTCCAAGAAGCGCCCAAACGCAACAATATAAGTTCTTAAAATAGGACACATTAGTAATTGGTTTTGCATAGCATTTTGTCCCGGATCTTCTTAAAAACTTCGAGCTATTAACGATCCTCCACCTGAATCCTGGAAAACAAATCAATTAATATCTCAATTGTTCCCAACTTATTAACAAATCTCATGATTTCATCCTGACTTACTCATGAATGACTAAGCTACCAAATTGACAGGAAGCAACAATAATGTCTTGCCGTTACCATCGCTTTTGCTATGCTTATTGTTCTTACCTCTCGTACCTGCTTGCACATAAATACAAAACCTTATTTCCTGTTTTATTAATTTAGTTCTAACTTATAATTATCCAAATCCTTGGAATCTTTTGACAGATACTTACAATACCATACCTCAGTCTAAATTGTTTCCGAACCCAAATTTGTATCCAGAGACAGCTTCATTGAGCAAGCCTGCTGCCTCAGAAACCAATTCTGGATGTAGGTTCCAAGGAAGACTACACCTACACTTTAACAACATAACTACAGAGCTAGAGTTCCATGGAAAAGATCTACGTGGTTCACATCGCCTGATGGTCAAAAGGCCAGATTTAAAATCCAGTCTGGTAACAATAAGACAACCATGTTGACTGTATCTACCAACTATAACAATAACGAAGTCATCTGCATAGAGGCATCAAAACAAATGGAATTTAGCAATGATTGTTCCAGAGATTAAGCCTAATCAATGTGTTAACAATCCCAGAACCAAGTAAATGAGAAGGTATCCAAGCAACAAGTAAATGAGACATTTGGTTTGAATAAGAGAATGTCCATACAGCTTAGCAGCATATACAACCAAGAAGAACAACTTAAACCTGAATTCATGTATATCTTGAATCTTACCATTCAAGAAGCAAACTGGTTACAGGATAGAACCACTAAAGTTAAACTAGTTTTCGAGCATTGACATTAGCTGTCACCATTTGGTGGCTTAAAGTCACAACGCAGAAATTTCCTGGTGAAACAATTCAGTTCTGGCACCAAACAGAAGAGTGACTTAAGCTAAATAAATGGCCAAACAATAATATAACCTGATAACTTCAGCGAATAATTTCACTGGTGATTTGACTTTTAGCCCATTTTAGGGAGATATTGGCATGCCACACATTTATCCAAAAAACTGTACCTTGTAGAAGCACACTCCCAAGCCTATGTGCAGAAAACCAGGATTTGCATGCTCTCAAATGCAAATGCTTCGAAAGTCATGACTGAGTGTAGCAGCAAATCTCCATAGACTACCATGTAGAATTGGACAAAGACAAACAATGGGAGTCGGTGGCTAAAGGAAAATTAAATTGGGTATGTAAATAAAACAAAAAAAATCAGTTATCATAACATGCTTCATATATGCATTAAAAATGGCATGTTCATGTTCTTAATGATCTATAATAATACAATGATAAAACTGATCTTCAACAAAGAGCAGTTGATCATCGATGTGAGAAGGCAAAGAAATTCTCATGAGTTAAAACCACATGCAGAAAACATCTGAGTAACACTAGGACACATGCAGGTGGTCATAGCATGCAATAGTTCATCTAAATGCACTTCAAAAAATAGCTGACTAAAAGTCGTCAGACAGCTGTGCTTAACATGCAAAATTTCTTAGACTATAAATGCAGTGACAAAATTTGATGAACTCAAACAATATTAGCAAAGAAGTGGCACAAAACAAGAGGATGCCCTTCCATCATAAGTTAATTGCAATTGGAAATGAGCATTGGATCAAAATGATCAAGGACTAAAGTGCTCCAAGAATGAAGCTAGCATCAATTGTTTATAAAGAAAAGGGATGTACTGCAAACATTCAAGCATACTAGGTCCATCTGCTCAAGGATTCAAACGACACGTAACGTTTTAGTTTCTATATCTGACTTTAAGTATACGAATGGGCACTAGTTTTAGGACCCATTGCTGGAACTTTTTCATATTATAATCTGTTCAATACTCTTTCCATCGACTTGAAGAGTTAGAGCATTAGCAAATTAGGATACTCTATCAACCTAAGCTATTCTAAAATTTATTTGGTAAGTACCACATTCCACGTTTATGCAGTATGCACTAAGCGCAAATTTCAAATAAGAGAAGACTATTAGGTAGGTTTTGCAGCGGAAAAAAAATGAGCAAGAGCAAATACTGGAAGAAAATAAAGAGAGAAGAACAGCTACAATATGAATGGACGCATAGACAAAGCCATGGTGATCTGATAATGAGACCACCCCACCTTTTGAACATGCCAGTACTCAGCTTTAAACAACTTTAAAATATATTTGATTTATTAACGTCTTACTTTAACAAACTTTCAGAACAGAAACGAGAATTTAAAGGAAGCCTTGAACCAGTCTTTAATTGCAATAACTAAGTCTACACTATTCACTTAGTTAACTAGACAGTAAAAAAGACGCTACTTACAATTGAAAAAGCAGAAAATTTTTAATGTGAAAGATTATTATCCGAATATCTAACATTATTCAGTGGTACATTATGGGTGCTCAGTTACTGACCTTTGAATTAAACAAAATTAAATTGATTTTCTATTGGTTTTCTTCATCTATAACTATTTTTTCAGTTTTAACATATTGAGTCAGTAAGAATATAATGAATAATGTCAAAAAAAGTAGATCTCATTTCACTGTCCTGGGTTCCGAGGCAGATCCACTTAAGCACTCAATTGCAAGTGTCAAGTATAAAAATTTAAGTTGGGATCACAATGTTCCAATGCTAGGACTTGAAAACTCTGATCTGCCAAAATATGACCAACACCATCCCTCTTTGAGTCAGCTGATAGCACATGCACTATATTGGCATGGCCATGCATCAAAGAGAAACATATTAGGCTCCAACCAGTTAGCAAACAGAGTCATGACTTTGGACTTTAGATTACCCAGGACCGTGTCATGGGAGCATGTTATCTTTAAGTGTTTATGGACTATTTAGTGGAATGCTTACCAGCTGTCTAACACATTCTTCCCAGTACCTGCAAAACTGAAAGTATGGCAATTTAACTTCAGAAGTGAAGCTTTATAAGATTATCACTAAAGAGCTTAGCAAACTTAGCAATATCACATCTCAGTAAATCCAGTAAACTGTGCAACTGACAAAAAAGCTGCAAGATTGCCCATGAACTGAATTGATTTATATCCCCTACCTTCAATATGACTTGTTTTGCATACACTAATTGCATGAATCATATTCCACTGAAAAGAATTCGTACTCGACCACACACAAAATGAGCCAACAAACTTACTTCTACACTGATTTTCAGCACTAAATTTAAAATGCCGACTAGTCAATTCCATTCCTTGCTAAGGGAATTTTTGAAGCCTTGACTGGTTTCATGAGCAGTTCCAATTTGACGAAGGTGCAAAGAGGGAAAGCAGAGAAAGTTGCTAACAGGCTTGTACATGCAGACCCAACATCCAAGAGTATTTGACAGGAAAAAGACTCAAACAAAAAGAAAGGAAATAATTCAGGCTGGCAAATATCAAAAGGCTGCAGTCACAACTGACACAGAAATAAGGCATAAAACATCATCTTAACACCAACAATCAAATAAAATGTTCAAAACATTACTCTTCAGAACAAAGGGTGACTAACGTTCGCCTAAAGTTTTTAAGAATGAGTTCCACTTCTCAAGGCAAACTACCAAGCACTGACCATTTGTGGAGAAAGAAATCAAAGGTTTAAGTACATCCAGTCTTAAAATTCTAGATTTTATACAATTGCTTCCAAACATAAGGTTGGGCATCAAACATAGGCCCATGGTAATGCAGACATAATTTGGTGCAGTGCTAAAGGCATTAAGGAAATTAGATGGTAAATAGCATCCTGTATTGGTCCTAAGTAAAGCTTCCAAGGTGGGCCATAAAGTATCTCGGACTCTGTTCGGCTGGTCTTCTGGTTTAGACTTGAGGCTTCGCATAGACTGGCTCCAGACTTCATAGGCCTCAGCTGTTTTAATAGGAGGGCAAGGGAACAAAGGTTAATAAAACAGGTGCATGAGAAATCTAATATAGGTGGGCTGATCGGGTATTTACAGCAAAGCGATAGGAAAAGAACAAGTGACTTATAAGCATATCTGAAGTCATTTCCATGTATTCCACAAGATAAAGAAGGTAAAGGAAGTAGTCTACCTGTCATCCCTAATCATGGGGGACACTAATAGCCATGATGTTTGACATGGGAAATAGGGTTCGGACCAGATAACCTGGTGAAAGAGACTGTAAATTAGGGATATCATAGGCAGACAAACTTTTTTTGATTGAAGAAAAAGTGGAGCTAACCAACACATAAGAAATAGTGAATGTTAAATTCATCAACACATTGAATGTATGTATGTATGTACGAAGATAGTCTATTGCATCAGTATGATAGATTGAAACATCTCTGTATAGGAGATATCTTCAACACTAGATATCTCAGCCATTGAATTTGCTTGGACATTGGAGCCGCATTACAATAGTGTGGCAACAAGTCCAAACCATGAAAATACACATTGGTGGGTGCTCCTCAAACATCCACACCTTGCTATTTGTGAGAGGCATGGGGCTCACATATCAAGAAATCACAATATTCAAGGAGGGGGGGGGAGGGGGGGGAGGGGGGGGGAGGGGGGGGAGGGGAGAGAGATGCATATAGTGCAGTGCCGTCGGTGATGTTTCTTCTTGTCTTTTTGCAGCATTGTAAAGTCCTTGAAGAAAAATATTAAAATACTGTCAAGAGGATAAGAGGTCCTTACCCACCACTGCCAGAACGAGCAAAGTACCCACCATACATTCCGTAACTGCTGCTAACACCCTATAAAGTGTAGAACATATATTAATGTAGTTACACAACAATTGGTCAATAAGTTATTACCAATTGATCAATATAATAAGAAACAGAGAGGAGAGAGAAAGGGGGAAGGAGGGAAGGAGGGTGAGCGAGTGAGCAGAGGAGAGAGAGGAGGGGGGACCAGCAAGAATGTTCATACAGTTATTTTAGAATTTGAATAAGGAAAATGTTACCTGGGAACCACCATAGTTTCCATAGCTTTCAGAAGGCGGCAAATCACCTGAAACGCCATATCCACCAGAGTAAGAATACCCACGGCCATGTGCTTTACTATCCCTGGCCCCATATTTTGGACCATCAGAAGCATCATTTGGCGATGGATGGTAAGGTACAGAGGGTGGGAATGCAGATAATGCACTCTCTCTTTCAAAAAAATTAGCTTTCAGCCGTGTTGTTACTTGCACAAGAGCATTTCTGGCAACATCAAGATCTCCACTAATCTGGAGAAAATCAACACAAACAAATGCATAGTGCTACTAGTAAAACCTTAAGCAGCACACTGGCATAGCAAATACATACCTTATATAACACAACTAAAAGATAATGACTATTACCTGAACCATCTCATCATCTTCAGAAGCAACTTTGGGAAGGTTTTCCTTTGAAAGTATCCGAATATTTGCCCGAGTGCTTCTTCTCATCTCAGAGATGATGGTCCCACCTTTACCAATTAGACAACCAATGCGTGATGTCGGTACAAGTAAACGAGTGGTGTATGAAGTTTCACCAGATTCTCTCTCAGTTTTCTCACTACATCTGGGCTGCAAGCGTATTGCTGCCTCTATTGTCGGAGAGATTGGATCCTCAAAGAACTGAAACAATAAACAATATTCAAATGAATGGAGATTCCAAAGGCGTGCACAGCACATGCATGCCTGCATGCCGACCGCCCACAAACCGAAGCATGCATGTCCATGCAGGCACTAACTGATGTACATGCAACATGTGCATAGCCCTACATAAGCATCAAAAAAAAAAAAGAAAGAAAAGAAAAGGAAAGAAAAATAGGGGGAAAAACTCAATATCCACGTAAGATAAAAATCACACCCACCTCTTTCGCTGAAATAGTAATTATACAGTCATCTTCATTGGCGGAACTATCTACCTTGATAAATGCTCCAGATTCCTGCCTGATCTGTTTAATAATAACACCACCCTTGCCGATTACTCCTCCTATGTTGGCAGAAGGGCATATGATGCGTAAGCTGAATTCCTTTGCTGAATTTTCATCTCTTGGAGGGTAAAAAGCTGGCCAATCCCCTACTGTCTCACCTTTATAACCACCATATGGACCCATCAGTGGACCCATACCCATGACCGGAGCACCAGCACTTGGAACCCCAAATTGACCCCCAGGAGGATAAGTCTGGGACATGTTGGAAGCAAGCACGTGTTGTGAGCGAGATGGGTTATCATGGAGACGAGAGGAAACTTGAACAAGAGCCTTCTTTACAACTGAGGCATCCCCAGTAATCTGAAAAAAATATAAATCTGATCAGACATAGTTATTAATATTATCCCATATAAAATGTAACTGAGGGAAGAATCTATCTTGTTCAATATTATTCTACAGGAAAATGCACGTTAGCTTCCAAAAACATGAGAGGTACAGCCAATTGCTTATCTTAGTTACACTACTAAATATTTAATACCACTAAATGTCTCAGAAAAGCATATGCATGGGGCTAGAAGTACTTGTATCTGATGAAATGGGAGAGGCGGAAAGGAGACAGAAGGCAGATATTGTAAGTGTTTTGAATCTTCCATTCTCTCTGCTAATACTCATGATCACAAACAAAACAAAGAAAAATGAAAAGATGGAAAACAAGAGAAGGAAATTATCTTTATTCTTTCATTCTCTCCAGTAAACCCAGAAGCCATCTAGAAGGATCAGCAAGCTAAGAACTCCTTGCCGATGAATTTAAAAAAAAAATCATGGGAATTAATGCATCTTGTTATTAAAGAAGGGCAAATTTGCAAATAACCGGAATGCAAGACCAGCATCCATCAGCAAATGCATGCACCTGCACAGGAGTGCACCTAACATGTTCCCCTGAATTGCGTAAGCCCCACAAGATAGGCCATATGAACTGCTGGCAGTTGGTAAGAGACTCAGGCAATTTATGGAATCCAAAGTAACAATTTTCAACTAAATTTGCATTTATATGAAGAAATCTATCATAAATAATCATTCCATTATACCTGGAGAAGTTCATCACTACTGATAGCACAGGCTGGGAGGTGCTCATTTTTCAAAATGCGAATTTGCGCGCCCGTGTCACTCCGGATGCCTTGTATGATTTGTCCCCCTTTACCAATAATACATCCAATCTGATCAGATGGCACGAGCAACCGGACAGTAACTTGAGGGTTGCCTGTATCTGTATCTTCATCACCTGGTGCCTCATCTGTGACAAGCCTTTCATGCACCCTGAAGAGGGCATCTTGTGCCGGGCAAATGTTATCACCAGTATCTTCAAAGGCATTTGTTTCCGCACTTGTGCTAAAAATGGTTATAACTCGCTCCTCACAGCCAGGAATACTCTCGCCAATCCTGATCTTGGCCTTAGTGTCGGACCTCAACTGCTTCACGATCTCCCCACCCCTCCCGATGATGCTTCCTATCTTCTTTCCAGGACACAAGTAACGGTAGACAGTATCTTCTGGCCCAGGTGTATAGGGATCTCTTTCACCAGGATTTCTTCGTTTGCTTCCTTCATTGTCAGCCAAATCCATCTGAGAGTGGGATCGTTTACCATAGTTGTTTCTCTGTCCAGCCATTCTGCTAAATGACTTGGCTTTTCACTTCTAAGAACAAATATAGCTATGTCAGAACAAATTATTTAATTACAAAAAAAATTTTTACTCCATAAAAGAGTTCATTTAACATTTAACAGCACTCCAGGCAACTAAAGTTGCAGAAACGATGTAAAACATTTGGATGGCCAAAACAATTGAATCAGGTAGCAAAAACACAACAAATATGTGATAAACAGGCCATTTGTTCGGAAATATATATTATGAAAAAGGAAAAACAGTGGGAGGAAGAAATAATTGGCCGGATGAAAGAAATTATGATATGGAATGTTGTCAAGAATACGCAATGAAGATACTAGAAAGCTTCTAGAGGCAAGGCATATATGAAAAATAAGCTCATTAGTTACAAAATTGATGAAAAACTGTAAAGAAAACATTTTGCTTAAATTTACGAAAAAGATCACCAGACTAAAAATTTCAGAATAATGAAACTATTTCAACAATTCATGACAGCCATGAAAAGAATGAAATTTCGACATGATATTTATGTCCTCTTAGAGTATGTCATACGCTTTCATTTTAACAAGGGATGATATTGGCACTCCATCTGTAAATGTGACTACAGACTTCCAACAACTACTGCAGCCACTAATCTGCAGCAATGCCGCTCTTTCAGATATTAGACTAATAATCTGGATGAAGGTTAGACTTGCGCAAAAGATACCATAGAGGAACTCAATAGCCGTACAGCATCATTTGTCTTAAGACCCTTCAAACGGTCAAAAGATATGCTCATATACTGCATGCCAACATCTTTTAAGAAGTACTAAATCTTTGTTCGTTAAACACTAAATTGATAATCCACTCCCAATCCAATCGTAATGAATAATTAATAATACCTCCAACATACCACTCTCTCCATATCTAATTAATACAAAAGGGCAAATTCAACAGAAAACATCTGCATAGGCTGAACTAACTCACGCAATCATCAAAATTTTCAAAATAAAAGCCACCTCTAATAATGTTAGAGCAAAGAGATTTAATCACTGAAGCACAGCCCGTCTTTTGCCCTAAGCAGAAATCAAGATCAATACAGTATTTTCCGTTTTCTACCAATCAAAACCCTTAAAAATGAGACTCTTCCTGTACCAAACCACTTATAATCAGTTCTCTAACCCACCACCCTAAAAACACTACCTTTACGCGAAGAACCCTAGATCTGAAAAAATAACGCAAAAATAACGCAAAAATAACGCAAAAATCACCCATCCACAAGTACAGGATACATTAGAAAAGAACCAAAGAAACATGAATATCGAGAAGAACTACTCGAGTAAATAGCGACGGATCTGAATACCTAATGGAAATTTATACAAAGCACCTCGTTTTATAGAACGGGAGACGGGGAGAACGTCTACCGGTGATGGAAAAGGAGATTCGAGAGGAAGCAATTCGATACCTTAAATTTCGTTTCCTCTTATGGACCCCCCTTCTTCCGGCGAACCCTAGACGCGAGTGGGAGCGCTCTCCTTTTCTGCGGAGCGCGAACACAAACCCAGCGGCCGACTCGGGAAAAAATATCTACACATCCAACGCCCATCCGATTTTGGATACTTGACCTCCGGTTGCGCCGTTGACCTATGGGATTAAATGACTAAATTGCCCTTACTAGATGAAGCAGTTGCACGATACCCTCTCTAGGTTCACTGATCTCCAAATTTGAAGCAAAAATTTCATGGAAAATTACCAGTTAGGATTGAAAATCCTGTCCCAACAATTCTAACTACTGTTTATATGTGAATATTTCTTCATCTTTTTAACCCTAAAACATCATTATGCTCCAATATAACTCCACCTTTTCAAGCATCGAACTTTGAAAGGCTTCAATTTAAAGTGTAGGGTCAAAACAATCCAAATTTAGTTGGTTTTATAGAAACCCTGGTGAATTAGATCTTGATTAAGATCAAAGTAGCAAAAACACATTAAATAAGAGAATAACCATAATAGTACATGCATGTACGATGCATGCATACAACTTAATAAAGATTTCAATCCCAACATCTCTAGCCTGAATTCACTTAGGACTCGATTGGTTCGCACGAAAAGGAGGAAAAAATATGATCAACGATAAAATAAAGTATGACCTCTTATTTGGTTAGAATTTTCAAAAAAAAAAGAAGAAAAAATAACATTCATATGAGAATTAGATTTTCATATTTTATGAAAAATAAAAATTCATAAGGGGTATGAGAAAGCTACTTTCTTATCGACTAGGAATTGAGATTTTTTTTTCAAAACTATCCTTAAGCCATCAAAATCCATTGATAAGATCTTTCTTTTTATTAATGGTATAATAGATATTTCACACAACTTTTTTCAAGAAAGTAAATGCTTAACCAAATATAAGCTACTTTGAAATATACTACTTTTTCATAGTCAACCAAATATACCAAAATCATGTTTCCAGACATCATATTTTCGAAAATTAGTTTTTTAAAAAAAAATATTCTGGTGAAAAAAAAAATTCAGCAAACTAAACAAGTTATTAGTATTATGATTTATTCTTGCCATGCCTACTTATGAATCTCATAAATCAGATCCTTTCTGTCCCACTCTCCAAGTACCACCCAAATTCTAATTAGAGGAAAGACTTAGACTCATGTAATCCCAAGGATAAAAGCTTATTTCTATAAAAATAATTTTTTTTATGGAACACATGTATCATTTTTTAAACTTTATTAGTTTTCTAATGAAAATAGGTTTTTCATGTAGTGTTTGATGCAACCAAATATATCCTAAAAAGTTCAAGCTTTTATGCCAGATTTGATTCCTAAGAATGAAAAAGAATCCGAGAAATGGAATGGGAATGGAAGGTAGAGAATTAGAATCGTGATTTGCATTCCATTATTTGGATATAAAATGAAGAAAAGTATGGAAAAAGAATTACAGTTCAATTATAATATTTAATTTAATGATTTTAAATTATAATATAATTAATTTTATATTTATTTTTAGGCATATGTTAATATTATTTTCTATTATATTTGTTATTCATTATCTTTATCATTTACTATTTTATATTTAAATTATTTATTTGATTATTTTTAATCATATTGGTTATTTAATATATCTTTATATTTTTTATTCAATATTATATAATTTATATTTTTATTTTTTTCTTGCATATGCATTACACAATGCCATTTTTTGATATAGTAAACCTTTAAATAATAGTTGATCCGATATTTTTACTATTTTCTAAAAATTAATTTATATGCTATTTAATTTTTTGCTTTTATTTTATATCACAATAATTAATAATTAATTCATATGAAAGTATATTATTTGTTATTAATTTAAATCATAAACATCGCTAATTGATTCATTATCAAAAATATTACTTATTTTCATTTTCATGGAAATGACCATTTCTCCTATTTATGAATGGAATCGCCATTCCTTCAAATAAAAGAATTGTAATTCATTCCATTTTTTCTTGTTGTAACATATATTGAAATAAGGTTAAAATTAGAATCTTTATTTCATTCCAACACCTATTCTAGTGAATCGAATATAATGCTAGTGTTAGTACTCTATGGTTCAACTAGCATTAGTATATTGTGATTCAACTACTGTGCAAGAGGCATAAAGATAAGGTGTGGATATAGTTTTATACAAGCATTCGAGTTGATGATTAGATAAAAAAATATTCTTCTCTTTTCAGGTCTACACCATATCCATGGTAGGCGCATTATAATTGTCCTCATCCTCATTAATGGTTGATGAACTTTTATGTTCTTTGTTACACATGTTTGGTCATGCCTCTGTCTAGAACCATAATTCTCGCCATCAATCTTTTTCGTCCCTTGAATATAATCCAAAACATAGTTATTATGATATTTTAAGTCAATTTTATTTGCTTCTCGGTTTGTATTTGCATACAATTATTACTAGTAACTCATAATTTTTATAAATTTTAAATCTTTAACAAAATTACTTTATAACACAATTAATTAATCACTAAAATTGCATCGTGCTTATATTTCCAGTACCATGGCTTGCATAGTTGAAAAGTAATCTATTTATAGAGAATAATTTTGAACCGCATCAAGCTAGTTTTTTATTCCAAATACATAAATAGTACTTATGTTAAAACCTACTTTGAAATGGCTACTTCCAACCAACCAATAACACTCGACTCACTTTCCATGGAATAAAAGTCACTTCACTTATTAGCTAATATTTTCATCTAATTTTCACCTCACTATATGCAATGCTTTACTCAAATGAAAAAGACATCATATATTTATATTGTATCTTAAGAAAACGAGAAAAGAAAAGGAGGAAAGAAGATTTCGCCTGCTTCTTAAGATTATGGAGAGCAAAGCACAAAAATAAATAAAATACTTAGAAAAAGAGTGTAAATTCAAACTACTAATCAAATTTCCAAATGAACAAAACTTTGTTTTATAGAGCCAACCCCTCAAACAACAAATAGAACAAACTAAAAAAATCCTTCCAAAAAACCAATAACACATATTCAAATTCAAATTTGAATTATATTGAAACAATACCCCAACAACCACTAATGACTATAATAATATCAACAACTAAGAAAGATATCAATATTAAGCAAGTAGAAGGTGTCATCATGGTGGAAAGTCTCACTAGTGCTATGTGTGCCTTCAGCCTAAGTCGTTGAAGAGATAAAAGGGCAATACAACACCTATGACGGGGCAATCATTGTCATCGCAAACCCATTATCATGAGCATAATCAGACTCTTGTGATAATGATTCTACTGCTGTCATCACATATCCAACTGCCATAAGAGAGGCAACTAATCAAGGGTCTCATAACCAAACTAGAAAGAAAGGTGAGGTCGAGAGCTATAGATTGAATTATATCTCGAAACAAAGATGTCTATGGTATTGCATACTTATTTCTCTTAGAACTTATTCAAATAAAAGAAAAATGTAAATCAAATAACTTGAGTGTAGGTCGAAGCAAATGACATCTACTATACCACATGATTTTTCTTTTTCTTTTCTTTTTAGAAGTAATAGCAAACGTAAGATCACAGTATTTACCTTATGCATCGGAATATTGAAATTATCCAAATCTCTTGCTTATTGTACAGCCCACGATTACCACACAATCACGACCAAGATCTCCTTTGCACGTCTCCTTTTAGAAGGCTACTAGAGTCTTCTTGTTGATTTCACCCTTCAAGTTTCCGAGCCTGAGAATGGTTACCCCAATGACGATCCCTCTGCAGATGATTCCTCAATGGTGAAGAATTTCTAACTTACGGTATCTCTCTTTAACTCTCTATATATGAATCACTGTTGATTCAATGACTCTCTTTATAAACTAGCATAGAGGCTCTCTTTTTATAGAGCCTTAGAGGAGAGGAGATAGCAACCTTTCAGGAATCTTTCAAAAACCAAAAGACGCTTCTGTTTTGGACTCCTTCTATTGTAACTAACCACGACATTACATTTTGAATTTGTAGAGCCAAAAAACATGTGGACACTCAGGGTTTGACTAGGTCAAAACCTCATCTATTTTCAACATCTTCCACTCGTCTGCATTGGGTGGCTTCTATTTAAACTATCTTCACTAGATCTCTAATTTGATCATCCCTTCATACAAAAAATGAAGCATACAACCAAACGAGAAAGGATATGGTAGGAGTGCCATATTAAGTTACCATTTTACTAACATAGCACATCACTCGAAATATCTTGTTTATGCCCTAACTATTTAATCATACCAGGTCGAGCATTTTTAATCCTTCATGAGTTTATAGCTCAAAAACAATACTCAACCTATATCACCTATGTTTATGATTATACCAAAACAAAATGATATAATCGCCCGAGCTATAAGCCATAGTAGTGTGAATCCAAACAGTCTTCCTCAGACACTCATGTCAATCTATTTTTACTTGACTGCTTTCATGAACATGCTCCACAAGACCGTATTTACTCATGGCCCTAGAAAAAAACATGCTAAAGTAGCTACATCGAGTATCCACTTCATAACATAGTTCTAAGTTAGAAAGGGCACAGAATAGACCCTTTATTGGTCCATTAGGGCTCACATAGCGACAGGGCAGGGATCTATCTTGTTACTCCCTCAATTGGTCATCCATAGCACATACAATATGAAATATATGCTACAACAGAGCTCCCACTCAATTGGGTTTGTCATGCTCATATGCTATACGAATCTTAGTCTAGTCACGATAAAGACGCCTTAACTTGAGTTTCTTAGCATAGTCGCTCTTCAAATGCATGTCTAAGATCTCACATTTGTCTTTATTCAGGCTTCATGAAGTTGTGTGAGTATTTCATGTGTGACTATCAATAGTCTCATCTTAGCTCAACTAAGGTGACATTTTCTTGATTCATCTTGAATGCTCCTTGAGCATCAAGATAATTACTTGCTTGCTTTCAAGCGCCTAAGTAATTATATTGTTCCATCCTACTCTCTATTCAAGCACTAGGGTGATTATCCATGTGAGTGGACTGATCTTAGCCGGGCGACATATCATCAAATTCATGTGTGCTATAGTATCAATCAAATCACAAATAGAAGCACATTTCATTTATGCAAAAGATCACTACTACACATCAAATCCTATAAAGTCCCAAACTTCTCACATGAGCTTGAAAAACACCTCTAGCTGTAGCTTTAGTAAGGGGGTCAACTATCATCTTGCTAGTTGAGATGTGTTATAGGACTACCTCCCCTCATGCAACAACATCATGGATGTAGTGAAAATGAATATCTATGTATTTGGTTCTGCCATGATACTTGAAATTCTTGGCATATGCCAGAACTGCCATGCTATCACTATATATCTTAACAGCATCATCTACAAGGGCTGTGATCTCTAGGCGCTGAAAGAATTTTCTCGACCAAACAGCTTCTTATACAGTTGCTGAGCAGGCAACATACTCAGACTCCATTAAGGACAAGGCGATGTAAGATTGTTTCTTACTACACCAAGAGATAGCCCCTCCATTGAGTTGAAATGCATAACCGGTGGTGGACTTTTGCTCATCTTTATCACTAGCCCAGTCAGCATCACTATAGCCTTTTAATCTCAAGTCTACACTCTGATAGCAAAGAACGAGATCCGAAGTCCCACAAAGGTATCAAAAGATCCTTTTAATTGCTTGCCAATGAGCAGGTCTTGGGTTACTCTGGTAACGATTGTCCATGCCTACTGCAAAGTAAATATCTGGTCGTGTATATATCATAGCGTACATCAGATTCCCAACTGCACTTGCATAAGAGATTTTTGTCATTTTGTTCTTTTTCTCATCATTCTTAGGGCAATGTCCAAGACTTAAAGCATGACCCTTCTCAATTGGAGGGTCTATGGGTTTGGAGTTATGCATACAAAATCGCTCTAAGACTTTCTTAATGTAAGTCTCTTGGGACAAACCAAGGAGCCTCCTAGATTGATCTCTCATGATCTTTACTCCAAGCACATAATTTGCTTCACCCATATCCTTCATCTCAAAAGTAGAGGACAACCATACTTTTGTGGTGACAATCATCTCTATATCATTTTCAGTTAACAAGATGTCATCTACATACAGAGATAGAATCAAAAAATTCTTCCCCGCACATTTGACATACACATAAGGGTCTTCTTCCAACATTTCAAAACCAATCGAAACAATCGCCTAATGAAATTTGAAGAACCACTGTCTAGATGACTGTTTAAGGCCATAAATGGAACGTTTAAGGTGGCATACTTTGCACTCTTATCTCTGAACCTCAAATCCAACAGGTTGATTCATATAGATCTCTTCATCTAGTTCTCCATTGAGAAATATAGTCCTCACATCCATTTGGAAGAGTTCCAAATCTAGATATGCAACAATAGCTAAAATAAGGCGAATTAAAGCAAATCTCACCGGTAGGAAGAATTTTCATCATAATCTATACCTTCCCTTTGGGTATAGTCTTTCGCCACAAGACAGGCCTTACGCTTGTCAATCGATCTATCTGCCTTTTGCTTGACTTTTAAAATCCACTTATTCCCTATAGTCTTGCGCCCAGGTGGAAGATCAACCAATTCCCATACTTGGTTCCTTTTTATGAAACTCATCTCATCTTTCATAGCAACCATTCATTCGAAGCAGGCGAAGTCAATGCCTTTTCATAAGAAACAGACTCATCAAAGTCAGATAGAGTACATATCAAAAAACTCTCATTCAATCTCAAAACAAAGATGGAGAATATTTTCATGCTCACTTCTACGCACTTGATGTCCTTATGGGACACTCTCTTATGGTATACTCCCACAGAATGATGAGTCACTTCCACTATCTCTGGCAATTTTAAGATGAGATTGCATTTCTCTATCCTTGCGAGATGATGGTGTAACTCCTTCAAGTTCTTGCAACTCATAAAGTTCAAGATTTTTATTTACTTCACCAATATTAGAAAAATCATTCTCAATGAATTTGACATCATGTGATTCTATCTTAGTCATTCCACCATCAAAATGTTCACTGTGCATTACATATCCTTTTGAGCTTTTTGAATAGTTTATAAAGATTTGCTTATTAGCTCTAGAGCCAAGTTTTCCATACTTATGAGAGGTGTTATGAACATATCCTAGAGAACCCCAAGGCCGCAAATGTTCCAAACTAGGTTTTGCGCCATTCCATAACTCATATGGGATACTTAGAATTGACTTGGAAGGCACACGGTTAAGGATGTAGGCTGCAGTTAAGAGAGCATCTCTCCAGAAGGATATTGGGAGGTTAGCTTGCGCCATCATTGACCTAACCATATCCAGTAATGTGTGATTCCTTCCTTTTGCAACTCCATTTTGTTGTGGAGTTCTAAAAATCGTTAATTGCCTATGTATCCCTTTCTCCTCACAAAATCTATGAAACTGATTCAATAGATATTCACGTCCTCGATCTGTTCGAAGCATTTTCAAATGCATATCTTTCTGATTCTCAACGTCAGCTACGAAGTGCTTGAAGCATTCCAAAGCTCAAAGTGATGGAAGATCAGATAGACATAATTGAAGAACCCCTGTTTTGGGCCATGATTGGCTCGTGATCATTCATCTGGGCCCTATTTGAATTTGGGCCCAGTACATTCATTTTGGTCCTTGTTGAGTCGTGATCATTCATCTGGGCCATGTTCGAATTTGGGCCCAGTACATTCATTGTGGGCCTTGTTGGGTCATGCCCATTTTGGGCCTTATCCACTCTTTGGGCCGTGCCCATTTTGGACACTGTTGGGCACTATTCACTTTGTTGGGCCGTGCATACTGTGGGTCAAATTTGGGCCCAATTTAATCATTTTGGGCCTTGTTGGGTCGTGCCCATTATGGGTCAAATTTGGGCCTAGTTCAATCATTCTGAACCCTATTTGGTCGTACCCATTGTGGGTCGTATTCTTTTTGGGCCCTATTCATCCATCATGGGCCGCATTCATTTTGGGCCCTATTCACTCATTGTGGGCCGTATTCCATTTGGGCCTTGTGGCCCAATTCACCCATTGACCATTTGTACTTGTTTAATGGCCGCTCATATTGTCATTCAAAACGAAAACCAGCAAATTAACTGGTTGAAGCTGTTTGGATAGATAAATTCGGCAGGAAAATCGCCGACCTTTTGTTCTATCGCGCAGGGATGCAATGGAGCCCCCGGTGCGCCGCCAGTTCTTCGGGATCTTCAACCCAATAGAGTTCGGGAAACGTGACGGAAACGATATGGGAAACGATATTGGAATATGAAAACCCTAGAGAAGGACCATGTGAAACGGGAACTATATAAATGTGCGGGGGAAACGGCTGGGAACTACATATAATATAAAGCGAGGGCCTTTAAGCACAGCCGCTTGCGCCCATTCCAGCCGACCTAGAGATCAAGACCCCACCTAGGGCTTCATTCGGGAGCATATAGGTCGATTATTTTTTTCCTCCGTTCTATGAAGTTCTTTGATTTCTTATCAGTCTTCTCATATATGTGAATTTGTTCCTGATTTCTCTCCGGGGTCCTCCGGGATTCTTGGAGCTCGAGTTCTAAATCTATCAATAAAGTGAGAGCTTTGAATTTAATATCTCATTTTGGCATCACAAATTGAAAAGCACAAAATTGATTCACGTGTTTGTCGATTTGATTTAGCTTGGTTATGCTCAACACGCTTTTGGGTTCACGATGATTTCTTGATCTTCCATAAAAATTGTTGCTTGAACTCGTTTTCTGTGTTATTTCCTGGTTCGATATGTATCTGATTGCTTTTTTTTTGGCATAAAGATAGAAGCTTTTCACAAATGTCATCTAGGATTTATTTCTTAGTGGGCTGTTTCTGATGAGCTATGCCATGTAGTTATTTATGCCTTTCGCTGACTGTCATCCATTTCCAGCTTCCGAGTTAAAGAAGTTCAATGCTTCTGATGCGTATTGAATTTGTTAATTTTTCTGCTCTGTGTTTTCTTTTCCATATAGAGATATGAGTGAAGAAAATCAATCAGCTTCTTCTAGCAAACGCCCAGTTCCACGGCTGAATGAAAGGATTCTCTCATCCATGTCAAGGAGATCGATAGCTGCACATCCTTGGCATGATCTTGAAATAGGTTTGTACCTTAAGAATCCTAGTATCGCATTATATAAGTGCCAACTAAAAAGTTTTACAATATCTGACTGTCAAAAAAAAAAAAATGCATGCAGGTCCTGGAGCCCCTACTGTTTTCAACGCTGTAAGTTTTCATCTACAATCATGATATAATATTGCATTTGCATTCCAGAACAAATAACATTGTGATGCAGGCTTCTCTAAATTCTCACCAAAACTGGAGGCTATTGGAGGAACCCATATTTGCTGCCCATTCCTGTATTTGGTCTTGTTTGTTCTTATAAATATGCTTGGTTTATTTTTGGGCATCGGATCTCAATTCTGGCTGGCATTCAGTTTGGATATTAGTTTTGGTGAGGCCATCGGTTCTTTCATCTTAGATCTAAGTTTAATAGGTTGTTAGCAAGACCTTTTATAGTTTAGGTCAGCCTAAAGAAACTACAACCGTGGCCACCAACCCTTCCCCCAACTATATGTGGTCAAGTTTTTGACTCCTCATTCTCCAATCATTTGTTCATTCCCATAACTCATGATGGGCTATCTGTTTTGAGCTTTTCCAAATTCTCTCATATCTTTTATCCATCTTGGCTACTCAATAATTAGGTCTTTCCCTCATATTTCTAAATCTTTCTAGTTTCTACAAAGATCCTTATTGAGGCATTATAATATTTCTGTTATAGATGCCCCCACCATCTTAACCAGTTCTCCATGACTTTATCCTCAATCAATTTAACTCTTGTTGCTATGTTAATACACTCATTCCTTGCTTTATCCTTTTTATTTTTTTGGCATATTCGTTTAACATTTTCATTTTGTTAAACTTGTATTTTTCACTGATCCTCTTTATTGCCAATATTTTGAGCTGTAAAGCATTGCAATTCTTTTGTAGAGTTTTCTCTAGTTGCCAAGATACATGTTGGTCACATGATATTCTAGAAGTACCTTTTTGCTTCATCCATCTAGCTTTATTTCTATTATATATGTCTTCATCTCTATCTAGTTGCATTTATGTCAAGTTTCTAAATACAAGAAATTGGTTACTCTGTTATATCTCTTGTTCATCAGTGTTGATAATGGCCCTTATTCTCCAAGGATTTCATCAATTGCATAAGAAGATTGCTTCAATTATTGACATTTTTCTAAGTTTGCCAGTCCTAAATTTCTATTCCATCACTTTTAGCGATAATTTTATAGATTTGATGATAGAGCAGTTTTTCGTGGCTCCTTTGTTCTCACAAATGGGCACCATAATATTCCTCCAATGATCCAAAATTCTTGGTTTTTAGAACCTGGCTAAATAAACTAGTAAACCAGTTGGCCCAATGATTTTGTGATTTTTCTAATCTCATTTTATTTCATCTATCTTAGCCTTTTGTATGCTTTTCAAAGCTATCTCTACCTTAGTTTTTTCAGTTGAATGAAGAAAACCTTGGCAACTCTTTCATTTTCTTCTTTTGTATGATTTTTTTAGCAAAATCCTCCTTCAAATAAATATGTAAAAAAGACCACTCTCTGGTGTCTATACCTTTCACCAAATACTTGACATTCTCGCTATTAATATGTCTTGATCAGCATATCTAGATTTTGCATTTAATTCATTTATTCTGTTTTCACCTTCCTTTGAATCTGACCTACTATCAACTATCAATATGCAACATATTTTTTCTTTTTATATCTTTTAAAATCCATGATGTCAATTGTTTTTTTGGTTAATGTTGATATCATTTGTTTTCTTCCCTGTTGTTGAAACCAATTACTCTTTGCCTCAATTGCCTCTCCCAAGCTTCTTTATGCATATGAACTTTGCCTTTAGATGCTCTAAGAACTTTTTTTAGCCACACTCGTGAAACAGTCAACTAAACCAGTTCCACATTTATTAAGTTTAATTCTTAGTTAAAATTTTATTCTTTCAATATTTTTTTTTACATTTTGCTGCTTTAAATTCCACCATCATGTCATTGGGGATTTAGCAGCTTTATTTTTTTTGTCTTATGCCTAGTGTAGTCATCTAAGGCTACTAATGTCTGGTGGTTAGAATTTCTTCTTGTTTCACTTTAAAAATTCTCATAGCACCTTAAAAATTCTTGCATGTTGATTTCTCTTTTCTTTGTGGTAAACAATTATCTGTCTATGACAAATTTAATCCACTCTTAAAACTAAACATTTGTTTCTCTTTATAATACATATTTGCATTTTGCTTGGTCCGAAATCACAATAAGTTCTGGAATAGAATCTCCTGTGGAACTTCTTGAGCGAAAACCCATGTTCATCATGTTCTTTCTAATGACCTATATAACTTCTTCATACATACAATAAATTAACACCTTTGATATTCTTTCTTCCCATAAAATATCTTGCATTAATCTATTGATCTCCTTTAAATCTGTGTTTCTCTCTCCCTCTGTCTCTCACCCCACCCCCTTCTCCATTCTTCTAGATCTACTTGTGGTCCATGAGAAATAAAGGCATTAATAATCTCCTTATCTAAACTAACACGATACCTATTATTATTATTACTTATCCCTTTCAGATCTATGATTTTATACTTCATATCCTAAGCTCTAATATTTCAACTCCTTTTTGGGTATTGACATGCTCCTTACATAACTTGTTGTGGTTGCCAATTTATGCCATTTTTTAAAGTTTATTGTAAACATGGTTTAGCGATTCTCTTTTGCATTACTATGTGGACCGTTTACTATTTCTAGTCAAATTTCCACACTTCAACTCCTTTTTTATGGGATTAGCTTCTTTGCTCCCTTAGCTCTAGTTTATGTGGTCGCCCTCGTTTCTTTCCATTGGTGCCACTATTAGATGTTATTGGCTAGTACCCTAACACTATGAACTCTTGCTCATTTTTCACCCCAATAGAGCATATTAATCAACCCAGTTTAGCATATGAAAAACAATTAAATTGACAGTCTAATCATTTGAGGCATATATGTGGTCATAGATCGGAAGGGAATTTCATTAGCTCCTTGTCACACGTCTCACCCAAATAACCAGCAACAGGCTCTGTTAGTTTCTTGGAACAAAATGTATTTCATGAGTTTCCATTGAGCACCATTTTCTTTTCTTTTTCTTGAATACATGTTACTATGTTCTTTTATTGTTTTTCTTCTCTTGTTTTCCCTGTCTGATCTAAAGTCGGTGTTGATTGTCCTAGGCTCTTTTGTTCTCTGTCTAATCCCTAATTGATCTCTTTACAAATTCCAAGTCTTCTCTTTTTTCTTCTTTGTTTCTTCCCAATTGTTATCATATGCTCCAACATTACAGCGATCCCCAAATTCTTGATGAGCTAGGTGAGGTCTTAGATGCTAAAGAGGGTGAATATGCTGCATTCTAAATCTTGTGTTTGACCTTGGAAGATAGGAAGTTGCAAGTAAGGATTTTAGAAGGCATGAAGATACGGGAGACAACCCTTGAT
The DNA here is from genome assembly GCF_051530095.1 of Phoenix dactylifera. NCBI lineage: Eukaryota > Viridiplantae > Streptophyta > Magnoliopsida > Arecales > Arecaceae > Phoenix > Phoenix dactylifera. Next base: position 19,201,951 of record NC_143194.1, read on the forward strand.
AGGAACAAATGACAGATAAATTCACAGAACACGAATGTTATTAAAGAGCTGCCTGTATCCTGTATTAAATATTTTATGATGGATGCTACAAAATTTTATGTGGAAGATAGTGATTTGTATCTTGAATTCGGAAGAGGCTTTTTGAAGAAGAACTGGAAAATTACATGGAACTCCTTTCTTGACTTTACCAAGAGGATGTTCAACAAATCTTTCGCTTTGTAGATTTTGAGAAGTAAAGGTCTCTGTGCCTTATGTTAAATATATTTTGATGGAAAGGGTGATGGAGAAAAATATTATCTTAATTTGGCTTCTCCATTCACCAAGGAGGCCTACATTCTTGGCATTTTTAAGAAGATGATCAAATGGATGCATGACACTGAAGACACTCCATGTAAACACTAAACTTCAAAGCATGATGCTGCTTAATGGATGGTTGAAGTTTGGAGCATGTTGTTGTCAAGATACATACGTCCAAAATCCAAGACAAAAGGTGTTCAGAAGCTGTAAGAGATGCTAAATAGATTATATACCTCGCTTGCTATGGCCATAAAGGAAGCAAAACTTCCAAAGGGTTGAGGCCTATGTTTTGGGAGGCTATGGCTTTGGTTTTCAGCACGGTTCTAGTTATTTGCTTAATTTTCTTGATAAATCTAGATAGAGGGGCATTATCTATAGGAATGACTTGATCGTTTATTTCATGAAATTCTTTTAAGTCGTTGTCTTCTATTTTAATTTATTTACTATTACTCTTGGCATACATGTTGAAGGATAGTAAATAAAATGAAAAGAAAATAAGATAGTGGTGCAGTATAGACAGGAGTTAATTGCTTTCTGTATTTTATTTTAATTTACTATTGCTGATGTGCTTTATTTTCATTTTTCCATGTGGTTTAGGTTGTCGAGATAACAAAAGGAAGTAAAGTTAAATATGAACTTGACAAGAAAACAGGATTGATTAAGGTGTGTATTTCATTTCTGAGATGTGTGGGCTATATTAGAACTGATATCTATTTTAAGTAAAAGAATTTTCCTTTGGAGATGCAGTCTCTCCAATTGGTTAAATTTCTAGTATTCCCTTGAAAAAGGGGATCTTGATGCTTCAAGTTGCTTTCATACGCTTATTTTTTTTTTTTTTTAATTTAGTGAGACTTTCATTCATCTTTTCTCATTAATGAATTTAATGGCAATGTGATCTCAGGTTGATCGTGTCTTGTATTCATCAGTGGTCTATCCTCATAATTATGGTTTCATACCACGCACACTTTGTGATGATGGTGACCCTCTGGATGTTTTGGTCCTGATGCAGGTGACTTGATACCGCTCATCAGCAATTTGATTTAGATTACTTAGTTGTATGTTTCTTTTTATATATATGTATTTTAAATTTTTTTAGCTGGCATACTACTTGATATGACAGTTGAAAATTTCAATGAGTCTCCCAGGGTTCTCAATCGAAATTTGTACCTCTAGTTCTTAATTTTCTTTTTTTCTACATACTCTTAATTTTCTCTGTACAGTAATTCAAGTTTGTGTCTAACAATGTTATTAAAACAGGAAAATTGTTCTGTGAATAACTGAGATTCTTGAATTACTCACTTTTTACCCGATCCAATAATTCTCCAATTTATTCTTAGTGACTAAATGAATCAATATTTGTAATTATTTACAAATTTTGCGATTTATTGATGACTTGTTCATAGCTAATTTAACAAACTTTTATATATTACAAGACGGCAAGCCTTGGGATAACAATAAGGTTGCTCCATTATGACATGAGTGTTATGAGTTTGAAATATGAAAACAGCCTCTTGATAGGGTAAGGCTGCATACACATAACTCTCTCTAAGCCTTGCAGTGGTGGGAGCCTCATGCACTTCACGCCCCTTTTCTCCATGTATTACAAATTAATGATGCCGTGTTATTGGTGATGATGGTACTTTGCACTACTTGCTATCATAGTGCTATCATTCTTCCCTCTCCAATGCTTGTACTTACATTAACAAATATATAAATATGCCATTTATATTATAATGTATATTTTGTTTAACTTTTGTTTTCTTGAAGATTAAAATCCAATTCTTTCCGAACTTTTGGCAAGTCCTCTGCATTTTGGAACTCCAAATCTTAGCCAACTTGTTTTGAACACTGAACTTGTGACTTTGGTTATTAGAAACAGTCAAAAGTAATGTTTCTTTGAATAACTGATATTGGAGCAGGAACCAGTCCTTCCTGGGTGCTTTCTTCGAGCAAGGGCTATTGGTCTTATGCCTATGATCGATCAGGTAGTATATTTTGAAGCACATGAACTATGATTTCTTTTCTTTGTCCTTTCTTGTTAACTTTAACCTGAGTTCCATGCCTACTTGTGTCGGCAACAGGGTGAGAAAGATGATAAGATCATTGCAGTTTGTGCTGATGATCCCGAGTACCGCCACTACAATGACATAAACGAGCTCTCTCCTCATCGTCTTGCTGAAATTCGACGCTTCTTTGAAGACTGTATCCTTTTTTTATTCTTCCCTAATCCTTAAAGAACTTTTATCTGCTTAGTTATCAAATTTTTGACTTCCCTCTTCGGACCACTAGGATCCTTGATAATGATGTAGATAAAAAAAATGAGAATAAAGAAGTCGCAGTCGATGAATTTTTGCCTGCAGTTGCTGCCCATGAAGCCGTCCAGCACTCCATGTAAGTTGGTGTCAGCTACCACTTTCTTGTAAGAGCAATCATAGTTTATCCCCCATTACTTTGATGCCAAACGTCTCAAATTTCCATTCGTGGTTATGATGGAACTTAGTTTATAAGCTATTCATTGATCCTTGTACAATATGAGTTGCAGGTCTCTTTGATAGCTATTATGCTATTGACAAAAGACATGCCTCTTTTTATGTTCCTATTCTGAAAATTTGTCTGGTGCATGCCACTGCAGGGATCTTTATGCTGAATACATCTTGCAGGGCTTGAGGCGCTAGAATGGTGTTGAGGTGCTAGAATGGTGCTACTTATTTCATTCAATAATACATTCCTCTGGCTTAACAGAGTGGCGAGATAGAAAAAACTCATCCAAGATTAATTTAACTCGTTAAATTAAGAATTTTGATTGCTGTACGTGTAATTCAACAATACTTGCCTATCTGAACAGTGATCAGATCACACAGATGCCTGATGGTATTTTTCATGGCAAAATTTTATTCATTCAATTTTGCATCTTGTTGTGTGGTTTGATGAAGCTACAAAGCCTGAGTTTGGGTAGAACTGCTAAAGGACTTCTCCTGGTCCATTTTCTCCTTTAGGATAGGACGATGGCATTTTGTAAATTTTAGCAGGCTAGCAATGTTGAAGTGGGATTACAAGGGAAGCTTTTAAGGTGTGGTATAATTCTTTCTAATATGCAAGTAGGAATTCATTCTTTTCTTATTCATTGAATCACAAGCAATTGTTGAAAACGATTGGTGAGACCGCGACTTCATTTGTTATCATGGTTATGAATCCTTTTCAGCAAGTTCAGTCTTCAGTTGTATGGAGCACCAAGCTTTTTTAGCTGACATGTGGAAGCAATTGAGGTGAGCCAAGACTTAGTTTTTCCACTCTAGAATGTTTAGCTTTTTGCTAAAATTTTCACTCTAGAATTTTAAGTTTGTTGCTGCTTATCCTCATAGTTGGGTTCTCGTTTATTGGTGCTCTTGCCAGTCTTTCCGCTAGGGGGCATTGGCTCTCTCTCTCAGTGCCGTATTTATATTTACTGGAAATTGATTCATTGCTCATTCTGTCCTCTGGATTCTCATATGGTAAAATAATAGTCGGAATTTGGGTTATATATTTTCTGAACTTGGCTTATTTATGAACCACCTTCCGTGCCATTTACTTCATCTTTATTCAGAAGAAGTTGGACTAGTATTGCCATCTTTTACTTTACCATGGAGGGACGACCCATGTAGAAACCTGTTAAGACTTAAAAAGAGTCTTGAAATGAAGATTTCTCAATGCTAACTCAGGCAAAGTGGGCCGCATGCTCGCTCTCAAATTTGATACTATGTAAAAATAAGTGAAAAAGGAACAGGTTTAATTGGAAAACTTAGGATATTTTCTTATAAGAAATCTTCTTGTTCTTAATATTTTTCAAATGATGGTATGCCATGTTTCCGATTTATTCTATATATTTTCCAGCAATGTTAACTATTAATGCGAGATAAAGGAGTCATATTTCGGTTAAAGCAAGTATTTCGAGAGGTCAAAAATCTCACCGACCTCGACCTTAACTCTTCCTTAGTGGCAAAATGGGCATCGAGGTCATTGCAAAAAGAATCAGTTATGAGGCTTATCAGACTGGCTTGGAGAAGCACAATCTCTCTGATGGGCCTTTCACCTACATCCAGAGACATTTACAAAGAGATTCGCAGCTTTCTTGAATTACGTTTTCAAGAATTACGTTCCCTTGAAAGTAAGTAATGGCAAAAGCATTCACTTTCAGGAGGTGAGTGACTGGACACTGACACTTCATTGCTTGATAATGGAGATGGCGAACCTTAAGCTGGAATATCTCTATAACATTGCCTCTACTAAGATCTGAAAGTGAAGAGCTGGACAAGCTACAACGATCTGTTTCAGCTAGCGAGGCCTCTCTCTATTAGTTCATTATTCATTAACCGTGGGGGGATGGTTCTCTGCCCCTACTTACTCCGGAGAAGACTCAGATTTTTTACATTGCCATACATCAAAAATAGGCTAAACGCAATGGAGGTCTTACGCAAAAAAATGATCTAGGAGGATCACTGATGTAGACCACTCTAACCATAATGGGAAGGATTGGATAGGGTCTAGAAGTAGAATTTGTCATATTAGAAAATCAAATCCTACGCCATATTTTTGAAGACCTTAACTTACCTCTACGATGTTTAATATACATACATACATATATATATATATATATATATATATATATATATATATATATATATATATATATATATATATATATATATACACATATATGAAATCGGATAATTTTTGGATCTCATGAAGGGCTCAATATGCGTAGCTATCAATGCCAAATTCCATGTTTGGGCTTCAAAATGGGCTAATCAAAATAAAAAAAAATCGTTTAGGGATACGCTTTGATCGAGCATAAGTATTATTGGAAGAGTTAGATAAGGTAGTAAAAGACAAAATCGAGATCTATCTCTTGTAGAATTTTAATTTTTTCATGATGATGTTTACTAGTCATTTTAATTTCAAGAAAGATGTAAGTTTTTTTTTTTCTTATTTAGAAGAGCAATTCCACCTGAATTATACAATGGAATTTACTAGTATACACGGAGACTTTGTAAATCAGTTTTATTGTTCACTAGTAAGAAAAGGAGGACCTAGATCCTACTTTTGATTTTTATTTTTATTTTTAGATTTTTTTAAAAAAGATTCGAATTAAATGGATTGAATGGATTTCTTCCATCTCTATGATTGGATTAATAAGGAACTATTTATACTAACTTCTTATTCCTTATATGGAGTGGCTGCTAAAAATGTCTCACACTTTCTTTTACTATGCCTCTTGAGTAGAGGTGAAAGTGGATCGGATAATATCTGTCCAGATCTATTTTCGTATCCGAATCTATTCAGGTATGGATAGAAATTTGAGCATTTGACTTATATCCGTATTCGTATCTATATTTGTCAAAGAAAAATAGATATGGATAGACAATTATCGGATCTATATCCGAATATCTGATTTTAGTTGTAATCCTATTGAATTATATGTGGCACTCATAAACTTTTAAGAAAAATAAATGATCATATTAACATACTATTAACTTAATTTATCACCCACTTAGTAATATCTTTGATTCTGTGGTCATAAAGTTTAATTAACTGATTTATATCTGTATTTATATCTATATTTTTGGTATTTGATTTATATCCATATCCGTTTAAAATAAATATGGATATGAATTTTTGCATCCGACTAACATACGTATCTGTATTTGTATTCGTCAAAGAAAATAAATTTGGATATGGATATGTTAGTATCCAATCCGTATCCGATTCGATTTCATCCCTACCTTTGAGTCGGGCTTGAAGTAGGCTCGGGCCATCTTCTGGTTGGGCTCTAGGCTAGGCCCGACTAGTTCTAGATCAGGTTTGGGCTCAAAATCAGAGCCCATATATATATTTTGGGCTGAGCTCGGGTAGATATGTGCCCCGACCCAAGGTTGAGCCTGACCAGGCTCGAAAAATCAAGCCCAAAGTCACGCCCAGAATCGGACTAAGATCCAGCCCTTCAGTATCATATATTGACTTGTCCGAACTCTAATTTAGGCGTGGCCATGTGGCTAAGGGGTGACCGGGGAGGTCCATTTCGATGTATCCTCCCGACCATCACCAACCACGCTCTCCCCCACCTCTCATATCACTGTCTGCCCCTTTGTGCACCTCGTTGCCGCTTCCGTCACCCGCATCGCCCTCTTTCGCACGAGCATCCTCAGCATTGTCGCCACCACCCCGAGCCACGCCATCCATGCCCTTGCCCAGCTCATCTCGTCCACCTTTTGATTATTGCTTTTTATCGTCCGACAACCATGGTGGCCAACTTGGGTCGCCTGGGCTTAAATTGGGCTAGCCCAGTTGGGTTTCGGGCCGGGTCCAGGTGCGGGCTCGGATCGGGCTTGTGCCAGCTTTTTTAAACAAAAATTTTGGGCTTGAGCCTAGCCTAAAGTCTGAAATTAGTTTCTAGTCGTCCTCAGGCAGGCACGTGGCCCGGCCCAACCTGTTCTGTTTCAGCCCAGAATGTTTTTTTTTGTTTTTGTTTTTTGTAGTGAAGACTTGCTTGAGAATCAAAGGTCGTCCTCCCTCCCTTCCATCAATATGGGCTGTTTGGAGAAATCAAAGAGTGAATATCCTCGATTATAATCAAGCTAGATAAACTGGTAGTGGCCATTTGCTGAAATCTATGGAGAGAAAGGAACCCAAGTGTGTTCCTCAAAAAGAAATGTGGCGTCGTTCAGGTTCTTCACAAAGTTCCAAAGGATTCCTTCAAATGGCCTTGCCCTCAAGGAAGTTGGCTAAGGCTCACTAGGAATTCTTTGAGAAGGTTTTTGGCGCTCACCAGTTCATGATCTCTTTTATTTCTTTCTTTGCTCCTCTATTGTCTTCTTTGAAGAATTATTCTGATTTTTAGTAAAGTTCAAAGGCAGAAGGGTTCTCAATCCTCATGTGCAGAGAGAGAGAGAGAGAGAGAGAGAGAGAGAGAGAGAGAGAGAGAGAGAACTAAATCAGCTACTAAAGTGTTCCTTGCACTGTGGTGGCAAGATTGTTTTTTTTTGGAACAAGCGGGGTCAGGGACACTAGAGTAGCAAGAGTTTATTGGTGTCAATTTTAAGGGATAGGTGTGGTCCAGGTTGGTTAGGCCAGATCCAGAGCCAAGTTTGGGAACTAGCATGGGCCTGGTGGCTCTTACCTTAATTCCAGAGTAAATTACTGGTAGGTTTTGTCCTTCACCATTTGATGGAAGTGTGCTGCCTCCGGTGCTTATACAATTGATGTCTGAGATGTAGAGTGACAGGACAAGCTAAAATATCTATGTCGTTTAAGTGAATATGGTTAAAAGATACAAATTTTTTTTTGGTAATAACCCTCTAGACTCAATATATATGGCTCTCTTACCACAAACGCTTGTAGTGCTCTATATCTTTTTATTTTTCAATAATAAAATTATTTAAAAACTGAATAGTAAATGCTAATACAAAGATCCAGGCCTTCTATTTGGTGGTTAATAATCACTGCTTAAAACAACTTAGGATAGAAAATATGAATACTAGGCACCAAGCAAAAGGATGGGGTTGCAAAATATGGATGGTTAAACACATCTAATACACTGTTACGTTAGGAGATTTGACACTATACAATAAAGATAAATAAATGAATGACCATTATATATAACTTTTATAATAAAAAAATTTATATTAGGGATCATCCAGAGGTGAATTGCATAGAGATAACTTTGGTAGGCTTGTACGTGCATTAACCACAAGAGTAAATGTTTAGAGATGTTCTCTTAATTAAAGAAAATTTTAAAAATATATGAGTTCATGTTTGCAATTTATTTCGAATGTTTTGATGATGAATAAGAGCTTCAAGTAAATAATACATTAAAAAGGTGAAAAGTAGAATGCTTCAACATATATTTACACATAGCCAAGTAAGTACAAATATCTGTAATTTTGTGAGGTTTCACATATTAGAATCGATGATATTGCACATGAGCATAACTGCAAAGTAGAATAGTCGAACAAGCTTGCTTGGGTCACGCTTAGGCTTGTGGACAAGGATTGCATCACCGATAGAGTTCGGAGTGCTTTGAGATTCAAGCAGAGAATGCGAACTAACAGTTGACATTATAAAAAAAGAAGAAGATCAAATCATTTTTTTTCCATGAGAATAATATAAGTACAGCTCTCTCTCTATGTTTCTGCTGCTCTCATTTGGTCTTCCAAGGTTGTACCCAATGTTTGTAGAAAATTCTCATAAACAAAAAAGCCATTATCACTGACTCTTAAGGGGACATCTGCCTCCTTACCTCTCTAATTTTCACTTGTTAGAAGGTTGAGCTTCAAATTCTCAACATAGACCTAATTTGGACCAGGCTTGACAATATTTGATCCAATTGAGCCAACTCTGAACCAAAAAAACACATGGAACTGTTAAGGTCTGATTGGCGTACATCCCTTGCTCGTTCAAGCCGGTGATAGATCCATATCCCAATCATATCCAAAAACAAAAGAAACAAAGAGATCGATATCCCAACAAATTACACACTAGATATTTGCTACGTCTCTCACCAGAGTCCTTGCCCCCCGGTAATGGCCGGTTCGGAGGCTTAAACACCACCAACGCCATGTGGCGGTGATTTCGAGGGACGCAAGTATCCCAATTCCCAACCACCACAACTGGTAGCCCAAGCGTGGGATGGATGGGGGGAGATATGGTCATGTGGAGGAAGTAGCCAAAAACAAACTCGATAAAGAAGGAGATTGTGTGATGAAAGCAAAAGATATTCTCCAGTTTCTTTTTTTGGGTATAAAAAGATATTCTCCTTTGCAACTTGTCCCTTGTCCTCACCCGGCTCCTCCCACCCTCTCCCCCTCGTCTTCAGGGCTGGTCTGAAAAGCTGGGGACCAGCTGTGCTCTTAGTACCATGTCCTCAAAAAAATAGCAAAACCAAGGGAGGCCTCTCTCTCTCTCTCTCTCTCTCTCTCTCTCTCTCCCCCTCTCACTCACATACATCATAACTAAGCCATGCTGCTTCCGTAGTTCTCCCCAAGCTTTTTCTGGGAAAAAAATACAATATGGGGCCTTGGATGTCCCCAAGATAGGGAGGCAACACTCTTCACACTTCTCCATCGACTTGCTCATATTTCCTAACTCCTCAAAGGACATGAATGGTACTGAGAAATAGCCCCACACCCTTCCTTGGATCCTTTGTTGTGTAGGCCACCCTAACAACCTTCTAACTTTAGAAGCATTTCCTTCCAATGATCCATCACTGGAGACATGGACCAACGGCACCAATGACTTGTTAAATGAAAATACTCATGTGTTGACAGGGGTCTGTACTCCTTGTTTCTCTACTTTGTCTGCTCCTAGAACATGGTCGCCATTCATATTATTTTCTTGTGCCACTGAGGCCAACTTCTCAATCCTTCCAGAATTTTTCTTTTCATGACTTCAGCACTAAATAGGACTTATAAGCTATTCATGATGCAGTTCGCAGAAAAATGAGCTATTCAAATGGGGTTCAAAGGATCTCAAAATTAAACCATGTCAGTTCTCATGGTAGTATGGTCGAGACTCAGAGTGGCAAGCAGGTAAATAGGTCTGATCACGAGCATTTATGGTGCGGACACCAGTGCCAGATCAGCCATCACTCAGGTCGATGGTCGCTACAGGATCCAGCCAGTTCAGTCAGTCCAGCCAGTTTGATTTTATTTTGTATTGATTTTATATTATTTTATTTTATGTCGATTGAGCTTATTTGCATATTATCATTTTAGGGTTTTTATAGGATTGCGTTATTTGTAGTGGTCTTTTTGTTATTTTGTGACCCTATATATATGGATCTTTTCGTGTTTAGGGTTTGATGAATGATTGAATGAATTAGCCTCCTTTTCTCTAAAACCCTGGCATGAAGCCATGGCCAGAGCCATGTGAGAAGCCTGGTTTTCCTTCTTTCCCTCCTCTTCTCTTCTTCCTCTTCTCTCCTTGTTCTCTCTTTCTCCCTCTTGTCCCTGCCGTCCTGCATCAATTTAGTAGTTCCACCGTTCGGATTTTTTTACACCTTTCTCAATTGCGATTCCGCACTAACGCTCCACATTTGTAAAGACATTTCGCTGAAAAGCTGTGAGACAAAGTTGTTGGTCTTGAGTCTACTATGGGTAGTGATGCTTTAAAGTTTGTGCAATTTTCTGCGACCTTCTGTCGGGCAAGTGGTGGCAATTGGATGGGTAACTAGAGTGTCAAGCCGGCGAAGGGATCCTCGCTCCAGGAGCACGTCGGGGGCAACCAAACGTGGTGAAAGATAAACAAATTAACATAAGCAAGGATTTCGGATCACTTATAGATTTTTCTCTTTGATTCGATTCACTGATCGAGGAGTGGATTTTACCAATGAAAATTTACTGTTTTCCACAACCTAAATGCCCAAGTCTCTTACAAAGAATCTCATAACCACCCCCTTTTTAAAATGAAGCCTTATGCATAACTGTCAATAGACAGTTTCAGGGTTGGAGAGATGTCTATAGAAAGACATCTCTTTTGGACATGAGATCATGTCTTTTGGTTACCGGTTTGGTTGAACCATCATGGGTGGACCAAACCGATTTTTCCAACATCTCCCACTCACACATGATGAGTTCAACAGTGTGAGTTTTAACCATTACGAACAAGTCTTTTCTCTGTGACTTTCATACAGGCAAATAGATCATGCGACCAACATACCAATAAAAAAAATGATAACAAGCTCACACTACCATACATCTGTTAGGAATATATAGTAGTTCAGTAGAGTAAGTATGCAGTACCCCAGAACATTTAAGTCACATTTCAAGTACCTCATGATCTCACTTTAACTTATCACATTACTTGTTTTCTGTTTTATATTCACAATCATGCTTTAACACGTAGTCAAGATGATTGGTCGACTAGTGAATACAACAAAGAAATGAGACACAAAATGATCTTCCTTTCTCTCTCGAATCTCTTAATTGTAGTTTAGTTGCTTTTCCAGATATGTCACAATAAATCGAATCAAGCATGATTGCAGGTAACATTCTAAGATAGCATACACTGAACTAAATCTCAAGAAACAGTAAAAGTAATAAGGGTACTAACAGAGGTAATTATAGCCTCAGGGCTCACACAACGAGAGATAAGAGATTAATTCTCTCGTTACCCTTATTGGTTGAATTATGCACATGTGGTATGAAGCGCATGTTATGGTATTTTTTTTTTCTTTTTTCATGGAGCGTATGTTGATTCTCATTATATGAAATATCATACAAATGATAGTTCAGATACACTTAGTGTCCAACTTGAGTTCACCACTCTACTTTCTTTCTCATTATTACTGCAGAACTCACATTTGGTATTTAAAACGGACAAGATGATTTATGGGTTTACTCACCTTCGGTCACAAAATATTACATAGTGACCTCATCTTGATTTACTATCAAGGCGACACTAATTTTAAGCTTGAGCTTATAAATACATTATGCTTAAAATTATCTCATCTCTATCAACCACAAGTTATAGAGGTGATTGCCCATGTGAGAAGGCCAATCTAATTTCTGTCCAACATACATTTCTTTAAATGAACTAATCATATGCACTAAGCATTAATGCATATATATATATATATATATATATATATATATATATATATATATATATATATATATATATATATATATATGCATATGTGTGTGCTTAAAAAAAAAAAACTTAGCATTAATATAAATACATACATGTGAATCCCAAATGAGAAATTAAAATATCTCATTATTCAAACCATTAAGTACATCAAAGTCTACGAAGGCCTAAAGATTTCACATGTCTCATAAATACATCTCTAGGAATAGATTTAGTAAACGGATCTGCGATCATTTGATTCGTAGATATGTACTGTATGTTCACTTTCTTTTGTGCAACCATGTCTCTCACAAAGTTATATTTTGTATCAATATGCTTAGTCTTTGAGTGATATTTGGGATCTTTTGTATAAGCTATCGATGCTTGGCTATCACAATGTACTAGTACTGGATATGCAGCATTTTTCATAACCCCCAAATGATTAAGAAATCTCTTTAACCAAACTGCTTCTTGTACTACCGCTGAAGAAGCTACAAATTCAGCTTCCATCATGGACAAAGCTATACAAGTTTGTTTCTTACTACTCCATGAAATTGCCCCATTACTTAGTAAGAAAACATAACCAGAGGTTGATTTTCTTTCATCCAAATCACCTCCCCAATCAGCATCTGTATAGCCTTCAAGACGCAAATTATTTCCTTGATAACATATTGAATAATCCGCAGTACCTTTTAGATATCTCAATATCCTTTTGACCACTTTTCAATGGTCATGGCCAGGGTGTGATTGATATCTACTTACCATACCAACTGCAAATCTGGTCTTGTACACATCATTGCATATATAAGACTTCCAACTGCACTAGAATAGGGAACTCTTTTCATTTGCTCTTCTTCTTGTGGAGTCTTCGGGCACATTCTTTGGCTTAATGCTTCAGCTTTTGCAATGGGAGTATCAATGGGTTTACAATCTTGCATATGAAACTGTTCAATAATTTTCTTTATAGAAGGCTCCTGTGAAAGAGATAATAACCTTTTTGAACGATCTCTTTCAATTTTAACCCCAAGAATATAGTTAGCTTCTCCCATGTCCTTTATTTCAAAATTCGTGAACAACCAATTCTTAACTGATGCTAAGAATTCTTTATCATTAGCAGCCATTAGTATATTATCCACATAAAGTGATAAAATCACAAATTTATCTTTGGATCTTTTAATATAGACACAGTGGTCTTCATCAATCATGGCAAAATCATATGATATGACAGCCTGATGAAATTTTATATTCCATTGTCTAGAAGATTGTTTAAGGCCATAAATAGACTTCAAAAGTCTACACACTTTGTGCTCTTGGCCTTCTTTAATAAAACCGATAGGTTGTTCCATATAAATTTCTTCTTCCAATTCTCCATTAAAAAAGCTATTTTTACATCCATTTGATGTAATTCAAGATCCAAACTAGCTACTATGGCTAAAATTATACGAATTGAGGTGAATCTCACAACAGAAGAAAATGTCTCTTCATAGTCAATCCCCTCTTGTTGTGTATAGCCTTTTGCTACAAGGTGTGCCTTATATCTTTCTATTGTGCCATCTGCCTTGCACTTTATTTTGAGAACCCATTTGTTCCCAATTGCTTTCCGACCTTTCGGAAGATTAACCAATTTCCAAACTTGGTTTGATCTCATTGACTCCATTTCTTCTTCCATTGCTTTCATCCATTGCTCTTTTGCAGGACATTTAAGAGCTTCATCAATATTTCTCGGTTCACCTTCCTCTTGAGGTGTAACAAGAAATGCTTCTCCTTCAATCTCAAATCGTCAATGGGGAACTAATCCATGGTTACTTTTTCGTAATTGAGATTTTTGTGAAATAAATTCATCATTTCTTGAATTTCTCCCACTTGAACCAGATGTTGTTGATGGATTTTCAAGATTTTTTACCAATTGAGTTTGATTAAACAAATTATCATGGTCCTCTACCTCAAATAAAGATAAACCTTTATTTATTTCACCCTGATTTGGAAAATTATTTTCCAAAAATGTGGCATTATGAGATTCAAACTCAGTAATACTTCCATTGTCAGTGTTACCAACGAACACATATCCGTTGGAGGTTTCAGAATATCGAATAAAAATACTCTTTTTGCCCCTTGGACCCAATTTTCCATATTTATGAGAAGAATCATGAATATATGCAGCGCATCCCCAAGGTCTTAAATTACTTAGGTCAGGCTTGCGACTAGTCCATAATTCATAAGGGGTGGAAGTTACTGATTTTGAGGGCACTAGGTTAAGTACATATGCAGCTGTTAATAATGCATCACCCCAATAGGTGATCGGCAAATTAGCTTGTGCCATCATTGACCTAACCATTTCCAATAGGGTTCTATTTCTTCTTTCCGCAACACCATTTGTTATGGAGTACTAGGAATAGTTAACTGTCTACCTATTCCTTTTTCATCACAAATTTGTTTGAACTGATCAGACAAATACTCACGTCCACGGTTAGTTCTTAACACTTTGATTTTCCAGTCTAATTGATTTTCAACAAAGTTTAAATATATTATAAAGCAATCTAATGCATCAGATTTATGAGATATCAAATAGACATAACTAAAACGTGTATAATCATCAATAAATGTGATGAAATAAGAAGCCCCATGTCTTGCCCTTACATTCATCGGCCCACAAATGTCAGAATGAATTAATTGCAATGGAAAATCGGCTCTAGTTTCTTTACCAAATGGTTTTCTTGCTGTTTTTTCTGCTAAGCAATATTCACATATAGCTAGATTAACCTTTTCAACAGGGCCTAATAATCCCTCTTTGGCTAATCTATTCATTCGTTGTTGCCCAATGTGACCTAACCTAGCATGCCAAATATTTTCATCCATATTTGGGTTACTAGTAGATGTAACAAAGGAAAAAACAGTACTTATTACATTACACATACTATAATCAGTATCAAGTACAATAAAACCATTTAGTACATAACCAGATCCATAATAAGTTGTCCCTAGCAATATGTCTACACCATTACCATGAAAATTTAAGATATAGCCAAACTTAAGTAACATAACAACAGAAATTAAGTTCCGCCGAATATCTGGAGCATATAATATATCATGTAAAATTAAGGGTTGACCACCTCGCATATTCAATTTGCAGGTCCCAATCCCCTTTACTTCAACTCTTGAATTATTTCCCACATATATCCATCTTGCTGCTTGTGGAATTCGACGATATTCCACGAAAGCATCTCGATCTCTTGCTACATGGTCTGTGGTCCCTGAGTCTACAGTCCACAAAAGATAAGATTCAGCTAAGAACACAGAACTTGAAACATAAGACATACTTATATTTGTGCTAAGGGTTTTTACCTTCTTTGCCTCGGAGCATTTACGAGCAAAGTGACCCTTCTTGCCACAGTTGTAGCATCTCAATTTTGCTTTGTTCCTCTTAAAAGGACGCTTTCTTTTACCCGGCTGGCTATGCTTGAGCTTCTTAGAGGTCTTGCCATTACCATTGCCTTTCTTAAAATGACCACTAAAATGCTCTCGCTTGAAGCTCGAAGCTCCTTGCGAACTAGTGTTAGCCATATACACTTCATTAGTGGTTTTATTTGCCTCAAGACGGTCTTCCTCCAATTCCAGATGATGACCAGCATCAGTGAAAGTTCTAATGCTTTCATTATGGGTTAAGTGAACTTTCATGTGCTCCCAACTGTGAGGCAAAGATCGAATTATAGTTTAAACTTGTTGTTCATCAGTTAGCACATGTCCAGCATCTCGTAGCTCACTTATCATGTTCGACATTTCCCTTAAATGCTGCTTCATATTATTATTAGTGCGTTTCTTATATGTGTCGAACTTGATGGTCAGCGGCCTAAGTTTGGTGACAGAAGTTCCACCAAACTTTTCTTTTAATGCTTCCTATATTTTCTTTGTCATCTCGAAAGGCCTGAACTCTCGCATGATATCATTTTCCATGCTACTCAGCAATGTAATCTGAGCAATTGAGTTCTTCTTTTTCCAGGCAATATAAGCCTCCTTATCCTTTATGTGTTGAACCGTTATTCCATCCTCAGGCTCATTCATGGTAAGGTTTAAGGCTTCCAGCGCCTCTTGTTCCTCCAATACATATTGGATTTTCATTTGCCATATTTCATAATTTTCACCGTTTAATTTCTCACCCTTATTAAGTTCAGCTACTATATTCTAAGATGCTGAAGCCATTGCAGAAAACTAAATTTTTACAAAAAGACAAACATGCACACAATTAATGCCAAGCACAACACATATTTTTCTTTGCCACTAAACACAAATAAAATTAATGCTAATTAACATAATGGCATGGAATTGAAAATTCACTATAAACATTAATTTTGATTCTTAGCAGACAAAGTTCTAGTTCTTAAGACAAATTATATAGTAAGTCTTAGAACTCCCACTTTAAACATGTATACTAAAACATTAAAAATTATATAAACATGGAGACATTTATTATCATAAAAAAATTTAAATAATTAATATACAAGTAAAGAATATAAGTCATTCTAGCATCGACTAGTTTTCAACTAGTAATTTTGCCATCTAAGAACCCGAACCCTCCTTGGAATAGTATCCTCAATTTCTTTTTGAATCATAGTTGATACTATTTGTTCGATCCAAGGAACCATTATTCTACTAATGGTATGACCTCCAGCTACCGTTAAAATTCCACTAATCTCATGCATTAAGTACTCTTTTATAAATGCTCTCACCAATTGAGCATAATCTCTCACTGCTAAGGAATTCCAAATATCTCTTAGAACTTGTTGCCATGATCCAAATAGAGAATCATACAACACTTGGTACCGTTGATGTTGACATAACGCATGTCCTAGATGAATGATTTCTTCCATCATATAATGAATAGTTTGTACATGTAAAATCATGTCATCATTAGGATCCATCCTTATAACTCGTAATGTGTGCAACAAATCTCTAAGCCTCGCCCTTTATTCCGGGGTCCTTGCTGCCCTCGAAACCCTCACTAAGAGTGGTACTCGTGGCATTATTTTCTACAACAAATGTGGAAAAAATACTTAGGCATAACACTGAAATAAAATAACACACAATTAAAGGATACAGGAACATTCAATTTCAAAATTTCCAAATATCACACATACAATCACGGTATGATTGGAAAAATTTCAGAATTTATTTATTTATTTATTATTTTTTTACTCAAAAAAATATTTTTTATAATTTTAACTCATTTTCGAATATAAAAATAATAAAAAATTATTTTATATTCGAAAAAATATTTTAAAAAAACAAAAAATTAGGAAATTAATTATTATTATTTTGAATTCAACGGTACAAACTACGTCTCAATATACTTCTCCAAACTATGTTTGGAAATTTTCTCTCCAGAAAATTGGTGGCCGCCCGTTAAACTTCCACCGTTGAGAGCGGGAGGTGTACGTTGCTCTATGAAACCAGCCTCTCGCGGTCCCCTCCACTTCAGAAGATGCGCGGCCTAAACCTTCGCTCAAGCTACGCATCTCGCTACTCAACTTGGAGCGGGCGAGCCAGCCTCATACACCACCAAACCCAGACTCAGAGGCGTGACCAAGCGTTCAAACCCCCAAATGCGCTCCCACTTGGATTACAAACTCCCGCTATAGAGCTCAGCCTTCTTTGTTTAAATATTATATTCTTCCCAACGTAACCCATCTCTCCTCCTTTCTCTTCTTCAAGATGTTCGGATGAAAAAAAAACAGTAAGAAGAAGATAAGGAGGGGATAAAAAAAGGGTTTGGGGCAGTTGGGCTTCCCTTTTTCATGAGGTGGCTGCGTGGGAGATGCCATCTGTGAGCCGTTTAGAGGCCGCACCACTGTGCAAAGGGGAGGTCTTCTTCACGTGAAAAAAAAGTTTTGCAGAAACAAGCTTGAAATTTTCGGGCCTTGTTTCTCCCTCCATAGTGAACGAAATTGAGTGTATTATATATGGATAGAAAGCTTGTTTCAAGGGATTTCCATTGATATAAATTTCGTTTTCCAAAACAAACTGTGGAGAAAGTTATCAACGTTCAAAGTTCCAGGTTTTTGATCTTTATGAATTTATATCTCTCAAACCAGTGCACTAAACATCACCAAACTTTTCAGATATCATCTACATATCATATAGTATCTTCATGCAAAAAATCACGGCCTAACTCTTTGTGTAAACAAAACTGCCATTAATGGCCATTCAAGGTGGTGAGTGCGAGAGCAATAGATTTAAGATGTTAAAAACATGTAATATCCACTCCAAAACATTTCAGAAATTGAACAAACATGTCTGATACCAATGAAAGATAAACACATTAACATAAGCAAGAATTTCGGATCATTTACAGATTTTTCTCTTTGATTCGATTTACTGATCGAGGAGTGGATTTTACCAATGAAAATTTACTGTTTTCCACAACCTAAATGTCCAAGTCTCTTACAAAGAATCTCATAACCACCCCCTTTTTAAAATGAAGCCTTATGCATAACTGTCAATAGACAGTTTCAGGGTTGGAGAGATGTCTATGGAAAGACATCTCTTTTGGACATGAGATCATATCTTTTGGTTACCGGTTTGGTTGAACCATCATGGGTAGACCAAACCGGTTTTTCCAACACGTGGTCCAGTGTTGTGCCGGGTATCCCCTGACAACTATTATGGACGAATCACCGAATCTCTAAGGAGGAGATTGAAAACCTCCAACAACATTTCGTAGAGGTGCTGCAACTATCAATGGAGTGGGTGGCGACGACAAGGATAGCATGAAAGACGAAGGTGATCATTGCTCAGAGCCTTAGGCAGATGATTCCCGTGGAATGGATAGCTAAGGATCTCAAGATTCGGAGGAAGCTAGAGCATGAAGTCAAAGCTTTTCCGATGGTGGAGGACAACTACGTCTTTCAGTTCTGGTGTGAAGATGACCGGAATGCGGCTCTATCCGGCACGCCATGGGTGGTGGCCAGCCAACTCCTTGCTATGGAATGGTGGAAGCCAGATTTCATCCCCGGTGTGGACAAAGTGAAGAAGACGGTGGTTTGGGTCCGTCTTCCCTTTCTTCCATTGGAGTACTAGGAGAAGGACTCCATAATGGAAATCGTGGCGGCGGCAAGATGACCCCTGGCTTTAGGTGGGTTCATCAAGAAGCTCCGGAAGCTCGGTTATGCCCGAGTGAAGATCGAGATAAATGCCCTAGATCCGCTCAAACCAGGGATCTCAATCAGGGGGAAAGAAAAGATGTTTTGGCAAAGCTTCATTTACGAGAACATCTTGGCATTTTGCTATCTTTGTAGAAGGATCTATCATCGGGACATAGACTGCTGCCATCTGCCGCCTATGCCAGCATTGGGGGAGGAAGGTCGGAGTCGGATTTTCCCTGCCTTGATGTTGGTGGAAACTAGAGCTGCTGACCCATGGTGGTGGGATCGGGATCGGTAAGCAAGTCGGTGTTTGGCTCGTGGCTGGGCATGGCTAGAATCCGACAGCCGAGGACCACCCAAAGTGGGGTGCGGGCGAGGAAGATGGACGGGTACATGCTTGAATTAAACTTAAGATCGGGCTCGTCCCAGTTGGGTCCAAGCCCCCCAAGGAATAGACCGAGTTTGCTAAGATCTCCGCTGGACTCCGATAGATGGCAGAAGCCATCCAAGGTGGCTCGTTAGCGCTCGCCAAAGAAGGTGGTAGGTGCCCCAAACTCAACACGTGTTGGGGTAGGAACTAGTCAACTCTACCCCAAAACCAAGTTGAACACTGAGTAGGAAGAAGCTTTTGGGCCGGACCCAATGTAGCAGTGGGAAGGGCCAGGCTAGTGGGTCGTGCTTGGTGGACATTGATATGGCTGAGGCGGGCTCCGGTGTGGGCCTACTTAAGCGGGCTAGAAGACCACCCTCGAACCGGGATAAGGTGAGCTGCGAGGAGCCCAACCTGACTCAAGGCAGGGCTTTGACCTGCCCCCCAAAGCCTGCATCTTCTTCCCTGCTGCGTGAGGGTCACCACCATGGCTCACCGACGTCCGTAGTGAATCCCTTGGCGGAAACGATTGGCACCACGGTGGCGGGTGGCACGGCAGATCCTGAGGTTAGGTCGGCTGGGTGTGCTGGCGACATGATGCAGAAGGGACGACAGCAACTAGGCGATGAGGCAAGGACTGTTGGGGTGGTGACGACTCCGATAAGCTGTCGCAACTGGTGAAGTACGGAGATGGAGACTGTTTGGGGACCCCAGTGGTCGCATGCATATATTTTTAAAGATTTTACAGCGGAAGCATGAATTAAACTATTTAATTTTCATGCATGCTAGAGATCATATCTCTATAATAAAAATAGATCCAGAACTTTAAACATTTATCCTAAACAAGTATGCATGATTCTATGTCTAACATGTAGCCATGCAGAATTTCAGCAACCTAGTTGATTTCTAATCCTAATTTCTAATGAGATCAGATCTCATACCTTTTGCTTTGAGAAATTTGATGATGCCCTGATCACCTTGTGTAGCTTCACACGCATCCGGCCTCTACGGATAGTCCACGCGAAGTTCTAGGAAGATCCACAACTGCAGGAGTGTTAGCTTGTACAGAGGTGCTGCAGTGGCTGAATTTTTCTCCCTCGAAGCACTCAACTTTTGATTCTTCTTTGAGAGGATGAAGGATGGAGATGAAGGAGAAGAAAGAGGAGAGAGGGTGTCTGGCTCTCAATTTTTTTTCAGAATTTAGAACCCTTTCTAAAGACCATCTTATGCAAACCCTAGGCTTGGGGGTCTTTTTATAGCCAAAAGACCCCCCACGCCTCACACAGCGAATTTGGCTGATAAAATTTCCAAAAAATTCTGGTGAATCAGCAGCTAAGCGATAAACAAATTCTATTTTAATATTGTGCCATGAGTCCCTAAAACTTATGGGGTTATTGCACCCCAAACTTTAGCTGCACGCCACCCTACTTGATGCGCCATGCAGTCCCTACAAATTAGGAATTTAATTCCTATCTTTTTAGAAAGATTTGAGGCGTCATATTTTCTGAAAAATATCTCCATGCCTCCTCTTTCCTCACGCTAAAAATTGTCCAAAAATAAAGAGGATAGGCACCATTGCTTTTAGAGATAAGGATAAGGTGTCTTTCTTCTCAAGAAAGAAAGCTAGGGTTCTAAAATTTAGGAATTCTTCTTCTTATCAATTTTTGAATTTTTGAACTTACAATCCTTATCAAATAAGGACTTTTAATAGGCTCGGGTCAAGCCCAATCCAATTGGGTCAAGTTCGATTAATTGGGTCGAGCCTAATCAACTCGGATCGAACCCAATCCAATTAGGTCAAACCTTGATGTAGCCCAAATTGAATTTTATTCTATTTGGCTTAACCTAAGCTCAATCATTCAATCAATTGAGTTCATTAGCAATCTAATTGCGAATTAATCCTTCAATAATTCAATAATTTTACTACAACTTTTGCTTAGGATAATTTGTCAATCGAATTGACCGATATACCTCTGGATGATTCTTAATCGTCGATCAGCCATTTGATCAACCTAGAAACTTCTATGCGTGTGACCCCATAGGTTTGAACCTAAGCCGGTAGCACAAGAACGACTTCCTGTACTAATCGAAGTGACCATCTAGCAATGGTACCTGACGTCCGGATAGGTCGAATAATTGCAAAGCAATATTCTGAAATCCTTGGAATATGATTACCGTATAATTTTTCCTTATGACTCCTAATGCCCGGATAACATCAAAGTTCTATCAACTCTATGGGCTCGTTTGGTTCGCAGGAAAAGGAGGGGGGAAAGTGTGGTCAACGGGAAAGTAATGAAATGCCTCTTGTTTGGTTGGAGTTTCCAAAGAAGAGAGATGGGAAAGTTGTATTCCCATGGGAATATGATTCCCACATTTCATGGGAAAGTCTTTCCCATGAGAAACATGAGAAAGTTACTTTCCCATGAGGTGGGAATCACTCCTTTTTTATTTTTTTCCAAAAAGACCCTTCAGCATTAAAGAAGCATTAAAGAGGCATTAAAGACCTAATTTTTATTAAGGGCATAATAGGAATTATACATAACTTTCCTAGGAAAGTGGATGGTCAACCAAACATAAGCACTTTGGAAATTTGTCACTTTCCCATGGTTAACCAAACATGCCAAAAGTACTTTCCTAGGTATCCTCTTCCTAGGAATCTGATTCTCAGGAATCATATTCCTAGGAGGGAAAATACTTTCCGCGAACCAAACGAGCCCTATAATGGTACATCCAAAAATGTGTTTCAACTTTACTAATCCTGCAACTCCTTACGAGGATTATCCTGGTCAAGATTTTGCTAAATTGAACACAAGGGCATTATCTCCTATCATCAGGAAGGGTCAATTCCATCTTGACTCACACACCGACTTCGCAAGTACTTGATTGCACCCGGTGAGCTTCTGTCCCTGAATTAGAAATTCAGCTGGTCCGGTACCCAAGTACAGTGAGTTGTTTGTTAATCACCATGGTGATCTCAGGTCTGAGGGACATATATACCTATATCCACTTGAGACAGTAGAGCGTTTCGGAATGGTCACGTTCAGTGAAGTATACTCCTATACTTCACCTATGTGACATATCAGTGTCTCCACACTTCTTGGTTAAGAGGACAACCAACGTATATGACACACAACGACCTAATCTTGATAATGCTGTTATCCTAGTAACATCACATCATTTGGTCGTGAACTATTTTAAGGACTCGAAGATATATCCTCTTTTATCATAAAGGAGTCCTAAGGACTTCATCTCATGACAAGAGTTCATTTGAAGATGTATAAATAAAATGATGAATAATGCCAAATAACATTTTATTAATTAATCAATTCATATACAAATTCAATCATCAACATGTTGACGATTGACTTTTAGGATACAATTTCCAACAACTCCCACTCAGGCAAAAGCCAGTTGGTACAGTATCGTATATCCATCTTCGACTTATGATCATTGAACTTTTTGATGCCGAGAACTTTTGTAAATGGGTTGGCCAGATTTTTCTTCAAAGTACTCTGCCTCGCACACTGAGTCAGCCACAGTATGCTGTTTGAAACTTTTCCAGTAGACAACACCACCTTTCAGGATAAATATATAACCCGACATGCTCTTGCTATCATCTCGATCTGACTGAAAACTGTAATCAGTGTATCCTACTAGTTTCAAGTCAGTATCACCGTAGACAAGCCACTTGTCCTTAGTATTTCTCAAATACTTAAGGATGGTTTTTACAACCTTCCAGTGGTTGCTACATGGATCAGACTGGTATCTACTCACTACCCCTAGTGAATATGTCACGTCTGGTCTAGTGCATGTCATGATGTGCATTATAGATTCCACTACCGAAGCATATAAAATTCTATCCATACACTCTCTTTCTTGAGAAGTTGTCGGACAATCCTTCTTAGAGAGATTAATCCATGGCCCATCGGAAGATAGCCTTTCTTGGAATTAATCATGCTGAACCTTTTCAGCATAGTATCAATGTACGTGGATTGGGACAATCCAAGCAATCTTTTAGATCTATCTCTATAGATCTTCATCCTTAGGATGTAAGATGCTTCTCCCAAATTCTTCATGGCAAATTGAGATAAAACCAAACTTTTATGCCCTGTAATGCAGGAATGTCATTTCCGATTAAAAGAATATCATCCATATACAAAACAAGAAATATAATCACCGAACCATTTGCCCATTTATAAATGCAATGTTCTTCTTCATTCTTAATGAAGTCATACGTTCTGATCACCTTATTCGAAATGTATGTTCTAACTCCGAGAAGCTTGTTTTAATCCATAAATAGATTTCTGAAGCTTGCACGCTTTAGATTCATATGTAAATGTAAAATCTTCAAGTTGTATCATATACACCTCTTCTTCTAAATCTCCATTTAGAAGATACCCATCGGAAGATAGCCTTTCTTGGAATTAATCATGCTGAACCTTTTCAGCATAGTATCAATGTACGTGGATTGGGACAATCCAAGCAATCTTTTAGATCTATCTCTATAGATCTTCATCCCTAGGATGTAAGATGCTTCTCCCAAATCCTTCATGGCAAATTGAGATAAAACCAAACTTTTATGCCCTGTAATGCAGGAATGTCATTTCCGATTAAAAGAATATCATCCATATACAAAACAAGAAATATAATCACCGAACCATTTGCCCATTTATAAATGCAATGTTCTTCTTCATTCTTAATGAAGTCATACGTTCTGATCACCTTATTCGAAATGTATGTTCTAACTCCGAGAAGCTTGTTTTAATCCATAAATAGATTTCTGAAGCTTGCACGCTTTAGATTCATATGTAAATTAAAATCTTCAAGTTGTATCATATACACCTCTTCTTCTAAATCTCCATTTAGAAATACGGTTTTTACATCCATCTGCCGGATCTCATAATCTAAATGTGCTACTATCGCAAGCACAATCCGAATGGACTTGAGCATTGCTACGGGAGAAAACGCCTCTTCATAGTCAATACCATGATGCTGACAATATCCCTTGGTAACCAGACGGGCTTTGGAGGTTTTCACCTTTCCATCTGCGCCCTTTTTCTTTTGAAAATCCACTTACACCCTATGAGTTTTATTCCTTCGGATGGGTCAACTAATGTCCATACATTATTGACCTTCATGGACTCCATTTCGGATTGCATGGCTCAAAGCTATTTAACAGAGTCATGCCTCTGCATTGCATCTATATAGGTGACCAGATCCTCATCGTTTTCATCAAGTTCGATAGGATCCCCGTACCGGACCAAGAAACCGTAGTATATGTTCGGTTGACGTGGTACTCTTCTTGATCGCCTTAATGGTGCATCTATAATGGGTTATGGGTTTGATCTAATCAACTCAGATTCTAAATATTCAGTGGTTGGTGTCGGTTCTTCTACATGTTGAATTTTCTTAAGTTCGACATTTGAAATATTACTTCCTTCTCTAAGAAGACAGCTCTATTGCTGACAAACAACTTTTGTTCTTCAGCAAGATAGAAGTAATACCCCTTAGTCTATTAGGACAACTGACAAAGAAACATTTGTCAAACCTAGCTTCAAGCTTATCCGCTTTCAAATGTTTGACATAGGCCGGACACCCACAAACCCTAAGGTGAGTAAGCACCGGTTTACATCCTGTCCACATCTCATGTGGTATTTTATTCATAGATTTACTTGTAACCATATTAAGAATGTAACAGGCTGACTCGAGTGCATATCCCCAGAAGGATATCAATAGATTTGCATAGCCCATCATGGATCGAACCATGTCTAATAGAGTTCGATTTCTTCTTTCTGACACACATTATACTGTGATGTACCAGGAGGAGTCCACTGGAAGAGGATCCCATTCTCTCCTAGATAAGTCATAAACTCACTAGTGAGGTATTCACCTTCTCAATCTGATCGAAGAGTTTTAATACTCTTTTCAGTTTGTTTTTCTACTTCATTATGGAATAGTTTGAACATTTCAAACGATTCTAACTTATGTTTCATAAGATAGACATACCCATACCTAGATAGGTCGTCTGTAAATGTAATGAAATACGAGTATCCACTTCTAGCTTTTGTGCTCAATGGCCCACATACATCAATATGTATAAGGGTCAATAGATCACTAGCTCGTTCACCTTTTCTAATAAAAGGTGATTTGGTCATCTTTCCAAAAAGACATGACTCACAGGTTGTCAATGATTCACAATCATTAACATTGAGGATTTCCTCTTTACTTAACCTGTTCATCCTATTGTTGTTAATATGACCTAGCCTATGATGCCAAAGGTAAATATCTGTGATATTATCTATTCTAGGGTGCTTACTTGACTTGTACATTACATTAACAGGCTATGACAATATGTAAATGCCACTACTCAATTGTCCATGCATTACAATAACACCATTCATAATGATATCACAATAATTTCTTTTTATTGAAATCTCATGACCGTTCATGGCAAAAGGCCTACAGAAATTATATTCAATAGAAAAGAAGGACAAAAATGACAATCATTTAAGACAATTTCATGAGAATTGAATACAAGTTTCAGAATTTCTAAAGCTAGAACTGAAACTGATTTTCCATCTCCAACGTTCAAGAATGTTTCGCTTTCTCCAAATCTCTTATTGACCTGAAGTCCTTGCAACAAATTGCAAATTTTAAATGGACTTCCAGTATCCAATACCCAGGTCGAATTATCATAAATTGAGAAATTACAAGGTGTTATCATATAAGTACCTTGACCAGCAAGTGATTGCATCTTTCTCTTTTGCCTATTTGGGTCAAGAGAAGCAATATATTGAGGACAATTCCTCTTCCAATACCCTTGTTTCTTACAGTAGAAGCACTCTGCCTTACTTTGATCAGCCTTCACCTTCTTGGTCTGACCTGGCTTAGCACGCTGTACCTTTTTTTTTGATTCTTATTTTTCTTCCCTTTCTTAAAGGGACAACGCCCTCCGGAAGAACCTCCCACTAAATTCACTGACCCTTTTAAGAGCTGGTGATCCTTCTCAAATGTCTGTAGTAAACCCAACAATTGGTGATAATTTACTATAGGTTTCGTCATACGAAAGTGAGTAAGGAATAGGCGGTATGATCCTGGTAGGAAATTCAATATTGCATCTTTCTTCAATTGATCATGTAGAGGAAATTCGAGAGTGCTCAGGCGCTCTATCAACTCGATCATGTACAATACATGATCAGTTACTAAGGCCCCATCCTTCATCCGGGCGCTGAAAATGGCACAACTAGTTTTGTGCCTTTTAACATCGTCGGGAATGCTGAAAGATTCATTCAACATTTGAACAATTTTTTTTTGGTTGTGCATTCTCGAACCTGCGACTGAACTCGTCGTTCATCACAGCGAACATAATGCAATGGATAGTGATATGGTCACTGAGCCACTTCTGATATGTGTCTCTGACTATACCCCATGCATTAGCAGCAGGCTGCTCAGGTGCCAGATCCGTTATCACATAAAGGATCCATTCATGCTCTAGCACAATTTTAAGTTTCTTAAGCTAGTTGTTAAAATTAGATCTTATCAACTTGTTGTTATCCAATAACGAACAAAGTGACAAATTAGTGGCCATTTCTGCGTAAAAAGAAAATCGGCTATTAGTATATGAATTGACAAAATTCTAAAGACTTGGACTTTAGTCTAAAGATTCTTTCACTATTTTATACAAATTTGTAGCCTCTACCTCAAATTTAAAAAATTACACTTAACTTTTTAGTGAGCACTAGAACCCAATAGATCGCATATGGGCCCGAGTGTGGCTCGGCCAACCCATATGCACCTATTGGTAGGTTCTGAATCAATTATTTCACCAAACAACTTCTAGTGATGATATTGCCCCAGTCTCTTTGGCAGGCGTGTGGCGCCTCTACCGAAAAATCTGGTTAGGTCCAACCATTAAATGATAGGGTTTCGTATAATCTACTAATAAATGACCAAGCTCGAGTGTGGCTCGGCCCACCTGATCACATATTGAAAGTACACTCGACTCATCATATATTGAATGACAATTCCAATGCCCGATAAGCACCAGGCGTGTGGTGCCTCCAATGATTATCGAAATATTGGACTCATTATAATCCAACTTAATGGGAGGCTATGACCTAGTTATCTCCATAACTATTTTATTTTAGGAACTTAATAATTTTAGAGGGTTTGATTTAATTGAGAATAGATGAGAAGAACCGGTTAATCTAGATCCTCCCACTGACTTCATCAAGTCAGATTAATAAGAACTAGATTCAATCCGGTTAAGGAGGCACCTAAATCAGTCATACTGATTTTTCTTAAAGGCATGGGTTAACTCGAATCATTAAGTGATCCAATCAAAATGTGATTGACCATGTCAGCTAGGTAAGTGAGATCGGTGGAAGAGATATGCCATTAACTCGGCAAAGATGAATCAGTGCGAGTAGCTCCCAATTAAAAATTACCGGTCAAGTCTGCCAAACTTACCTTAGACACCGACTGGTTAATCAATTTCGATTTGATTACTCAAATGACTCGGACTCAAGCTCTGAGCCTCAATCAAGTTCCATCTTGGTATAATCAAAGATATGAAATTTGATCAACTACAACTATCATATTTGACCTAGAGTTTTCTTGACCTAATCTAGTTACTACTTAATTAGATTTGATCAATTAACTCTAATTAGACCATGTTGGATTCTAACCCTAGGTCTAACCTAATTACAGAACTTGACTTGAGCTAACCGAAAACTCCAAGAATTATAGAATGTCATTTAATTGAGTTCACAATTCTAGATCTAGGTTTTCATATCACTTAATTCTTAATTAAGTGTAAGCTTATGAAAATTTCATATCATTGTATATTCTTTTAATTACATACTAATTACAAAGTTTCAGTTCTTAAAACTTATTTTTCAGATATGAGATTTGTAATTAATCTTGTTAAAATTTAGATTTAATTCATATTTAAATCTTAGATGATTTATATTCATATATCACATATACAAACTAATATAAATTAACTTAAACAACATACATCATATGCATTTGTTTTGAGATCTGATTTATTATTCAAAATCAAAAAATAAATAAGTCATAAATTTCGTTTAGATCTAATCTAATCAAGTTTATAATTTCAGATTTATTCATGTTCTCTATATTATATATACTAACATGAATATACATCACATGCATCCTATTTTTCAGATCTAATTAATCATGTAAAAATAGAAATTAAATCAATCGTAAATCTCTTTTAGATCTAATCTAAATATATCTATAATTTTAGATTTAATTAGAAAGATTAAAGCTATTTTTAATCTTCTTTTCGTAGTTTATCTTGAAGGATTGAATCACAGTGGCACCCTACATGCCATAAGAGATCCCATTGCATGGAAAAAGAGGGTTATGAACCCTTCTTTCTCCTATGACCGAATAGCCTGGTGATCATTCCAATTGGATTACTTGACTATTAGGATTAGAAAACTTGTTTTAGGCATAAATGTTTAAACTAGTTTGAACCTGACTCTGATACCATTGTTTGGGTACCCTAGTGGTCGCAAGCATATATTTTTAAAGATTTTACAGCAGAAGCATGAATTAAACTATTTAATTTCTATGCATGCTAGAGATCATATCTCTACAACAAAAATAGATCCAGAACTTTAAACATTTATCTTAAACAAGTATGCATGATTCTATATCTAACGTGTAGTCACGCAGAACTTCAGCAACCTAGTTGATTTCTAATCCTAATTTCTAATGAGATCAGATCTCATACCTTTTTGCTTTGAGAACTTTGATGATGTCTTGATCACTTTGTGTAGCCGCACACACATCCGGCCTCTACGGATAGTCCACGCGAAGCTCTAGGAAGATCCACAACTGCAAGAGTGCTAGCTTGTGCAAAGGTGCTGCAGTGGCTGAATTTTTCTCCCTCGAAGCACTCAACTTTTGATTCTTCTTCGAGAGGATGAAGGAAAGAGATGAAGGAGAAGAAGGAGGAGAGAGGGCGTCTGGCTCTCAGAATTTTTTTAAAATTTAGAACCCTTTCTAAAGACCATCTCATGCAAACCCTAGGCGTGGGGGTCTTTTTATAGCCAAAAGACCCCCCACGCCTCACACTTCTTTTGGTCAACGAATTTGGCTGATAAAATTCCCAAAAAATTCTTGTGAATCTATAGCTAAGAGATAAACAAATTCTCTTTTAATCTTGTGCCATGAATTCCTATAAATTAGGAGGTTATTGCACCCCAAACTTTAATTGCACGCCACCCCACTTGATGCACCATGCAGTCCCTACAAATTAGGAATTTAATTCCTATCATTTTAGAAAGATTCGAGGCTCCATATTTTTCTAAAAAATAGCCCCACACCTCCTCTTTCCTCATGCCAGAAATTGGCCAAAAATAAAGAGGATGGACACCACTGTATTTAGGGATAAGGATGAGGTGTCTTTCTTCTCCAAGAAAGAAAGCTAGAATCCTAAAATTTAGGAATTCTTCTTCTTATCAATTTCTGAATTTTTGAACTTAGAATCCTTATCAAATAAGAACTTTTAATAGGCTCGGATCAAGCCCAATCCAATTGGGTCAAGTCCGATTAATTGGATCGAGCCTAATCAACTCGGATCGAACCCAATCCAATTAGGTCAAATCCGGATGTAGCCCAAATTAAATTTTATTCAATTTGGCTTAACATAAGCTCAATCATTCAATCAATTGAGTTCACTAGCAATCTAATTACTAATTAATTCTTTAATAATTTAATAATTATTTTACTGCAACTTTTGCTTAGGATAATTTATCAATCGAATTGACCGATGTACCCCTGCACGATTCTTAATCATCGATTAGCCATTTGATCAACCTAGAAACTTCTATGTGTGTGACCCCATAAGTTTGAATCTAAGCCAGTAAGACAAAAATGACTTTTTGTAACAATCGAAGTGACTATCTAACAATGGTACCCGACATCCGGATAGGCCGAATAATTGCAAAACAATATTCTAGAACCCTTGGACTATGGTTACCGTATAATTCATCCCTATGACTCCTAATGCCTGGATGACATCAGAGTTCTATCAACTCTATAATAGTACATCCAAAAATGTGTTTCAACTTTACTAATCCTGCGACTCCTCACGAGGAGTATCCTGGCCAAGGTTTTGCTAAATTGAACAAGGGCATTATCTCCTGTCATCAAGAGGGGTCAATTCCATCTTGACTCACACACCGACTTCGCAAATACTTGATTGCACCCAGTGACCTTCCGTTCCTGAATTAGAAATTCAGCTAGTCCGGTACTCAAGTACAGTAGTTGTTTGTTGTTAATCACCGTGTTGATCTCAGGTCTGAGAGACATATATACCCATATCCATTCGGAACATCTCTTGACAGCAGAGCATTCCAGAATGGTCACGTTCAGTGAAGTGTACTCCTATACTTCACCTGTGTAACATATCAATGTCTCTACAGTCCTTGGTTAAGAGGACAACCAACGTATATGGCACACAATGACCTAATCTTGATAATGCTGTTATCCTAGTAACAGCACATCATTTGGTCGTGTACTATTTTAAGAACTCGTAGATAAATCCTTCTTTATCATAAAGAAGTCCTAAGGACTTCATCTCATAACAAGAGTTCATTTGAAGATGTATAAATAAAATGATGAATAATGCCAAATAATATTTTATTATTTAATCAATTCATATACAAATTCAATCATCAACAGGCTGACGATTGACTTTTAGGATACAATTCCTTACAGAGACTGCAGGGCTTGAATTGACTGCCCAAGTGGAGGGCACCACCGGACAGGGCTATGCCGACCAGCTGCGCTAGGAGGGTCTAGAGACCGGGACGATCAGGACGTAGAACCGAGAAGATGGGGGCACAAGTGTGGCTAGGCTAGATTTGGGACTCCAGGAAGAAGGATCTGGTGGATATGCCTGAGTTGTCCAACAGCTTAAGGCAACTCGGGCATTTGGGGTAGAGACCTCCAGCAGTGGTGAGGGGTCCCAGAGCGGGATAGTGGGTGAGTTGAAAAGTATGAGGGCTGGTGAGGGGATAGTGGATGGCGGTCAGCCTGAAGATCCCTCCTCATCAACATGAAGCTAATGCTATGGAATTGTAGAGGGGCCAAGAAGCCCTCCTTTCTAGCCACGTTTAGGAGGTTAGTACACTTGTATGATCCGAATGTGTGTCCTCCTGAAGACAAGATTATCAGGTCAAAGCTTTTAGTGGGCTAAATGGTGCTTTCCTCTATCCTAAGGATTATACTCAATTAAGTCTCGAGGCTTGTCAGGGGGTGTAGTGATGGTGTGAAAAATGGGCTTTACCAACTTTGATATCTTTCATAGATGTAATTAGTAAGCCATTATGGTGATTTTTGAAGGTAATATCAGCCCTTGACTTTTATCTGCGGTCTATGCTAGTATTGACTATAGGGAGCATCGGGGTTATGGAATGAGGTGTCTTGTACGGTGCAATAAGGCATCCCCACCATAGCAGCAGGTGACTTCAACTGCATTGACGGACCGCAGGAGAAAAGGGGGGTTAGGGCTTTTTCTAGCAAGGCTGAGGTCAGAAAGTTTCAAGAGTTTATTGATACTAATGGCTCGGTGGACCTTGGTTTCATAGGGCTAAGGTTTACTTGGTGCAACAACTGCCGGGGGGGAGTTAGGGTCTAAGAGAGAATTGATAGAGCCTTTGCCATAGTATGATGGATCCAGTAGTTTTTGGACCGTCATGTGTAGTATCTTCCACAAATTGGGTTGGACCACTGCCCGATCCTCATCTGTATGTAGTCCACCATTCCGTATTAGTTCCCCTTCTAGTTTAAGAAGATCTAGCTATCATACCTGATATCTTGGGACATTGTCAGGGAGGTGTTGAGTAGGGCGGTGCGAGGTGATATGATATACCATATGACCCGCAAGCTCTAGTTACTCAAGTGCTGGCTCCAGAAGCAAAACATAGAGGAGGTGGGCGACATCTTTAGGAGATTGGAAGAGGCAGAAGCTTGATTGTCTCTCTCTAGTCCAAGGAGGAGCGGGATGGGGGTTTGTCTTCAGAGGATTTGGCCAAGTTGAGATCTATGTTGTCTTTGCATCACTCGCTCCTACACCAGGAGGAGATGTTTTAGAGCCTGAACTCTAGAGTCCACTGGATCTTAGAGGGTGACTAGAATACTAGTTTCTTTCACAGATTGACAACAATCAAGAGATAGAGGAACATGATCCGAAGCCTCGAGATAGTAGTAGAGTGATGACTGAGGATGCGGAGGTCATTAGTTGGAAGCTCTTGTAGTTTTTAAGTAAGAGGTGGTTGACCCAGGCTAAGCATGGAAGTCCTTCTTTTGGCCCTATTCCTGAGGTGAGAGTTTTGGAGGTTGAGAAGGGGGTTCTATTTATGCCTATCACAACCATGGAGGTCCAGGCGGTTTTTTGGTCATTGATAGAGGACAAAGCTCCGAGCCCTGATGGTTTTTCCCCTTCTTCTACAGAAGGCACTGGCCTATCATTCATCACGAGGTGGTAGCTTTTATCCAACACTTCTTTGACATGGTGTCGATGCCAAGGGAATGGAAGGACTTTCATTACCCTGATTCCCAAACAATAGTCCACCACCAAGCTTGGTCATTATAGACCTATCAACCTTTGCTCTACTCTTTACAAGGCCATCATGGAGATTTTGGTTGCTAAACTCAAAGGGATCCTTTCTAGACTCATCATCCCTAAGCAGGGTGCCTTTGTTGGCAGTCGCAGTATCTTTGATATACTCATAGCTCAGAAGTTCATGCATGATCTTCAGAGAGCCTCTTGTAGACGAAACCTTATGGCTGTCAAGCTGGATTTAGAGAGGGCCTACGATCGGATGAGCCAGCGCTTCCTCTTCTTCGCCTTGGAGAGTATCAAGTTTGGTGAGGACTGAATCCGGTGGGTTATGGGATGTGTTCATTTTCCATCCTTCGCCATTTTGGTGAATGACACACCCACTCCTTTCTTCGACTCCACCACTGGTCTTCAGCAAGGTTGTCCTCTCTCTCTCTATTTGTTCATCATTTGTGATGATGCCTTATTCAAAGCCCTTTGGGTTGTTTCCTTGGCATAGGTCATTAAGGCTTATAGGCCTACACAGAAGGCCGACCCAATGTCCCACCTTCCTTTTGTGGATGATTGCATGCCCCTAGGTCGAGTCACGAAATAGAGTGCTATGAGGATTAGGGGCATTTTGGAGGGCTACCATGCTGCTTCAAGTTAGCGAGTCAACTTTGCCAAGTCTGCAGTCCACTTCACCCTGAACACCAAGCCAACACTTAAAGATAGCATCAAGAAGATCTTGGGGGTTGGAGAGCAAGCTAACTGCTGTAGGTATCTGAGGATGCCTATCACGGGGAGACTTCTATGGAGGGAAGATTGTGGCAAGGTTGAGCAGAGCATCAGCAGGAGGCTAGAGGTGTGACAGACGAGTGTCCTCTCTATGAGGGGTAGGATGATGCTGGTGAGATCAGTCCTCAGCTCTGTCCCAATATGTCTCTTATCCAACACTCTGCTGCCCAAGGTGCTGCTGCTGAGATTGGAGCGGAGATTCAGGAACTTTCTTTAGAGAATGCGGGATGGTAGGAGAGGCGTTCTTTTCATGGCTTGGAAAGTCCTTTGTCAGCCTTGCACCAGTGGAGGATTGGGCATCTACTTTCTTCTGATGAGGAGAGAGGCTCTTGTGGTAAGACATGTAGACCAGGAATTGTTGGAACCTAAGGGATTATGGAGTGTCTTGATGAGAGCCAAGTATGGCAACCATATCAGAGTTGCAGACTTTCGGGTTGATCGGCATAGCTCCTTCATCTGGTGTAACATGTGCTCTTGTGCTCTGAGGGTGTTACCTCGGATTAGGTGGATGATCAATGACGGCCAGTCGATCGATGTGTAGAAGGATACTTGGATCTCGAATTTTTCTTTATGACTATGGCCCACTATGGTTAACGTAGACTGCTCAGGTCTCAAGGTGTGTGACCACCCGAGCCTGAGGGAGACGAGTTGGGACATAGCTACGGTCTAACAGTACTTTAGGGAACAACTGGTAGAGAATATCTTAGCCCTATTAATCTTGAGACTGGGTGGACTGGACAGAAGCATCTAAGGCTCGACTTGCCGGTCTAAGGTAAAGGTCTCTAATTTGGGAGAGCTGTACGGGGCCCTGACGTCACGATTGATTGATGACAGTTGATTTTTGGATGCTCTGTATTCACCCACAGGTTGCCTTGTTTCTGTGGAAGGTGGTGTGGGGCAATTTGCCAACCATGAGTGTGCTCTTTAGAAGAGGGGTGAGGCTCTCCCCCAGTTGTGATAGCTACCCGGAGGTGGTGGAATTAGTGGATCATGTTCTATTTGGATGCCCGAAGGCAGTCCTGATATGGCGCTTGATAGGTGTTGCTTGTAGAGTTTTGCAATCTCCTACTCTGGCCATAACTTTTCTTGATTTCCTGAGGAGTCCATGAGGAGACTTGTCGACTCGGCCAGTGGCATTAGGTGCGCCTATATTTCTTATCAAATTTAATTGAACAAGAATGCTAGAGTCTTTGAGAACAAAGAAAAGAGCCTAAGGATTGTAGTGGACAAGGCGCTTATCGATACAGTAGAGCATACCCATGTAGTGACTATTGATGGAATTGGGATTATAAGGAACACCTAGGGCTCCCATTTAGCTCTGATGGTGCCTTGTGCGATATTTATCGCCTAAGAGCTTCCATCCTCGAGCTTTCTCAAGATAAATTTTGATGGCAGTGTGGTGGATGAGAAAAAAAGAGGTGGGGTTGGGTTTGTCATCAGGAGGCCTGACTCCATCTTAATTGCGGCAAGGGGTTGTCTACTTTATGACACTTTTGTTCCTGAGATGGAGATAAGGGTAGTCTAGGAGGATATCTCTTATGCTTGCCTCGTCCTAGGGTTCAATCGGATTCAGCTTGAAGGGGATTTGGTAACTGTCATCCGGTGGATCTAGGGCCATACTAGGGTTGCTGTCGAGCACCCTCTTTTGTATGATATCTGTGGTCATCCGTATAATTGTCTGGATGTCCGTGTTTTCTCATGTATACCAGGAGACGAATAGAGCAGTTGATTGGGTGGCATCATTCGTCACTCAAAATTTTGGAGGTTCATTTTGCGATTGTATGGAGTCCTCACCCCCCCTCCCCCCCTTTTTTTTTTCTGATTTTGTTAGAATGGTATGAAAATTTTCGTGTTATTTAAAAAAAAAGATAGTTCACTATATGGCTAGTTCACTATATGGCAGCTTATACAACATTAGTTATATTGTACTAATTATCTATCTCTGTGTTGTTTGGCTCAAATCAAACCGCTCAACTCTCAATTATTTACTGTACTTTGCTCTCTCATACATCTAAATTGAAAGAAAGATAATTATACCAATATACAAGGGACCTGATAATATAGGGGGCCATCTGCACAATGTTTTACACTTAGCAATGATCCTTCTAGCGGCAGTCGGAATTAAGAAAATATTTCAAGAAGCACTGTTCTAGAGTTATTAGGACCAAATGTCATGAGATAGCTCCTACTCTCTCTCCCTCAAATTACCAAGGTGAACCTTAGATGACAATGCCTGTGAGGAGTTAGGTTAATTCCCACACCCCCCCCCCCCCCCCCCCCCCCCCCCCCCCCAAAAAAAAAAAGGGGTTAAAGGGCCTTTCATGTTTAATAGCTTGAACATAGGTTTTTGTTAGAAGTATCTCCATTATATAGGTACATGAAAAATGGCCACACATTTTATAGAACTAAGCTCTCGATTGATTGTAGCATCATAATCTCACTCATATAGGTATTGATGTATAATTAAATATTATAAATTAAAATTATTTGGATTTACATGCAGCAGCATTTAATGGGTATGCCTTCTTGAGTGTGATGATTCTCTTTGCTAAATTAGTATCATTTCTTTGAATAGTGAGATGCCTCGAAAAGAATGTTCATCTCCCCCAAAGCCAAAAGCTTTTGGGATCCCGAGCACTGGTTCACACAACTGCCAATACTTCATGGCGGGCTGGCTGTAAATAACTTTTCACATATAGGCATACTTTCAAGAGAACGCCAATCATTCATCCATTGGTCCCAAAAAAACCTTTTGTTGTTGTTGTACTTCATCAATCTGTTGACATAATTTGAGGGTGCAATATTTACATTAAGAACAATCCAGTTAATAGACCAACCTTCTTAAGACAATTAAGAACTTTGTCTATTCCTAGATAAGAGTCACCATTCATATTATTTTCTTGCGCCATGAAGTCCTAACTTCTCTATCCTTAGAAGATTGAACTGTTATAGGTAAAAAAAAATTCATGCTTCCAGCACTAAATATGATATATAGCTATTCATAATGGAGTTCACTGGAAAATAAGCTATTCACTTTAACAAAAAAAAAAAGAAAAAAGAAAAGAAAAAGAAAAGCCTGTCCAAATGGAGCTCAAAGTCCCCAAATTGAGGCTTGTTGGGACTGTTTGGCTCCTTCTTCAATGCTGATTCTGCGCTGCCCTCATTTCCATAGATATCTTCACTGGTGGCAGCTTATCCAACTTTAATTGTACTGCATTAATTGTCTATCCGTATTGTTTGGCCCCAACCAAACTGCTTGGTATTCGATTATTAACTATACCTTGCTCTCTCATGCAACAAAACCAGAAGAAAGAGAAGGATATTAATTGATACGAGGGACCTGCCTTATATGGGCCCATCCATACAACGTTTTACTAATGACACTTCTAGCTGCAGCCAGAATTAAGGAAATGTTATAAGGCTTCTAGTCATTAAAAAAATACTGTTCCAGAGTGAATGAGACCAAATGTCAGATAACCCCTGGTTTGTGTCCCTCTGATTACCAAGATGAACCAAGATTACCATGCCTGCAAGGAATTAGGTTACTCGACACAATCATTTTGGATAAATTGAAGAGGCTCTCATATTTAATAGCTTAGACTTAGGTTCTTGTCGGAAATGTCTCTATCATGCTTGGCCCATCGGCACGAGCTCGGAACGTGATCCCAAATGGCTATATTTATAGGGTTTAGCCCTACAAGACATGCAAGACTTGCCGTATCTTTTGCGGAGCTCAGGCTGGTCGGTTTGACGCCATGGAATTATTTTTGTACCGATCAAGGTATAACTAAATATTATGAATTAAAATTATTTTGATTTATATGTAGTCTTATTTGGTGGGTTTGCCATTTTGAGTGTGATGATTCTCCTTGTTAAATTGGAATTATTTCCTTAAGTGATTAGATGCCTCAAAAGGAATGCCGATTCCCATCATGCCAAAGGCTTTAGAGATCCCAAGCGCTGGTTCACGCACCTTCCTAGATTATTCATGGCAGTCTGACTGCAAATGACTTTTCACATGTAGACATGCTTTCGAAAACGAGGACGCCAATTATTCATCTACTGTTCCCTAAAAGGCTTTTTGTTATTACTGCACCTTAATCAATCTATGGACATAATTTGTGGGTGCAATATTTACATCAATGAATAAATGAACACATAATTTGTTATTACTGACTTTTCTTTTCTCTCTTGAATGAATAAATGAATAAATGAACAAATAATAACCAAGACTAACACCAAATCTTACTCACCTGAATAAAGAATTATTTTAGCGCTGCAATCAGATTCATGATCATCAGATCCTATACGTGATAAAAATGAATTCAGAAATATCATCCCTTGTAAATTGTTATCATTTTGAGATGGATTCGAAAATTACTGCACAGACTATTGATGACTCACTATGAATAACTTTCCACAATATGCTTTTTAGACAATTCCAGTGTTGGTGTCACCAAAAAAAAAACAAATTATCTTTTTTGTTTGAGAGAAAAAGAAATCTTTTATTATCATTATTAAACTACAAATAATGGGTGGGCATGTATTTTATGAACTGTTCAAATAATGGGTGATCCTTCTCAATTAATTAGTTCTAATACTGATGCTAATTCCTACCTACTGAAACTGAAATTTATGCCGGTTGATATCTTAGAACATCAAAGTTGCAATCGGCAGATTTTAGTTTGTTAATTTAATGGTATAATAAACATTGACCATGATCCATAATAAAAATGTTTATCTTAATTTGCACAGATATATTTATCCATAATATTGTAATGATGTAAATATATCAGGAGATGACTACCAAATATTTGCATGTTTTTGGAGTCAGATAATATGACCAGGAGCATTTATAGGCGCATAGCAGGTATGAGTGCTGCAAATAAGTGAATAAAAGTAGACATCTTCTATAATAAAAAATGAGGACCAAGTGGCATGGACCTGAAAGAATGGTAACAAATTTCAAGCGTTAGGTGTGAAAGAGTATTCGAGAAAGAATGAATGGATGGCGGAGTTAGAAAGTGGATGTCTAGTAGACTGTTTAGGGCTGTGTCACATCGTAGAATGGTAGTAGACAATATTATTGTAGCATCTTTTTCCCACCAAGAATGTTATACTTCAGAATTCACTCGCCAAAGCTTCTCAAACTGCTAAGAGAACTTTTTTTGGATTCATTTATTCAATTCCCTAGGTTTCCTTGTGTAAACTTGTTCTCAACTTTAATTTGGAAGTGATAGGGTCAAGTACTCATGACTTTGTGAACTGTTGGGAGTTTTGTTTGCTTTCTGCTAGCTGCTCGCTCCCTTCCAAATACATTCATTCAGCACACCTTTAAATGCTTGATTCCTTGGTTTGGTTGTACACTTAAAATGGCTTCAGTGCATGTGCATGCCTACAGTTTAATGAACCCGTGGATCCGGGCATGAGTCCAAGTAGCCTGAGAGTTATGGGTTAAGATGAGTCAGATTGGTGGACTGCCAAGGAGATCTGAACTGGGTTTCCAATAGGTCTATTGTTTCAGCCAATTAGTACCGGATTCAGCATTGCAAACAATCCAATAACCATCAAAATATGGATATTCTATCTTTTGAACACATCCCAGGTGAGCCAGCATGATCTGGCCATCTGCTTTTCCCTTGCGCCATCGTCGCTTTCTAACCATGTACGAGTCAATAGCTAACATTGATTGTATCGAGGAATAATAGTCTCATATCGAATAGGTTGGCTTTCATAATGTTTGTATACTCTCAGACTCGTCCATCCAAATTTTGGATATTCATAAAGGATTTTAACATTACACTATTTTTACAAAATGAGTTTAGCATTATTTTAGATTTGATAGATTGTATCTAAATCTAAGGAATGATATCCATAATAAACTAAAATGACTACCTTTCCCTTTGATTCGGAGGAGGTTCTTGTAGGTGTTTTATCAAGTGTTTGACATGACTAATTTCTCCACTATTTTTACAAAATGATTGATGGTAGTCCTGTTGTTATGCTGGGTAAAGATTCAAAATAAAAATGAACATATAACAAGTTTATTATGCATGCAAATGACTGTCAAAATATTTATCAATTAGAATATAATCATACCGAAATCAAATCTAGTAGGATCACCGGACTATATTTTAGGATTTAAATATTGTTATTTTCTAACTATTAGAATAGGTTAGTGTTGATTATCATCCTTCATCTAATCATCTTTACCCCCATGTTTTTATGGGGGCTTTCATTTGTTGTGCTTCTAATTATGCTGTTTTATATTTATTCTAATTGTCGACTAATTCTTCATTAGTCTAAGCATTCAGAGGGAAGTAGTAGATTAACATCAGGAACCAGTAACTCCTCAAAAATGATCTTTTCTGTTATTTTTTAGAAACATATTTATCAGCTAGGGCAACTTAAGGGAAGGTACATTGCACTGACACTGTTCATATCATATTAAATAAAAACGCCTGCCTCTGCCCTCTGGGTTTCCGCTGGGCCAGGATGAGTAATGGTAGGTGTTCGAGCAGGTAGGTTTTCCTTCGGACGTTGGGATGGCGCTGAAATACGACTGCAAGCCAGTACCTTCCTCATAAGGAAACATGCAAACCCTCGAACAGTTTTCTTCTTCTTCCTCCTTTTTTTTTTTTATTACTTTGGGGAGTACTGTTCTTGAACTGAAGTAGTTTCATGAGTAATTGTGAAAGATTTTGGAACTTAATTTTGTGTGATCAGAGGCATCAAAGCCACAAACACACCGTCCACACCCTTTTGGGCTCTACTTTTAGTGAAGAGCCATGAACCGGTCCACATCAATCCTGTTATTTTTTCTGATATTTTTGTTTGCTGGCTCAACCTGCTTCAGGTGGTTAACTGACACCCAGCTAAACCCCTCTCAGGTTAGATCGGGTCTCTGTGTGCGTGTGTGCGTGTGCGTGTGTGAGAGAGAGCTATGTGTGCATTTATTAGGGTTGGGATCGACAGTGGAGAGGGTGTCAGAACCCAGCTTGGCCTTTGAAAAGAAAGGTGCGTGTAGGCGTTTGCAGGGTCTAAATATTTGATGGACCAGGTCTAATGGACCAGTCCAGTAGTCACTTAAACAATCCAGGAGGGATGCCTGCTGTCCACCATGTATATGCTCAGGGATTTAGACTGGTCCACTGGACCTGGTGCATGTAAGTATTTCGCCACTGCAGGACACCACGGTAGAGTTAGCAAGAGACAGACCCCCATCGGGACGGATGCTTGAGGGATAAGGAGAGAGACCCTTCCTTACGTGCCGCACGTGCGGTGAATGGACACCCACACGTGTGCTTTGAGTCAGAAGGGCTTGTTGGATGAGTGGTGAGTGTGATAGATGAACGGCTGGGTGTGACGGGGTTTCAAAAAACAGTGGAGAAGCAGTGTGAATTTCTGATATATTATAACGCTAAGATGCTATAAATCTAATCACTCTCTCGTACACTTTCACTCTTATTCCATCTCTTATCTTCCCTACCCCCTTTCTGTTAAGGATGGCTCTGAAGCAGTGTAATGGGGGCCAAGGCTTAAGCAGTTTCCCACCCTCTTCTTCCTCTTCTACGGGGCTGTTTGCTGAGATGGGTTCTCTCTCCATAAATCCAACTTCTTCAGTGGAGAGCAATTGCTCCAACAAGGGCTCAGAGAAGACCTTTTGGACTTCTTCTTTTAGGAGGAACTACATTGGCCTAGAGGGCCACCCACCACAAAGCAGTGAGGATGAAGGTGGGAAGTGCTCCGATGCCATTTATGGTTTTGGAGAGAACCACATCAATGCCATTGGAGAAGAGAGCCCAGATGGAGAGAACACAAATGAGGGATCATTGGCAGGAAAGGAGGCTGCTGAGTGTGGCCAGTCGAAGCTCTGTGCCAGAGGCCATTGGAGGCCTGCAGAAGACTCCAAGCTCAGAGAGCTTGTGGCCCTCCATGGCCCTCAGAACTGGAACCTCATAGCAGAGAAGCTGGAGGGCAGATCAGGTGAGGAAAGAAAAAGGAGATAACCATCATCTCCTCTCTGTTGTTGTTGCTGCTGCTGTTGTTATGATTGCCTTTCTGTTGCTAGAATATAGTTAGCTGGTTGCTTGGAGTTTGAAGGCTGAGATCTTGATTTGTTTTTGTTTTGCTTCATTTCTTTATCATCATTGGTGGGGGAGTTGAAGGGAAGAGCTGCAGGCTGAGATGGTTCAACCAGCTGGACCCCAGGATCAACCGGAGCGCCTTCACTGAAGAAGAGGAGGAGAAGCTGATGGCTGCTCACAGATTGTATGGGAATAAGTGGGCTATGATTGCCAGGCTCTTTCCTGGGAGGACAGACAATGCTGTCAAGAACCACTGGCATGTCATCATGGCTAGAAAATATAGGGAGCAGTCCAATGCCTACAGGAGGAGGAAGCTTAGCCAAGCTGTACTCCACAGGGGACTGGAGGATGCTGCGGCTACCTCGGTAACTTGTGGCTTCAACAGCAGCCTACACCTTCCCTTCGCACATCTCTCTCTTGCCATGGGTGGGTCCGACGGCTCATATCGCAGCGCAACTGGTGGGGGTGCAGAGGATTCAGTCTCCTGTTATGGTGGGTTTTGTTCAGCTCAAGCACCTTATGATTTCCTTTCTGGTGTGTTCTCCCTATCTATTATCATCACTACTATTCTCATTTTAATTATCATTTTTTTTCAAAAGAAAGAAAACACGCTATCATCATCATACTAGTTGGTGCAGTTTCTGTTGCATTTTGGTTCCTTTGCTTGCCCTCGTTGGTTTTCCCCGTAGAGGAGGCCTTATCTCCATGGCCTTACTGATTACCAGTCTCCTAGTTGAAATTGTACATTAGCTCAATAGTACTTGTGAAGCTTTTCTTTTCCTGCATAACAAAAAGTTCTCTTAAATTTTCTTGTCACTTCGTGACTTTGAATTTTTTTCAAAGTTCGTTTGGAATAGGAGGGGAAACCCAAAACTAGGTCCTGCCAATACACGCAGAAGGGCGAGCTTGTAGAGGGAAAATCTGCGCCTGACACCCTAAGTTATTTATTTTCTAAGCAGTCGTTATGTTGACATGCAGAGTGATAAACTATAGAATAAAAAAAATCTCTCTCAAAAAACTACATGCGAAGAAGAAATATATTGAAGGAAGGAAAAACAAATGAAGGTAAAATGAAGTGACTGTCATAAGTGATGGCGAAATAGTTCTTCATTGTATAAAATGAAGTGACTGTCATAAGTGATGGCGAAATAGTTCTTCATTGTATACAAAACTGCTTCACCGTTTTGGTTGGTTCAATTGCAGGGATCAAGGCTCAGGGCAAGACAACAAGCTTCCACGGCACCAACAACTGGCGTTGGGATAGACCAAGAGATGAGTCCTTCATGGGTTCTAACTCTCAACGTCCATTCATGGTGGCTATGCAGCAGCCAAGCTACCTATCCTACTTCTCAGACTGCTCTGCGTCAGGAGCTTCAGCTACTGAGTCATCATCTTCATCATCATTCAAGGAGAATGGAGAAAATGGTCAATCTGAAGCCACCACCACACCACCTTTCATAGATTTCCTAGGAGTAGGAGCCACTTGAGGGAGAGGAGTAACACAAGAATGGGAAATGAAGAAGGTTGGCAAGGAAGTTAATTAGAGACCCATGATGGGAAAATGAGAACATTGTTTTGAGTTGGGTAGCACAAGTAACAGGAGACCGTAATCCAAATCCTTTCAAAGATGAGATCAAGTTATTTGAGTATAAATTGGAACCCACCCTACTGTATTCTCCCCTCCCTCTCACTGAAGTTGCCAGACAAAAGGATGGTTTTTAATGTGATCAATAGAAATTTTTAGTCCATATCAATTAAATGAAAGAAGAACGAAGTATTAACAAAATAATAGAATGCGATGACCAAGACAACAGATGCACCTTTTTATGCATCATTGTCGAGTGCAAGGGAAGCACAATAGAGACCACCATTAAAGTCACTGCAAATGCAAGCATGACATCAGTGTCAAAGCAAACTGCTAATTAAGAAGCATTACACACCATACCAATCATGCTCAACTGTTCACGTATGAACTACTTAATGCTGTTGTTATTCATGGTCTGGTGTCCGGTCTGTCTTAATTGCCAATCTTTGCATCTACAGTGCAGTTGGCTCCGCTTCAAAGTAAAATATTTTTTATCTTCTTTGCTGTGACAACCATTGCTGCTTGCGCCTAAGCATTCTTTCTTACAGGATCCATGAGAGAAGGCCCATCTAAGAGAACAAGAAAATAAATAAAAGTAGTAAAGTTATTGGTAGAACACATCTACAGATCAAGCTAGTGAAGTAACAACGAAGCCCTCGCCTACCAAAGGCGGGTTCGTATATTCTTGTGCTGGTTATACCAGTAATCTTAGATCAAATCTTGCCTTCATTCGGGTTGAAAGGGTATCCTCTCAACTTTTGGATGCAGAAATTAGCATATTGTTTTGTTAATAAGCAACTACTAATTAGCCTCGATCGTATTACTTCCCGAAAT
Organism: Phoenix dactylifera; assembly: GCF_051530095.1. Taxonomy (NCBI): domain Eukaryota; kingdom Viridiplantae; phylum Streptophyta; class Magnoliopsida; order Arecales; family Arecaceae; genus Phoenix; species Phoenix dactylifera. Next base: position 19,246,235 of record NC_143194.1, read on the forward strand.
CCTATGATGATGACTACAAGAAACAAAGATGTTCATTTTACAACCGGCTTTAAGAAACAAGAGAATTTTTATCAGCTTGAGTTTAGGCATGTTTGGTTGGATTAAGTGCTCAGACCTTCTAATGCAAAGCAGGCTTGGCATTTTTCAAAAGAAACCAAAGGTTTGGTTTATACTATCACATCTCACTTGCGGGACCAAACACCCAGAAATTACAACTAATTATACCAAAAGACCACTTACATCCGATCATTTCTAACTTTGTAGAAGTTATCATACGCAGCTCCTGTTACCACCACAGGAAACTTGCTGCAAGTTCTTGATCACAACCATCCAATTGTGATTGTTCAGAGTAGCGGACGGCACTGATCACTGATCCCAATTTTAGCCCTTTAGATGCCAAGAATAAGATTAGCTTCTTATGTAAAAGTGTCCTATCCACAGCAAAGAAGGGAGCAACACAAAAATGGAAGAGAATCACTGATCACAAGAAGAGGCCTTTATAATAGAAACAAGACAGAGAGACAGAGACAACAAGCTTACTCATGACTGTGGGAAGGCCTGTAGAAAGAACTCAGGCCTGCACAGAATCTCCTAGCCCTTTACATCAGATGGCAAACACTTGTGACCGAGAGGGCAAACTATTTCTGCTTAACAACAAGAGAATCATGGCAGAGGGCCTCATTTCCCTCATTCCCATAAGGCAACATTTTTTAAATTATCTTTTTTTTTTTCTTTCTGGACTCAATAGAGAGAATAAGGGCATAGGATCTTATGCCTAAGGGTACAGACTATTTACACTACCCACAAAATGACCATGAGATGATCTGGAAAGGACCCAGGTTAAAGATTCAGCATAGGCTGTGGTTAGCAAACTTTTCCAGTGACCTTTCACTCTCTTTCCTGCCATTCTTCATTTCTTCCGATCACAAGTAGATTCGAACACTTTGATTACCACAGTGATGGGATTCTCTTGGGTAATCAAAAGTTGGGGTAAATGAAACACTACAAACTAACCCATGATTGATTAAGCGGCTCCTCATATATTGTAAGCTGTACTGTCCTGTTCTATCGGCATATCCATGTCAGCAAGCAGCCTCAAAAGAATTATCCCTACATTACTTAAAATTAATCAGGTTTGAAACTTGAAAGCCTCAGAATGGACTATATCATACAGTAGTTTATATCCATTAGGACCTCCTTCGACTTGATAAGATTGATTCATCTACCATTTTTTTTCTCGTCTGACTCCAAGAAAGTCTAGATTTATCTGTTTCCATTGATTAACTTGAAATGTTCTTTTATGAACCTTTATGTCCCGACGGAAGTAAAATCTGTTGCAATGTTAGAATCATAATATTTGCAATTAAATGCATAAAGAGGTCTGCTGCACACTATGCAGAGCAAACTTTAAATTAATGAATATAAAAACAGCTAAACACATGATACAATAGTTAGGATTCTGAGAAGCAAGGGAAAGCCAATTTCTCTGGGAAAAATAGTCAATCAATTAGGGAAAAAATATGCATCAGCATATGTTCAAAAATTATACAGAAATAGCTGCTATGTGAAGTTTTTCACACAGAGATGAATATGCCTCCTCCAGCTCCCGCCTGGTCAACAGCTTCGAACTGGAGTGTAATGTATTGGAAGGATCAATAACTCTGTCCTGATGAATGGGTTTAACTGAGAAGTGGTTTCCAAGAGATGCAATGGTTCTCTCGATGAAAGTTGATCTGGATGGCACATATTCTGTCATTCGACATAAGAACTCAACATGGGGCCTTGCCTGATAGAGAAAGCAGGTAAATTCACATTAATGCAAGTTTTGGAGACGTTACATTTAAAAATTCAAAGCATACTGCCGCTCTTCTTGTTACAAGGTATTTTTCAGTGAATTAACATCTTAAGTGAAGGTTATATAATCAATGTAGGGAAGTTTATTTTAAGTGCAGGTACCAGGTTTAGCAACGCTTCAATAAGATATTTATAAGATATGTACTTACATAATAAATCAGTCACTTCATGTCTGTAATTTTGTACGAATGCAATAACCACCAACAATTGGAAGTTTGCTAAAATAAGAACTCAGTGATAATAATTACTAGAGACAGGAGTTAGATACCACTGGTAATGCATGAGCAAATCTCGAAAGTGCTAATTAGACAAGCTAGAAGTGCATCATGTAATGCTATGAATGAAATAGCTCATAAACTGAGTTTTTTTATGGGAAAAGGTCAGATTTCGAGGTTAGTTTACTGAGTTTGTGAGGGCCCGGTCCATTGACTGGCCCGCACTTTCCTTGGGCCTGTGGACGGGCCCGAAGAGGCTAGGCCCAAGGCCCCATCGTGCTCCCTGGCACGAAGCAACAGAGGAAGAAGACTCATCTTCTTTCTCCTCTGAATCCGGCGAGAATCAAGGACTCCAAAGGCAATCTGAGTTCATCTAGGACTCGGAGACCTTGCCTATTTAACCTCCCCACCTCTCTTTCTCCTCCACTGACGATCATCGAGCTCCTTCCTTTCTCTTTTTCCCGTTGAAATTTGCGGCTGCCGGTCACTGTGTTCGCCAAAAATCGAGGCTGGAGAGCTTGCTGGAGCCGAGGACGGGCCCGAAGAGGCTAGGCCCAAGGCCCCATCGTGCTCCCTAGCACGAAACAACAGAGGAAGAAGACTCATCTTCTTTCTCCTCTGAATCCGGCGAGAATCAAGGACTCCAAAGGCAATCCGAGTTCATCTAGGACTCGGAAACCTTGCCTATTTAACCTCCCTACCTCTCTTTCTCCTCCACTGACGATCATCGAGCTCCTTCCTTTCTCTTTTTCCCGTTGAAATTTGCGGCTGCCTGTCACTGTGTTCGCCGGAAATCGAGGCTAGAGAGCTTGCTGGAGCCGAGGTAACACCTCAACCTTCTTCCTCTCTGATTCCTCTTCTCTCCACGACCCTAAGCCTCCCCCACTAGCCGAGAAATTGGCTGAAAATCGATTGAAAAGCTCCCCTACTCACTGTCCCTTGTTTCGTTTTTTTCTCTTCCTTTTCTGGCCATGTTCACTATTGGCGCTCGTCACAGCTCCCGATCCTTCCCTGCATTGGCCCCTGGCTGGAGCCGAACCTCCCGGTTGCCGACGAGCAGGTAGGGACCCACAATCGGCCGAGCCATGACCTCATATCGACCCTGTTTTTTGGGCTAATTGTTGCCAGCCGCCGCTGCCGACTACCCTCTGCTGGCCGCCACCTCGCCGAACCACCAAGTCCACGGCCACCAGCCCACCTTCCCTTTCTCTCCTATTACTGAGAAAGAAAGAAAGAAAGAAGAGGAGGAGAGAGAGAACCATCCCTCTTTTTCTCTCTCATACTTTCTCTCTCCTCTCTCTACTTTCTCTCTCTTCTCTCTACTCTCTCTTGATTTCTCTCTTTTCTCTGCACTTTCTCTCCATGTTCTCTCTCTTCTCTCCACTTTCTCTCTCCTCTCTCCACTTTCTCTAGACCTGAATTGACCCTGTAAAGGGCCCTAATCCGCCCTAGTGCATAAGCTGCCTACTGGACCAATCACCTTGGTTCTGTTGAATATCCCTGAAACCTCCATTGATGAATCTTGTTGATTAAACTTGGCCTAATTGAGTCCGATTCATTGAGCAAATCGTCTACACCTGACCTGCTTAGAGCCGCCGAACACCGTGACCCGACCAACCATCTCATTTCTTATTTGAATAGAAATTAATCTCGCTTTTCATATTTTTAATAGAGTTAACTGAATCGCCTAATGAAGTTTGACGATCTAAGACGAAAGAGGTAAGTAAACCTTGTACGCCTTACTAATTTCAAACTTGTAAGTAAATCTTATGCTCCTTACTAGTTTTTGAATTTTTACTTATTTATGGTATTATGAAAATATGAAAATAGAGTTAAATATTGATGATATCATGTTTTCTTAAAATTAAAGATCAAGCATACGATATTATGAAACTCATGATTTATTGCAAATTAATAGATCCATGATTGTTTTACGTTAAGCATTATTTGTGAATTATAAACTCCATATTTATGAAATTGTATTTTTGGTATGAAAAAAATAATTTCATGATTATTTTACTGTTAAATGCTTTTTTATGGGCTATGAACTCTATAAAGTCATTTAATGTTTTATTCATGTATGATTTAAGAAAATATGATTCAAGAAATATGACTTAAGAAAAATTGTTTTACGAACCATGACAAAAAGTCTCCCAGATAACCATGTATGGCTCTTAAAAGTGAAGTAGATCGACATTCAGTTTTATATGATCTTGCCAGCGGGTAATAGTAGTTGGCATACGACCCTGCCAGTGGGTAATAGTAGTTGGCATACGATCCTGCCAATGAGTAATAGTAATTAGTGTTTGTCGATTACAGCTCTGTCACGGGTATAATAGTAACCTTAGCATTTAGTCTGAGAGAAGTAATTTGATCAATAATAAATGATTTATAATTTTATTTATGCTTTATACTAGAAACTATATTTATGAAATATGAATGATTCATACATGCATGATTGGCTTTATAAACCATTTTTAATACACTGTACTATGAAATACTTCATTTTGGAATACCTGGTATTTTTCTTAAATGATGTATTGACATGAAAAACTTATGCTTAATCTGGTAAGATAGTGACAGGTTTACTTACTGAGTTGTGTCGCTTACATACTTCTATTTTTCTTATAGGATCGATAGGAACAAAGAATGGTCCAGGCTTGGAGTTAGGGCTAGCAAGCTTGGCAATTTTGTAGAAGGATTTTAGTATTTTAAATTAACTATGAATTTATAGTCAATGGTTTTCTAAATATGAGGATTATAGGCTTGATTTTTATGTTTAGATTTAGAAACTCTAAACCAATATTGGTGTTTATTTAATGAATAATGAAATTAAATTCCTATTTATTCTATTATATTTGAGATGGATTTGAAAGCTATATGAAACGTTTGGCTTCATGTTATCGTGGGTCGTACCCCTCGGTAGCACAGCCATATCATGTTCTGAATCTAAGGCATGACAAATCATGCTCCAGATCTGGGGTGTGACAGAGTTTATAATCTAAAACTTAAGCAGGAAAATTCTATCTTGCAAGTGATTAGATAATCCATTTAATTTTATGTTCTCCATTGAGCTACTTATTATTAAGTCACCAACAGGATACATCAAAAAAATTGGCCAAGCATGTTAATGGGAGCACTGTGATCTGATCATCAGACTTCAAACAAATCAACACACCATGAACTAAAGTGAAACTCGCCACAAGGCATCATTAAAAGGAAAAAGTTCTCTTTTAATAATTAAATTTATACAAAAGAAATAGAGTAGAAAATCATCATGAATTGGAATTCAACAATTCAGCAAGCTTGTCATGTCCATATATGATGCATTGTACAGTGTACACAGATACAGAAGCAGTAGTACCTCAGTTACAATTAGCTACACTGTATTGTACTATGTTAAACCCTAGGACATGTTAAAGAGTGCTCAGTATCTATTAAGTATTCCGTATAATATATTAACACAATGTGTTGCGCATCCATATACATGCCCTAAATTTCAGATAAATAATGGTTGATACGTAAAATCGCATATCATATCCATATCACGTCAACTTGGAATATAAATACTAATATGAATGGTCTTGACATTTGATTTTTGTTACAAGAAAAAATCAAATTGCTCAACATATTAGCATGAGACGGGGGAAAATAGTGAAACCATAGAACAAAGCCTGATCAAATCCATGACTACGAGGCATTCAGGAAGGACGTGTCGAAGATCAAATCATTCTTAGTAAGTCAGCATCATATTCTTGATATAAAGTCATAAAAGGATATAGCAAAGAAACAAAAAACATACTGATCGATACTTGGGAGCTCGCGAGGGAATTTTCAGGTATTCCATATTCTTGATATCATAATCCCATAAAAATGATGTGTGGTGGACCCATCGATTTTTAGTTATGGATTGAGCATTTCCACCAAACTTGCGAGAACCGATTGCATAATCTGAAAATATGTAGGTAACGAGAATCTGATCAGCAAGCATTGTATTAGATAAATGATAGCAGAATTGATAATGGACATAAAGTTTGTAGCCTTGAACTTCTACAGTCCTTAAAGAACTAAAATTACCAGTAAAATAGGTATCAAGTACTGTTAAGCTCGCATACATGTAGTACAAGAAAATTTCTGCAAGATAGAAAGAGAAACAGAGATTGGGAATAAAGACAGAACAAATCAATTTAGATGGTTTGGCCATCTGCAGATGGATTTAAAAGAACTATTACATTTGTACTTTCCTACTTCAGGCAATAAGCAATCATGTAGGATTTAAAGAGATAAGTGCAAAACTTTGAGCTAAGGCCTTGTCTGGATATTCATGTATGTAAAGAGCATGTGACTGACAATGATGCATTTGCACAAAATTAGTAATGTCATCTCAGACATCACTTTTCTTATGCTATCTATACACATACAAATAAGAGCATATGCACAAAACGAGTAACATCGATGAACTTGCACAAACTGAATATTTAATGAAAATATCCTTGACTGTTGACAATGATGGAAGCTGTCTGCCAAATTATTTTTTCTGCACGTTATTGCACACCAACTTAAAATTTGATGCCTCCCAGTATGAGCCACTCATCTTTCCTCCCAAACGACCAAGATGTCCTTCCTGCTTCCATGAAGGTACCAAAGCAGCCTTAAAACCCCCTATTCCAATTACTCTCACTTTCATCTGAGATTAGAAAGAATCTTATCTTTAGATAGCAGCATTATAGTTGTCCATACAACACTCTCTATCTCATAAAAGCAGTTTACCTCAAACTGAGAAGCGATAGCATGCAGATCTGGATACACTTCACATGGCCATGATGCATACTTAATAGCACTATGTGAATTGGTGTCTTAGGCTGCATGCGACAGCTAAGGTGATGGGGACATCAGAGCCCTTCATCCAGATGATCCTGAGCCTCCGGATTGAGCCAGACGCATTTATTTGCATTTAGGGATTTATTTGTGGTTTATTTTATTTCTGAGTTTATTTGCATTTTAGGGCTTATTTGTGGTTTATTTGTGTTATTTGTGGGCTTATTAGGATTTATTGTTGTGTAAGGGGGTTTATGCAAGTTGTGTATTTGGACCCTATATATAGGGAACTATTTTCATGATTAGGGTTTAATGAAGTGATTTGGAATTTTCTTTCCCCTACGTTCTTTCTTCTCTTCTTCTCCTCTCCTCCACTATTCTTCCTGCGTCTCTACAACCTCTTTTTCCTTCTCCTTCTCTTGTTCTTCCTTCTTCTCCTCTTCCCCCGCACTGGTGCTGCATCAACTTGGTATCAGAGCAAGAGGCTTTGCCCCTGCTGCCAAAGCCACGGTCCCGTGTTTCCTCTTTTCCTTTCTCTCTCGGTTTTCACCAGCCCCCCTTCCCCTCTGTCGGTTTTCACCGGAGAAAAAAAAAAAAAAAAAAAAGAGAACAACCCCTCGATTTCAAAACAGAAGAAGGAAAAGAAGAAACCCTTCGGTGGTCTCCCCACCACCCGTCACCACACCCACGCCCACCCTCGCCGGCTGCTTCCTCTCCGCCACACCCTACCGCCAACATCGCCGCCGTGACTTTAGTTCATCGCTGGAGATCGTCGCAATCCCACGAAAGCGCCGCTGTGCCCGAGCTCTTTGTGTTGGTCACCGGCTAGCCGTGTCCGACCCTCGGAGGAGGTCACTGCCCCGTGGGTATCCGTAGCCGGCCGCCGCCCGTCGCTGCGAACCCCAGAGTCGCCACTGCGATCTCCATCCCGTCTCGCAGCCACCGCCACAAAATCCGGCGCATCCCCAACGAATCCGTCGGAGGTTGAAGACGGCCAGCTAAACGGGTAAGTCTCAGACCTGTTAGCCCGCCACACTAGCTCGGATCCGTTCCGAAAAAAAAAAAAAAAAAAAGCAGCGCACGTGAGTTGCACATGCGGATGAACGGGTATCGGAGCGGGTTGCACCATAAAATCCGGACCCGATAACCCGAACCTGTAATTCAAAAAAAAAAGAAAAAAAAAGAAAAAAAAAAGAGTAGCACGTGCCTTGCACGCGACAAAAAAAAAAAAAAAAAAGGGAAAATCCTTACCTCTGTCCGTCGTCTCGATCGGCCGCCGCTTCTTCTTCCGCCGTTGCCAAGCCGCATCACTGCGTCCGCCGTCGCTTCTCCACCACCGCCTACGCCGCCGCCACTTCGCCGTCGCCACCGCCCGCTTAGCACGGCCCCACCGTCGCCGCAGCGCCGCCAAGCCGTGCGCCTCTTTCCCCGCGGACGATCGCAGCATCGCCGCTGACCGTGAAGCGTCGCTCCACCCTAGCCGCCGCAGCCGTCGCCCCTCCGGCCTCGCCACCCCCGCCGCCGTCGAGATCCGTCGCCAACCCACCTCCCATACTGCACCGCCCTCGCCGCCTCGCCGTTTCCGCCTCCGCTCGCACACAAACGCCGCCCCACCTCAACGCGCCACCGTCGTCACCGCAGCTCTGCCGCCACCCGCCTGCCGCTTCGTCTGCGCCGCCGCCGGCCGTCCCCATTCCGAACCCCTGTCACCTTCCGCCCCCCCCCCCCTTTTTTCCCCTTATTCCTTTTCGTCTTCGGCCACTGCAGCTCAACCGAGCAACCCTCCATCGACCCCAGACAGGCCCCTTTTGGGCCCAAGTTTCGGGCCACCCCACCTCACGGGCCCAAGCCAGCAAGCCCTCATTACAGAGGCCTGATCCGATCTCACAAAATTCCAACAGGTCCACTCCCCGCCATTTTACAAGCCCAGCAGACTCACCAAGGTGCTGTGATCAGAACTAAATTGAAGCCAATTGAAGGGTCCATCAGCTGCAGCCGCGCACCAATCGTCATCCCAGCCCACGAGCACACAATTTTGGTCGACTACTTCACGACAGGTGATAGGTTTCCACTTTTCTTGGGCTTGTTCATTTAATTATGTTCTAGTTCTCTTGCATGATAGCCACATTTTGAAAACTTATATTGCTGTTATAATTCAGAACATTGAACCTTTCACTTCCGAACCCGTCCTCTTACCCTTTAAATCTTGACATTAAATTAGCACACCCTAGTAACAGGACGTTTCTCAACATTATTCGATCAGATTGATTTAGGATCAGAACAACTGTACTACTTGATTGCAATCTAATTTCTTAAATTGAATAATCTTAATCCCATGTTACAACTTCTGAATAACCGAAGTAAAAATCAGCAACATTTAAATTTTAAGTTATTATTGTGGAGACTTGCTGATTTCTGAAATCATAGTAGATTGCATTAGTAGGTTGTCCTGCATCAAATTTGGTCCTACATCATAGTTATTAGGGTTTCATTAGTGACACTGCATTTCACATCATCACCTAGTGTCATCATTGCATGTCAACCTGTAGTGACATGGAGTACTATTTCAGTCAACCTAAAACCCCTGTAACTACCATGAATTCCGACATTTTGAGGTATATTAAGGAACAGATCGTTGCCATACGGACTGGATACAAAGAATTCACACAAGAGATCCGTGAGCTCAGGCAAAATTCTAGGACCCCTACACCGCCAACCCCTGTTGCAGCCCAACCTAAAATCGGTTTGGTTGCACCACCTGTAACCCTTCCCCATTCTCTTGGGCACCAAACCCAACCACATAGCATCCCAATGTCCTATTAGGACCTACCTGATTACTGAACCAGAAGTTAGGAGCCAAGAGGTCGAATATGTTGAAGAAGTCTATGAACCAAATATAGAAGACTATGAAGAAGACTTTGAAGACGAACCTATAGAATTAGATTTTGTCCAAAATGATTCCCAAAGGGAGACTATTGATCTAAATACAACCAAGTCATTTCACATCACTACTGTGGAAGAGGTAGTGATAGATATTGAGAGCCAGTCACCTGAATTGGCACTTGTAGCTAAAGATACCCATGTGGAGTCCAATCTTGAACATTCCCCTATAGTAGTTTTCCTTCTAGAGGAGTTTAATGATGTAGTCCCTGATGATCTTTCGGATGCACTTTCTCCGATGTGTGATATCCAACACGCAATTGATCTAGTTTCCGGAGTATTTTTGCCCAACCTTCAACATTATAGGCTCAACCCAAATGCATATGCTAGGACCTGGAGTTTAATATTACCGACAGTTGAGTTTGCATATAATAGTTCGGTTCATAAGTCCATAGGCATAAATCCGTTTGAGGTGGTGCATGATTACAAACCTAGGCAACCCATAGACCTGTTTTTCATGTCTCATCAGTATAGAGTCTTTGAGTCTGCACAATCAATTGCATCACATCCACATTCATCGCATCAAGAAATCAGCAATTGCAGTCACTTTAATAACTTAAAATATAAATTCCTTGCTGATTTAACCAGACATTATAATGAGTTAAGTGAAAGAGATTACGTCATGATAAGAATTAGGTTTGAACGACTTTCTTCGGAAACGTTTAAGAAATTGCAAACTTGTAGTGCAGAACCGTTCAAAATCTTAAAGACAACCAGTTCGAATGCATATGTTGTGGATCTTCCTGATGACTATGGGATTAGTGCGACATTTAATATTGAAGATTTAGTCCCATACAAAAAGTTAATATTCATGCCTTCTGACCCCTTTATTGATATACCTACCCATGTTGGACACCCTGACCTCTTACCTGCTGTTGAGCCACCACCTTCCAAATCTCATGCACGCAGAGAACAAATAGAACATATATTGGATGAGCAGGTTATTTCAACCAGGAATGGTAGTTACCAACGTTACCTTGTTCGGTGGAAAGGTCGACCAAAGTCTGATGTGACGTGGATTTCCAGAGCACAGTTGCAGCGCCTTGACCCCGATCTTCTGGAGCAGTACGACAGCCGGCCAGACTTGTACTCGACGGGGTCGAGTTTTTCTCACCCGGGAGGAGTTGATGGGGACATCAGAGCCCTTCATCCAGATGATCCTGAGCCTCCGGATTGAGCCAGACGCATTTATTTGCATTTAGGGATTTATTTGTGGTTTATTTTATTTCTGAGTTTATTTGCATTTTAGGGCTTATTTGTGGTTTATTTGTGTTATTTGTGGGCTTATTAGGATTTATTGTTGTGTAAGGGGGTTTATGCAAGTTGTGTATTTGGGCCCTATATATAGGGAACTATTTTCATGATTAGGGTTCAATGAAGTGATTTGGAATTTTCTTTCCCCTACGTTCTTTCTTCTCTTCTTCTCCTCTCCTCCACTATTCTTCCTGCGTCTCTACAACCTCTTTTTCCTTCTCCTTCTCTTGTTCTTCCTTCTTCTCCTCTTCCCCCGCACTGGTGCTGCATCATAAGGCCACTGATCATACAAGCCTGTTGATGCACTCCATGGCCCACTTGGCATACATCATCATCTGGATGACGATCACATCCAGATGTAGCACAAGCATTGCCCTTTCTCAAACCTTGACCGCTCTCTTCAAGCCTGTTTCACAAATTAGGCCATCCATCAACCCAACTCTCAAGAAACATCCACAGAAATTATGATTGAGGTGTTCCAATGGGCCTATATGCACCAAGTATTGACTGAAGCAACTCTCCTATAGTGTATGTTCTTTTATATGAATCAGCCCCATGAAAAGATGAAGTAGATAGATGGCAGTAGTCCGCAACATCCAGGACATATAATGCAGGTAGTTAGAGAGGAGCCTTTTATCACTCCCAAACATTCGCTTTGTGCGCCTTTCACCTTGTAAACATGTGCATGTGTGTGCACAAGCAGCAACATGATTGCATCAGCAATCACAACTGGTGTTCATGAACATTATATAGGCGACTCGAAGACCAAGAAAGCTTGCAATATTCATAATTTCCTGCACAAATCGAGTACATAAGCATCATATGTTCAGAATCGTTGATGATCCCCCCATCATCTATATGTTTTCTCCCTCCAAGATGACCTGCTATGCAAAAGGAGTTGCTCTACAGACATTCGAGGTTTCATTCTTGTATTCACTTGTCCCTTGTCTACCAACCAATAGAAAAACTAAGGCCACAACTACACAAAAAATTTTAAATCACAAGAAAATGTAGTGCCAAATCTTCACACCATAAAAGGAGGCAATCATTGGGCTCCTAATCATTCTCACTCAAAGGCATCAACTTCGTAACTTCCAACCCTTCCTTGTAACAGAAAGAGTGCTAGAATTTCCTCCAAATAGACAATTTGATGGATTTATCCCTCGTCTTGCTTCCCACTTCTCCTTGCACCATATCCTTGCATTAAATTGAGGATGTGGCATGTAATTTCTAAATTAAGTTCAAGTTCAGATTTTTATATTTTATTGAGGAACTGTGGTGCAACTTAAAGAGGGTATCTAGTGCAAATTGGAGAGAGAGAGAGAGAGAAAGCAAGTAACAAGAATACTAGAGTTATGATAAAAATTAGAGCAGATAATAGTAGTTATTTTTAATATCTCACGAAAGATCATGACAGCGCATAAGATACATGATTTATTCAAGATGTTCCATAAGGGATTATAGTCAAACAACATAGAAAAGAAATATTCGAGCCTAAAGTATCATATTTAAATAACAATCAATCAAAAGAATATTAATGTAGACTTTGCGATGAACTCAGAGATTTCCAATGGCAGACTATATTTAGAGGCTCATGTCACATGGAAGGTGAGTAGTTTTTTTTTTTTTCTTTTTAATTGGAAAAAAAGACTGGAACTGAGTTTGTTGTGGCTCTTTGGATTCTATGCCTTCAAATGAAAACAGCTCCATATGTCAAGTGCATCATATTCCTTCATGCAGACTCTTTGCAAGTCTACAGGATTTTTGGAGGACTTCTCCTTGGTTGCATGTGCATAATCTGTCACCAATAAGGTAGATCTCCAACCACCCTGCCATGTAAATTACTTAGCAGTTTCCTCTCTTGCCTAATATTGCATTGACATCAAGCTGCCAGAAGGTCATGAAAATATGCTCGAGCGTTCTGTGGAATTTTAGCTCTGCTCTATAGAGGACCCATATCCGATGGGAAAAGAACTGGGCAATGATGACTGGAAGAACTCAAGAAAGGATTTGAAGGTCAACTTCAACATTGCTGGGCCAAATGCTCTCCCTCTCTGGAATTGAGCATACATCCATCCTTCCTATTTATCACTACATCATCCACGGTCAATCTGAATCCGCTCCAAGAAAGTTCTGAAAAATTGCTAATCTTGTACGACCTCCCCTACTGGTGAACAAGTGATGATACTACTGTGATCATGGGGCAGATGACAGAGAATATGCATTCAAAGCATCCATTACAAATTGTCAACTTACAAGGTGGGTAAAGAAGTTTAGAGGGAGGAGAGGATTATCTGAAAGGTTTCTTGTGTATGATTATCCTGCTCGAGGTGTCTCAGAACTCGCAATAGTTAATTATGTTCTTTAATAAACTTTCCTACCTCAATTGTTGGGGCAATTATTTGGTGGATAATTCGTACAGGACACGATGCTAGAATTTTCAGAGCTGCAACAAATTGTGTGAAGGAGGTTAAACTTGATCTGAAATTTTATTGGCTTAAATGTTCATCTGTTTTTTCCTAAATTTAACGAGAAAGAAATAAGTCCAGTGAGTTATGCTTGTGGACTACTTCTGTTCTATTGCATTTAATGAGCTTAATGAAATGAAGCGATGGGATTACTTATCTTTTTCTTAAAAAAGGAGATAAAAATTCCTCCCCGAATGTAGGAGGCTAAGGAAATACTGCTATGTCTTCTTAGATGTCACCAAAAATTACATGTTTTTGGACATCAAAACAGGTTTGTTTTCAGGGACAGTGATGATGAACAATGATGATGTTCACAAAGAAAGATGACAAATATTACATCCACTTTAAAAGGCAGACCTCAATGTGGATGAAATGGACAGTTCATGGTCATAACTAACTCATACTGGTGTTTCAAATGCTGCCAAAACATAAATTGCTTCTTGTTCATTTGTTATAAGTGTTTCAATAGCAGAACAATTATTTAGATTTGAGACTGAGACATGTCTCAAATATGTGATATCCAAGAATGAACGAATTTTAAAGCAAATGAACTACTCCAGAATTGATCATACATCAAAACTCATAAAGATAAGAAACATATAGCCTGTCAAGTATCATGAAGGGAACTCCCAAACGAAAATTATTGCATATAATGAACAGGACTATATCAAGGAGACTAATGTATTATTTGAAGCGGATGGGCTATGGTAAAACATCACACAATGAAACATATATTCCTAGTTGAAAGAACTGTAATGATGTCAAATTGTGCAAACCATGCAAATGAAGGAGCTCGAATTTTTCCTTTTACTTACCATTTTCTTGGAGATGGAAATCACCAAACCCATGAAGCACATCCTTGTACAACTGGCCTGTCCAAGACATAAGAGGGTGAGGATATGGTTGCAGCCCAGGAATAGCATCCTTATTGCAAATAAAAGTGACAAAAATTGTCCCATCATCAACAATAACAGTTCCTCCTCCAGAAAACCTTCTAATCACAGGAACACGATCGCGAAGCACAGACTTTAGATCAATAAGTTCTGAAGGTCTCCTGATGTTAAACATTCCCATTCACAGTCAGTATTTTATTCACAGCCCAATTATTTCTATGAGATTGTCCAAACAATACATTGAATAAGACTTCAAGAATAAAATTATCAGTCACAACTCACAACTGCCCCTAGTCACAAACAAGAGAGTAGACAAGAAGGTGAAAAAAAATAAAATAAAGAGAGTAATGAAAGGAGAGATTTACCCAGATATCCCCATGACTATATTAGGACGATTTGTTCCATCATTAATAATGCACCAATTATCCGATGAGCTCCTGAGAAGCCTTTCCTCCAAATGTAGCTGCTGTAGAATAGGAACTGCTCTCAAACTAACAAGATTCATCAGAGGAAGACCATCTCTAACTCGATGTAGAATCATCTCCCGAGTGAACTAAATAGTTCTGCAATTGTGTCCCTTTTAGTAAAGAGAACAACGTTGTTTCTCAAGAAAAAAAAAAGAATCGGAACTTTGGACATAATATAGCATTACCTCAACAGTTTCTATCACAAGTTAAGATATTTTTATTTGTACCTACCATATGCTAGAAGATTGATCATGAATTTCTTAAAAAATATTTTATTTATTTATATTATGTAGGAAATAAAATTTTATCCAATTTCTTCTGTCTGAACGACAGCACCTAAAAAAAGGAGCCTCTTTTTCCTACAATCGAAGTGCTTCTAAGGTTTTACGGATCAAAAGACGAGGTTTTATGATCTAAAAACCATCAAAAAGAAATCACCTCTCCCTCTCCCTCTCTCTCTCCCCCCCCCCCCCCCCCCCCCCTCTCTCGCAGCAACACCATTAACAGTACCTGCACCAAGAACAGATCAAATCCACTACAAAAATAGTTCATTCCTCCATGTTTAAGTTTTCCAACATCCTCCAAATAAACAAAAATTTCTTTTTTTTAATATAAGGTAAGATAGTTGGGATCAACTGAAGCAGTAAACCGATCGCAGTTATCAATCCATGAAAGCAAGCAAAAAGAAAGAAAAAGAACTGGGGGAAGAAAAAGAGATATTTGTTACCTGAGACCGAGAGAACCCTCGCGCCCCCCTTGCCAAACTCCCTCCGGTTAGGACGGCAACGGACCACAATATACATGAGGGTACTGATTTACAATTACCCCCTCATGAATGCATCTTATGACAGATAACTCCATTTATCAAAAGATTTAAGGCATAAACTCCCTGACCGTTAAAAGTTGATATAACAGTGGCAAACGGCTGTATCCTGTTTTCTTCGGACAGAGCACTCGATGACCAAAGCCAGAGACTTTTGAATCCATGACAGTCCATCGGCCCTGCGTGAATGGATTTGCTCTCCTCATCCACAGCATGCCTTCTCCTCTCGTCCAACCCACGCAATCCTTCGCTTCTCGGCGGAACAGCTTAGATCTCTTGAAAAGATTCACGGAGGCTAGGAATTTGAATTTGGGAAAGGCCATTAATGCACAGCTGATCAGGACGTTCCAACTTGATTTAATCCAGGCGAATTATTTGATTAATATCTATGTCAAATGTGGTCAGCTTCATCTCGCCCGTCGACTCTTTGATACAATGCCCGAGAGAAACAATGTCTCTGGTAATGCACTAATGGCAGGCTATTTTCATGCTGGGTTTCCATTGGAAGCGCTTGCAGTGTTTAAATCGATGGATTTGAGCCAGCTGCCTGGGGGCCCAAACGAGTACATGCTCACAACGGTCCTCGCTTGTTGTGCGGAAGTCCGCGCCCTCGAGGAGGGTCAGCAATGCCATGAATATGCGCTGAAGTCTGGATTGGTGTCGCATTCTTATGTCAGAAATGCGCTTCTCCACATGTACAGTAAGTGTTCAGGCATGGAAGATGCGTTGCAAGTTTTCAAGACCATACCAGGTTTTGATATCTTTGCATTTAATTCCATGATCAATGGATTTTTAGAGCATGGGCAATTGAATTATGCCTTGGAAGTAGTGAGTGGTATGGTGAAGGAGGTTGCCTGGTGGGATCATGTCTCGTACGTTGCTGTTCTTGGCCTTTGCGCTGATTCAAAGGATATGAAGTTGGGAAGGCAAGTTCACAGCCAAATTCTTAGAAGAGGAGTTGAGTTCAGTGTCTTTGTTGGTAGCGCAATCGTGGATATGTATGGGAAATGGGGTGATGTTCAAAGTTCCCGGCATGCTTTCGATAGGCTGCTGAATAAGAATGTAGTCTCATGGACAGCAGTTATGGCAGTCTGTGTACAAAATGGATGCTTTGAAGAAGCCCTGAAGTTATTCCTAGAGATGGAATTAGCTGGTGTTCGGCCTAATGAGTTCACCTATGCTGTTGCTCTGAATGCCTGCGCAGGTTTGTCGGCTTTGAAAAATGGTGATGCACTGAATGCTCATGCAGAAAAATTAGGATATAAGGCTCAACTGACTGTTGGTAATGCTTTGATTAACATGTATTCTAAGAGCGGCAGTATTGATGATGCAAAGAGAGTATTCACAAGCATGCCTTATCATGACATCATTTCTTGGAATTCAATTATAACTGCTTACTCCCATCATGGGCTTGCTAAGGAAGCTTTGGAAGCTTTCCATAATATGTTGAAAGAGGTGGTTCCAACATATGTGACTTTTGTTGGGGTTCTATCAGCATGTGGTCACTTGGGTCTAGTAGATGAAGGGTTCTACTATTTGAATCATTTCATGAGGGAAGTAGGAATAGGACCTGGTGTGGAACATTATACATGTATGGTCGGGATGCTGTGTCGTGCTGGTCTACTAGATGAGGCTGATAGATTTATGAGATATAAATATGTTGATTGGGACGTCGTCGCATGGAGAACTCTTTTAAGTGCTTGTCAAGTACATAGAAATTGTGGTCTTGGTCAGAAAATTGCTGACCATATCCTTAAGTTGGATCCTGATGATGTAGGAACGTATATCTTGTTATCTAATATGTATGCTAAAGCAAACAGGTGGGATGGAGTTGCAAAAGTTCGGAAGTTAATGCGAGAAAGAGATATTAAGAAAGAACCTGGAGTCAGCTGGATACAGGTGAGGAATGAGACCCATGTTTTTGCTTCAGAGGACAAGAAACATCCGTGGATGAGCCAGATCAATGAGAAAGTAGCAGAACTAATAGCCCAAATAAAGCTAATTGGATATGTTCCGAACATTGCTAGTGCATTGCATGATGTTGAGGATGAGCAAAAGGAAGAGTACCTTAGATATCACAGCGAGAAGCTGGCTATTGCTTTTGGGCTTATTTGCACACCGCCAGGCGCACCTATCCATGTCATGAAGAACCTTCGTATGTGTGATGATTGCCACATTGCCACAAAACTTATATCAGTCATCGTAAACAGGAAGATAATAGTTAGGGATGCCAACCGCTTCCATTGTTTTGAGAGTGGAGTATGCTCTTGCGATGATTACTGGTGATCTGGGGAAAAAAAAGCTCTCTCAAAGGATAACAAAAGCAGAAGATTTGCTGGATCATATTGAAAATGCGTACTCCTGTCTTGGAGCTGCTTCTGCACATGCGGTCTGCTGATGCTGAGCTCTTTGAGTTAACTCTCTAAAGTCTTAAACGCCCATCCAGATTTTCGTGAGATATTCCTGTGATTGGTAAGCCATGAAAGAATTCTGAATCACAACTAATGCACATATGTAACATAATTAGCAGCCCATGATTTTTTTTTTTTTGAGAAATAGCAGCTCAGAATGGATAGCTTTAATTATTTGGTAATAGAGCTTTTGTTTAGGCAATGAAGAATTTTTAAGTCATTTGTGTGCTAATGAATATTAAAAATATGTGAGAATCTCACAATAGTGCTTTCCCTAGGACTTTCTTATTTGTTTCTTCCTTGATCTAAATTCTGCTGTTTGTAGACAGTCATTCTCAAGATGGGTGCGTGTAGTTGTGTTGCCAACTATGAGAAGAGAAGATCTGAAAAACTAGCTCCATTTCCATCTTGTAACCTTGCTGTGTTTATGCTCTTAAGATCAGGATTTTAGTTGACTACAATCTAGTATAGTAGAAGATTTTCTGTGAAAGGTCCAATGGTGGATATAGCACTTCTCTTCACCCAAATTCGCTACCTGTAAGTTTGTTGACATCCCATATGAGGCCAGTAACTGTTTCTTTTTTTGGATATTATTAACATTGTTATGATGCGTCTTGTATTTAGATAATAGACTGCTAAAAGGGTCTCTTCACTCATGCCTTCAGCAAAGGGCTTGAAGGCTAATGCGGGGCCACATGTGCAACATCTTATGTCTCGCAACTGGCCAATCTGGGGGTTTCAGGGGCAAAGCCCCCAACCCAATTTTTTTTAGGTGTTCATACGTGTGTGGATTTCGCCCGTCTTAGGGCTTCCAGGGATTACGCCTCTGTACTTTGGAGATTTCGAGTACCTGTGAGATTAAGGGTTTTTGCGTTTGGGTCTCCTCCTCTTTGTACTTTCTCCATCATTAGTGAAGCTTTCTCCAATCATCTCTGCCTGTGGACATAGGCCATAAGTTGAACATTCAAATTTCTATGTTTCTTCTCTCTCCCTTTGTTTAGTTTGCTGTCTCTAGACCTGAACTCTGCATAATAAATATTGAAATAATAATGAACTGCATGACTGATTTTATTGCAATAAGCTATTTTTTCTTTGGGCTATGCTCGCTTCTGCAAGTGTTTCTACTAGTAGGGTATCTACATTTAGCTTCTTTTTCTCAAAAAGAAAATTCTACATTTGGCTTGTTTTGTAAGGACTGAATATTTGTAAGTTTGATAGGCATTTCATCAGTAGTAAAGCACACACTTCAGCAGGTTTCTGTGGCTGAAATATTTCCCCTTTTTTATTAGAAAAAAGAAAAGAAAGAAATTTTGAAGAAAGAATGAACTGATGGTTGATACATAGCGTGAAAAGCTATTTTACTTGGTTGCTTCATTGTTCGTAGTTGCTATCTGCTTTCAGCACATGGTTCTCCAATAAAAGAAACCTACGTTTAGGTTCTGCTGTAGTGCGCTATCTAGTGTTTAGGTTTGAAGGTTCAGAAGTGATAAATGCATTTGAGTGATATTCTTTTGGATAAGATGGACCTTCTTTTTTCACTCCCATTTACATTCTGTTCTTCTACATGTTTGAATTTTGAAGTAGCTGTTTCTTTCAAGTTCCTGGTGAGAATGGCTGTCAGAGCCAACTGTTCAAGCTTCTTCTTCAGCAACAAGCTTTTCCATAAGTTTGCTTCTTTGTATCTGTTATATTTTTCATACATCAACTTGTTGTGATCTTCCAGGTTCCAGATTCCAGCTCATCAGGGTACTTCAGAAAGCCTTGCCCAGATTATCACATGCCGTGTCTGCTGCATCATAATCAATAAACAATTTGTGTGAGATCTCTAAACAGTGAACAGAGGGTAACATGAAAAAAAGCAGATGCAAGCAGCAAGTTCGCCACTATTTCTTGGCTGGAGGTTAGCAGCATGATCCTTGCACTAGGATTCATAAGGAAGGAGATATGAAGGTGCATAATCTATAAAGTATGCCATTGACTTCTCAGGGTCATGTACTGCAACTATATGGCTGGTGTACAATTTCAACTATGCAAGCTGTCTGAACTATATGGCTTGTGTAGAATCTCAACTATGCAAGCTGTATGTTATAGTGTCTCCATCTAGCATATTCACATCAGTTAATTTATCTTTCATTCTGAAGTCTTTTATTGTCGATATCGATGTTAGTTCACAGCATAGTTTGTCTGATTTTATGAATACATATATTTGCCAATAAAGTCTAGAAGTTTTTATTTTCATCAGATAGAAACCATTAAGTTTTTTATTGTGCTTAATTTACCATAACTTAGCTACTAATCTGAAATTATGAATACGGTGGCATGAAGCTTTATCACAGGTTCCAAAGCAATTCTTTTGTAGTAATGCATTTAAGTGGAGAAATAAGAAAATAGCCACAATCAAGTAATGGCTCAATCTTATAACTAGACAACAACAAACCCATATAGTCATGGATGTTTCTTAATAAGTAGGACTAAACTTCGCTCTCATCTAGGATACTAAACCATGACCGATGTATCTATCAGAAGCATTGCATATCCTTTTGAATATGGCCTGAAATCCCCTAGCTTATATTTTATGCATCTGGAGAAATTTGTGAATGTAATCCTATTTAGGGATTCCAATACTATTAAACTCGGAGATGTCTTCATGAACTTAACTATATAATTTTTTGCCATTCTACTTTTCTCCTGTTTATATATGTTCATTATGGACTCATTTGTATAATGGAATGTAGCTTTGCAACTACATTTAGCATCTAACATCTTTGCTTAAGCATATTAATCTTAAATATTGCTTCATCAGAATGTGCAACTTATTATACATGAGTGCCACTTCCCCCTGAGAGTACCATCAACAAACTTA
This sequence comes from Phoenix dactylifera, assembly GCF_051530095.1. Lineage (NCBI taxonomy): Eukaryota > Viridiplantae > Streptophyta > Magnoliopsida > Arecales > Arecaceae > Phoenix > Phoenix dactylifera. Next base: position 19,267,241 of record NC_143194.1, read on the forward strand.
TCCATTCCTTTAATAATTAATACCCTTTTATTGGTAAGCCTAATTAATTCAACTGCTCACACTTTACAAGATAGTTAAACATGCAATATGCCCTGTGGGTTAGGGGAAGAGAGCTGCCTAGAGCACTTCGAGATTTATTGTCTTTTGACTTTTTTAGATGCATCCATGCTAGGTGTGTATGAGCCATCGGTTCTAGCAAAAAAAAAAAAAAAAAAAGAAAAAGAAAAAAGCAATATGAAGATTGTTGTAAAACAAAATGAATAAAAGACATAGCAAAAGAAATGTAACCAAATTTTCTTTATAGATTAAATTTCCATTTGATTGCTCTTTATACAACTTGGATGAAGGAAGAGAAGAAAAATGAAAAAAAAATGGCATCAGCAAAAGCTAATCTCCATAAACTTGACAAACTCATTGAAATCAATCCTGCCATCTCTGTTTTCATCATACGCCGCAATCATCCGTTTGCATGAATCGAAGTCCGATCCTTCGCCGAAGCCCAGCATGGAGAGAATTCTCTGCAGCTCAAGTGCATCAATGAACCCGTCACCGTTCTCATCAAAGACACAGAAGGCCTCCTTCACTTCCTCCAGACTAGGCTCCTTCTCATTAAATACACCAGAAATCTCATCAGATCCCATGCACCCCAGCTGATCATCTTCCTGGCTGCAACACAGTCCCATCCTCCCCATAACCATCTCCACATCTTCTCGGCTGAGATGCATGTTCCCTCTTGGCTGACTTGGTGTGCTCTTCATAAGATGATCTTCGTCAACCGCCGACGAGAAAGCGAAGAGCTCAGTATAGGAATGGAGGAAGGAAAATGATCTCAGGGAGAACTTCCGGAGTGTCATGATTAACCAGCTGAGTATTCTGCAAAAAAAGAGGAGCCCAACTGGTTCTGCCAAAGAGATGGAATGATGGAGACTTCTGGGCGATGCTTTCTCCATTGGTTTTTAGTTTATTAGTAGGCGAGGGAGAATGGGAGATGGAAAGGTAGGAGATGTTCTGGCTTTGGTTTGATGAGGGAAGAAGGGTCATGTAGGTGAAGGCTTTATAGAAGGCTATTGTAGCCGTTTGAAGGACGGCCAGTAGAGTTGTCCAGAGAGGAAGGTGCCTGGGTTGGTGCAGTGTTCCACAGAGTGATGGTTGGGATCAATATACAAAAGGTGGCGGCCATGGAAAAAGAGATAGATGAAGGAAAGGTAGTGCCTGGGTTGAAGGAGCCAGGATCCTAACTTCGTGGGACTTTGCTGGTTCTTGACCTGGTGGAAATTTCCTTGAAAGAGAGGAGCAGGCAGGCCTGCTTCTATGGAATATTTTTATGATAAGAGTTGTTCCCCTCTCGTTTTCTAGTTATAGTTTTGTTGGCCGAGAAAGAAGAAAATAAAGTTAAATCAAAGGACTTGATAAGGGCAGGAATTTGGTGGACGAGCCAAGGTATGGATGCCAATTAGTTCAAGACTAAAACCTTGGCAAGAGTTGGTTAGTACTTGGCTCAAGCTAACATTCACCATTATGAGAGACTGTGTCCCAACTTCCACCTAGAACTAACTTCTACGTTTCATTGAATCATTATTAATGCTAAAGATGTTGGACTGACCTCAAATCTGGACAAAAGCATGGGTGTGTCAGACTGGAAGGTGCAACGGCGGCTATGTCGCTCCAGATGGAAGGAAGGGGTTCACCAGAAGTCCAAAATTTGGATGGAAATTGGATGGAAATTGATTTGGTATGACCTGGGATGATGCTATGTAAACAATATTTCCATGTTTTTTTTATCACAACGTCTCTATGTCCATGTACCTTTTATATGACCACGGCTGATGGAATGGGTCCAAGGAACCAGCTTAAAAGTCATTTGATGGTAGTAGAAAAGAAATTGTGATGATAGTGAATGTTCCATGGAAGCATTAATCTGGCCGCATGCTATTTTTCTCCTGATGGCTGCTTCACGTTTCATTTCCACGGCCTTTTGCGTCTCGAGTCAATCTCATCGGGTTCGCACAAACTTCCCATGATGGTTATCAGACTTTCTTGGGTTTATTCTCTCACAAAATATTTTAAAAAAAAGCTAATGCCTAAATATATATAATGCCTAAAAAAATAATTTTTTTATATTTATTAATTATGAGAAAGTGACATATTTTAGAGTTTCTTATATTTAGTTAAGTATTTATTTTTATAAAAAAATTGTATAAAATATATGTTATACCCTAAAGTAAAAAAATCTTATCCTATTCTACCTAGAAGCTTAAAAATATTTTGAAAAAAAAATCCTAATTTTCAGCTAATATTTGAATTTTATTTTCTACGTCCCATAGGACTTTATAGGAATGTGGAAAGCTACATTCTTTTATAAAAACTCCAACCAAATTTGAGATATTTCTCTATTTTTTTGTTGACCATACTTTTTCTTCTCTTTTTCCGCGAACCAAATAAGCTAAATAAAAATAGAATAAAATTTTTTAAGACCTTGTCTATTATTGATTTGGCTTGCTACAATAATATGGGAAAATTCTAAGAAAAATCAATAGAATGAGGGAGCCTATTATCAGTGATGGCATGATCAAATCTAATATATTTAGTTTAGCATTTGGGAATGACATTAATAAGTGTGAAACTTTAAATATAAAAGAAATAATTAGATATAAAATATTTGTGAAAAATAAATGACAATAATATTGATGTTGCAGATACAACGCACAAAAGAAAAAAGAAAAAAAAAAAGAGAGTAATGGAGAGAGAATTACAACAAATGCAACTAAAAAAAAGTTAATGAATAATTTTTGCTATTTAATTTTTTTAAAAAAATATGAGGATAATAAGAGACTTTATAACTTCTAAGCAATCTTTTCATACAATTTCATTAATTATTGCAATCACACTAGTTTGAAATAGGATTTTTTTTTGCATATTCTTTTAAAAATTCAAATTTGCATGAATACCCTCTTAAAATTTATTTTTATTTCTGTATACTCATAAAACATTATTTTTGTACAAATATCCTAATATAACGATTCTTCTAACATTATTAATAAAAACCATATTTATTTTAATTTAAAAAAAATAGAATTTTGAAATTACTTTTTTGTTTTCTATCGCCATCATTTTATAAATGTTTCTTTTTGTGTATCTATTCATTAAGAGTATTTTCGTCATTTAAATTTGAAACTGTTATTTTTTTAACGTCGTTAGATGATATGGATATATATACAAAAATAAGAAAAAAAAGAGTAGAATAGCAAAACAAATATTTTATGAAGGTAAGAATAAAAAAGAGTAAAATAGTAAAATAAGTATTTTATGAGGGTATAGAAATGAATAGATATTCATGCAAAATTCGATTTTCGGAAGGGTATTTAGAAAAAAAAATCCAAATATAGAATGACGTCATTATTTTCAGTTTCGGATTTTTTTTATTTTTGAGAATTAGGGTCAGAGGAAACTCGGATAATATGCCGTTGAGAGTGGGTTTTAAATTTAGGCCGCGTCAGACTTCTCGCCGGAGCTCTACGGCGGCGGCGGCGGCGGAGGATGGCCGGGAATGGTGGAGCCCAGGAACTTTCCCCAGAGCGTGAAGCAGCAGTGCTGGGAGAAGGCGGGAGAAGGTGAAGGACCGCGACCCCGACCGGTGGCGCCGCGAGTCACCCGGCAACGTCTTCCGGAAGCTCGTCAGCTTCCCCGCTGCCTCTGCCACGAGTACGATCACATAATCCCCTGCTCCAAGGTATCGACTTGATGCTGTTTCTTTATCCATCTCTACTTTAGTGTGACAAAAAATTGGACTTTTGGGTATTTCTTCCTTCTTTGGTAGGGTTTTGTGATGCAGGTTCTTTTTGAACCAACATTAAATGATGTTGTTCCTGTGATTTTTTCCATCAGGGTTCATGTTTGGAGTGCTAATGTTGGATTTATGGTGGGTTTTAGAATCAGGGGCTTCGTAAAGTGGTGTTCCTATAAATATAAGAAGGTGTCGAGAAAGGAACGATGTTCTTCTTAGATTATGAAAGTTGTTGTTGGATTTATTTCGAAGGATGATTCTAATTTTATGGTCCCAAATTTTCTGCTCTAATGTTTTCTGCTTTAGTTTGATTGCTGCATGCTTGCTGCAAATGGGAATTTGTGTGGAATTCAACATGTCAAGCTCTTAAGAAGATGGTAATTGAGATACAAATTATAGTTTATGTTTATGAATGGCAAATTTTGGAGGAAAAAATTGTAAATAGTTGCATTTAAAGGAGTTTTTTCTCCCAAGAAAAAAAAGAAAAAAAATGACTCTGGGAGAAAAAATCTTATAACCAGAGTGACATCTGTGAATATTGAATAGTCAGAACTTCTACACCTTCTTCTTTCCCTTTCTCTTGAAGCTTCACGAAGGAGAAGTAGAGACTCTCGAAATATCAGCTCTAACTCTCCCTAGCTCCCAGAACAGTCCATGACCATTCAAACTTCTTGGGAAAATAGACTTTTCAAGTATAAAGAAATGAAGGGGACTAACAAAGGCAGAACGGAGGAAATTCAGTAGGCTGCCCCTTCTTACATTATGACCTATTTATGTTTTTTTTTTGTCCTTTTATTGGGGTTCCATTCAAATAAAGAGGAAAGCCTCAACAGGAGGAAGCATAGAATTTGCAGTGTTAGGGGATACAATGATGATAACTGATGAGATGACAAGATACTGTTCGATGAAAAATTAATGAGGCCATTAGAGAGGGGGCTTAGTCATATGCATCAGGGTCACATTGTTGGGAACCCGCCCATGCCGCTGATATTTCAAAACAAAAATCAGATGGCAGCGGAAAGGGGGCATGTGCGGGATCGACGTTCATCGCATGAACGTTGTTTCGAGACCTTTCGTACTTAGGTAAGAATTAAAAACTTTTAAAACATTTAGAAGATCAGATCTTCACCTTGTGCGGGTAGATGATCACCGCAAACTGAAGTTCGTGGTCTAGGATGAAGGTTCGCTTGAAGCCGTTCAAGTGTCCGGCCTCTACGGGTATCCACACGAAGCAGTGATCCGATCAAAGCTCTCTTGTCTTTCCGGGGTGCTAGCTCCCTTGCAAAGACTTCTTTTGATGGCTGATTTCCTCTCTTTCAATCAACCCTTGATTGTGCTTGAGAGGAGGAAGAAGAAGGATGAAGAAGAGGAAGAAGAAGAATCCCTACGCAGCCTTCTTTTCTTCCCTGCGTTGGAACCAAGGAAGGAGGCCAAGGAGAGGTGCACGCCTCTTCTTCTTTTCCCCTTGCTGATGGCGGCTGAACCAAGGAAGGGAGAGGGGTGGCCACGGCTTGGAAGAGGAGAGGGTGATGCAGGACGGAAGTACGGATTGAAATATAGAGAGAAAGAGAAGAAGAAGAGGAGAAGAAGAGGGGAAGAAGAAGGGAAGGAGGAGAAGAGGAGGAGGAAGAAGAAGACCAATTTTCATTCATTAATTCATTAAAACCCTAAACATGAGGATGGACCCATATATATAGGGTCACAAAATAACAAATAAACCCCTACAAATAAAATAATTCCAAAAAGCTCCTAAACTGACAATATGCAAATAAACCCAAATGACAATATGCAAATAAACCCAATCAACATAAAATAAATCAATCTAAAATAAAATCAGGCTGGCTGAATCGGCTGGAACCCGCTGAGCTGGCTGGATCCTGTGGCGACCGGCTGACCTGGCACTGGTGTCCGCACCAACTCTCCTCGGGTGGAAAGAAGTCGACCTCGACGAAAGCGGCTCGGTAAAGCCCCGGTAGTACTCCAACAAGTCCGGGTCAATCGGCGGTATCTCCTCGCGCTGGATCCAAGTGTAGCCGGACCTTGGTCGTCCTCGCCAACGAACCAGGAAATGTTGGATGCCTCCATCACTGGTAAAAACTATTTGCTCGGCTAAAATAGAATCAATATACTCTTTTTGTGCTCGATGGAGGGTAAAAGGAAACGAAGATGGCATGGAATCAATAATAGGATAAACATCAGGCGCAGGAGAGTGTGCAGCAAAAGAGTCATCAGGGATTACAACCAAATCTTTAATATTAATAGTAAGGCTATGACCGAAATCAAATGGAAAGTCAATGGCATAGGCGTCAGTGCCATCCTTGTGCAACACCCTGAATGGTCCAATACTAAGAGACTGCAATTCCTTAAGATGGATCATTACGTAACCCCAAGTTTGAAATTCTTTAGCACGGAAATCAGCTTGCATCGTATACTGAGCAGTACATGCATGAATGCCTTTATGGATTTCCTGATACAATTTATGAATGTGTTGTGTAAATGCATATGCAGGCTCAGAAATCCTAACATCAGTTTCGATGGGTTGTGCGGGGGCATAACCAACTACACTCATGGTAGACTGGTCAAACTCGTTATCTGACTGTGCAAGCGAGCTAGGTGGAGTGTGGGTGCATCCTAGGGTTTCAGGTTTGTCATCACACTCTTCCTCAATGTCCTGAATGTCATCGAGGTTTGGTTCATAGATTTGCTCCTCTAAGTCATCTATGTCACCTCCCTGCTCTTGCTGAGCAATAACGAAAAAATTGTTCGCACATTGGGAGGTAACGTGACCAAAACCTTGGCATTTGTAACACCGAATTTTGGAATGTGGTTTGGGAGGCTCACCAAGCATTCCCTTGCCATTAGTGTCTCGGCCTGTGACATGGGCAATAGGAGGGGGCCTATGAATAGTGGACCCTACAGAAGGTTTGGACCCTAAGGAATTAAGGCCGGTGGGAGTGCTTCGTGTGTCAGGGCGCCTTACAAATGTGGACTTAGTGTTCCATCGATTTAGGAGATCGTCTTGGTAGTTAAGGGGCAGGTATTTTTCTTTAAGTCTCTCTTTCATCTCTACCCAATCAGTTACTTCATGTTGATGTCTCCTAGCTAACAGATGTTCGGTACTTTGCCAGAAAAGTTTAGCTCGACCAATGAGTTTCATTCTAGCGAATCGAACTTTTTTGTTCTCAGACAGATTGTACCACTCAAAGAAGTGGTCCATTTCATGCAACCAGTCTGAAAAGATCTTTGGGTCATTGCGACCATCAAAGGTAGGGGCTTCAACCCGGATGCCTTTCGTCACATCTTCAACATGTTCACGAGGTTCACTGGGTTCTACGTTATGTCGGTAACCTCTACCAATATTAGAGAAGGGACCAGATCCTCTAGGGTGAGGGTAGGCATGATGATGACCTGGAACAGACCTATTACCAAACTTGCCCTGCCGAACAGAGCCTTGTTGTTTTAAAATTTGTTCTAGGGTTTCGTCCTCATCAACACCCGGTAAATGGGGAGTACTAGCTCTTTGGGATTCAAGAACCCTTTGAGGTGAAACCTCAATTGAATCGAGTCGGGCATTAACTTGGGTGGACATTGTGGTTAGGTCATGAATTTGGGCGTTGTTTGCTTGGACTTGGGCATTCGTATTTTGGACTTGAATATCAGTGTCGTGGATAGCTTTTAATAGGGCTTCAATTTTGGAATCCATGCCTAATTGGGACTCAGGATGAGATGCGTCACGACCACTACGTAGATGCATAAAATGAATGTCAAAATGTATGATCCGACCAACTATAAATGTTCCTAAGTAGACCTAATGCATGAAATGAATTCAAAATTGCAAAATAGATACTCAATATAATCGGAAGCTAACTCAAGCAATTGAAATTGGCTTTGAATTACGTAACAAATTCAGATAAGTAGTTGCAGCCAAATAGTACTAGTTTTCAGTGTGTTGCAGGGTTGCACAGAGCCTCAAAGAACTTCCAAAGATTAGGTAGCCCTACAATTAATAACAAAGACAGGCCACTACTAGGGTTTTGGTGTTGTTTGGAGTGGATGTGTTGAATTTTTTTAGGAAGCAATATCAATAGAGCACATAAGAGTTAATTCATTCTAAATTTAGACAAACAAATAAAATTTGCAGTAAAGGAAGAAACCTGACCTGGGTTGGGGTGACGACCAGAAAACCTGCACTGTAAGTAGGCTTGTCAAACGGCTCCAGTTGGGGTTGATCTCAGCAACACGGCAGGTCGAAATGGGCTCTGCAGTGGCGTTGCAGGCCGACGGGCTTGGGCCTGTGAGGAAGAAATCGGATTGGGCCCGGTGTTTAGGGCCTGAGAGTCGGGCCCGGTGGATTCTTTGGGAGTGCGGGCGCGGGCCCGATGAGAGAATCGGCTACAGAGAAAATGAAGGTGGGGTGGGAGGTGAGGTGGATTCGGCCGTGAAGGAAGAAGAAAGGGGAGGAGAGATGGGGTTATCCTTGATCCCACAGAGGGGAGGGGAGGTGCGATCAGTGGAGGCGGAGGCGGTTGCAGCACGGGGGCGGCACTGCGGAGGCGGTTGCAGCACGGGGGCGGCACTGCGGTGGAGGCGGAGGCGGTTGCAGCACGGGGGCGGCACTGCGGTGGAGGCGGAGGCGGTCGCAGCACGGGGGCGGCGCTGCGTGCGGGCGGCAGAGGAAGAGGGCGGCGCTGCGTGCGGGCGGAGGGGAAGCGGCGACGTCGGAGACGGAGGTGCGTTGAGGTGGGGCGGCGTTGTGCGCGAGCGAAGGCGAAACAGCAAGGCGGCGAGGGCGGTGCTGCACGGGAGGTGAAGTGGCGACGGATCTCAACGGTGGCAGGGGCGGCGAGGCCGGAGGGGCGGCGGCTGCAGCGGCTAGGGTGGAGCGGCGCTTCACGGGCGGCGGCGACGGCGAGCGAACAGAGGGAGAAGATGAACAGAGGTAAGTTTTTTTTTTTTTTTTTTTTTTTTTTTTTTCTTTTTTTCTTTTTTTTTCTCTTTTTTTTTCTTTTTTTTTTTTTTTTTAACCCGATTGGGTTCGGGTTAGCGGGTTGTGGGCTAACGGGTGTGAAGCTTACCCGTTAATCAATTTTAAACCTCCCGACGGTTCGAGAGGGTTCTCCGACCCTTGCGGCGGCGGCTGCGGGGCGGGGCTCCGATGGCCGTGGCGGAGGGCGGTGATCTCGGCTGCGGCTCCGTGTACCGCGGCAACGGGCGGCGGCCAGTGGCGTGAGGGACCTTCTCCGGCCGACTGTGGACCGCGTGGTTGGAATCCTTGGCGGCGTTGCTAACGGGGGAAGGGCACATCCCGGTGGTGCTCAGTGGAAGGGGAAGTGGGGTGCTCGGTGGAAGGAGAAGCAGCGGCCGGCGGTGAGACAGAGGAGGTGGAGCACGGCGAAGGGTACTGCTTGGCGGAGGCGAGCGGGGTGGTGTGGCGGTCTTCCTCTCCCGTATCCGGCCACAGACGGTGGCGGCAGGTCGCGGCCGAAAGGGCTTTCCGTCGGACCAGGGGCGGCGGGTCTCCGTAGGTCGCGGTGGTCTCCGGTGGTGAATCGGCCGCGAGCGTGCCCTCTTCCGGGTGGGGCGGCCACGAGCGGGCAAGGGAACAACAGGAGCAGTGGAAAGGCAGGCCTGCTAGAGGTGTCGGCCTTTTCTCCTCTGGAAAACAGGAGGGTTTTCTTCTCTGTTTTTTTTTTTTTTTTTTTTTTTTTATCTGATGAGAACCGAGAGGGAGGGAACGTGGGCAGTTGAGGGAGGAGAGTGGTGAGGTGAGGCGGTGCAGCAGGCCAAAAGTGGAGGTGGCGGAGGTGATCCGTTCTAGGATCTCCGGGCTTTGGCGACAGAGGCAAAGCCGAGGCTCTGATACCAAAGCTGATGCAGGACGGAAGTACGGATTGAAATATAGAGAGAAAGAGAAGAAGAAGAGGAGAAGAAGAGGGGAAGAAGAAGGGAAGGAGGAGAAGAGGAGGAGGAAGAAGAAGACCAATTTTCATTCATTAATTCATTAAAACCCTAAACATGAGGATGGACCCATATATATAGGGTCACAAAATAACAAATAAACTCCTACAAATAAAATAATTCCAAAAAAGCTCCTAAACTGACAATATGCAAATAAACCCAAATGACAATATGCAAATAAACCCAATCAACATAAAATAAATCAATCTAAAATAAAATCAGGCTGGCTGAATCGGCTGGAACCCGCTGAGCTGGCTGGATCCTGTGGCGACCGGCTGACCTGGCACTGGTGTCCGCACCAGAGGGAGAGCTCATCTAGGGCGCCGGCCCCCTTTGCCCCTTTTTATAACCATCTAGGGCTCCTACAATCTAGGAGCCCTAGACTTATTTCCTAAGAGGGGGCGCCGTCTCTTCTCCCTTCTCCACATGGAAAAGGGAGGGGCATATCCCCCTCCTCATGGTAAACCCTAATCCACATTAAGTAGGGTTTGAAAAGCCCTAATGTGGTCAAGCCCTAATCCAATTAGGCTTAGCCCAAGGGTGAACCAATTAGGATCCAATCTAGGTAAGTCCTAATCCAATTAGAACTTAAATCAATTTTGACTCAATTGAACTCTTCAATCCTAATCCAATTAGGAGTCTTATTGATTCATTAGATTAATAATTAATTGTGACTTAAGAAACCCTAATTCAAATTAGGACATATTTAATTTTAGTCCTAATCCAATTAGGACTCTATTTGAATCCGAAGTCCTAATCCGATTAGGACTCTAGGAATCCTACTCCAAGTAGGAATCCAATTTTGATTCAAAACTCCTAATCTCATTAGGATTGCAGGAATCCTATTCCAAGTAGGAATTCCAGTCCTACTCCAACTAGGATTCCCAGTCCTAATCCAATTGGACTCTAGGAATCCTACTCGAAGTAGGACTCTTGTTTCGAGTCCAATTAATTAATTCCCTTTCCTTCTTCAACTTCTTATCAATCGAATTGATTACTCGTGATTCATAATCACTTTTCAACCATCAGATCGGTCAATACTTCTAGTGTGTGTGACCCCATAGGTTCTATTCTGACTGGTAGTGAGATATATTGTGATCTCTATCACTATATCATTGAAAACTCCTTTCAATGGGTTGGAACGATTCCAACTCAACTCATTTGGGTTTATCGATCATCGAGATAATCCCTGTGAGTCCCACCATCCATCAGTGACACCTAGCAGCATGTAGTGGCAACCCAGCAGAATGGAATGACGAACCTCTAGGTGCAGTTGACGTGTGATACAGTCCTACTATCGTGGATCCCTACAGCACGGAGGTCATGGACAACTCGTCAAACCCCATCGTCTGTCATATGTCAAGATTTATTCGACTCGAGTTCGATAGTGAAAAACTCTTTCTCCACTTTATATTACTGCCCTGGCCAAGGTCTTAGAACTCAGTCTAACAAATCACATAGGATCACTCCTCTTCTATCAAGGTCGATAGATTCCTTGTAGGTGCATACCCTACTCCTACAGTGAACCTACTGCAGCCAATCTACACTGCATGGACCCATATGGCTAGAGACCATGTATGTGTGCAGTCAAACTACAATAACCTCACTGTGAGTAGCCGAAGCACCGCAGGTCAAAGGACCAGTCACACTACTGCAACATCAAGCAAGTCACTGACGAGTGGATAGACATCCAAGTGACTTCTTGTCTTGGTCACGCTCAGTACCCTTGTTCTCTAACAAGCACCTGCACTATCACTTCAGTGTCCCTACACTGTGGACTCAAGTCTCATCCATCCAGAAGGAAAGTGATCTGTGCACTGATCGGATCGATCACCGTCCTCGTGATGATCCATTGATCAGGAGCATTTAGAAATTAATCACCAATGATACATGGCTCAAATTCTCAACTCTTGAGAATATGCATCATCATCTTATTAATTTTTTGGACGATTCATAGACACATAAATAATATGAATGAAAAGATGCCTTTTATTTATTCAATAATAAATAGTCAAGTACAAAATTATGTCCCTAGAATTAATAATGTGTCAGCCAAATTGGCTTCTAGGGCATACATCTAACACACATGAGAGGTAAGAATTGTGAGTATTCGAGTCCGGGTTTGGACATCTTGGGGAAGAATGATTTAGGGGGATCATGAAGTAACTTACTTCAGATAGTTGAGATAGTATTGCTGATAGCAGATTTTGATGTGGTTGATAACATTAGATGATTGGCAGTGTAACACAAATAAATGTTGAGATTCTGAACTCATTTATGAATTGGTAAAGTCAGGCTCAACTTTTGTCTATTGAAAGGTTCGACCGTTGAAAGTATTGAGATCTAAACATCTTCCTCCTTATCTTCTTTTTCTTTTCTTTTCTTTTCTTTTCTTGTGGCATATATCTTGGAGCAAGGAGAGAGACGTGAAGTCCATCTCTGACATAAGCAAGTATAGTTTGGATACGTGCTCAATGTGTCTTGCATGATTTCAACTTGCTGAGGAGACTTGTTGAAGACCTTGTGTTGAATGCTAAAAGAAGGCATGGGTGCAAGAAAGTGGATTGGCGTAGGTCACTGGAGATTTAGAAGGAAAGAACAAGACACATTAGCGCTGGCTATTAGAACTTTTAAAAGAGGTTTGGCTACTCTGACGCCAGAGGTTAACAATTAAAATTTAATCTCCTTTTCTATTCTCAATTTTTTTATTGGACTTTCTTTTTTAAGAAAATGAAAAATAAGTTTGATGAGTCATACCCCTTTTGAGAAAACTCGTACCAAAGTTTTACGATTTAAGTGTTAAAATGTTATTTCGTTAAATTTGATCAAACAAATATTTGAACAACCATAAAATTTTATAATCATGTGGATCACATAAAGTATTACCAGAACAACTGGGCTATCAAAATGGCTTTAGATCGTGTGGTTGGAATATGCACATTATGAAAAATAATCAGGATGTGAAGTTTTTCCAACTATAACTTGGTGAAGATGGATAATCCTGTCATGGGATCTAATGAGATGTTGGCTTTCCCAAAGAAACAAAAATTGATGAATTTTGTGACAGTAAAATGTAGAAGAGCAGGAAATGTCTAGTGCATGCTGAAAGGATGAAAGTTCGGAATGGTCCACATATACAAGACCAGAAAACCTTTTTCTACTTTTGTAAACTAATTTTTTATGAGCGGACAGTTAAAAAATTGGTTTCTAAAACTCCTGACCGGAAATTGTAGATTTTTCTGGAGCTAATGATGATTTGTATATTAGAGGATGGTTCCTCGTTCTTTCGGATAGATGACAACTAAGTAGGGATTATAGCTATAGAGGATAGTACTCTAGAATACCTGAAAACGATGGGATGGTAAAGCATGAAGTTTGATGGCAGAGGACAACAGTATTCTCTTGAAATTTCATGCAGTAAGATATTCATTTGAAACCCCTTTTCTCTAGTTTATACCATATGCTGAGAGATATCTGCATCGTTCTTCGTAGTCATTGGAATGCTTTTTTTCTTCGAGGAAAAGAGTAGGGCTGAAACCCAAAGTCATTGGAATATGTAGTTATTCGAAGGGAAGAAATTTAGCAGCTCTTCTTCTATAGATATTGGAACTCAAAGTTTTCGATTCATTATAATTTGAAACAGTTTTTTTGCATAAAATTGAAAACAAGAGGGTGGAAAATGGAAATTGTTCGTGAAAGTTAGAAGATGTACTCGCAAGTATTATAGTCAGTCACATGAATCTAATAGCAAGTTTGAGAACGGAGAAGGTGATGATTTTGCATTTAATAAAAACTCAATCTAAGAAAAAAAATTTCCTAATGGGCCAACTGTAGTTTTGATATTTCGATAGAAAATGCATGTATTATTACTAAACTATGGAAGGGCATTTTGAAAATTTTCTAGTATCATTTGGTGGTGCATTTGCCATATCATTGAGTGAGGAAGATTGGTGAATGGTAGTTTTCTTAGGCCAAGGAAATGTCTTGATGGTTTATTAATCAAAAACAGAAAAAGAAAAAGGGTTTTCATGCCATCTTTGGTTGTGTATGAATATAGAGATAAAAGAATGATTGAAAGGAAAAAGATGGTGTGTCGTTCACAAATGGAGCAGAAGCTCTGAAGGGTGAAGTGCCCTTTTTCTCATGGCTAAAATGTGTCTCTATCTGCATAGGATATCAGGGGTTGCTTTATTTGTTTTTTAAGTCAACTTATATGTTTCACTGTCAGAAGAGCTCCTCTTTTGCCCACTCATTTGTATTCTTAGCTTCTCTTAACCTGATATATTAAATACTTAAGCAGTAAATGTAATTTCTCAATTTCCATGTAATTGGATAAATTCAAAATAGTAGGTAAGCTTCTGATAATAAGGTGTTGGAATTCCTCTCTCTCTGTTTTTCTTTTTGATGTATGGGTAGCTTGACATTTGTCTCTCTAATATTTGCAAAATTCTGGATGGGAAGAGCACCTTGGATAATTGCCAAGTTTTGCAGGTGAGCGTGCTATTCTTGTTTTTCTCAGTGTGTTGGCTAATGGTATCTTTTCCTCTGAATGCTTGGTATTTGAAACTTTTACAGCTGAATAATTATCATGCCAGTGTTATCATGACTTGTTTAGCTTAAATTTCATTTTATGTAGTTGGAATGATTGAATACATTCAATTCAGCACTGTTGCTTGTCTTTTATGATGTTTTTTACTGAAATGTTATATTTCATGATCTGGCAGCATAATCCATTAGACTGAAATTACTCTTTCATGGGTATATATTGATTTGAAGTCTAAGCTAAAGGGGTGGCCTTACATATAGCCTTTCTCTTTTCTCTGAAATCTCAATGTATCAGATATCTTGAACATTTAACCTAAAGAAAAGAAAAATGATTGAGTTAGTTTTATTAAGCAACTAATGCATATAAAAATGTCATGAAACTGTGACTTAAAGGCCCAGCTTCTTTAGTTTTATTTCCTCGCATCTAATTAAGTCATAATTTCCTATTACAAAATCCACTTATGTGGGGTCCTGATTTATGTCTTTTTGCAGATCAGATAGAATTAGGAAGAAGTGAGAAACAAATCTTTATAATTTCTGTAGAATTAAAGCCAGGTATTCAGTGGCAGTATAAAAGTTGTGTTTGAATTATACACTGTACTGATTCTGGAGGCCATCCAGTGTCAAGTTGTGCATGGTGTAAAAGCTCAACTATTTAAAGGGTCTGTTCTGGTGGTTAAGCATAACAACATTTGGTTTACTTTTGTCTGATTATGTCTATTTTTATGCTTTGATGTTTATGCTTGACTGTTTTGATGCTATGAAGTTTATCATTATTTTCCAACATCTATTGCACACAGAGTGGCAGCTAGAAAAGCTTGGCCATTTAATTATGGTGTAATCCATATAATACATACACAGTTGTTTCGCCCATACTTGATAATGTTATCTACATTATAGATTATATCCAGTGTCTTCGCCTGTTGCTTCTCACTTAAATTTATTTGACAAATAATCTGGTTTTCTCTCATTTGCAGGCAACTGTTGATCTTCCTAAGGGAAATAAAACTATGATATCCAAGCCTGTCATCATACAGAAGAGCGCATATTATAGAGTTTCTGGTATTGAAGGTTTTATCAAAAAGCTGTTTATCAGATTTATGCACAGGATTTTTAGCTAGTAGAATACGGCATGCAATACTAACTTGATTGCTAATAATGGAGCTTCCAACAACCACAGGATGAGACACAGATCTTCTGGAACTCTCTGCATATGGTAATGTCTGTCGGGCACCAGACTTGGGGGGTTGTAACATCCAATGACAGAAACAGTGGTATCTGAAAAGCGTCAATCTATAAAAAATCCCAAATTTCTAGTCAAGAACAGCTGGGTAAGTGATCCATGGAGTTTCAGCGGCATCTGGAAAATGTCAATCTATAAAAAAATCCGAAATTTCTAACCAAAAACAGTTGGTTAAGTGATCCATGGAGTTTTGTAGTCTAAACCATGTATTTACTTAGGTAATTGGAAAATCTTATGTTAGTGACTCCAAAATATGCAATTTTTAGTGCCAGAAATTTTATATGTGAAGTATATTCTTATGGCCTAGAATGTCATCTGACTGATTTATGCAATGCATTCTTCATTTCAAATCAAGCAAAACTGACTGACATATATATATATATATATATATATATATATATATATATATATATATATATATATATATATATATATATATATATATATATATATATATATATATATTCCAAAAAAGGCTATGATAAGGTATCTTAGAGTGCATCGGCATGGGACAAGTGCATCGTGATGCATAGCATCTTTGAGGAAAACTAAATTGTTTAGGAGTATCAGATTGCCTGCATTATTTTATGAAATCTTTGTTTGACAACTTTGATGTGGAGAATATTCTGTCATGCCACCACTGAAAGTTCTAAACAGAAAATCTTATGTACAACACTTGTGAATTTATCCAAGCTAGATCAACAGTGTTATACTTTGGAACACCGAAAGTATGGGATCAGGTCCCTGCTTCATTATTGGCTTTTCCATCTCTGTAAGGCTCAATTATTAGCTGACTCTGACTCATTCTTGCTATGATTGTGGAACATTACTATTCAGAAACTTAGAGGAATGCTCTGAAGTAATTGCATCTGAGCCACATTACCATTGATTCTTTTCATTTTGAATAATGTGAAATGAAATTATTATGAGAAGCATAAGGTGTATTATATTCACTTCCTAACTAAAAGAAATATAATTGATAGTCTGCATCTTAACTCAATTCTTCGGCTTGTTGCTAATAGATTCCATGAAGATGCCACCTCACTTTCAGCCAATTCTAAGTTCTTTTTCTTTCGTCAATTTATTTTTTTGATATTAAAAGATGGGAACTCCCATCACGAAATACTTACATAAAAGTAGAACATCATAAGCCCATTTGTAAAGCTCTCTTCATCTCCATATCTCCAACCTGAGAATTACATCAACTGTTCTTAGACAATGGATCCTGAGAGCAAAACCTCAGCTTTCCTCCACAAACTTGATCACATACTGTACAAGATAGACATTGGTACATCCTCAGGAAGAGAGGAATATCCATAGCTATATATATAGATACAGATTTATATCTTAATTTTAATTGTAAACAGGAAGGCCATCAAGGCCTTGGTGACCTGGGTGGGGGGTTGAAGGGGTCTCCACTCCTTGGGTTGGTGTTGGCTCCGGGTTCCTTGTAGTCCATCTCCATGTCCACCGTTTCCCTTCCTGATCTTTCCTGCTGAGGGAACACCCCCCCACAAAAAAAAAAAAAAAATGATAAGAAAAAGCTTCTAGTCTAGTTAAATAAAAGAACTAAAGAAGAAATCCACCTCAGGCTCAAAGGGATACCCTCCTTTATCAACAGGCCTCAGAATTCCAATCCTTTTTCCAAATCCTACTGCACCCAGCAGAAAGGGACAGGAGTTATTTCTTTCTGAGATAAAAAAGGAAGAGGACTCAATAGAAAAAGAAACTTTTTGTATGGATATACTACAAGGAGAGAGGAGGAAGTCACCTTGAAAAAGGGAGGATGAGAGGAGGACTGAGATGAGAAGAAGAGAGAGAAAGCGACACCAGTCCATTATCCCTCCTATGTTCTTAGAATCACAAGAATCCTCCACCAAATTTTCGTTACAGTACCTCTCTGCTCCATTTCTGTCACGGTGGCCGGCCACCGCCCACTAGCTAGTGGTGGGGACTGTATATTCTTAATGGCATGATGGCAGCACATTTGTTTCCCAAGTCCGCCTCCCAAACCACTTTTGCCCTACTTGGGAGGCACTATGGATTGGAGAGAGAGAGTTGTCTAGAGCGTTCCAAGACTTACTGTTTTTTTTGGCTTTCTTGGATATATCCATATTAAAAGTCTGTGAATCATCTGTTGTAGCAAAAAAAAAAAAAAATGTGAATGAAGAGGTTCGCCTAGTGGAAGGGTGATGGCTTGATGCATCTGCTTGCCATAGATAATAATAAAGTTTTTCTTTTTCTTATATAATATATATTTATATATATTCTATTTTTTTGAAAGAATGCGGGTTTTAGTAGCAGATATTATAAAAAATTTAAACTATATATATGTATATATATATATATATATATATTTGTAGGTATGTATGTATATACATGCATATGTAAAAATTTTAGACAAGGTTTAAATATTGGTAGCAGATATGGGAAGCGATATCCATATTGATCTGATATCTTTTGATAGATAGTGGTATATAGTGTATCATATGTGTCGGTATAACCATTGGTATTTGCCAAGAATGTTTCTTCTAATGGAGTTCATTGGTAGAGTTCAATATAGACTGAAAGTTAATTTTTAATTCTCAATTATTTTTAATTTTTATTTCTATTTAATATTTTCTAAAAAATGTGGACCTGATAATCCAACTCTCTTCAAATATAGGAATGGGAAAATAAAAGAAACCATTGTTTTGAAAAATAGCTGCAAAATGCAGCAGTCAAGGGACCACATAATTAAGGATAGTGAAATAACAAGAATGATAAAATCAATATTTTTTAATACTATTAGCACTTATTGATGTCCACCTGAAACTTACTTCAAATTTAACTATAAGTTTGAGTCCACTTCACCTGCATAATTCTACACAAGAGTAGGTTGTATATGCAATGGGCCTACAGATGTGGCTGTAAAATACTAAAATATACCACATATATGTCGAGACAACGGTGAATGGACTATCATTTTGGTCCTTATATGGTATTACCATGTATAGTACTGTATATAGGCAATGTGATGTGGCCATGAGATCACATATGCATCTCGTATGGGGCGTATAGCGGTAATATCCACTGCATTTTAAGATATTGAATATACTATATTGTAAATTCTTAGATTTATAGGCTAGTGGATGCTGTCGGCATTATAAATGCTATGCTATCAAGTTGCTAATGGTTTTATTTACGGTGCTCGGTGACGTTGTGCATGTGATGCCTTCCATGGAAGCATGCCCAACTTTTGCTGATCATGCTTTCATTATTTTGCAAATGTTCCTATTTAATTGCAAGTTTTCTCTTCAGACCCAAAACTAATCACATGCAAGATTTGAAACAGATGCCTAATCCCGCATGATTAAGCATGTCAAGCTCAAATTTAACACCAATGAGAGCAGTGGAACAGTAATCTGAATCCATTCACCTAAATGATCTAGAGAGTTTTCATGCTCGACTTCTAAATTGTCCGACATCTTTCGTCACTTGTGCGAGAGTCATCCAAAATGAAGCATTTTAAACTCCTTTAATTTCTTAACTTTGTTAATTAAGTATGGTCCAGATTTTTCTCCTACCTCAACTACCACAAGATGTGCTTGGTAGCGTCTTTGGCTGAAATAAAGTTTCCCTTA
Source organism: Phoenix dactylifera (assembly GCF_051530095.1). Classification (NCBI taxonomy): domain Eukaryota; kingdom Viridiplantae; phylum Streptophyta; class Magnoliopsida; order Arecales; family Arecaceae; genus Phoenix; species Phoenix dactylifera. Next base: position 19,286,394 of record NC_143194.1, read on the forward strand.
ATATATCCATCTTAGGTAGCAGCGAGCTATCTTTCTGACATCTCTGGTAACAAAGATGGCTTCATTTACAAAATTTATTAAGCCCAATCATACTTCGACACATATGCAAGATTTAAACATGCTAAATTATATGAAGTAACACTTCATGGGACCCTTGTTGAACACATAACAACATATCTAAACATTATTATAAAAGTTCCATAATGGTTAGGTCATCCTCTTCCTTTTATCTTTTGTTTTCTTCTCCACCTAGCTAATAAACCAAACTTTAAAAGGACGGGGGCAATGTTCCTAGTTTTTTTTTCCCCTTCCCTTTCTCCACGCACCTAAGTTGCTAATATTTCCTCTTCCACTAGCCCCTCTAATGAGGTCACTCGGGCCTCCCTCGCCACTTTCTGTTAGCTTTGATGGGAAAGTGCACTCATTGCTTTACTGAAGTGGACTCTTTTTGAGGTTGAGTGCTTCACTCCAACATGATGCTTCCAATGAGTTGATGACAGGAGAATGCGCAGAATACGAAGTGGATTGTCCTCGAAGTCAACAGACTCTGACCTCCACAGTACAACAAAATGGTGGTGTGCTTCATGGTTTGACACTCGAAAATGTTTAGTGGTGGGTTTATATTGGTGATGTTTCGGTGCTACTTTTATAGCTTTCTTTTCTGTGTGCCAACCACCACCACATGTCAACAATGGAGTCTTTTTTTTTTCCTTTGACCAGGTAAAGTATTTTATCAAGTTTCCATGGCATTTAGTTTTGTCCAAATAATTGAGTCTATATCACAAAACTCTGTTGAAATACGTAGGTTGTATACATTTTTTTAGAAAAAGAAAAATTTCAATGTGGAGCAAAACATAACTACAGATTTGTAGTTAGTCTAAAATAGCATAAGATCATTCACCGCTCTGTTCATATGTTCGTTCCTTCTATATTCAATAACTAATGGCGTTATTATACTTTATTGAATCGTCGGTTGCATGGTTAGCATTCATCTGTTATTTTCGTATCTCTTTAATTAATCTCTGTTGTCCATATGATTGTTTAGGTTTGTGTTGAATATATGAATATTTCTTCTTGGCCTCTAAAGTTCAATTTTCTATGGCTTTAATTGGATCGTAGGTTGTCATATGCCACATCTTCAAATTGCTTCTCTTATTATACGAATTTTTCATCTGTTCACGCACTTGATTAGATCAATATTCAGATTTATTGAGGAGATACAATTTATAATGAGAGTTTAAATATTTGCTATAAAAAGATTACTAGACTCGATGTAGAGTATTTTGACTACCACATGGGTGACTGAATAGGATTTAGGGGCAAAATCCGCCATATCAAAAAACTGAATCATATTTCAAACTTCCGATGGACCTAAATTCTCCATATAATATTCAATTGAAGTGTAAAAGCAAACCTCACTAGTATGAATAAAAGCTTTGTAACTTGGTTTTACTGTTCATTAATAATTAAAAAAAAGAATCTAGACCCTACTTTCATTATTTGTTATATTTTCTATTTTTTTGAAAAAAGATTCAAGTTGCATGGATTGAAGGAATTTCTTCCTTTTTTTCGGATCGAATCATCATCAATCGTGCATACCTTGTCTGATATTGAAATATGATTTATCAAAGAAAAAAGAATCAAATAAAAATTGTGTTCATTGGCTTTCTCAAAAAGAAAAAAAGAAAGGAAGAAAGAAAGAGATTGTACTCAAGGTTCAAAAGAGAAAGGGTCAGGAGACTTCCTGTCTGTCGTCAGTTTGATCGCATATTGTATTATGGAAGATTGGGCATCTTCGGAGACCTTTGAAGTTAAATATATATCTCAAGAAGTAAATGATGTGGTGGATCAAGTGGCATTATTTGTTTGTTTTTTTTTTTTTGGTAAACCGGCTTTTCACTACATACAATGATGAGAGAGCTCAGAATTATCGCAAAGCAAAACACGATCTAATACCTACGGCACATGATCGGAGGGACTCCAAAATACAAAACCAGAATTGTGGGCTGTATAGGAGAAGACCCAGTCCGCAGCCCTGTTCATCTTCCGAAATACATGCGAAACCCGAAGTAAATCTAACTCCTCCCCCATGCTCCGAAAGTCTCGGAGTAATGGGTGCAAGTCCGACCTGGCCTGTCGGCAGCGAATCCAGTACTGTGGTCGAGTCACCCTCTAGAAGAATCCGTCGGGCACCCAGGTGTACTCTAGCATATACAAGACCCTCCCATGCCGCGTACAACTCCACCACATGGACAAATCCATCAAATGTGCGCCGGCTTCCGGCCACAATCAATCTGGAGTCGTGGTCTCTGATCACAAAGCCCACGTCATATCTGCTACCACCCTCCGCTACGCTACCATTGAAATTCACCTTGAGAGAACTAGAGGGCGGGGGCTCCCAGAATACCAGTGGTATCATCGCATACCTATACGGGGAAGAATAGGAGCTCCAAGTATCCCTGTCATCTTCAGATGAAAAGTCAGCTACCATTCAAGTTGAGTGATTTGGGCTTCCATTGCATCTACCGCTACACCACTCCATTATATTTCATTCTCCGATTCTTCTGGTCGTATCTACTCTTGAGTTGTGTAATTAAGCCACGTTACCCAAACAAAAAATGAAAAGGTTGATCTAATTTTACTTACAGTCCACTCTTTCTTCACTAGACTCATATCCTTTAACTGAAACTCAAATATGAAGACTTTTTTGAGGTCAAAACATGATGGTTTAGAAATCCTAGAGCAGTCAGCCGGTTCATAGATGGCGATCAAAAGTTTTAAAAAACTTAGTCCAAGTGGAATTTAGTAGAGCTGAACATATTAAAGGGCAATAAGAGATGGTAACTGAGAGCATACAAATGGCAAATCAATTGTGCCAATAAACTTATAGACCGACCCTTTGACAAAGGAACCTTTCTACCTCCACTAACATTTTCTTATATTGGTCGGTTTGGTAATTATATATTTGAAGATGTGCGAGTTGGATTTGTCTTTCAGCATCTTTTTTTTTTAAAAAAAAATGTACATATAAAGCATCATTGTTTTAACTAATTAGTTTATGGAAGTAGATTGAATCAAATGCACTTGACAGCATGTTTGTAGTAATTCAAAGTCCCAAGAGAATCTGAAATCTGCATCAAGTTGATCAAAAGGATATTATTCAAAGGAGGAGAGGGCAAGAAACATGATAAGAATGGAACAAGGGATTCAAAACGTACAGCTTAAAAAATGACAAAGAGATGCTTTTCTCACAAAAAAGAAAAAGGAGAGAGAGAGTGGGGTGGCAAAAGCTCCCTCCTAAAATGCAAGGCAATTGGAAATAACATATCTTCAAGATGGTTGAAGACCGGATGCCCTCCGTCTGAACATGCTCGGTGGGAACGCTATCTGATCCAGCTGGCACTGAGGTGGCACCGGGGTGACGTACTCACACGTAGGGTAACCTACGGGTAGGGAAGGGTATGAGCAAAATTTCTACCTGCATCGAACATTCCCTAGTGGAAAAAAGGTCCGGTGAGGGCTGCTACGCAGGTGAGGTTTTTTCTCCTCTCTCCGGTGATGAATCTAGCCATTTTTCAATTCAGAATATGTTGCTCTAAGTTCTGAATTCACCCTACAGTTGTAGACTTGGCATTAAGGAATAGGTCCAGCATCCCTTTCTTCCTAGAGTAATGTTTTCTCTTTGTTAGTCCAAAAAAGCGCCCTATTGCTATCGTCCCATTCTTTCAACTTTTGCTTGCAGTCCACTCAGACTCTGGAAAGGACAAACGAAAAAAAAATGCTTCTCACTTTGTGGTGGGAATTCATCTCTATCCTCAGAGGTGGGGCCTACAAGAAACTTTTCTCTTTTTCCCCAGCCCTGTGTGTACCTTTTGTAGAACTGTTGTGCCTTGTTCAAGGCATTGTAGAAGGGGGTTACTTCTGCCACCCTGGTCTCTTCCATGCTTCAAAACAAGCATGTTGTGATTAATCCTGCCATCCTAGTATCTTCCATATCCCAATACAGGGCAAACATGGCAGTATCTGACCTTTTTTTTATCCTTTTTGAGCTTTTGGTCCTATTTCTATCTTCTCCATTTCCAGCATCCAGAACTTGTCACTGGTGTTTGATCCAAGTAGGCCTAAGTAGTAGAATTGCCCATTGCCGTCAGTTAGACATCCTGGTGAGTAGAGCAAGTGAAGATTACAGAATTCAAAACATGAAGGTTGTAGAGAAGAACATCCCCTTTGATCAAGTTGGCTAAGTTATTTATGTACAAGTGCATATCTCAGTCTCCTCAATCTACCTCTCTGCTACTCATCAGCTATTTACGTTGAGGAAAAAAAAAAAAAAAACAAACAAACCATCATAGCTAGGTGAAGATGGCGAATTCTTATTGTTACATCTGAGGAAAGACCACTCCGAGATGGCTCCATCTCCTTACTAGTAGTCATCTTAAATTTACAAAACTTCAGCATTTTGCTCCTCTATGAGCTCTCTTGGAAGCGAAGAGACCGTGACAGAGCTGCAGGGTTGGCATGCAGCAGTTGGGAGGTCTCGTTCGTATGATTCTTGATGCCTGCCTTTGGCTGGAAGGCCTTGAAGATACCTCTTCCACTCACTGCACCAGCCTTGTCGTTCTTAATACCAATCATAGCCCATATAGAGCTCTTTGCAGCTTCATCGGCGTCATCGATCCTCAATGTTTTAGGAGCCCAGATGCACCTCTCCTGATTGGTCTGTGTGAGGCCATCTTCTTTCTCCAGATTGCTGCTTTTCAGTATATTTCCATCCCTTGAATGCTTGCCCAAGGTGGGAGAATTGGGTCCTGATCCTGGGGAGCCACTGTTAGGAGGAGGAGGAGAAGAAGCTAGAGGTGAGAGCCATGGAAAGCTCCAAGAGCCAGGGACTGCACAGCCCCAATAAGCTGGGGCAGGATAGAATGGAATAGCAAAGCTTGAAGTGCAGAGAGGAGCAGCTGGATTCCATTGGTAGGCCCATGGAGTTCCATTAAAACATGGAATTGGAGCTGGAACTCCCTGCAAACTAGTCTTGGCTGCCTCCTGTTTAGAATTTGGTGCCATCACCGATGATCCACTGGAGTGCTCATCGCCGTTCTCCGCTCGACAAGGCAATGGAACCGTCTTTTCTTCCATTTGGTGATACCCGTTTCGGGTGCAGTTCTTCATGTTTTTCTCAGCAAGGTTCAGTGCAGAGGCCATTGATTCGCAGAGAGGCATGTCGGAGCCAAAGCTAAGGACAGTGCCATTGGGTTTTATGGGAGGATGGTGAATTGCTTCCATAGCATCAGATCGAACTGCTTGGAGAGTGGCATCTGACATGGCTATGTGTCTGTAGTGGGGGATGGAGCTCTTGTTCTTGCGGCGACCAGCTCCCACGGGGACATTCCTCATGGTGCCGCCGGCAGTCCAGTATCTCTGGCAGTTCTTACAGAAGTGTCTTGGCTGGTTGACGTTGTAGTTGTTGAAGTAGCAGAACTTGGTGTCCAGGCTACTGCAGCGAGGGCAAGGAAGGATCTTGTCCGGCTTCTTTGGTGCTTTCTCTTGGGAATTACTTGTCTCATTTGATTGCTCTTTGGGTGTCGAATCCTTCATGTTTGTATCCTCTTGATTGCCAGAGGAAAGTTTATCAGTCTCGCCTGCTGTAGGTGTTGGAGGATCACTCTTCTCTTCTGAATCTGGGGATTCCATGTCTTGGTCCTTGGTTTCCGGAGTAGCTGCTTCTTTGTGATCCTGAAATTTCAAAGCTTATTGTTAGATATGTTGGTAAATTCTATGTCCCCTCTCAGAAGTTTTAAAAAGTACATGCCTAGTTTTAGAGTTTTAAGTTGAAAGCAAGCATCACTTTAAACAAAACAAATCTATACACCGGAATGTATCCAATGGTTGTTGAATCCATATTAAGTAGATATTAGAGAAGTGTATGTATACAGTCCAACTGCTTCCAATATTTATGATGATCAATCCTCATGGCAAGCCAGAATTCTATGCAACTTGTTCTGTTCTCACGACACAAAAATCTCATTTCATAAAGTCGTTAAAGCAGACTAAACTCCGACATAATTAGAGGAAGTGAAAGAAATATTTGATAAAAATTTGACGACGACCATCAGGGATCATCCCTCAAAACATTTGACAACAAAAAAATTCCCCAGAAGAAGAAAACCCAACCTCTGTGTCCACAACAGAGCACCACCTCAAATTCCCCGCGAACGCGACTGCACAAACCCCATAGAGCAATCCACTAAAACCCTTCAGCACCATATAACTCTGAATAATTCTAATCGCTAATCAAACGAACTCCAGACAAACCCCAAAAAAAGAACTGAGTTTTTTCTTTCATGGTAAGTAGACTATTCACACTACCACCGGCAAGTAATTTACCTTCTCCGCTTTCCCACCGCTCTCCTCGCTGCCACCGGAGACCGGCGGCGACTCTCCGGTTGGCTGCAGGGGGATCGTCTTCCCGAAGAGCTTGATCGCAAGGTCTCTGCTCTCTGCCATCTCCTCCTCCTGCTCCTCTCTCTCTCTCTCTCTCTCTCTATCTATCTATCTATCTCTGCTCGAATACTCTGTTTCTCTTTTGGTGTTCTCTCTGTTTTCCTCTGCGGATTTGGCTGTGGGGAGTGCTCGGCTACCGCCCCGTCCTGGGGTTTAACGGGGAGGGGGGCGAGGGGGAGGGCCACATCAGCAGAGGGGAAAGGGATTCTGAGCCACAAGTTTCTTTGTGGCCCTGGGAGGGCGTTATTTGATTCTCTTTGCCCTTTCTCACCTCTCCCGGTCCTACATGAACGTCAAAAATAGACTCCCCGCTTGACTTGTAGGAACTTAGTATTGGATTGGTGTCATCACTGTGCTGGAAACTTTATGAGTTTGGAGTGTATTTGGGGTGATAGAATCATGTCTCTTTTACCTCTTGGCTCTAAGGGAGCGAAGGAAAGTAAGACACTTTCCTTGGTTCCGAATCATCACCCAGTAAGCAGCAACTTCTCCAAAATGTTGCTCTCCCCCACCCCACCTTTTTATTTTTTTTTCACTAAACTTTTTCTTAACTATAACATTGTTCTGACATGCTTTGTGGCTTTTCTTCTTTACGATATTGAACACTGTTTTGTCAAATTTCATGATAAGAACTGCAGTTTGATTTGAACAAGCGAGTCTAGGAGATGGGGATTTTTTTTTTCTTTTCTTTGTTCAGAAATTATATAATTTTACATAGGGAGACTAAATGATATTGATGTGTTGACACTAAAGTTTTTATATCTCTATGTGCTTACTAAGTGAAGTGATCTAACTTTAAATTAAAACAGTATTATTTTTATAAATGATAAATCTCATTTTAAAAGATCACTTGCCTGCCACATTCTTTTCTTATTGCTCTACCATGTGGCACACTACAAAGAAACCAATTCAAAAAGCGCCAAAGAAAGTTGTAAAGCAGCAAAATGACTCTTTTTGGAATAAGATGATTATTCCAAATGTAGTTTTTTGTGATGCCACTAGATAATCAAATTTCATAGTATATCCATTCAATTAACCACAAAAGATAGGATCCAAAATTAACCAAAGATAAGTATTGGATATTAGCAATACTCATTTTGCTATTATTTGTAATGCCAAATTTAATTCTTTTTCCGTAAAATTGCATAACTATGATTTGTAACGTATCAACTTTTTTTTTTTTTTTTTTTGACCCTTAGCCTTACAATTAGTTATAGAAGACATAACTATAACCAATTATGTACTAGTATGTTAGAAGGCTATATCAAGTCAAAATTTTTTAATTATGTTATGAAAAGATTGGAAATATACCATTTCACTTTCCATCAAATAAAGATAATAAAATTTTACTTGGCATGATTTGATATATATATATATATATATATATATATATATATATATATATAGAGAGAGAGAGAGAGAGAGAGAGAGAGAGAGAGAGAGAGAGAGAGAGAGAGAGAGAGAGAGAGTTATCTGAATAATTTTTTTCACAATTGAGGACATGTCATTTTCTATTTTACTCCTTCCTGCACAAGATGAGGTGTTTGTTTTCCTGTAGCGCTTCCTTATCTGCCACGCGGCAGGATCTTCGGTGGGCCCATCACTAAAGGTAAAGCAAATGCCAAACCGACGCTCGCAAATCAGCCACCCCGACCGTCCCGTTCTATTATATATCAACCGGAATGGAACGTGCCCCTCAAACAGGACACGTGTTTAAGAGAAGATCTTGAGGATGAGCGACACGTGTGCCTTAATATAAGCTGGTGCTCAGATACCTTTGCCTTGATGAAATTGAAGGCTGACACGTCTCGTTCCTGGCCTTTTCCCGGTGACATCGCGACGACAATTTGAAGGTGACTAGGCCTCTGAGGTCTTTCAGGACGTGTGAAAGGGATAACGGTCTCCACGCGTCATTTTTAAGTACTTTATTTCTTTTTTTATGGAGATTCCTCCAAGTCCTTTTAAGTCCTTACGTGATCTGGCTTGGCATTTCGATGCCAAATAACAGAGCATGAGGTTCCGGCATTAAATTAAGATGGTTTTGCAATTTTAATCACCATAATTTGGCACGCTAGCTAAGCTAATGAATGGATTTAATGATCCCTCGGGCAAGATAATATGGCAAGTTTGATCACTAATAATCTACTAAGCTAAGTTTTTATGCCTTCATTCCGCTTAGTTTATGTTAATTAATAAAGTAAGTAATTGATCTTGTATTATTAAAATCTATCCTGCATGCATATCCCTATTATTCTATGACTTACATTCTTGTTGAAAAATCGATCAACACGTAATTAGAAGCATAGCAAGAAGTTTAAAAAAAATTCAAAAAGTGTTGACACGGTTGACAACTCATTCTTAAGAGCATGAACTTTAAAAATCTAGGGTTAAAAAAGATATTTGTTAATCTAGTAGAATATTTTAGGAAAAAAAAAGCAGAAAAGAGCAGAGGGGAGGGGGCATTGTTATTGAAAGTGCAATAGATTGTTTCCTTTTTGTGGAAAATAAGTCATCAAATATGGTTTCCTTCTTGGAGAAATGGGGAAAAGGCCTATCCAAAGTAAATTAACTAGATCCAATATATCTGAGAATACACCCCCCCCCCCCCCCCTCCTAATTTCTATGTATTTTTTTGTTTTATATATATATATATATAAACTTGCTTTTCTAAAACTTCTTTAAACTCATTATGAGGCCTAGCAAATACCCTGAAGTATAGGATCAATACATATAATTATCATATATCATGGCATCTCCATATATCTAAGCACTATTTTGATGCTAATGATGCAGGCGTCCACTCCAAATCTTCTATCCACGATCTCAGCCACACCTAATTTAGAGAATCTAGCCAAAGAAGAAAAGGCCAACCAAGACGTCCACTCCAAATCTTCTATCCGTGATCTCAGCTGCGCCAAATTTGGAGAATCCAGCCAAAGAAAGAAATGCCAACTAAGGCATCCACTCCAAATCTCCTATCCGTGATCTCAGCCGTACCTTGTTTGGAGAATCCAGCCAAAGAAGGAAAAGCCAACCAACCCATTGAATCTTTTCAGCATCTTTTTTAGAATTATTGCTCTAAAATTTTGCTTCAATCAACCTACTGAATCTTTTCAGCATTTTTAGAATTATTTTTTTTAAATTTTGCTTTATTTTTCTAGAATTATAAAGGCCCCACTCCTTGTATTGGATTCATTAAAGTTTTGAGTAATCAAATTATTCCACAAATTTTCTTTTGGTGTGATCACAAGAGAGCAACGTGCTTGCTCTTGCCCTTCCATCCTTCTTCGAAGGCGACGTGCTCGCCTCGACCCGCTTTTTCTGCGTCAAGTAGTATCAGAGCAAGGCACTCTCCCTCCAATGGCCTCTGCCACCAATGGATTGGGGGGCTCCAACTCCGCAGACGGTACTCCGAGAGTGCTAACCGTTGAAACCCTCGGTGCGGCTCAACGAAAGATGCAACAAGATTTGGATAAAATTCAGAAAGCTTTGGTGATGATAACCCAAGCCATTGGACTTGCTCAAATCCATGACGACGGCTCTACTCCAGCACTTGCTCCTAACGTCGGAAGGCAAATTCGTCACGAGAATTCAACTTCTAATATTGGACGCAAAGAACAACACGAACCTCCCCTTCCTCCTCTTGGCCAACTTCATCCTAGGCCCGCGACTTGTCCTCTTCTGCGCACACCCTACGACGACTCCTTTAGCAATGAGGAACCCCTACACAATCCCTACAATGGTGAAAACTGCTTCGGGGGTGGAGACAACTGCTATGGTGATGGCAATCGCTATAGTGGCGGTAACCCTTACGGAGATAGTGACCACTACGGAGGCCGCAATGAGAGGGACTACCATATGAAGGTAGATCTTCCATCCTTCAATGGCCGTCTACACATCGAGGACTTCCTTGATTGGCTCGCAAAGGTCGAACGCTTCTTCGACTACATGGAGACCCCGAAGGAAAAGAAGGTCAAGCTTGTAGCTTACAAGCTTAAAGGAGGCGTTTTGGCATGGTGGGAGCAACTACAAATCTCCTACACACGACAAGGCAAAGGACCCATACGTTCCTGGCCACGAATGAAGAAGATGCTACGAGCCCGATTTCTTCCCCTTGACTATGATCAAATCCTTTTCCAGCAATATTAAAATTGCCAACAAGGGTCACGGTCTGTCAATAACTACATCACCGAGTTCTACAGGCTCTCTACTCATAACAACTTGGAGGAGACAGAAGCACAAGAAGTTGCTCGGTTCGTGGGTGGACTCTGACTCCCTATCCAAGATAGGGTCTACCTCCAACCGGTCTACAGTCTCCACGACGCGGTCCAACTAGCTACAAAGGCCGAAAAGCAGTTGGAGGGGGGTACTCAAAAGGGCCCCGCCTACGGACGAGGCACCCCAACCACTTCAACAAGCGAGCTCATCCCAAATAAAGGAAAGGCTCCTCTTTGAGAGGCCTCACCCGTTGTGAACAAAGAGCCTGACAATCACCAATCCAAGTCGACTGGAGAAAACAATGCGACACGGATTCCTTCCACCAACTCGTATGTTCCATCGTGGGGAACTAAATGCTACCTGATGAGGCCGACGTCAAACCCCGGAGCCCAGAATGTTAGTCCGCATACAAGTTTAGGCAGTGGAAGCAACTGCTTCTTCCAGGAGGTATTGTCCGTTTTAAAGGGGGTTTCATAGTCTCTTTCCAACGCCAGACTTTGCCTCACAAAAGGGGCCTTCTAAGAGAAAGGGGTACCCCCCTCCACTTAAGGAACAGACCTATCCGCTACTTATCCGATGTGGGACTAAGTTCGGACCCTTCAGGCCCACAACATACCCCCCTAGCGGAAATGTCTGTTCCGAGGTGAAGAGCTCTCAATGAAAGCACCAATGATGAGGCCGAGGTCAAACCCCGGATCCCAGAACGTTAGTCCACACACAAGCTTAGGCAGTGGAAACAACTACTTCTCCCAGAAGGTATTGTCCGCTTTGAAGAGGGTTTCATAGTCTCTTCCCAACGCACGGCTTTGCCCCACAAAAGGCGCCTCCTAAGAGAAAGGGGTACTCCCCCTCCACTTAAGGAACAGACCTATCCGCCATCTATCTGATGTGGGACTAAGTTCAGACCCTTCAGGCCCACAACACTACCAGTGCAATCAACCGGGGCACCTAGTCAACTAATGCCCAAAACGAGCGATAATCAATCTCGCTGAAGCCGACGACATTGATGAGGGACACGATGATGCATTAGATGAGGAGGGCTACGATGATGAGGCCATCACCTACGGGGATGATGGGGAAGCTCTCTCCCTCGTGGTGCAACAATTGATGTACGCACTACGCCAGAAACTTGACTTCCAGCGGCATCGCATCTTTCGAACCACGTGCATCGTGAACCAGAAGGTGTGCGACCTCATCATCGAAGGTGGAAGTAGTGAAAACATTGCTTCCAAGTCCTAGGTGGAAAAGGTCAAACTCCCTATAGAAACGCATCCGACACCCTACAAAATCGGGTGGCTTAAAGATATTGGTGAAATCAAGGTAACTTTGCGCTGTAGAGTTTCCATTTCTATTGAAAGACATTATGAAGATGAGATATTATGTGATATAGTGGATATGAATGCATGTCATATTCTACTAAGCAGACCTTGGTAGTTCAATATGAACGCCATCCATAGGGGTCGAGATAATACTTATGCCTTCACCAAAAATGGGCATAAGATTGTCCTTAGACCTATGCGAGAAGGAACTCGTCCCAAGCTTTCTCGAGTGGAGGAACGATCCTTCCTAGTTACTAATAATTTTGAAAGTGATCTGAAAGACACTGAAAAAATCGATGCCTAAGAGATGTGCACCCTACTCCAAGGCTTCAAGGACATCATGCCCAAGGAGTTACCTAACAGCCTTCCTCCCATGCGAGACATTCAACACCAAATCAATCTCACACCCGGTGCTAGCCTCCCAAACCTTCGACAATACCAGATGAGCTCGAAGGAGCATGAGATCCTGCAGAACCAGGTGGAGGATTTAATCCGCAAGGGGCTAGTTCGTGAAAGCATGAGCCCTTGCGCGGTACTAGCACTGCTGACTCCCAAGAAGGATGAAAGCTGGAGGATGTGCATCAACAATCGCACCATCAACAAAATCACCATCAAGTACTGCTTCTCCATCCTCCGCCTGGACGACATGCTCGATATGCTAGAAGGTGCCAAGATCTTCTCCAAGGCCGACCTCAAGAGAGGCTACTGATGAGAGTACAAAAGTGCGACCTACATGTTACTAAAATTAGTGTTATTGTTAACCGATAATAATAAATTCACTGGATTAATATTATATTTGGGTTTAACATAGATTAGTATAAATTAGAGATAAAATGCACATTGAGTACAAATTTAACTTCAAATCGGGCCCGAATCGGGTCCATTTCTTTTGTGCTTTTGGAAATTAATTTTGGGCAAAATCTAAATTGGCTATATTATAACTATAAGGTGCTGGGTGACCCATGACTTGAAAGAATTGCACTTGACCTCGAGCCAGAATAGATGACCCGTCTACAAGCCAAATTTCATATCATACTATTTTTTTATATATGACTAATTGGACGGAACTTGGTGTCTTCCAGCTCCCGATTCATCTTCCACTCCAGCCGCCCGCAGTGTTCCCGCCGGATCAGCCTTCCCGCGTCCCTGCTTCGTCAGCAACGCCCGCGTCTCCTTCCTTCCCGTGATCCAAGCAAGGCCACATCCTTCCTCTTCAGCCCGCGTCCCCACCTTCCATCCGCGTCGCTGCCAGCTCGTCCCCAACGCGCAATCAGCGCACCTCAATAGCACAGCGCCCAGCTTCATCCCGTGCGAAAGAAGGGGAGAAGAAAGGATTCATCCCATCCGTGTTCCTCTTCCGGATTCCCAACTCCTTCCAATCCTGTCCTTGCACCTTCCAAATCAGTGTCTTCATCTTAAGCCGTCAATCCCAACGCCTCTTCTTCCTTCAGCCATTCCGGATATTTTGCCATCAGCAGAGTCCCACCATTTCAGCCCGCATGCATGGAGATTCAAACAGCGATGCAGCCAAGCATCCCACGTTCCATACATGTAACTTCCATCCCAGCATCGCCCAGCCGAAGCAGAGAAGATCCTCCGCAATCGCAGCATCCCAGCATCTTCTCCGGATATTCCGCCACCAGCGCGTCCCAACCGAATCAACCGGCAGCTATTTCCCAAGGATCTTGCGATCAGATCCCTAGTGTATCACGCGGTGAACCTTCCATCCATGCGTTTCAGCCCGTGCCAGCAGCCCCTCTTCCGCTCCATCCCAGCGTCTCTTCCACGTCCTCCCGTTGATCCCGTGGCCAGCCGTGAAGCTTCCAAGATATCTTCCGTGCCAGCCACCGTGCCAGCTCCCGTCGGATCCCCAGCATCACGCAGCCAGCAGCCCACCTTCCGCAATCCGCCCAGCCTATCCCACTGATCCCGCCTCTTCCACGTCTCCAAGGGCTATAAGAAGGGGAGAGAGGCCATGGGGAGGAGGTGTGCTCGGTTGTGGGGGTGGGAACCAAAAGAGAGCTCGGTGGGAGAGAAGAAAGAAAAAAGAAACAGAGCATTGCTCTGTTCTTTTGGAGAAGAAAGAAAGAAAAAAAAAATAATATTTTATGTTGTTCCACCATGGGAGAGAAAGGGAGAAGTGTTCTTTTTGATTTTTTGTTATTTCTTTTCTTTATTTTATTTGCAGAAGAAAGACAGCATCAAGCCACCAATCTTCATTTCTACCTTTGTAATCAATTTATTTTTATGAAATCTAGCAAAATTTCTTTCATGCAATCCCTGTTCTAGGTTCAAGTTAATTTCTGTTTTCTTTTTATGAAATCTTTTAATGCAATCCATTAATTTTTCTTTTATGCAATTCATGTTTTAGGTTAAGTTTAATTCCTGCAGTTTGTTTTATGCATTCAAAAATTCTCGTTTTAGTTGCAATTTATGAAATTTTCTTTTATGCAATTTATGTTCCAGGCTTCAATCTTTCTTAGCACTTGTCTTCATCCATTTTAATTTATGCAAAAATTTTCCTTTGAATAGTTAAACATTTCATGAATTCATAAATACTCTTTGATTTCTAAGTACTTATCTTTTTATTATTTTTAAATAAAAAAATATTCTCCGGTAGACTAGAGAATCCATCAACATCCTCAAAATAATGTTTTTCTTTAATCATTCAAAAATCGATTTCAAATCCGAGTGAACGTTCTGATTTTTATGCAACTCTAATCGCCTCCCTGTGGATCGACCTCTTACAACCGCTATTCTTCGAGTAGGAAAGGTAAGAGTAGAAATTAAATTTAACTTTTGTTCGTCGGTTCTAACAACGATCTGTCTAGCATATTTTTAGGTAGACAGGAATCGGACGAACAGCTACCACCAAATATGAATCTGTCTTGGAGATGAATAGAAGATAGCTTTCAAAACGAAAGAAGGCCTCTATGAGTGCCGTGATGCCATTCGAACTCTCGAATGCTCCGAGTACCTTTATGCGCTGATGAACTAGGTACTCAAATCCTTCTTTGGCAAGTTTCTGGTTGTTTATTTTGACGTCATCCTTCTGCATAGCCAGACAAAGGAGGACCATCTCGAGCACCTACGGCAAGTCTTCTCCGCACTCCGAGAAACCCAACTTTTCCTCAACCTCAAAAAATACAGCTTCATGATATCTAGCTTGGTGTTCTTGGGCTATATTGTGAGCAGCAATGGCATCCGCATCGACGACGAGAAGGTGCGAGCCATCCGAGAATGGCCTACCCCAAAGTATGCAGCAAAGATGCGGAGCTTCCATGGCTTAGCAACCTTCCATCGGTGATTCGTGCGCAATTTCAGCAGCATTGCCGCCCCACTAACAGATTGCATGAAGAAAGGAAGGTTCCAGTGCACCGATGAAGCCGAACAAAGCTTCAACGCCATCAAAGAAAAATTGACAATCTCTCCGGTGTTGGCCCTGCCCAACTTTGAAAAACTCTTCGAAGTGGATTGCGATGCCTCTGGAGTAGGCATTGGCACAATTCTTTCCCGAGAATCGAGACCCATGGCCTTTTATAGTGAAAAGCTTAGTGAAACAAGAAAGAAGTGGTCCAAGTACGAACTCGAGCTGTATGCGGTGGTCCGAGCCTTGAAGCATTGGGAGCACTACCTCTTCTAGAGGGAGTTCCTACTACATACCGACCACCAAGCCCTCAAGTTGCTCGATAGCTCGAAGAACACTAATCAGATGCACGCCTGATGGATTGCCACACTCTAGAAGTTCACTTATGTTATCAAACATAAGACAGGGCACCTGAACAAAGTTGCTGACACTCTTAGTCGAGGGGCCGACCTGTTGGTCACCATGCGAACTGAGGTTGTAGGCTTCGACTTCCTCAAAGACCTCTATGCCGAGGATGAAGACTTCTATGAGGTTTGGGAAAAGTGCAAATCAAACAAACGGGGGAAGGCAGCTTCCACATCGAAGAGGGCTACCTCTTCAAAGGCAACCAACTATGTATTCTCCAGAGTTCACTTCGAGAGCTAAATTGCGGAGGTCTCAGTGGTCACCTTGGCCGAGACAAATCCATCACCCTCGTGGAAGAAAAGTACTACTAGCCCTAGCTTAGGAAGGACGTCGGCAATTTCGTGCGCCACTGCTACATCTGCCAAACATCAAAGGGCGAGTCACAAAATGCGGGGCTCTACACCCCGTTTTTCGTCCCATGGGAAGACATATCCATAGACTTGGTCCTGGGACTACCAAGAACCCAAAGAGGCATAGACTCCATCTTCGTCGTCGTCAACAGATTCTCTAAGATGGGTCGTTTCATCCCATGCAAGAAGATGACAGATGCAGTTAATATTGCCAACCTCTTCTTCTGTGAAGTTGTTCGCTTGCACGGAATTCCAAAAACAATCACGTCTGATCGAGATAGCAAGTTTCTTAGCCATTTTTGGAGGACAGTGTGGCGACGGCTTGACACCACCCTCTAGTACAGCAGCACATGCCACCCACAGACGGACGGTCAAACGGAGGCAACCAACCGAACTTTGGGTAACATGCTCCATTGTATTGCAGGAAAGAGGCCAAAGCAGTGGAACCTAGAACTATCCCAAGTAGAGTTCGTATACAACAACATGCTCAACAGATTGACCGAAAAGACTTCTTTTGAAATCGTGTACGGTAGCACGCCGAGTCATACTCTTGATTTGGTTCTCCTCCCAAAGCTCCCAGGGATGAACATCTCCGCTGATCACATGATTGAAAAGCTCTCCGGCTTGCACTTCGAGGTGAAGGAAAAGATCAAGGAGGCAAACGCCAAATACAAGCACGACACAGATCAGCATCGACGAATCAAAACTTTTAATAAAGGTGATCTCGTCATGGCACACCTATGAAAAGAATGCTTTCCAGTGGGCACCTACAACAAGATGAAGCCAAAGAAGATTGGACCCTACAAAGTTCTCCGCTAAATCAACGACAACGCCTACGTTGTGGACCTTCCTGATGATTTCCATATCTCCCAAACATTTAATGTGAAGGACTTATACGAGTACCACGAATCAAACATCACTCAATTAAACTTGGGATCGAGTTCTTCACAGGAGGGAGGCCCTGATGCAGGCGTCCACTTCAAATCTTCTACCCATGATTTCAGTCGTACCTAGTTTGAAGAATTCAGCTAAAGAAGAAAAGGCCAACCAAGGCGTCCACTCCAAATCTCCTATCTGTGATCTCAGCCGCACCTAATTTGGAGAATCCAGCCAAAGAAGAAAAGGCCAACCAAGGCATCCACTCCAAATCTCCTATCCGCGATCTCAGCCGTACCTTATTTGGAGAATCCAGCCAAAGAAGAAAAAGCCAACCAACCCATTGAATCTTTTTAGCATCTTTTTAGAATTATTGCTCTAAAATTTTGCTTCAGCCAATCCATTGAATCTTTTCAGTATTTTTAGAATTATTTTTTTAAAATTTTTCTTTATTTTTCTTGTCTTTCTACTTATGTGTGGCTCGCCTTTATTATATAAAGACTCCACTCCCTTGTATTGGTTTCATTGAAGTTTTAAGTTATCAAATTATTCCACAAATTTTCTTTTGGTGTGATCACAAGAGAGCAATGTGCTTGCTCTTCCCGTTCCATCCTTCTTCGAAGGCGACATGCTCGCCTCGACCCACTTCCCCTGCGCCAGCTTAGGAGAAAAAAAGTAGATCAATTCGGGGGGAAGGAAATAAATTAAGAATTTTTTTGTCTAATGGGATAGGGAAAACATAGAAAAAGTTATAAAGAGAGTGGTTAAATTATAAGTAAGATTTCTTTATATTGGTTGTTGTCTCTCATAATCACTTCATATATACAAAAGAAAAAAAATTAGAGATGACTTTGATTAAGGCTCAGCATTAATCCAGAAATTACTTATGTCTGATAGAAATGTCAAATTATAAACCTACCTGTTGCCCAGATAGACAACCCAAGAGGGGGGGTGAATTGGGTTTTAAATTAATTTAGATATTTAAAACTTTAAGGATGATTAATTAAAAACTATTGCAAGTTATTTAATTAATGCTAAGTGCTGTGAGTGATGTGAGAGGAAGAAGAGAAGAGACAATCCAATGCAAACACAGAGTTTTATAGTGGTTCGGAGCTACCCCTTGCTCCTACGTCCACTCCCCAAGTCTCTCTTGGGAATTCACTATAACCCCCTTGGATTACAGCTGGTTGTTTTGCAAGCTCACAACCAAACTTGTTGTTTTACGAGCTCACAACGAACTCGGTCGGTTTTCCCAGGCTCACCGACTAGAACCAACCCCGATTGTTTTTCCGGGCTCACAATCAAACCCTTACACACGTTGGTTTTAACTTGGCTCACCAACCAACCTTAATCCCCTTGATTCAATCCCCCGATTGAACCAAGTAAATACAAGTTATAGAAAGAAAGGAAAATAAGCTTCTCAAAAGCAGATGTAAAACAATATAATCAAAAGAGGAGTTTAGAAGCCCTCAAACGCTTTTAAGCTGAAGTAGAGGAATGGCTTCTTGAACTCCGGTCTCCTCTCGAATGTGTAGTCGACTTGAATGCTGGAGGAGAAGGCTTTAATTGCTGGAAAGATGTAGGTGGAGCTGTAAATGCAGATCTTCCCTTTTTCGTTGAAGAGCACGTTGCAGAGCTTGAATCCTTGATTAGTTGGAGTGGAATGACTGTTCTCTGCCTTGCTACAGTCTTCTGTGGCTATTTAAGCCAACCCCCACGGAAACTAGCCGTTACACTGCTTTTTCTGCCCGTTCTGCACACTCTGCGCAGCCTGACAATATGACCGTTGGTGGGTTGGAGTCGACTCGCGCGATCAAGAGTCGACTCGGCTGTAGCGGGAGTCGACTCAAGCTTTTCCGGAGTCGACTCGGCAACTGTTCCAAATTTGAATTAAAGTTGCCGTCACGACTGGGAGTCGACTCGTCTTGACCCGGAGTCGACTCGCCAACTTCTGGAGCTGACCTGGCAATTTTGGAGTCGGCTCATCCACTGAAGTCCGTGGATCCAATTTTGAATTTTGTCCACTCGAGTCGACTCGACTGTCCTTGGAGTCGACTCGAATCTCAGAGCCCGAACTCCCGATTCTCTGTCTTTTGGCTCATCCAGTCTTGGAGTCGACTCGAACTTCCTTGGAGTCGACTCGGCTCTCAGTTTCCGAAAGTTGGTCTTCTGCCTTTTGACGTGAAGCTTGTCTTGGAGTCGACTCGAGCTGTCTGGGAGTCGACTCGAATCTCAGACTCGAAAACTGCTCTCTGACTTTTCTTTGTGTACCTCTTGGAGTCGACTCTTTCTACCCTGGAGTCGACTCGTTGAACATTGGAGTCGACTCGCGCACTTCAGGAGTCGACTCGTTGACAGGTTCTGAGATGAGGCTTTCTGTTCTTCTTTCTGTTCTCAGTCGGAGTCGACTCGTACTAGTCTGGAGTCGACTCGAGCTCGTGCCAGTGAACTTGATACGCTTGGAGTCGACTCGTGATACTCGGGAGTCGACTCGAGTCTCAGACTTTGGTTCAGCAGACTTCTTAACTTATCCAAAATACTATGAACCAAATCTAGAGACACTTGGACAGGATTTTCACTGAAACACTCAATTGAATTCATTAGTAATCACAAGATATACTCAAATGCTTTGAGCTCATCAAAATCAAATGGGGTTTTAATCAATCACTCCACAATCTCCCCCTTTTTGATGATGACAAAACTTTGAGTATATGTAAAATGACTTGCTCAATAAATAATGAAACAAAATCCATAAATGAATTCAAATGTCTGATAATTTAATTTATCCAAGTTTGAAAAGAGTGAAACAGCAAATTTCGGAGTTAAAGCTCCCCCTTTCATTTGGAATTATATAAGCCTTCATATTATGCAATAAATTGTTTGGCTTATATGTCATTAATGATTTAGCTTGATTAAAATTCAGATTCTCCCCCTCAACATATGCATTCAACTATGTTTTGATTCTCTGAATTTTCTTTTAATGCTTTGAAGTTTTTGAACTGAATTTTTTGTTTTTAGAGGGAAAATCTGTCAATTTGTTCTTGAGTAGGATTCAGCTAATCTCCGAATATTCCTTGAATAGATTCTGGAGATTACTCCATTAGGAGCCCCAAAAGAGAGATAATGAGCCTCGAGGTACCGAATCCACTTAGAACAAATTTGTGTGTCTTTTTATTGATTTCCATTGATTTCTTTTACATATTTCATCCATATTTCTCCCCTTTTACATATTGTATACATATTTCTCCCCCTTTTTGTCATCATACCAAAAAGGAGGTAATCACACACAATCAATGGCACAACCAATCATCAAATGGCACAGAAATGAAGATAAGATGTCTACTCATTGTATTGATATGAATGTGAATACATTTGAGCATACAATACGTAAAGCAAAGCAATACAAAACAAAGCAAAAAGAACATCTATGGTCTCCTCGAGGATGAAGATCCCCCCCTCGAGGATGTATCTCCCCCTCTCGATGATGCATCTCCTCCTCTGGAGGATGTGGCTCCTCCTCTCGAGGATGGTGCTCCTCCTCTCAATCGGCTCTGCTCCATGAGGAGGGTGACTGCATCTGTGACATGGCCAAGCTGTGTGATGATAGACGTGGTGGCTCTGCTATGTGTAGTGGAGAGCTCTGTCACCGACGCCTGAAGCCCAGTCACCGATGTCTGAAGTGCGTCCAGCTTGTCGATGAGTACATTCGCCAAGCGCTCGGCCCCCTCGGTGGTGGTGTGCATGTCACGACCTATCTCCTCTCGCATCTGTCGAGTGGAGCTCGTGACCTCACTCATGCTGTGGAACTGGGCCTGGACCAAACTCCGGACATTGTAGATCTCTTCCCGTACATGAGCCGTCATGTCAGTCACGGCTGTCAAGGAAGGGACCAACTGAGAAGATACGGGTGCAGGAGTGGGAGCAGGCACCGCACCTCGAAGCTCCCGAAGCAGCTCATCCCTCACCTCTCTGACTATCTCCTGTCGCAGCTCCCGGAGCTGCTCAGGATCAATCCGGACCGCCATAGAGGGTGGTGCCGAGGAGGAAGGTCCGGCGGAGGTGGTAGGAGCAGGAGGAGTGGATGGAAGGTCTGGATGGTCTGGAAGGTCTAGGTAGTCTGAATCGGGCTCAGGACTGGGTGAAGGTCTGGTGGTCTGAGCGGTGAGGGTAGACTTCCTAACCCATACCCCCTCTCTCTTCTGAAACCCCATCCTGTGCATGGTCCCCGTACACAAGCGATCTGTCCATCGCAATGCACGAGAGGGTTCCCTCTCAGGAATGGGAATCTCGTACTCCCTAAAGAGAAGAGTAAAAATCATGCCGTATGGGAGGGTGAGCCTAGGTCTATCTAGGGGCTCACACATATACCTATATATGAGTTTGGGGAAGTTGACCGGGGTGTCCTGAAGAATGTAAGACATAATAGCTAGGTCCCTCTCATTTACAAAATCAAATCTTCCTGTCTTAGGGAAGACAGACCTGGACAGAATACTCAAAAGGATTCTCACTTCAACAGGAAGTGAGCTAGCAGATACCTCGTCTAGGGGGGACTGAGGTGGATGCCCTAAGACGACCGTAAGGGCCTCAACTCTATCCTCAGGGTGTGCGGGAGCCACCCCAACTAGTGGAAGGTGGAGGATGTGGCCAATAAGATCCTCCGTGACAAACACAGGGACACCGGCTACTGTGCCCTCGATACCCCCATCTCCCCGATGGACGGTACCGTAAAACTCTCTAACGAGCCCTGGATATGTGGGGAGGTCCAATGTAAGGAAGAACTCTAAGCCCTGGACCCTAAGTCTTTCACCTATGGTGAACCCTTCCCGGGAGAGGAAGTCGAAATCGACATACCTCCCGGTGGAGACGACCTTCCCGGCCAATGGCCTCGCGGGAACCGCCCTAGGCGGGGAACGAGCCGGAGGTGGTTGCCTCGCGGGATCGTGCCGCGCCTTGGAGCGCCGCTCGGGACCGGCCTCGGGACGGGACCTCTTCCTAACCACGGTCTTACGAGGCATCTTGACCTAAACGGGAAGAAACACCTAGAGGACGGAGAAAGGTCGACGGAGGAGACTCGGGACGGACCGGAGACGACCTAGGAACGGACGAAAACCCTAAGAACCGGTGAAAAATCGACCGAACAGAGGTTGGAGACGATCGGGGAAGACCTAGGAGTCGGCTCTAGGGCTTTTTGAACAGTGGCGGCTTGAAAGAAAAGTGTTTGCGAAACGACAAACCTAGGGTTAAAAAGTCGAATCCCGACTGCGAGTCGACTCCCCTGAGTCGCGAGTCGACTCGACCTCGAGTCGACTCCAGAATATGCGCGAGTCGACTCTCCTTATGCGCCTGTAGACTTCGAGTCGACTCCCGACAATGTGCGAGTCGACTCCCCCTCAGCTGCCATCTTTGCGAGTCGACTCCCGCAAATGCGCGAGTCGACTCCCCCTTAGGAGCCGGCTCTGAAACTTACTCGAGTCGTCTCTAACCTTGGCACGCACCTAAAAGTCATGCTATAACCGTGCCAAATGAGGAAAAATCACCTAATTGGGATCTGATTTGATGATCATTGAATGTAAACTCTATTTTAACCGCATTCTAATCATCAAAATCAATTAATCTAGTGGAAACTCCTACTAGGATGGATCAATCACTCCTAATCCCCTCCTAAGCACGCTAAACCTCTCTTCACTTAGGGGTTTTGTAAAAATATCTGCTAATTGATTATCAGTACAAACAAATTGGAGTGACACATCACTATTCAATACATGATCTCTTATGAAGTGATGTCTTATCTCAATGTGTTTAGTTCTTGAATGTTGAATTGGATTTTTAGTTAGATTTATGGCACTTGTATTATCACAATTAATGGGGATTTTATCTTGTTTAATGCCATAATCTTCTAATTGTTGTTTAATCCACAAGATTTGAGCACAACAACTCCCGGCTGCCACATATTCAGCTTCTGCAGTGGATAATGCAACCGAGTTTTGTTTTTTGCTAAACCATGAGATTAGGTTTTCTCCTTGAAACTGACACGACCCGCTGGTACTTTTTCTATCAAGCTTACATCCAGCGAAGTCTGAATCTGTGTACCCTATTAAGTTTAGGCTAGATTCTTTAGAGTACCATAGCCCTATGTTCTTAGTTCCTATTAAGTATTTAAAAATTCTCTTAACTGCAGCTAGGTGTGATTCTTTAGGATTAGCCTGATATCTAGCACACATGCAAACACTAAACATAATATCAGGTCTACTTGCAGTAAGATATAGTAAAGATCCTATCATACCTCTATAAAGTTTTTGATCTACAGATTTACCTGATTCATCTTGATCTAATTTGCATGATGAGCTCATGGGGGTGCTGATTGATTTGTTTCCTTCCATATCAAACTTCTTGAGCATCTCCTTGACATATTTTGCTTGATTGATGAAGATGCCTCCTTCAGATTGTTTGATTTGAAGCCCGAGGAAGTAGTTCAGCTCTCCCATCATGCTCATCTCAAACTCACTCTGCATCAAATCAGCAAACTCTTCGCAGAGGCGATTGTTAGTAGCACCGAAAATGATATCATCAACATAAATCTGTACTAATAACATATCTTTGTTTTGCTTTTTCAAAAATAATGTTGTGTCTACATTTCCCCTAGAGAATTCATGTTCTAATAGGAATTTACTAAGTCTCTCATACCATGCTCTAGGTGCTTGTTTTAATCCATAAAGTGCTTTGTTCAGTTTATACACATGATTAGGGTATTGATGATTTTCAAAACCAGGAGGTTGTTCTACATACACTTCCTCATTTATATACCCATTTAAAAATGCACTTTTTACATCCATTTGAAATAGTTTGAAATCCTTAGAGCATGCATATGCTAATAATAGTCTAATAGCCTCAAGTCTAGCTACGGGAGCAAAGGTTTCATCAAAATCTATGCCTTCTTCTTGATTATAACCCTTTGCCACTAGTCTAGCCTTATTCCTTATAACAATTCCATTTTCATCTAGCTTATTTTTATATATCCATTTTGTACCTATAATTGGATATTCAGAAGGCCTCTCTACTAGATCCCACACTTTGTTTCTAGTAAATTGGTTTAGTTCTTCTTGCATTGCATTTATCCAATTTACATCATTTTCGGCTTCTTCTATATGTTTGGGCTCAAAGTGTGAAACAAAAGCTAGATGGTTATTTAGATTTCTTAGTGAAGCTCTAGTCCTAACCGGTTGAGATGGATCATCTAGAATGAGTTCCTTAGGATGCCCGTGAGCATACCTCCAAGCTTTTGTTAGCCCATGATCCACAATAGCCTCTTGGCTTGATGATTCTCCTTCAATCAACTTTTGATTATCATCTTGTAATCCCATCTCATCTATCTTTTCCTCAGGTATTTCAACATCATCATCAAAATTAACTTTCTTACTAGAGGAGATGTCACTAGAGTCATCAAATACTACATGTATAGATTCTTCTATGACTAAGGTTCTTTTATTAAATACTCTATAGGCTTTACTAGTTGTAGAATAACCTAAGAATATTCCTTCATCAGATTTAGGGTCAAATTTTCCTAGATTGTCTTTCCCATTATTATGCACAAAACACCTACATCCAAAAACATGAAGATAATTAACCTTTGGTTTTCTGTTTTTCCACAGTTCATAAGGTGTTTTCTTTATAATGGGTCTCAATAGAACTCTATTTAATATGTGACAAGAGGTATTAATGGCTTCTCCCCAAAAGTACTTAGGGAGGTTACTTTCACATAACATAGTTCTAGCCATTTTCTCTAGTGTTCTATTCTTCCTTTCCACAACTCCATTTTGTTGTGGTGTCCTAGGTGCTGAGAAATTATGGGTTATCCCCTTTTTACTACAATATTCATCAAATGATTGATTTTCGAATTCGGTACCATGGTCACTTCTAATGGCTATGACTGAAGACTCTCTAGCATTTGTTACTTCCTTATGGAACTTCTTAAACATGGAAAATGCTTGATCCTTATGTGCTAGGAACATGACCCATGTGTACCTAGAGTAATCATCTACTATAACTAGACCATATTTATTTCCACCTAGGCTTGTTGTTCTAGTTGGACCAAATAGGTCCATGTGTAATAATTCTAGAGGCCTAGAGGTAGAGACACATTTTATGGATTTAAAAGAGTTCCTAGATTGTTTGCCAAATTGACATGCTTCACATATTTTGTTCTTTTCAAATTTTAATTTTGGCAAACCTATCACGGAGTCTCTTTTAACTAGTTTAGTTATTGTGTCCATGCTTGCATGACCTAACTTACGGTGCCATAACCAACTAGCATCATTTTTTTTAGTTTCATTAACAACTAAACATTGGTTATGTTTTGCAAGATCATCTAGGTCTACAACATATACATTACCACGTCTAATCCCTTTAAAAACTAAACTATTATCATTAGGATTTGTTATAATACATAGTGATGGTTTAAACATAACATCATATCCTATATCACAGAATTGACTAATGCTTAACAAGTTATGCTTAAGACCATCAACATATCTAACATTATCTATAAAAGTAGAAGGGGTGATTTGAACTTTACCAATACCAATGATATGACCTTGGTTGTTGTCTCCAAAAGTCACAGCACCTCCCTTCTTAGCTTCAAGGGTGAAAAATTGATCTTTATCACCCGTCATGTGCCTTGAGCAGCCACTATCCAAATACCAGCGGTTTTTGTTGACCTTGGCTGCAAGACACTCCTACACAAGCAAATCATGTCATCTTAGGTACCCAAGTTTTCTTGGGTCCTTCATGGTTAGTCAAGTTGGTTCCTTTTGGAACCCATACCCTTTTAATTTTCCTTTTTGTTTTACTTTTCCTATAGTCACATGCATTTGCCTTATGTCCTATAGTTCCACAACAAAAGCAGGTTATTTTCTTAGTTTTAGTTTCTCCAGCTTTAACAAAGAAGTTACTAAGAAGTTTTTGTTTATTTCTTGGTTTATACCCTAAACCCGCTTTATTAAATACTGGTCGTTGACTATTTAGTATCATGTTTAATTTTTCAGAACTATATGTAAATTTTTCAACTAAGGATTTGTATTTGTTAAGTTCTTTAGTTAGTGTTTGATTTTCTGCTTTTAGATCATTAAGTTCTTTTGTAAGATCCTTATCTAAGGTTTGTTTATGTTTTTTAAGTTCTGAAAATTCCTTAGTTAGTTTTTCATTATCTTTAGTTAAGGTGTTAGTCTTTTGAGTTAAAAGTTGGTTGCTTGTTTTAAGTTCAATATTTTCTTTGGTGATTAAGTCCTTATCCTTAACTAATTTATCGTATTTATGTAGGTATGATTGATTAGCTATTTTCAGTTCTTTATTCTTAAGATTTATAGCCTTATATTCTACCATTAACTCATTAAATGCATCATAAAGTTCATCAAAAGAAAAATCAAGATGCGTATCGGAAGTTACCTCGTTTTCGTTGGCCATGAAGCAGAAATGGCCTTCTCTTCTTGTTCATCATCTGATGAGGAGGATGATGAGTCGGAGTCGGATAGTGTAGTGACAAGAGCCTTCTTCTTCTTGTACTTACTCCCCTTCTTCAGTAAGGGGCACTCTGCTCTTATGTGACCCGGCTTCTTGCACTCGTAACACCCAATCCCCTCGTTTTCCCTTTCCTTACCTTTGTCCTTGCGGTAGAAATTTGAGGGGCCTCTCCTTTGATGATAGGACTTCTTGTGGTTGATGAATCTCTTGAACTTGCGCACAAGAAGAGCCTCACCATCATCTTCCTCATGTTCTTCTTCTTCACTGCTGCTACTGCAGGACAAGTCCTTGTTAGATGAAGTAGATTTAAGTGCTATTACCTTTTTCTTATGGGAGGACTCTTCTTCGCTGTGTTGCTTCATGGTTAGCTCGTGAGTCATTAGGGATCCAAGGAGCTCTTCGAGTGGAAGCTTGTTCAAGTCTTTAGCTTCTTGGATTGCCGTCTCCTTGGCTTCCCATGACCTTGGTAGACAGCGAAGTATTTTCCTGACAAGATCACTGTTAGTATAGCTCTTGCCAAGGCTTTTTAGGCCATTGACAATGTCAGTAAACCTAGTGAACATGCTAGTGATTGTCTCATTAGAATCCATTTTAAATAGTTCATACTTATGAACCAATATATTAATTTTGGATTCTTTAACTTGATTCGTGCCCTCATGGGTCACTTCAAGTCTATCCCAGATCTCTTTTGCAGAGTTGCAAGTAGAGATCCTATTGAATTCATTTCTATCTAAGGCACAATAAAACATATTCATAGCTTTAGAGTTTAATTGTGCCTTCCTCATGTCATGTTCATCCCAATCCTTTTCTAATTTGGGTACCTTAACACCCTCTACATATGTGGATAGGATGTATGGGCCATTCACTACAATGGTCCACATCTCATAGTCTTGGGCTTGGACGAATATTCTCATCCTAGCCTTCCAGTATGAGTAGTCGGATCCATTGAAGAAAGGGGGTCTTTGGGTGGACTGACCCTCAATGTGAGAAAATCCAAATGGGGTTGTCATTTTGATCTTTTAACTCTTGAGTGGAAGAGTTTTTGGCTCTGATACCACTTGTTGCCCAGATAGACAACCCAAGAGGGGGGGGTGAATTGGGTTTTAAATTAATTTAGATATTTAAAACTTTAAGGATGATTAATTAAAAACTATTGCAAGTTATTTAATTAATGCTAAGTGCTGTGAGTGATGTGAGAGGAAGAAGAGAAGAGACAATCCAATGCAAACACAAAGTTTTATAGTGGTTCGGAGCTACCCCTTGCTCCAACGTCCACTCCCCAAGTCTCTCTTGGGAATTCACTATAACCCCCTTGGATTACAGCTGGTTGTTTTGCAAGCTCACAACCAAACTTGTTGTTTTACGAGCTCACAACGAACTCGGTCGGTTTTTCCAGGCTCACCGACTAGAACCAACCCCGATTGTTTTTCCGGGCTCACAATCAAACCCTTACACACGTTGGTTTTAACTTGGCTCACCAACCAACCTTAATCCCCTTGATTCAATCCCCCGATTGAACCAAGTAAATACAAGTTATAGAAAGAAAGGAAAATAAGCTTCTCAAAAGCAGATGTAAAACAATATAATCAAAAGGGGAGTTTAGAAGCCCTCAAACGCTTTTAAGCTGAAGTAGAGGAATGGCTTCTTGAACTCCGGTCTCCTCTCGAATGTGTAGTCGACTTGAATGCTGGAGGAGAAGGCTTTAATTGCTGGGAAGATGTAGGTGGAGCTGTAAATGCAGATTTTCCCTTTTTCGTTGAAGAGCACGTTGCAGAGCTTGAATCCTTGATTAGTTGGAGTGGAATGACTGTTCTCTGCCTTGCTACAATCTTCTGTGGCTATTTAAGCCAACCCCCACGGAAACTAGCCGTTACACTGCTTTTTCTGCCCGTTCTGCACACTCTGCGCAGCCTGACAATATGACCGTTGGTGGGTTGGAGTCGACTCGCGCGATCAGGAGTCGACTCGGCTGTAGCGGGAGTCGACTCAAGCTTTTCCGGAGTCGACTCGGCAACTGTTCCAAATTTGAATTAAAGTTGCCGTCACGACTGGGAGTCGACTCGTCTTGACCCAGAGTCGACTCGCCAACTTCTGGAGCTGACCTGGCAATTTTGGAGTCGGCTCATCCACTGAAGTCCGTGGATCCAATTTTGAATTTTGTCCACTCGAGTCGACTCGACTGTCCTTGGAGTCGACTCGAATCTCAGAGCCCGAACTCCCGATTCTCTGTCTTTTGGCTCATCCAGTCTTGGAGTCGACTCGAACTTCCTTGGAGTCGACTCGGCTCTCAGTTTCCGAAAGTTGGTCTTCTGCCTTTTGACGTGAAGCTTGTCTTGGAGTCGACTCGAGCTGTCTGGGAGTCGACTCGAATCTCAGACTCGAAAACTGCTCTCTGACTTTTCTTTGTGTACCTCTTGGAGTCGACTCTTTCTACCCTGGAGTCGACTCGTTGAACATTGGAGTCGACTCGCGCACTTCAGGAGTCGACTCGTTGACAGGTTCTGAGATGAGGCTTTCTGTTCTTCTTTCTGTTCTCAGTCGGAGTCGACTCGTACTAGTCTGGAGTCGACTCGAGCTCGTGCCAGTGAACTTGATACGCTTGGAGTCGACTCGTGATACTCGGGAGTCGACTCGAGTCTCAGACTTTGGTTCAGCAGACTTCTTAACTTATCCAAAATACTATGAACCAAATCTAGAGACACTTGGACAGGATTTTCACTGAAACACTCAATTGAATTCATTAGTAATCACAAGATATACTCAAATGCTTTGAGCTCATCAAAATCAAATGGGGTTTTAATCAATCACTCCACACTACCCTCTTGTTAGTTATGGAACATAGACCCATACCCCATTCAAGAAGATCTAGCACAAACTTTTTTCTACAAATAAGGTTAGATTAAGGTTAGACCCTATGAAAGGTTGTCCAAGGTCATGTATTCCAAATACTATAGCGGGATTGAATGTTTAAGGATAACGGTGGAGGGCGCCGCCTATCATATTTCAGAAATAAAGGAAGAATTACATGTGCTATATAAGAATAGCTTGAAGATTCAAATGCAGAACCTCTTCTCAACCAAGGAGTGCAACCATCGGGCCATTGCTTTGTTTGTGTAATAGCAGCAGGTTCGATCTTACATTTCATAATGTAGGATAATCACTTTTTGATGACTATTATAGGAATGATTTTGATATTGCAAAGTCCCATATATCTTAAATCAAACAAGCATGCGATTGATCATGACTCACCACCACCAACCCAATTTACCACTAATCCTTGGTTAGAAAGTCAAAGACAACCACAAATTTTCTACTAGCAATTGATCGAAGATTGTTGCATACTTGATTGAGACTAAATAGCTCGCACCCTCTCTATAAATAAAGTTGATTTTGCATTAAGACCTTGGATGCTATAGAGGATTATTGTCTTAAGTACTTGGCAGGGGCCTCATGTAAAAGTATTTGGTTATTCACAACACTGTATTCCCTAACTCTATATTCTATTTTTTCTCGAAAAAAAAACTCTAAATATGACTCAATTTGAAGGCAACTTATCATCTTTGGAAATTGAGGGGAAACTAGAATCCCACCACATTCCCTCATGGCTTCATATTTTCATGCTTCTCTTTGTAACATCCATCCAAACCTATAGACTTGAACCAATTAGTGGAGACTTCTCAGCGGCTCAAAACGCCAGCAATTCATCACCACTTTTATGTCACATTCCACTTTCAAGCTGGTACACGCCCTTCTTCCTAGATCTTGCATCTCTTCCCACTTTCTTCGAAGAATATTAATCAATTTATCCCCAGTTGCATCTCTCCACCAACCAATCCCAAGATATCTTGTGTCCGAGATAATCTCCTAGAGTTATTTTCTCCTTTCTATAAGATAGCCATTGGTGGTATTGTTATTCTAGAGTATGTAATGTTGGAGAGGAGATAAGGCTTGTTTCTTGTGTAGCACTAAAAAAGTAGAGTGTTAGGTAACTAGGCTGCTGAGAAAGGATAGGGTACTTCCAAAGCTTCTCACCCTTGGAAAGGTGACCCAGATGACGAGGTGGAGTCCATCATATGCGACTGCATACAAGGAGACAGACCCCATTCTTCTGCTGAAGGCATAGCACAAGTGATAGCAACACCTGCATAGAGACCTCGGCAGAGATGGAAAAACTATCATCACTCCATGGACTGGTGATTCTATTGGCTTTCTCTCATCTAATTGATTCCTCCCATGCAGTCCCCTCGACAAGTATGCCGTCTGTTTACCTGATCTTTCTCGTAGGAAAAGCACCTTCGTGTTCTTCTTTATATTTTATCAGCTTCCATTGCTGCAGGGGCTCAAAGAAAGATGGAGGAAACTGGAAACCATGGGTCTCTTAGCGAAACCGCTCGGGTAATGCATGCAACTCGATCAAAATTCCTATGAGTTGATTTTCAACAGATTACTAGTGTATTACTTCTATCACTCATTCATAAAACTCATTTGTCATGCAACATCTGTTCTTGCTTCGATGTAGATCGCCTGTTAGTCAAAATTCTGAGATATCTGAAACTTTTCATTGCTTTGTATATCCTCTGCTAGAAGAAAGATCAATATCTAACGATTATGGAATTCCTTCAATCTCTAGATGAATTACAATGTTATTCCTAGCTCTAGAATAGTGTATACTCAGCTGGAACTATTCTTCTTTTTTTTGGTATCATCATTCCCATTTGAATTAGACTTCTGCTCATGATGTTTTTTCCCTTTTCGTCTGATTTCTACAAATTCGTCTCCTGTTCTCTTAGAAGAGTTCTGCAATCGAAGCCACTGATTTCTTAAACTAGTGGTTCAAAACTTCAAATTTTCCCATTCGTTAAGAAAAAAAGAAAAGAAAAGAAAAGGTTCAGGAGATTGAAAGCCTTGGCTTTTATAGTCCTCTATTTTTCTTTCCATCTCTTGTAGAAACAGCATTAACTCTTGGCAATGAACACAGATCATCAACAAGGACACAATGGAAGATATCAGGGATGAAAGGATGGATTTGGAGATCAATGACTATCCAGGATCAGGTGCTAATGATTGCCATACTCCGAGGCCACCGGAAAGAGCTGACTTGGAGCTGATTGTAAACTAATCTGTCTCTTTTATCACCATAGATGTTGTTCTTTATAGATATCTCAACATCTAATAGCTCATCGATGAACATGCTACTTAAGTCATGTACTAAGAATCTAAGTTGCTGCTGCTCAATTAGTTTAATGGAGGGCAAGGAAGGAGTGAATAAAGTTCTTTGTTAGTACTCCTCAAGTAGCTTTAATATAGGGTAAGGAGAGAGCAAATAAAGTTGTCAGCAACAGCAAAGGCCCCTCGGATCCTTGTAATTGGATTGCTCTATGTTGTATAATAATGGTGTAATTTGTGATTACAAAGAGATAAATTTGCATGCTTCAATTTGAATATTCTATAAATTTTGGGACCATTCTAAATTTGAGAGGATTGAAGAACTTAATGTGGTCTGTAGGATTTTGAAAGTTCTCTGCTTTTAGGAAATACTGTCTTTTTTGGTCATTGCCACAATGTTTAGAAACAATTGAGATTAGCAAACAAGAGAGATAACTAGCAAACATAATAAACAGCAAATGTTTCTCAGAAAGATAGAAGTTGCTGGAAATCATATTGGGAATGAAGGGGAGATATGAAATTTCAGGTTGCTGCAAAATCATTTCTACATGGTCATGACTCTTGAAGAAGCAAGATATGACCATGTAGATAGTGGTGATTGAAATATTGTCAGATTACTTAGATGCATGGAATTGCGTTCCAATCAATAAAAGTTAAATGATTTCGCCTAGCTAGCCTCATGACTTACGTTGATCCTTTCCTAAATTTTATAGCAACCTAATATCTAAACATCTAAAATTTTAAAACTTTTACATGTTAGAAGGAAAAAAAAGTGCTATGTAGCCTTTTCGTAACAGCCCAATACCTAATCCAAAAAAACTGGCTGAAAGGTATTTTTTGAGTTCCTTAGTTCTGTATAAGTATCTAAGATCTTTCCGGTATATAGCTAATATGGGTTAAATATACGGATCCTCACATACTCCTCCGTTTAAGCCTTGATGTGCTCATTAGGCTAAGGGTCTAAATTCATTCAAATCTAATCACAATCACCACAATCGGCCCATGGTTAGCCTTAATGAGTATGTGCTGCAGTGTTCCTTATGTGTTGTAGTGTTCCTTATGTGTTGTAGTGTTCCTTAGTCTACATAGGTCATAGGTCAGATCTGCTCTGATATCTATTGTAACAACTTAAGACCGATATCAACTAAACACATGCCGACACGACTCCTCACACTCTTTCTCTCATCCATCTGAAGGCTCTTTGTAAGGACCCAAAATTTTATTGGGCCTGGGCCGACTGCTGGGCCACATCACATACTTGACACATGTGGCAGAGAGCAAGACTTCCAATACGAAGGGAATTTTGGTCATAGTATAATTTCATGCTATTACACGATAGTCACATTCTATTAACAGAGATGAAGTTTGGAGCAATTTCGAAACTTGGAGAGTGTATTTAGAACTTTTTAAAGCCGTAAGATATTTTTGGATCAATCCTAAATTAAGAAGGTGACCCTATAATTTTTCCAAAATATTATTAATTTTTTAAAATGTTATTAATAAAAATATTACCTTCTCCTTCTTTTTGTAATTTTGGATTTTTTTTTTGCTAAAGTGGGTAGATCATATCTGACGAGTACGGATGCACCAATAAAGTCAGAAAATAAAATGTCTCGGAGTGCCCAAGACAACTCCCCATATCCAGCCCATAAGGTACTACTGGAATAACTAGCCACATAAGTAGCCACACAATCCGCAACCCCATTGGCTTTTCAGAAAACATACTTGGCCTGGAAGGCCCCTCTGTCCCTCAACATAGCCTAGATGTTTTGGAGCAGTGGGTGGTCGCAGCTGTTACCCCTTGGGCCCTCCTGGATCCAACTGATAACTGTGGCCGAGTCACCCTCCAGGATAATACAGCTGGCTCGTAAATTGCACCGAGCATGATGAAGGCCCGCCTAAGTAGCCCTCAGCTTCGCACCGAAAACCGAGATGTTGAATAGCTGACAGCCACAACCTTGGCGTACAGGTCTCGAATAACAAAACCCGCACCTCCTCTTGTACCTCTGTCCAAGACAGACCCATCGAAGTTGACCTTGAGGAAGCTCGAAGGTGGAGGCTCTCAGGTGAAAAATACCGTACGGAGTGCTACCGGAGCAGAATAGAAACTCCAGATGTCTTGAACTATCAAAGTCCCTTCAACGGGTGTAATGTGATTGAGGTCCACCGCCTGCGCCCGGGCGCTCTCCACCACGAGCCTCGGTGACATACTGTGTTTGCCAAAGGTTCGAGCGTTCTTTGCCAGCCAGATTTGGTAGGCCATCCAAGTTGCTCTAACCGCCTCCTAGAGAAGCAGTGGAGACTCTGACCATCGACGTATGGCCTGTAGGATCTTATCCCTCTGGGCCCAAACCTCCCGCGGGATTCCTGCCAACCTCCAAGTCACCTTTGTCCATGCGCACTGAAACATCGCATGGTCCACCATCTCATCCACACCACACTCCCCGCACTCCGAGGAATCCTTAACCCTCGTCCGCTGAGTATTGCTTTCATCGGAAGACGATCTCAGACCACCTTCCATAGGAGCAGTGCTACCCTCGGGTGGAGTCTCAAGTGCCAAATCCAAGCACAGTCTGGCCCCGACTCGTACTCTTGCCGAAGGATGCGGGAAAAATCTCCCACCCTGACATTGGTCCTATTCTAGGTACTCCAAACCCGGATATCTGGACCTGCACACTCTGGTACCGGGAGAGATCGGATCCTCTCCGCAAGATGTTCTCCGAAAAGTTGAAACAGTCTAGTCTCGTCCCACGTAGCCTCCCTGAGAACAAGGAGAACACATACATGCAGGCCCTCCGCTGCCTCAAAGCTAACCGTAGTCGGCCAATGCCGCAAGGGGAGGGCATCCACCCATGGGTCACTAGCCACATCGATGCTCTACCCATCACCTATCAGCCATCTGGTATGTGCCAATACAGTAGGAAGGTACTTCGCTATCTCTCGCCACAGGAAGAAACATCTTCACCCTCCTTGGGTTGGCACTTCAGGGCCCACCCACCCATAGCAGGCTGCCATGGTCTGGCTCCAGAACCCCTGCGGCTCCAACATGAATCGGACTATATGAAGGGCAACGAGCGCCTTCCGCCTTCCGCCTCTCCAAACGCTCTCCTATGCCACCAGATGCACCCCATGACTACCTCCATGCGAGCGCCATAAGAAGCCCCAAAATAGCCGCTCAATCTTCATAAGCACTGTCTTTAGCACCACCGTGTTCGCTATGTGATAGATGGGCATGGAGCCTGGTACAGATTTGATCAGCGCCAATCTATCCATCATAGATAAAGACGCTGCCCGTCACCCCTCTAGCCTACTTTGGACCCGTTGCAACAAACCAGTGCACTCAAATACCCTCAACCTCCTACTTGTGATCGGTATGCCCAAGTAGCTTCAGGTCCCGTCCTGCTCTGACATTCCCAAAATCTTCTGAATCTCCTGTCTAACCCCAAGCACCGTGCTAGGGCTGAAAGAATATATATGGGGCAGCTATATATGCAGATGCGGTGAAATGTGGCGCAGTTAGTTCCCAAATAACTCGGTTGACCCGGTTGTATATATATGGTGCAGCCATGAGAATTAGCTACAATGACAGCTAGAATAGCTATGAGATAATAAGAACGATAAGGACCTTCAATATAAATATTTTAAATTTAAAAGTATGAAATCTGTAAAGAAGAAATCCAATATTGATGGCATACACAGTCTATAAGAATGGACAAAAGGTGGTTTGTGACTCAGTGAATCACCTACTCCTCGAATTTACACACTTGAAAAAGAACTTCCAAATTTCCCATTTCGCCACCCCATGGGCACAAAAAAAAACACAAAATTCTTCCCCGCTTTATAAGCTAGTATTTTCTAAATTCGAGAATCCTAATATGAAATATACCAAAGCTGTATTAGTTTGGCAGCACTCAAAATATCTTCAGCAAATCATATTCTACACCACGAGCATCATGTGGCAGTCCACCATGCTAATCATAAGCGCATATATCTATAAGCCTCATTCATTAAACGCTCAACTCAGTAACAAACAAGCATCTATGGTTGACATGGTGCACCGCCATGTGGCGTACATGATATAGGATATAATGCTTATCAGGCATGCTACATTACGTAATTTCCGCAATACTACAAAGGCCCGATGGACAATCACCTTCACTGCTACGGTAGGAAGAATAATTTATGTGACTTAAGACGATATCAAAGGTGCTCGTGAATATGCTCTCCTGTCCATCAAATCAAGGAAGAGAACAAGATAAGGCATAATTTGAATATGGTCATTGCATAATATGAGAATTGTGGATCTCCTCTGCTCCAAATTGAAAACCCCTGGGTTTCCTTTATGTTATCTGACTTCGAGCATTTTGAATTATTTTCTTATGGCATGGTGATGACTGTCATTAACCAGCGGTCATGCTGTCAAATGATAATTTACAATAGCCAAACAATGGACAGTTAAGATGGATGGTGTCCAAAACTTTCAATGTGCTGAGCTTGAGAACCCAGCCTAACCACCACAAATGCCGGCCCGCATGCCAACCCAGCCATTTGCAGCTATATTTATACCCAAATTTTATTGTTCTCTTACCTTAATTCTATAGATAAAAATTAAAATTAACACAACCTAAGCTACAAGCTTTCAAGCCAGGCCTCAATTCTCAATTAATCTCTCTCATGCCTTACCTAGTTGAAACCCTTAGTGCTTGCACCATCGTGCCCCTCCGCCCGTCGTCCATAACCGGATCTCCTTCCATCCAACCCTAAACCCTAAACCAAAAAGACCACGGAGTCTAACACGCATGCTATAATTCGCAGCTTTCCCATTCTATTAGAGTAGATAATATGAGAAAAAAATAAAAGCAACTAATTGTACAAAGAATATGTAATAGATTGGAATTGTATTTGTGTCTGACTAGGTATAATCAAGTCAACTTTGAGCATGAGCCTCAGGCTTGAAAATAAAGCCAAGCTCACCTCAATCACACCCTTAGTTAGGGTTGGTCTTAGATCGAGGTCGAGTATAATTTTTTTTCAGAATCCAAGTCTAAATCCAATGTTCAATTTGAAGCTTCCTTTGTATAATTTATGCATGCTGGGACCAAATAATGGGCCTTATAGCCTTCAAAAACATTGGTGCAACCCAATGCGGCTCACTCGACCCATATGCCATATTCCACCCAACCAACCTATACATGGAAGAGATGCCAATTTGCCTTTTTTTTGTTTTTTTTAGCACAATCTTGCAAGTCCAATAGAATATTCCCACCTTCGCATCCCTCACCATAGATTGCCCCAAGGGACGCTCCGACCGAATCAAATCAAATCACAACGATACCTGATCTACGGTCGTCATCATCCCAGCCTTTGCTTCTACACATGTCTGTCTCCACTACAAACTCCTCCCTTGTATAGGACTCTCACCTCACCCGCAGCCGACTATATAATGTCCGTCACGTGAGAGGGGGCATTCTCTGGGGTTCACTTCGCCCCCAACGCTGTCACCGCTCTTCCGTTCCCTCCGTCGGAGATCGGAGGGTGAGAAAGAGGGTTTTGGCCGTCAGCTTCGATCTAGGGTTCCAATTCTTGCGATCAAGAGTCCTTCTTGGAACCCTGGTTCGTGGATCTCCCGCCGATCCATGGGCTCCTCCATGCCCCAGTGGCTCGATATCTTCGAGATCTACGCGAGATACTGCAGTGAGCGGCCGGACTCCTCCTCTGACCTCGGTTCCTTCTCTTTTCTTGCTTTATTTCTTTTTCTTGGATTATATTTGGTTCTTGTTTTTATTTTTATCCGGTGGTCCCGGAATTTGAATCGGAATGCGCTGTTTTGGATGGTTTTGATGCGAATTTCTCTTCTTGATGAGGGAATCTGTGCATTGGCTTGGCAGGTCTGATGGGTTTAGGGTTTTGGGTGCTATTGGGGCTGTAGTTGATGTGTGGAAGTGGAAGGTTTGTCTCTTGGAGACGTGGGTTGTGCAGAGGAGCCTTGATGGTTAAGCGAAGCAACACGAGACAGTATTTACATTTTGAACTGCTAACCCCTGTTGTTTTGACCTTGAAATGGAGCAGTTTGATAGTGTGATGAAAATTTTCGGTGCAATTCTTGTTTTAAGAACCGCATTTATATTGTATGCGCCGCGGTAATCCTAAACGGGTTCTTCAATGAAAAGAAATTGCTTTCTTGGAGGGCTTAATTACTTTTTATGCTGTCAAACAAAAAGAAAACTAAAGGATTTTTAGTTGATTTTACAAATTCTACCTGTGGCAATAATTTGAGGCGTTTACTGAAAATTTTGGCTTTGTTACTCCATGCCATTCTAGTCAATATATCTAGTCAAGAACAGCAGCTGTCAGTAACTGAAGGCAGTAATGAGCAAGTTTTATTGAAGTAGCTTTTTCCTATTTTACAACTGCATTGTTGAACCTCTCTCACAATTTATAACCTGCATGTTGGACATGACCTTTGACGTCTTCTCTTTTCTCTTTTTAACACCAGCAGCAATATGCAATACTTTCACCAATTTGTTCCTAATTGTTGTTGATGAAGCAGAATACAAGATGTGACATTTTACCTTTTTCATGCTAAGCTTAGAAGGCATTTTTTTATATGGATCAATTGTTTTTCCACTAATATCATGAAGCATGCTTCTTTATTGCGAAACACAGGCTTGTGAGCAGTAGTTATATGTCTTAATTTGTAAGGTTGTAACCTAATTATAATTCATATGTGCATGGCATCCAAGTGCACTGTTTATTTTTTATTATGTTTTATCCATTTGACTTGATTTTGTGGACGTGTATATTTCCATATAATTTCAGAACACAAAAAAATTATTGTCAAATCATTTCTTTTATTACTGAATGTTATATTGATGGTATTCATCAATAGATGTTGTATCAAGAAATGACTATGCTACCTCAAAGGAATTATTGGCTGTGCTTTCAAAATCATTGGAGTACAGCGGGCAAAGAAGGTGGGTCCTTTCGTTGTGATATGTATAAACTTCAGCTTTTTGAAGATTGCCGAACGTATAATAATATTCATTTTTTTACGTCTATGTATCGGAAGCTCTTAAAACGAGGAGACCACACCTTTGCATTGCATATGTGTTAGAGCACATAGCCATTGAGATAAACTTGTTTATGATTTGCGTGATCATTTTTGGCATACCATGCTCAACATAGTTCTAGCATGGGAACCTAAGCCATTCAATAAAAGGCTCACTATGTTGTTCATCACCGTAAATTTTGCCGCGTGAAAGACCTAGATTATGGATTACTGCCTGTGTTTGATAATTTGACAGAGGTATTAGGACAAATGGTTAAGAATAATAACCACATACTAACCATCGGGAGTTTTTGTTGTAAAGTCTAGATTGCTCATTTACTGTACTGATTTATGATGTGGGAGGTCCTATTGAAACCCAAGCTGGTTGATGGATGATGATGCAGCCCATAAGTATGTTTTGCATGAGAGTTGTTCTAGTTATGTCTCCCTCCCACTGTCTTTGCTTCCGTGCACTATTTTTTTTTCAATGTTGACATGCATAAACATGCATTTTTGTGCTTTTATAGCTCAAAAATTGGTGCATTTGTTTGTGACACTAGCTCCTCCAGAAGATTTTCCCCCCTTTTGTTTGCTAACTATCTCATCTTGATCTTTGATTTTCAGGGAGGCAATTTTTAATGACATTTACAAGCTTATGTCATGTCTTGACTTGTCTGTGAGTGTTAACTTTTAAGTTATTTTCTTTTCTCGGACGACTTTCACTTATCAATCTTGTAGTTAGTTTATTGGGTTTTACGTCGATATACTAAAAAAATGTCCTACTGGTTATTATCTTGCAGGTAGATTCTCGTAATTTCAATCGCTTCTATGATTTTGTCTTCTTCTTTTGCCGTGAAAGTGGGCAGAAGAACATCGGTAAGATTGTTTCTTGGTTCTTTTTTTTTTTTCAAAGAAGGAAAAACATAACCAAGCTAATGTTTAGATTTCTTTGTTATCTTGATTGGTATCTTTGTGCTTTCAAATATATTTCAGCTGTACATAGGGCCATAACTGCCTGGAGATTAGTTCTGAATGGAAGGTTTCGGTTGCTTAACCAATGGTGCAACTTTGTTCAGGTATGAAAACTTTAAATGCATGATTGTTGCACAGCATAACTGCAAGTGCTTTCTTTCAGTCAGTCCCTGACAACAGTTGTAAAGTCTGCCCTGATTTCTTTTAAATTTGAGCTATCATATATGTTCCTTTAACTTTTGTTCTTAATTGTCTATCTTCTTGTCATAACCGTTTCCATATAAAATCTTGTAGAAAGTTGCTGAGATCTGATTGAATTTGTCATATGAACTGGTGTGAAGGTTACAACCTAGTTGATTTTTTCACAAAACTCCATGGTAGAATAAAATCGAACTGAAAATTTTCTTTTAAATTGTCTACTATTTTCATATCAAACTTTCATTTTTGTGAGAGTCATATGCTTTGGTAGTGGCATATCTGAATTGACTTTGTAGGTTTTGGCATGACTTTGTTATGAACTGTCAGTCATTTGAAAATTAGTCATAGACTTTTAGGATAAAGTGTGAATTTTGAATTAAGTGCTTTACAATGTTGAAGTGCATCAGAGTTTTCTCTAGTCAAGGCACATCATCATGTTCTAAATTATGTACTAAAATCCAGGTAGCTTTTGATAAAGAAACGAGTGGCATACACACACATATCTTTTTAAATGCACATCGTGGATTTTGTCCGCTTAATTTGTCATCTGTTTTGTTCCATGGAGTTCTCATCTGCTTTGTTCTATGGAGCTTGCCTGTAATTGTTTCTTAATCCTACAGATTCCTGTGATGACCTTTGACCCTAGAGCAGTTTTATTTATTTATTTATTTATTTTGAACTTAGGAATATCAACGTCATAATATATCTGAGGATACTTGGCAACAAGTCCTGGCTTTCAGCCGATGTGTAAATGAAGATCTGGAAGGTTATGATCCTAAAGGTAATCATGAAGTGTTACATTGTCATATTTGTTTCTTACTGTGGTATGATATCTGAACATCCTAAAGCATGATTAAACTCCTTTGGTTTATCTTCTAGGTGCTTGGCCTGTTCTTATTGATGACTTTGTCGAGCACATGTACAGGTTTGGCTTCCTTCTCCAATGGTGATTTGTATGTACGAGCTTTTCATGATATAGTGAATGTAATATAATTTGAAAGTCCTTTAGTGCCACTTTTAGTGATTTATTTTTTAATGACAATAGTTTAATTATCAGTAGTACTTATTTGGAATGGAGTAAAAAAATACTTGTCTCAGTGGTGGACTCTTGTCCACATGTACAGAAATGGAGATTCCACCTTGACTTTGCTTCTAGGCTCTGCTCAAAAACAATAGAGGTGTTATATGGTAGGAAAAGTCAGTGGCTGTTGGTGCACAAATTTTCTGAGATCTGTCAGACCTTCTTTTTCTGCCTTGATTCCAATCTTGTTTTCCTTCTAAAGTCTTTTTACATGCAAGCATAGCTTGATGGCAGCGCCAAGCATTTGGGACTTAAAGCAAGGGAATGGAATCTGGCTGACTTGTCTTGATACTTCTTCTTTCTATGTCCCAAGACTCGTGAATATCTATGGTTTCCAAAGACCAAGGGATCGATCTGGCCTCTTAATCCCTTTATTTCCCTCATTAGTCAAATCCAACTTGACATCCTTTAATAGCGATGGCTTTAATAAGAACGATTGATGACCTCTCCTATTTCTTGTAGACATGATGATGTATACACCCTTATGTGAGACTTATGTGGTAGAAACTTGAATACAGCCATTGATGGTATTGGCACATGCTGAACTCGTCAATTTCTGAAAATGAGATCTCAGATCTGAGATTTGAGACTAATGATCAAATTTGTTTATTTATGCATGCTCTTGTGTGCAGTATCCTA
This sequence comes from Phoenix dactylifera, assembly GCF_051530095.1. NCBI lineage: Eukaryota > Viridiplantae > Streptophyta > Magnoliopsida > Arecales > Arecaceae > Phoenix > Phoenix dactylifera. Next base: position 19,328,050 of record NC_143194.1, read on the forward strand.
TATGTACTTGAGGTCATTGTGGACCCAACATCCAATGAATTGCTACGTCATGATCTTATGGATGAATTCGTTGCACTGAATAATGCACAAACAAACATATCCAGTTAGTATAGGTTAAGGGAGTAGAACACTATAGAAGTTGTAGCATCTAGGCTAAAATAATGTAAATAGTAGCTAGATAACAATATTCACTGGATTGGAGCTACTTAGGGGAAGGAGACTGGTGAAGTTCTCACCTCTCCCTCCCCAAGCTAGAACACCTTTAGGTATATTTAAGAAAATGTGTGGTTTTAATGCATAAATGAGTTGATACAGATGCAAATCTAAACAAGACAAGAAATAAAATAAAATAAAATAAAGTTTAAGAGAGCAAAGAGAGAACCAAGGTAAGGATGTTCAAAGCCATTACATCATCTGTGGTCCTCTAGAAGTGATGCTCTATCGTTGCTTTCCTGATCGGCAAGTTAACCTCTTCACGATATCACGAAGACATGAGGACAGTATATGACAGGATGCAGCTACATTTGTTGATGTAGTGTGGATGGATCCCCTAGTTATAGTAGGAAAATAAGTATGTGGGCACATGAGAAAATGGTAGAAAACAGAAAAATTATGCAAGGATTCTTAAATATAGACATTTGATTTGTCAGCCTGTTTTTTGAGCCATAGAAGGAAAATTTTCCACATCTTCATGAAATATATGCATGAGTTTCAAATTGGCAGCGAGATAAACTCCCTTGTCATGGTTTTTGAACTGTATTGCTGGTTTCCAGTCTTCAAGTTTCTTCTTCTAATCTCTTGGAAATGTCCCTAGCAACTGCATGCTCTGCTTAACTGGAACTCTCCTTCTGTGGCAGCCTTGTTTACACGATGTTCTTTTCCAGATGCAGAATTAGTCGATCCAAAAATTGCAGCACTGAGGATTATATTTTTGGCTGTGCTGACATGGAAGCACAACCTAGTATATCTAACACTTTCAGTGGTATTTGTTTCTCGGGAACTCCAATAGTTTGAATTCAAAAACCCGTCTAGTCCCCAACTTGAGCTGTTTTTCACCATCAATGATTGCATTGCAGGATTGAATCTGCTCCTTGGATCGAAGAGGAAATCTCCTATAGATACCGATGAACGTGATGAGGAAGAATCAAAGCTTTTAAACCCAACAAACTCAGATCATCTGATGAAGTCCAAGCGATTGAAGCAAACTTTTGTTGCCAGACCTTCAGAGTCTGACTGGGCTACGAGTATGGTTGATGGTACAGCTGATTACCATGCTGAAATGAATAAACATAGCTCACTTGGTTGTCTGCAAACCTCAGCATGTGCAGTAGACAATAGCCTATCCAAAGGTTTTGAAGGATACCTTTGTATAGGGTGCTGTTTCTTTGATCAGAAAAGCGGGGTTTCATACACATGAATACACATCCAGGTTACAAACTACGGAAACGTTTGGTTTGATCGCATCCTTCAATTATGTATATGCATTCCCCCGTTTTTCCGCATTTCCCCAATTTATTCTTTTGGCCTGTATTTCTGTGATCTGTTCATACGATGTAGTTGAGTTATTTTGTTGTAAAATTGTTGTGCTTGTACTTGTTATCTCAGTAAGTAAGACGTGCTTAAATCTACCTTCTGTATGAGTTTGTTTTCTCCATCAAATGAGTGAATGCATGTCTAAGGTATTGCTAGAGTTGAGGCATTATTTAGAAGACTTTGTTGGATTCTGGCTTCGAGAAACTCTTGTTTGGTACGTTGGCATGTATCAAAATCTTTGGGTTTGGGGTTGGTACCAATGACCTGGGTTTGAGTCTGGTCCTCACCGTAAGTATGGCTGGGATATTTCCTGTCATACTTCAAAAAATAATAGCCGGTCGATGTGGGTAATGTTTTGTGTTCAATGGCCGACCGCTGGCAATGTCAATTTACTGGATTCACATAACTCATTTGCATGATTTTATGAACCAAATTCAAAGAGATTTTTCTTAGATATGAGGAAGCTTTTCTTTGGTCCATGTTCGTAAAGTTCCTCTAGAATGAGTTCAATTATCACCAGGTTCCTGGCAGGAGTATTTAACTGCACGGTGAGATGATACCGTGGTAGACATGAGTTCATTGGACCTGCACGAGTAATATGCAAAGAATGTACCCGTGAAAAAATATATTGTCCTCGTGGTTGTGTTCGTGAGACTTGCTGGCAATTGCGTTAGTACTCATCCCGTTTGCATCCACGGTCTCGTTAAAGTCTTTTCCTTTAAGTCTACCGCTAACAACTAAGGCAGTGATCCCTGCTGGCTGCTAGTCACAATCCTATCTTGTCAATGGTTTAATGATCCTTTCTGAATCTTTGCTGTATCCAAACAGTGGCCTCTGTAAATTTCTAGTTTAAATTCAATAAGAAGAGAACGAAGATCTGCATTTTTGATGTTTCCTTCTCTCCAAAGTTATTCTCACCTGAATTTCTCAATCAGTTGGTGAAGTTTCCGAGTCATGCTTTCCATGCATCATTCTCATAGTAAGGAATCTGTTGTAATTTGGAAACATGTCATTTTTTTTTAAAAAAATAGCAAGTTCTTGATGCGTTTGCTGCCCACTGATGTATGATTGGTTAGGGTGTCTGTTTGGTATTGCTCTTGCTGTTTTAGTTCTCAAAAATCAAAGAAACAAAATGGACTGGACTGAAAAACATGTGCGATGAAATCTTTTTGTTTTTTTAAATTGTTTGTAAAATTTTAAGACCTTTTGGAATCTAAGCCTTATTGCTTCTAGAAAAGAGTGAAAAAAAAAATAGCATAAGTTTTATGCATTTGCTATTATCAACATCAATCTCCATGGAATATTTTACTAATTTGTATAGAAACAAAAATACAGAACCAACAACAATACCAAACAGGCCCTTGATGATCTTGATATAGATAATTTTCCTGATCTCTTGTGATGGTTTTAGCTGCACTGTCATCAGTGTTTTGAGTTAGAGAGAGAGAGAGAGAGAGAGAGAGAGCCTTTGTTTGCTTTGAGCCAAGATCACTTGAAGACAATGTGAGAAAAGGCCTCTCGGCTCAACAAGCATCAATGATCAACCATTGTAGTGCATGGTGAAAACATACTGGTTAATGGTCAGTATTCAAGTATTCCTTTGAAGACAATGCATGAAAATGAAAATTACTTCATACAACTGAGTAAAAGGAAGAATCCATTCACAACCGAACAATGCTTTTATAGAGCATGAAAGAATGGTGGATATGTTTGTGAAAGTAAATGCTTCAAACATATTTGAATGAAGGCAGGCTCTTAAAAATTTTGCCCATTGATCCAGCGGAAGTGGGCCTTTATCTGACGCCATGGTGTCACACATCAGCTCATTGCTGGCCCCTCAATGCTGTGAAATAAACAAATATTCCGCTTCAACATGTGCACCCTCTGAACAATCTTCAACCATGAAAGAATTGTCAAGTCACAGAATGTGATGAATATTGGTGTTTGGAGTTGCTAGGAGTTGGAGATGAATGTGCCAACATAACCAATGCCCACGACGACAAAAGCAATGGCTTGGAGGTAGATGTAGACATAGCAGTAGTTCTTTCCCTCGGCAACATTATAGGATGCACAAAGTAAGAGAAAGACAGCAAATCCAAGTTCTGAAAAGTTGATCCTGAGAAACAGAACATAGTATGCCTTGATATCAGTTTCATTTCTACGTAGGTAGTAGGATCTTCTGAGATAAAATTGTAGTTACCTGTCTCTCAACTTATTTGGGGACTTTTCAGGCAAAGTGATATCAGGCCTCTCCATGAGAGTGTCTCCTAGCTTCTCTGTTACAACCCATTCATTCACATTTGCTGTCTCCAGTATACCGATCAGGGCTGCTTTCATGCGATGCATGGACATGACATTCTCAAACAGAATCCAGAATGGCATTATATGGAGAGAGCTGTTACACAAAATCAGAGACTAGACAATTCAAATGCTAGTTTCAACAAAAGAAAGGGGAGAGACTTTGGTCATTAGAATGAGAAATTTCTTGGGCAACGAACCTAGGATTTCTGATGGCATTGAGAAGGGTAATAGTTGTAGGGATATAAATCACCCCCCATATGGGAACACTGACTTCTGGAACCAAGACTGATATTGGGACTACCACACAGTAGAGAAAAAAGGTGGCAATTGGGGCTATAATTCTCCGTACAAAGAAAAAGCTATAGATCACATGGAGTTTCTTACATAGGGATACTTCCTGCTCCACATAAAAGACACAAAAGACATGATTGTTAAGTAACATCCATCCATATAAGTTTTCAAAGCTTATGTTTTTGAAGAAGGTTTACCTTGGTCGATATAACATCCCATGCCATTTTTCTGAATAAGTTTGCAGCACCGCATGTCCACCGGTGCTGCTGGTGACAGTAAGCCTTATACGTACATGGCAGTTCACTTTTGACCTGCCATGAGAATGTGATAACACCTCTAAGCGCCACCAAGTTACTTATTTAGATAATTCTGTGAACAAGGATAAAATCAATACCTTGATGTCACCAGCATATAAAAATTTCCAACCCTTGAGACTTGCTCGAACAGCCAAGTCCATATCTTCCACAGTGGTTCTATCATTCCAACCTCCAGCTTCATTGATAGCCGATATTCGCCAGACACCAGCAGTCCCTATTAAATACACAAGTGGTAATTCTTTGAAAAAAGCTGACCCGATCCTACCCTATTTGAGTCAGTTTTAGGTCAAGGGTATTTTGGTTAGGTTCGGGTATGGGTTAAATTTTATGAGCTGAAATTTTAATGGGCTGGGTATGTATCTAGCTTCGACCCAACTCGGGTTATAACGGAAGAGTTCAATTTGGGTTGGAAATATTTAGGTTGGGTTGAGTTGATGAACTTGGATAATTTTTTTGGGTGAATGGTCTTTTTCTCGATACAACCAGTAAGAACTGTAAAGATTGGATTTGATGAGCTAGCTTAGATTGCAAAACAGATTAGGTTGGAGTCAAATGGGCGACCAGAGATGTTGGGTGGGATCAGGTATGGGTCAAGGTCTTGTATGTTGTTTATGCTTACTTGACCAGACCCAACCTAACCCATTGCCACCCCTAGGCATTTTATTAGCAAGTAAAAAGTTCTGATTTGATCTTTCAGCAAATGTTATCTAATTGATGACTTTTCTCCTGCTAAACAATTGAACTGACTCTAAAAGATTAGTTGTTGGTTACCGTTGAAACCGAAGAAGGAATAGGTAGATGAGCCTGCTTCTTGTTCTACTTTGAAGTGATAATCTAGGGACATCTTCTGTATCCTTGTCATCAGGCACTTGTCATAATTCACTGCAAAATCGCGCGGCAAATGCCACGTCAATAATGTCCTGTCAATTGAGAAATAGATAAAATCAGAGCAAGTAAAGCTATTGTCTTTGGTACTAATTTTTTTCTCATGTGATTCCATATTTAAAATTAAATATCTCAAAATATGTTTAAACTCTTGGATGCCAGGTTTGCACAGTATAGAGCTTATGCCAAAGGACTAGGGAGGGGTGAATGACATACATATATCTGTGCGGTGTTCTGAAATCACTGAATACCACTGGGAACATGGGGATGGCATAGAGTAGTTGTAAACTAGCTGCCAGCTTTGCTTTTCCAGTCTGAATGTTCAGAAATTAGGAGACTCATGAGCCTGATGTGAACATTATGGAGTTCAGCAATTTCTGGTGGAAGGGTGGTACATTTGGTGAGATGCACCTAGATTGCGTACATGAGAAGAAGGCTAGCAGTAGCACCAAGAAAGGAGACAGGGAGGATAGTATGAACAAGTACAATAAAGGCCAACTTCAGGTAGAGACTAGGTCTCAAACCAAGGTCAGGCTGATTGGCAATAAGGAGGACAAGGCTTGATAAAAGTTAGTGGGAGTATCGTTATGTGATGCGAAGACAATGATTTAGCCAATTGTAATGAAGATCAATGTAAATCAATTTCAAAAATTGATACAACAAGTATAGTCAATTGTGTTTATGTTGAGGATTGTCTTAGATCATCTGGAGCTTTCTTTTCTCGTGTTAACCTGCAATCACCTATATGAATAAATTTTCTTTCCTAGAAAGGGGACATATTCAGTCATTTGTCAGCTAATTTTCTTATTTGATACATGACCTTTCTAAATGAGCCATCCTTTGTATTCTTTATCAGCCTATTCGTAAGTTTTAATTTTTTTTTAATGGTGGAAAATCAGACTATTTAAAGTTTATGATACGAATCTAAGGATGGAGTTCATTAGTTCTTTTTTGGAGAGACCTCTAATGAGAATTTTTAGTGATATTTTCATGTATCACCAGCACAGATTAGATTAAATGAAATGGTTCATGAATTCTTACTTGTCTTTGCATTACAAAAACTGTTGGTGCAAGGTAAGGTCGAATTACTAGTCTGATCAATATGACTATGATCTACTTGAAGGAAATTTATCTAGTGGAATGCATGTAGAGGGCATTTAAGAAGCAGCTTCTAGCTACCACAGGCGTATTTGACAAGTATCTTTTAACAGTGATGTCTAGCTCCCGCCCCAAATTGCGCAAGGAGAGGAGAAGGAGAAGAGAGGAGAAGCCAATGGATGTGAGAAAACAAAAGTTGATTTCTCCATTTTCCAAAGTCTGTCTCAACAAGGGTGAGAGCTTCCCTTTTTATAAACAAAATAAAAGAAGCGGATTCCAATCCATTTTGGAGTCCGAAAATATCAAGCAATCAGACCTAATCTGATTTGACATAAAGCTGCTTTACAAAAGTAAGAAATGACTTAAAGCATCTTTAAAAAGGTGAAAGCGACGTAAAGGTGATTCCTTTTGCAGAGTGGTCTTGATCTGACACCACTTTTCTGGAAAGTAGATTCCTTCCTTGCTGATGAAGCAATAATTTCTTCTCGAGAATGCTTTCCATCTGGCAGGTATCTTATCCTGTCGATCTCAGATTATTTTATTCTGATGTTGATGCCACTTTTTTGCCTTTGTCTTTATCCGGGATAGATTTTACTGCTCCTTTTCATGGTCTCCTAGTGAGGACTGACTGCCATATTTCCTCTATTGGAGTTAGGGTATTCTAAACTTCTTGTTCTTCATATGGATCTTGTGCTTCTCTTGCTAAGCATACATAAGTGTTGCTTGCATCTTCAGGAGTATTAGAAGAAGACTGCTTTGATAAGACAGATTTTACTGATTTATCTTCAAATGCTTCAAGAAATTCCTTCTTAATTTTTTCAAAGCATCTTGCCTTAACTTCTTCTTCAGAGATGTTGGGATATCTCCTACTTAATTTATGTTTCATTGACATAAATAAATTGTCATCATTAGTGCTGGACTGCTGAGGAGATCCAAATATTTTTTTCTCTTTATAAATAAGAAGATTTTCTTGAATGGTAATAAGTATACCATCTAGTTTATCTTTGGGCATACCAACCCACCATTTGTAAAAGGCATTCCTTTTTAGCACCGGAATGTTGTTGCAGTCAAATCCAGTGGATAGAGTCCATTTCCATATCCATGGAATTCTATTTTCAATGAAGTAGATCATTGGGCAAGTACCAGTACGTATCTGGTCATCTGTCATCTTATTGATAGTTGGATGGTTATCCACCCATTCTTCAAAGAGATTAAATACTTCTTTAGGTAATATTTTTATGTCGGGGCCGAAGAAAGTCTACCATTTGTTGAACCAGCCTGAGATAGGCTTGGCCAAGACATCAGGATGTACCTGCAGAAACCAAGAATGCTTTTTTCTTGGGGTTTTCATAATAAAATATGTTAGTAAATGCTTCAACGTAGTCCCAGTAGGTTGCTGTGACTTCATGGCCATTTTTTTTAATAATTAGTGGTTTGTTGGGATCCAGTCCCCATTCCCGCGGTTGCATAATCCTGCAAATAGTACATATTACTATAGTTGATATAGTTATTTATATTATTATTATGGAAATTATGAGTAATTTTCACAGATTCAGTGAGGAGCAATAATTTCTCCATCATCTGTCTATTTTTGTCATCCATTGAAGGATATCCTTCATCGTCAAAGTATTTCTGACGTATGCACCATGGATCATCCATTTGTTGAATATCATTTTGACCTATGTACATAATGATTTGTTCGCAATCATTTTGCAAGAACGAGGTGTCAATAGTACTTTCTTGAAGCACCTTCTTCATCGTTGGTTTTGACGATGATGTAGAAGAGAGATTTTCTCTTACAACATTTTGTTATTCAACCTTCTTTTGTTTCTGCTGATTGAGATAGGTTGCTAAGTCCACCATTTGTGGTACTCTTTCTAGTTGTTTATGAAACAGCAAATTCGCTGTATTCATGGAAAGTGCATTGGCACTGCGTCCCCTATTTTCTCGAGAAGAATTTTTTCCTCGAGCATATGTTCCTCGGAGAGGAATCATCCCTGCAAAAATTCTCGTGTTAGAAAGTCTGGAAGAGAATTTTCTTCAGATTTAATATATTCAATATTAAAATCGAAGACAGACAATTGTGCCTGCCATCCAGCAAAGATTTGTTTAGATACTAAATTCTTAATATCTTTCTCTATGATCTGTTTTGCTACTATGCAGTCTATTCTCAACAAAAATTGTTGATTTAACAGATCACTCTGAAATTTTAAAATGCATTTAACTATTGAAAGCATTTCTTTCTTAATTATAGAATACTTGATTTGAGTGGGATTCCATTTCCCAGAAGTATATCTTACCAGAATTTCTTTATTCTGACTTGGATCTAATTTGAAATATCTATAAATCAGTTAAAACAGATTTAAAGCATATTGAATCAAATAGAAATTTGAAGTAGATTTAAAACATGAAATAAATCAGTTAAAAATAGAAATATCTATGCTAAAGCATGAAAATAATCAATTTAGTGCTAGAATAACTAGCCTAGAAACCAGTAGAGAAGAATCTAAGAAATTCTCTTTAAAAGAAAAAGGAAAAGCTATAATTCAGGAGACAAACGACCTTCCTGAATACTTAAACATATTGAATCAAATAATATACCAAAAGTGGTATATAAATATGACTCTAGTAATAAACAAGACTTTTGTACTAGAGAATGCTAAAGCATTGATAGATAGTGCTGCAGACTTAAACTGCATCCAAGAAGGGATAATCCCAACAACTTATTTCGAAAAGACAATGCAGACATTAACTGCAGCTGGAGGAAATAAGTTATCAATTAAGTATAAAATTCCAAAAGCACATATATGTAATCAGGATGTTTGTATTAAAACATCTTTTATTTTAGTTAAAAACTTAACACAGAATATCATCTTAGGAACTCCTTTCCTTAATGATATTATGCCAATAACAAAAGTAGACAACTCTGGAATTTATACAGAAAAACAAGGAAAATAATTAGTATTTCTGTTCATAACAGATCCACAAACTAAAATGATTAATGAAATCAAGGACATCCTTATTAAAAAGGAAAGCCAATTAAACTTCTTAAAGAAAGAAGTAAATACCTATGATATAGAAGAGAAACTGAAAAATCCTTATAATCAAGAAAGGATTAAAAGATTAGAAAATCAGTTTAAAAATGAAGTTTGCAATGAGCTACCCAATGCTTTTTGGGATAGAAAAAGTCATCAGGTTAGCCTACCTTATGAAGAGTCGTTTGAAGAAAAAAAATATTCCTACTAAGGCTAGACAAATACAAATGAACCAAGAATATCTCAAACTATGTAAAAATGAGATAGAAACACTTCTGAATAGAGGATTAATAAGAAAATCTTATTCTCCCTAGAGTTGTACTGCTTTTTATGTAAATAAAAATACAGAAAAAGAAAGAGGAAATCCAAGGTTAGTAATCAATTATAAGCCCTTAAATAAAGTGCTGAAATGGATAAGATATCCATTACCAAATAAGAAAGACTTGTTAGATAGATTAAATGAGGCAACTATTTTCTCAAAGTTTGATTTAAAATCTGGATATTGGCAGATTCAAATTAAAGAATCTGATAGATATAAAACTGCTTTTACAGTACCATTTGGTCATTACGAATGGAATCCCAGTCAGAATAAAGAAATTCTGGTAAGATATACTTCTAGAAAATGGAATCCCACTCAAATCAAGTATTCTACAATTAAGAAAGAAATGCTTTCAATAGTTAAATGCATTTTAAAATTTCAGAGTGATCTGTTAAATCAACAATTTTTGTTGAGAATAGACTGCATAGCAGCAAAACAGATCATAGAGAAAGATATTAAGAATTTAGTATCTAAACAAATCTTTGCTGGATGGCAGGCACAATTGTCTGTCTTCGATTTTAATATTGAATATATTAAATCTGAAGAAAATTCTCTTCCAGACTTTCTAACACGAGAATTTTTGCAGGGATGATTCCTCTCCGAGGAACATATGCTCGAGAAAAAAATTCTTCTCGAGAAAATAGGGGACGCAGTGCCAATGCACTTTCCATGAATACAGCGAATTTGCTGTTTCATAAACAACTAGAAAGAGTACCACAAATGGTGGACTTAGCAACCTACCTCAATCAGCAGAAACAAAAAAAGGTTGAATAGCAAAATGTTGTAAGAGAAAATCTCTCTTCTACATCATCGTCAAAACCAACGATGAAGAAGGTGCTTCAAGAAAGTACTATTGACACCTCGTTCTTGCAAAATGATTGCGAACAAATCATTATGTACATGGGTCAAAATGATATTCAACAAATGGATGATCCATGGTGCATACGTCAGAAATACTTTGACGATGAAGGATATCCTTCAATGGATGGCAAAAATAGACAGATGATGGAGAAATTATTGCTCCTCACTGAATCTGTGAAAATTACTCATAATTTCCATAATAATAATATAAATAACTATATCAACTATAGTAATATGTACTATTTGCAGGATTATGCAACCGCGGGAATGGGGACTGGATCCCAACAAACCATTAATTATTAAAAAAAATGGCCATGAAGTCACAGCAACCTACTGGGACTACGTTGAAGCATTTACTAACATATTTTATTATGAAAACCCCAAGAAAAAGCATTCTTGGTTTCTGCAGGTACATCCGGATGTCTTGGCCAAGCCTATCCCAGGCTGGTTCAACAAATGGTGGACTTTCTTCGGCCCCGATATAAAAATATTACCTAAAGAAGTATTTAATCTCTTTGAAGAATGGGTGGATAACCGTCCAACTATCAATAAGATGATAGATGATCAGATATGTACTGGTACTTGCCAATGATCTACTTCATTGAAAATAGAATTTCATGGATATGGAAATGGACTCTATCCACTGGATTTGACTGCAACAACATTCCGGTGCTAAAAAGGAATGCCCTTTACAAATGGTGGGTTGGTATGCCCAAAGATAAACTAGATGGTATACTTATTACCATTCAAGAAAATCTTCTTGCTTATAAAGAGAAAAAAATATTTAGATCTCCTCAGCAGTCCAGCACTAATGATGACAATTTATTTATGTCAATGAAACATAAATTAAGTAGGAGATATCCCAACATCTTTGAAGAAGTTAAGGCAAGATGCCTTGAAAAAATTAAGAAGGAATTTCTTGAAGCATTTGAAGATAAATCAGTGAAATCTGTCTCATCAAAGCAGTCTTCTTCTAATACTCCTGAAGATGCAAGCAACACTTATGTATGCTTAGCAGGAGAAGCACAGGATCCATATGAAGAACAAGAAGTTCAGAATACCCCAACTCCAATGGAGGAAATATGGCAGTCAGTCCTCACTAGGAGACTACGAAAAGGAGCAGTAAAATCTGTCCCGGATAAAGACAAAGGCAAAAAAGTGGCATCAACATCAGAATAAAATAATCTGAGATCGATAGGATAAGATACCTGCCAGATGGAAAGCATTCTCGAGAAGAAATTATTGCTTCATCAACTAGGAAGGAATCTACTTTCCAGAAAGGTGGTGTCAGATCAAGACTACTCAGCAAAAGGAATCACCTTTATGCCGCTTTCACCTTTTTAAAGATGCTTTAAGTCATTTCTTACTTTTGTAAAGTAGCTTTATGTCATATCAGATTAGGTCTGATTGCTTGATATTTTTGGACTCCAAAATGGATTGGAATCCGCTTCTTTTATTTTGTTTATAAAAAGGGAAGCTCTCACCCTTGTTGAGACAGACTTTGGAAAACGGAGAAATCAACTTTTGTTTTCTCACATCCATTGGCTTCTTCTCCTCTCTTCTCCTTCTCCTCTCCTTCCGCAATTTGATCCATTGGCTTCTTCTCCTCTCTTCTCCTTCTCTCCTTCCACAATTTGGTAAACAATGAAAAATCTGGTAGTCTCTTCCTCATAATTTTCCATGAATTTGTCGAGCCTATAATGCCTATTTCCACATACATGATTCAACTATCTTTGAACTTATATTACCGTAGATTTTTTTTTTTTATCGTATTACTAGTTGGCCTAGCATTAAACTTCTCAGTTCCAGTAACGATCCATTACTTTGCTTCTGCAATGTATTTGGTACTAAATTCAAAGAGGAATTAATGTTATGGCTTCTGAAAATTTTGAATTACTATATGTCATCTTCTTTTAATTACTACAATTAATGGAGATTGCTGGTGATTTTTTCTTCAGAGTTGCGAACACTCCAATTCCTCGTGAGGACAAAGGGCCTTTGACATACTCACATTAAATAAATCTCAACAAGTGAATTTAAGTTATTCAATAAATTTTTGAACTTCTAGCAGCCTTCCTAACTACAACACATTTTGGAAGTCAAATGACTTGGTACATACCTCAGGTTGAATTGAATAACAATTGACAGTGCATAAATTCATTGCTCTGGGTTTTGAATTGAATACAAGTAACTTCAGGATACTTATGATTTAGGTCTTGACTGATGTAGCTGGGACCCATAATCTGAAGTTCAAATTGCTTCACTATTTACATCTATAATTCATAAAAAAATTTCAAAACCCAACTGATAAATGGACCATGATATAATAACTACCAAGACTAGGACTATAGCTCATGTTAGAAAGAGGACATGTGCTTACCAAACTCCCACCGTGCTTGCACTAGAGCAATGTTTGAATTATACATGAGGAATGGGATTGTTTTTATAAGAAAATCAGATTGTGGTTGGAAATCAGCATCAAATATGGCAACATAGTCACATTGTTGGACATAGCTTTGCTCCATTCCTTTTTTCAGGGCTCCTGCTTTGTACCCCTTCCTGGTGTCCCGAACTACATAGTTTATATTCATGCCTTTGCTTGCCCAAATCTTGCACTCAAGTTCCACCAAATCCTGCAGCAAGGAAACGTTGCCATGACGAATGGAACATATTAGAATTTGCTAGGGGAATCAAACCTTTTGAAATAGAACAAATTGCTAGGCTTCTCTTCTATCGGATATAGTTAGATTAGATTCAGATGCAGGAATCATGTATTCCTCTTTGAACACCCCTGACACCATGTTGCTTGTATGTGTTTGTCCATGAATTTTAAATGTATCTGATTGAAACTGTAGGACAAAATAAAATCTATATTGACCAGTTTTTACATAGAAATAACGTTTAAATATTCAATTTGAACTAAATGATGCCCTCTAGAAGACCTTGAAGGCTTCTTGCACCAATTCCAGACCATAAGAATCATGTCTGGTAATGTGATCTTAAAAGGATGAAGATTAATACATTTTAACGGGAGACAACTAGTTACCAAACTTTTTTATCTGCAACTCACTGTTTTCAGAAACTAAAGACCTGGCTGCATAATCTAGTAAGTGCTTGTTCAGGTGTTGAGGAGTAGTGTCACTTTAGGTTTTTTCCCTAACCAAAAACTATGTAGATGCATTATGACGGTATCCATCAGCAAAATTTGCTTGAGTGTTCTCTTCTACGCTAGAACCCATGGAGCCCATGACCTGATATGCTACCTTATAATATGTCAAATGACCAGATCATCTAGAATGTTTGTTCTAGTAAGAAATTGTTAGGGATGTGGCTCTCTACTTTATTCGACTATTGATCATATTTTGTTACAAGAGAATTTCATACAGTGCTGGAGCATTAACATCATGAAACATAAAGACTGATACACAGAGCAGTTGTTCGACATTATCATTATCAAGATTTAGAATGTGATACATAGTTGCACATTCATGAACATATAACATAAAGTTATTTGAAAAATTCGATGGGCTGAATTATGTGTTCAAAAGGAAATCAGCATTTTAGATGGTTCATATGGACTATGCTGCAGTTCACTTTTTTAGGAAAAAGGAAAAGAAAATATGGAGCTTCTTTACTTAGGTAATGTATTTAACATAGGCAGCCATTTTGTTTTCTTAGGACTGCTGATTACTATAGTTTCAATTAGCAGCAATGTTAAAATACTGCAGAGAAAAGGAAGTTGTCATGAATGGCAAAATCATGGAGCCAAGTTAATCTAATCCTTCCCTCACCTGATTTTGACCGCGTTTCCTACAAAAATAATAAGTGAATCTAATCCCTTCACTGACATCTGTTCCCCTCCAATGAGAACCACTAAAATCTTACTATTTTACACCTACTCTGATCATCCCCACCACAATGTGTCCAATGGCATTATGTCATTAATTATTGACCTACACTCGAAAAGGACAATTATTCAACTATAGAACAGTGGCCTGATGTCAGCTTAACCTCAGGTTGATGCATTATTTATATATGGACAAGTGGCTTGTATGATAGCCATATCCTAAAGGGTGGGACCATGGGCTGATGCATAATCTATGTAACAAGTGATATCATCATAACTATACTCTAGAGTGGTACCTTCCAGTGGACAGTTTTTTGTTTTTAACACAACAGAGAACAAGGGAAGATCCCCTTGACATCGCAGAATATGCCATCTGTATTGAGTAGTCAGATTTGGATTACAAAATAAAGCTATCTTAGCGAAATTTTTGAGAGAAAGAATCTCCATGGTATTGACTTTCCTCTGGCTCACAACTTTGTGGTAGCCCAGGCTGTCAAGAAACAATATGACAATGAAACAAACGAAGGAATCGGATTTGTTTTCAACTTTGAAGCAATCACCATACATCTGCTTCAGCGTTCCCATTAGCAGTCCTTATCTACTCAGACTACCAGCACAGAAACCTTGTGAAAATGAACACAAGGTGGAGCCCACACCAAGACCAAGACCGCAGGATAATATTTCTAGACTAAATTACAAAAAACTCTTTAAGATTAGGGGTAAATTACAGTTACCCCCCAATAGCATGAAAAACTAACGCTTACCCTTGAGGTTTATTTTTATCCAATATGTTAGTCTATAACTTATCAGTCAAACCATTAATTTTAAATAATACTAAAATGCCACTTCAGAAAATTTTTAAAATAACCAAAATAATCTTATATAATATAACAACCACCCAGAAAACGTATGTATCCTCCTTCTCGCTTAGAGAGGCAATTTTAACTTTTTATATGAGGTAAACTGATTTACTAACACCGTTAAGTTAAATGTGTGTAAGTGTAGATTTTATAAACAACCGAATATAAGTATAATCTATTTAACAATGCGAGGGGCAGGAACAACGAGGTTTGCGTGTACTCTGCGTACATCATGTCTTTGTATAATACTATTCACCAGTTTATCAATATATGAACGCCTTCTAGCTTATGCTTTCATGTGATGAGGATTTGATGCAAGTTATATACCTTAATTACTGGGTCAGTTGAGTCGTCGAGGACTTGGATTATGATCCTGTCCGGTGGCCAGGTAAGTGCACATGCTGCTCCAATGGACAGTTTGTATACCTGGACGTAACAAGGCATTAAAGCGAACAGTAGAGCACCACATGAAATAAAAGATAGAAGACAAGCACCATCTACCTCTCTCTCATTGTACATGGGAATCTGGACAAGGACCATGGGATAAGCCTGGCTCCCCATCTCCACATCCCCTGTTACGGGCTCCCATCTGTACACCTTCTCGGGCCTCCGGCGGAGCAGCTTGACCCCAAGGCTCACCGCACTCATGTGCACCGCCTCCATCACCAGCATCACTGACATGATCATCGACACCACCACCGCTGCTCTCAGCACCGGCGCCACCACCTCCACACGCACCTCTCTCCAGATAAAGCTCGCTTGGTCGGGAAAGAAGTCGCCGGTGTAGCGATGGAAGAACTCCAGATATTGGGCCACTGATTGCCGAACAGAGTGCGATACATTGGCTGTAATGGGAAGTAGTTCGGAAAGAATAGATATTATGAGCCATTGATCCAGGATTCCTTTAAGGAGTAAGAAGTATATAAGATGGCTAAGAAATGAACGAAACTTGCCTGAATCGATGCCTGTGGAGAGGAGGATGGAATGGTGGCGGCGCCAAGTGTTGAGTTTGAGAAGGGTGGCTGCTTGTGGGGTGGCGGCTGTGGAGGCGAAGGCCGTGGTGGCTAAAGCCACCAGCAGTAGGAATCTCATTGCCCTTCTCTCAAGGAAATGGCTATTAGTCTTTTCTCAAGGCTTTCTTTCTCCAGTCCTCCTCCTCTTTTTCTCTGAATGACAGCGTGAGATGTGAGGGCGGTGGCTCGTTGGAACACGTTTTCGGCCCCTTTCTCTTCGTTCCTCTCTCCGTGTCCGGTCCCAGACTCGCCGCGATGAAGGCTTTTGCGGGCCTTGCGCGGAACTCCTGCTAAGTAATTAACAGGAAACTTCTTCCCCGGCCAATAAGAGCTCGACGCATTGTCACGTACGGATTTTTTAATAATTTTGTTTACGTGTCAAGAGATGAATGGCTTCTTTGGACCAGAAAGCCGTTGTGGTAGGTTTGGTTTCTGTGGCTTGGAGGTTGGCGGGAATCGGTCATCGTAGCGGTTCCTTCACCGTCCTCGATGATCTCAAGAAACTATAGAAAAGAATTGCTGTCTCTCCCTGTCACAAGAAATTAAAATCAACGGCGTTGGAGATCCCGCACACCGTAAATGACAAAATGGTGCGTGGGGTTGGTCAAATGCCTCATAGATACGCGAGATCTGATCTAGATTTTTGTCCTCTTTTCATGACGTAGAGGGACCCAAGGAAGTGTGCAGGCTCCAAAATTATGCTGAAATAAGATATTAACTGATAAAAATAACACCAAATCTAACGAGCAATATTGCATAGGTTGATAAAGTCTCTTTGGTTGCCTGTAACTTGTCATTTGAACTTAATTCGGCCCAGAAAAGCTTAGCATGTTTCATTGGGTTGAGAACTTGAGATGGAGGTGAAGTTTCACAAGAACACAAGTTAAAGAGAAATGGCATGGCCCGGGTGACTTCAATCCACACAGAGGCAAAGCCACTTCAGCAAAATCTGCTCCTGCTCGGCCTATGCAAGTGTGGAAGGCACATATTTGAGATAAGAGATAGGCCTCCCTCCTTGGTAGGCCAAAGATAGGACTGATTTCTGCTGCATCCAAATACGCAAATGATTTCATCACAACTGAACAATTCCTGAACTCACAGCAAATCTACAAGAGTTTCGAACCATTTAGATTAAATGCCAACACACAAATTTGTTATTTGAGTTTGCGATAAAGATGTTTTGATACTTATAACTATCACCATTATCATCATCTTCATTGTTACCATTATTATTATTATAATTAAAATATAAAACATGTTGTTCTTTTGCCGTGGTTCATATCATCTCAAAAGAGCAATTAAATAGTTAATTGAGATTTCTCCATGTCTGTTGAAAAATATGGAAGAAACGAAATGTTCGAATTTTCTTAAAAAAATTAAGTTCTATCTATTTTGTTTTGTAAAAAATCTTATTAATCTTCTTCAGCTAAAAGTATTTGTGTTCAGAGAAGCTGCTTGACCCTTATCTTAAACTTGGAAACAACCTCGCAATATTGGTGCCGCATATTGAGAAACATTGATCTATTTTTTAGAAAAAAAGCTGACTCACATCAAGATGTAAAGCTTATATAGTTGCATATTGAGGATACAGAGATCATTCAAATTACTTATGAGATTGTTAAACTTGTTGAATAGTTAAATAGGTTTGCTTATAAATCACTATTTTTTATTAAAAAAATTATTTTTTTTTCTTGCAAAATTTTTTTTTTTTCTTGCAAAGCCTTTATAAATAGTTCCTGTAAAGTCTATTTTTCTAATAAATGCCAAATGACTTTGCCTCCCTCTTCATCAAAAATAAAAAATTTAAGATTTGTCCATAAAATAATGGTTTTTCCTTGTTACATCCAACCTACCAACACTTTCTTCCGACTTGCTTAGACACATTCTTATATGGACTTCGAGAAGTGCATTGAAATTGGAAGTTATCATACAGTTGCACAGATCTCAAACATCTGTCATGCGTTGCATGTAGGCCTATTGTGAAAAGGGAATACAGTGGGCCAATTTGTTTGGATGATACAGTTAGCTCATCTACCCTCAAATTGTCGAGTACACCATTATTTCCCCATAAGAAGTAATCCAATGTTAGGTATCATATAGTCACTAAAAACAATAGCATCTGCCAATGCGACCCCCGAGACACCTTTACACTAGGATCCAAGAAAGAGCAGTTCAATAAAGCAAAAATAATGGCGATCCGACATAGGACTGTCACAATGGACAGCCTTATGCTCCCCCCCATCACTCCCCTTCTACTGTTCTTCTTGGCAAGATATCGATGGCACTCAGAAGCCTCAAAAACAAGGCTAACAACATGTAATTTTCTGGATGTCCTTAATTATCAGCAAAATCTAAAATAACATCATCCATGATATAGCTAGGAGGAACAGTCTCTGTGCTTCCACCAGCCCAAGAAACCTGCACTGTTCCATGCCTTCTGTATCTTTTGGTAGGCCAGAGGAGGATTAGATTGGAACAATTGGCGAATGAGGAAGAGCTGTAAAGAAGGCTCGGTTAGTATGCTTTTATGGCTGTAGTTAGTTAGCCAGCGAGAACTGTGCTCATCTCCCATTTATTCTGATGGGTTGCACATCTCACTATTTGATTAATTCATCGACTTCTAGCTTGTTTTGCAAGTCCGTCTACTTGCTTTATAGTGCGATTACCAACTAAGCTTCCAATTCTAATACTTCTTTGTTTGGGTCAATATCTGTCGCAATCTAGGATCTCATAAAAAAAAACTAGCCGGAAGATGTTATTTAGATTTCTAGGCCCAATACAAGGACTTAGAATCATATGCCTGTATGGATCTTCACATACTTCCTCCATTTAAGCTATGGCATCCTCTCTAAAATAAGAGTCTCAATCCATTCAAATCTAATCACAAGTACCATGTTCGGCCTATGGTTAGCCCTTATAAACCTATAGATGATGAAGGGATTGGGTTCTACGAATGGCAGCTAAGTTAAGAAAATTGCGAATAATTGGACTAGGGCTAGAGTTAGGGCATGGTGATGATGGATGCAAGAAAGATGTAAGAAAGATAACTAGGTCTTGATTGAAAGAGTCTCACCTTCACTCAAGAACCTGGGGTTGGCATAAAGAAGAAGGAGTCTCACCTTTCCAGCTTCTATCGATAAAGAACCTCGGCGTCTTACTAAGGGTTTCCAAGGTGTCAAACCTAGAAAGAAGAAACCTTTGGAGTCTCACCAAAGGAGGAAAAAGAAGCCTCATGCCTCTCAATCTCAAGAGCAATTGAAAACCAAAATTAATTATGCCTTTATTCTTCAACGTCTACCCTTTAAATAGATGGGGCGTTGGAACAAAATAGGAAATTAATCTCATGACAAAACTTAGATTAAGACTCATGACTAAACTTATATACTAAGGGCTAAAGGACTCCTAACCAAAGTAGGATTTGACCAAGTCAAGAGACCAAGTAAAACTCCTAATCGAAGTAGGAGTGGACCAAGTCCTCTTTTCACACTACATGATGTGGACCCCTTGATGCTACTTGGCAATCAATTAGATGGACTCAATTAAAAGACTCAAATAAGCAAATTACAAACCGAAAACAAGAACTCAAATAAATCTAAAATAAAAGGACTCAATGTGACCTAATAGATCCAAATAAAATAGACTCAATCCAATGTAATTAAATGCTGGAAATCCTGAACCCAATCTATTTTCGGACACACCCAAGTAAGGATCCAAATTCGACGTATATCTATCATGACTTGGGCTCATACTCCTGCATCACTCGAGATTTATACCGTGTATATCCAATGAGACTAAATATATGCCTACATGAATCCTCACGATATAGTTTAGAGAAATCTGTCTCCATCCATCATCGACCATACTAGATGAAAGGAGATCACAATGTTTTGGCTGTGAAGGCAGCAGGTTTTGTCACGTGTTTTCAATGGAACATTGAAACATGTCTGATAGATGGTTATTCATTTGAAACATTAATAACCCATAAGAAATGCTTTGTTATATAATCAAAGTATTCTTGTTGCACTTACATCCCTCTCAAAGCCTTATTTTTGGTTTTCTCTTTTTTTCTTTTTTTTATTTGGTGCACTTAGGTTCCCTTAAACCATAGTTTTGGAGGTGAGTGTCATCTGTCTTATTTAACAAGGGCTGCTAATGGTCCGGTACCAGATAATTTTCAAATTTCCATAGTAATTTAGGCCAGGCTTCTGGTTTTTAGCCTTTTTTAGTCGATCTTGAATGAATCAGGCCCTTATTATTGTTAAGAAATTATAACATTTTTAATCAGAAAAATGAAGTTAGGACATCATTTATGAGGCTTCTGCTCCAATTTTTTATCAAAAAATTATTTCTTTAGAAAAAAAGGAGCAGAGTATATTTTTCTCATATTATTTCCTCCCCCCCCAAAAAATCTTTAGCTAACTAGTTAATCTTTATGACAAATGAAATGCATTCATCATTAGGCCATTCATCATCGTATAACTACATTCACCAAGCTCGTTGATTTCATCTAGTACTTATTAGTGTGGCAAACTGACCTCAGCTTTATAATAATGTCCCAAGCCATTTTCTTTGAACACATTTGCAGGTCCACAGGTCCGGCGGTGTTGATGATATCATTAGGCCGTGCAAGTGCTCGATAATTCACTTTGAGGTCCATTTAAAGAACATGTGAGGAGTCATTAACAATTCGACATCCAGCTTGACTTAAATTATGAGTTAATCAGGAGTTTCTACTCGTTACACTCGGTATCTTCCCCCTCATTAACTATGTGAAGAGATTAATTTTCCATGAGTATGAAAGCTCGATTGACCTACAGCTATCTGTACCGGATTTCCCTTCATGATTAACCCTTTGGGTTATTTTAAAATCTGTGTTTAATATCGAATTATGCAGACTATAGGCTTACGCATCTATTTATAAATCTCACAGAAAGTCCATCATCTTTAGGGCGAGCCATATATATATATTTTTTTGTTTGTTAATATGGCGTGACTACAACCAACTAAGTTAAGATACAATATGTGGCATAAGGATGAAGATATAATCTCTGAGCATGTCCAAGAAATTTCTTCCAAGTGATGGACAGCAAATGAAGCAATCCAATTAACCGTCTTATTCGTCTCTTGGTACACATGAGCAATCTAAAAGAAATTATTTTTTTCGTAGCCCCACCTCCATTCCGAAATATTTTGTTTGCTTTGGATCTCCGTGCGCGTGTGAAGCTTTGATCAAAGGAGGGACTAACCTAGAGGATACTGGAACTCATTGCAGGTAAAGGAGGCATCATCTTGGCCGTTGTTCCAGAAGAGGGATCGGAGGGATCGGACGGTCCAGGCGTGCCCGTTGTGGGGGGGGGGGGGCGGGGCGGGGGGTGGCACTGGAAAGTGGAGAGCCGAATCAGTGGTCGAATGATTCCGTGAAAGCACATTAGACAGCTTTGAAGCCGCCCTTTCGGGTTCTCCGCCATCGCCGAGGGAGAGAGCGAAGGGAGGGCGAGGGCTCTTGGATTCAGGTACTTCGTGCTGGCTTTTTTCCTATCCTTTTTCTCCTTTGGTTGCTTGTTTTCTTTTTATGGTGTTGATGTCGTATGCTTTGATTTTGATTTGGAGTTTCTCGGATAGGATTGTTGCTTCTTGCTTCTGATTCAAGGAAATTAAGGTATAGAGGTCGATCTCCGTAGGTTTATAGACTTAGATTTGAGGGATTTCGAAGATCTTGGGGGTTCTTGGGGCTTTCGATTGGAAGCCGAACATCTTGGGCCTGGATATGGAAGTTTTGAGCTGTTAAAGGGTTGGAATTTGTGGATCTTCATGGAATTTTTGGTCTCAAGGCATGAGATGATACTGAATCTTGGCATGGGATCCTTGTTGTTTAGATGTAAGAGTTAAGAAATGTGAATTGATGATGGATTTTATCCGGTTCTTGATTAGATTCGTTCTTTCTTGTCGTAGATTTTGTTGTTAGAGATTTGTATGAATCAAGTGCGATTCTTTTTTTTTATTTTTTTATTTGATTACGCCGGTATGTGGGTTTTGGTACCTACATGCTTGATGTGTAGTTTCTCAGGTTTTTACTTGTCTTTTTGTCTGTAGATTTTATTTTTCTGTTTTAGTTTCCCCATAATTTGTCTAGAAGCATACTTGTAGTGCTGAATCCCAATACCTTAGTGCTGAACTTGTATATTTCAGACAGGTTATATCTATAAGTAATTTTGTTCGTAAGTCAAAGCCTCTTTTAACAAAGAATTTATTACATTGTTAAGGCATTCTAGGAAACTCCATAGTCTGATATTTTAATTTATCTTTATGGACCTTCATGAGATTGACTATGAATGCACAGATCTGTTCCAGTGGTAGCTTAGTGAGGTAGTAAGATGATATCTTCATGATGTCTTCGTCTCTCTCTGTGGGTGTATAGATTTATATTTCCAAAAGAACAATTTCAATGATTTGTTTTGCAATTTCTTAGTTTACTATATTGAAATCTATGAATTTCTTTACCCATAGAGTACATCGATGCCCAGAAATGGCTATAAACAGAGCTTCTATTATTCGTATTAACATCTAATCTAGGACGAATATTTTTATATGCGTGTCTATGTATGCATATGTCTGTGTGCGCGCGCTTGTAGTTTCTGTTTTGAAATTTTCAATCAGTGAAGTTGAAGAATAAATCTTGTAGTATATGCTTTTCAGTTGGTACAGTTGACTTGCTAAAAATATCAGTTAACTAGCTGAACAGAAGTCCCTGAATTAATTCCTTTAACAAGATAATGAAGTTCTGCATCCAGCTGATCTTTATGCTTATTTACTTCAGCTAGCTTTTCAATGCTTTTGAAGTGATATAAATGAATTTTTTATATAAGCTGACTTAGATAAACATATGTGAAAACAGAAGGGAATTTTAAGAACATTTGGTAAATGTCAATATCTAAACTGCATACTAATAAGACAACCCAATCAGTAATTCTTTTACTTTGGTACAGTTTACGCGGCAATGCCTTCACTGTTTCTCAAAGAGATGAAGCTAACAAGAGCTCTTGTGGCATGGTTATTAACTTTTAAATAAGTTGTGGTGCAAAAATCAACCAACATTAAGACCACATTATAGGTTGATTGGTTAGGTCTGAATTCCCTGTTCTGGCCACATAGCAGCTACAACCATGGTTCGCCGTACCGACCCGAACCAAGTGTTATGGGGCATACCGTACCGTGCTAGTTCAGTATCGATACTCGGTACGGAAGGTGTACCGATACTCGGTACGCTGAAAAGACTACGTATTGACACAATGCTAGTGTGGCACCAGTATGGGGTCCAATACCGAGACAACAAGCCTTGGCTACAACTAAAGCAAAAAGTGAGTGAGGACATTCAAGCAATAACCATATGGTGCACTGGGATATCATTTTTATAGAACTGGTGACATCTGTAACTCGACTTTATCGATAATGAGGATGGACTTTACTGGTGTTTGCCTCATGTTTGCGGTGAATACTTTTTTCTTGTTCTCCCCTTCAATGAGATGTATGCAATGTACATGGTTATTGAGAGTCTAGTTGCAAGTAATGTCAGAATAACCTAGATTTTCTTTTTGTTTTTTTTCCCTAGGTTGTGGTACTGTTTAACTGCTCATATTGTAAAACAAATGGCATCAGCAGCAGTCTCGACTCTATCAATTGGCTCGATTGCTTCTTACAGTGCTCAGACCACCTTGGGAGCAAGACCAAAGCACTCCTATGTTAGTTACCATGCTCCAAATTTTTTCAGGGGTTTTAGTGGTCTGAAGGCATCACTATCTGTAAGCTTTGAATCGGAGGCATCCTTCTTGGGCAGTGGAAGCAATGCTTCCCTCTGGGAGTCATTCAAGCCAAATTTGGATAGACCAAGGCTGAGATCCTCAAATCAGCTCCTGCCGCAGGCTTCATCTTATAAGGTGGCTATTCTTGGTGCTGCAGGGGGGATTGGTCAACCCCTAGCACTTCTGATCAAGATGTCTCCACTTGTTTCAGCACTGCATCTCTATGATATTGCAAATGTTAAAGGAGTGACAGCTGATCTGAGTCATTGTAATACCCCTTCCAGGGTTCTGGGTTTCACAGGACCATCAGAATTAGGCAATAGTTTGAAAGGCGTGGATGTGGTTGTCATCCCTGCTGGAGTTCCAAGGAAGCCGGGTATGACTCGTGATGACCTATTCAACATCAATGCTAACATTGTGAAGTCACTGGTGGAGGCTGTGGCAGATAATGCTCCAGATGCTTTTATCCACATCATTAGCAATCCAGTGAATTCTACTGTCCCAATAGCTGCAGAGGTTCTCAAGCAAAAGGGTGTCTATGATCCAAAGAAGCTGTTTGGTGTTACAACACTGGATGTTGTGAGAGCTAACACATTTGTTGCACAAAAAAAGAACCTGAAGCTCATTGATGTGGATGTACCAGTTGTGGGAGGTCATGCTGGGATTACCATTTTACCATTGCTGTCCAAGACGAGACCCTCTGTGACCTTCACAGATGAAGAAGTAGAAGAGCTGACTGGGAGGATCCAGAATGCTGGGACAGAAGTGGTGGAGGCAAAAGCTGGTGCTGGATCTGCAACTCTATCTATGGCCTATGCTGCAGCCAGATTTGTTGAGTCATCTCTCCGAGCATTGGATGGAGATGGAGATGTTTATGAGTGCTCCTTCATTCAATCTGAGCTGACTGAGCTCCCATTCTTTGCATCGAGAGTTAAGCTTGGGAAGAAAGGTGTTGAAGCTGTGATCTCTTCTGAACTTCACGGTCTGACTGGGTATGAGGCTAGAGCACTGGAAGCCCTGAAACCAGAGTTGAAGGCTAGCATTGAGAAGGGTGTCGCATTTGCAGAGAAGCAGATGGCAGCAACAGCGGCTGTTTGAGGCGCAAACTGCTTTCTTTCGCATGAGTGTGACAGTCGAGGAATTAATGGCGTAGCCATGTTCGAGTCTGCAGTTTTGCAGCATAGGACGTTTTCTTCTTTTCGGCTTCCAAATTGCTTTTAATGAGACGAGAGGTAGAATAATGTAGGACTCTTTAATGGTGTTAGTAGTAGAGAGGGAGCACAATAGTGGCTTGGCGTTCATGATTCCTGGTACGACATGACATGACATGCAATTTTTTTCTTGTGTTGTCGGTGCTCCTAGTTTGTAACTTAAACATTGTAGTGTTGATGCAATTTTTTTCTTGTGTTGTCAGTGTTCCTTGTCTGTAACTCAAACATTGTAGTGTTGAGGCAATGTTTTTCTTGTGTTGTCTTTCTTTTTTCTTGTGATCCCCGGGGGAGACAAGGTGGAATGAGGGTCATGTTCGGCATGCCTTCAGGGAGCAGTTGGCTGAAAGGGTTTTAGTACTACCGATATCCACAGGGGAGGCGACAGACAGGAGGGTATGGAAAGTGACAAAGAGACCGAAGGTAGGTGACTGAGACCTGTAAGACTTGGTTAGAAAGGGAAGAAATCGTCAAATGGATGAGCGATGGATCTAGAAAATGCACATCCATCCTTGTGTCGTCTTGTTTATTTGAAAGGTGGTATGGGAATGTTTGCCAATAAGGGATGTATTGGTGAGGAGGTGTGTGCTTGTCACTTCTATTTGCTAGGGTTGTCTTGATGTGGAGTCAATCAATCATGTTATCCTTCGATGCCCACGTGCGGCGTAGATCTGAGGATGCGCTATGGTTTCACCGCAGGACACGGCATCAACTAAGGACTTCTTTTGCCTACTAAAGTAGTTGCTGCAAAGGCCCAATATTATGGAGTGGGGCATCAGATGTGCCTATGTGACTATCACATTGGGCTGGACAGGAATGTTCAGATCTGCGATGGTGCATCTGAAGAAAGTGGCAGACAAAGCATTACTCTACACTGCTGAAGCCTTCAGTACTATTGTGGTCTTCTAGGTTAGCTAAGGATATTTAGGGCTTTCATTCAGCTTGCATAGCAGCTAGGGCCATTTTTGTCTTCTGAAAGTCCCCACCACTTAGCTTTTTTAAGGTAAATTTCGATGGCAGTGTGTCAGAGTTGGAGTGAGCTTTGTGATTAGAGACCATGACTTCAGATTCATTGCAGTCGGTGGTCAGCGTATCTTCGACGAGTTTGTTACTGGAGTAGAGCTGAGAGCTGTATGGAAAGGCATTATCCATACAAGGCGTGCGCTGAGTATGGATAGTATATGTCTTGAAGGTGACTTAGCCATAGTGATCGACTGGATTCAGGGCCAGCACAGCAGTGACGATTAGCACTTGCTACTTCCGAACATCTGCAAGCTTTTGAGGAGGTTGACTTATCGTTCGGAAAGCAAATAGCACCGTCGACTGGTAGCTTTCTATGCTGCGTATCACTCAAAAAAGTTCTTATGGGAGAGTCTTGAGGTTGTTTCTTTCCCTTTTTTGCCAACTTCTTTTTTCGGATTCTTCTGGTGCACTCATGCTAGTTCAATGTGGATCCCTGTTGTATCAAAAAAAAAAAAAATGCCATGCTTTTGTCCACAAGTAAAATATCGCTCAGTTATCAAGAAATCATGGTGAAAAACCCATGATTAGTAAATGATGGGAGTGCCCTGCCATATGCTTTCATTTATTTGCTCTGTCCATCGCAGTTAGCATGTCGTACAGCCCTTTCATTTTTAAGTGCATAACATGGTGAACTAACAGAGCTGAAGCTATGCATGCATGTTCTTGGAAGACAGGAAAAAGTCGACCTGCGAAGGGCATCCATCCATCCAAGGACACTCCATGAAGTCCCTTCCCTAAAGCGTCGACACGGAGGCAGATCTCAAGCAGTTGGCCATTCTTTTAGTTAGACCGGAGGTCATGGATGTCGGAACTCCGCTACCCGCTTTCCCTTGGTGGGATGGCAGCGGCTTCTCTTTGTGCTGTAGGAGCCTGTAGAAAGGCATTCCATGGTTAGTCCAAAGACGAGTGCAGTAACGTCCTGTTGAACAAAGTAGAAGTTGAAATTCGAGCAGTGGATAGAATTGCCAGATAGGAAAAGAAATAAGAGCAAGAAGGAACGAGGATTTGGATCCTCATGATGTGATTTGGTTCTTGGGGGAGGTACGGTAACTCTATTTAGTTGGTCTTTTCTTTTTTTTTTTTTTGCTGAAAACGGGTTTTCATACAATACGTGTACGAATACATCTAAGAAAGTCAAAAAATACTAGCTCACGGAGAGCCAGTGGCAGCTCCCCCTCCCCCACCCAAAAGGTGTACTCTGAATGATGAGCCGCGAAGGCAGCCATCCAATCGGCTGTCTCATTAGCTTCTCGGAATACATGTTTGGCCTGTATAGCCATCCCAACTCCACACATCATCCCTATATCCCGAACCAAGGGGTGGTCTGTGCCCTCACCCCTCAGCCCCTCCTGGATCCAACTGATAACTGCGGCCGAGTTACCCTCCAAAACAATCGAGCCAGCCTGCAATACCTGCCTCGCATATCGAAGACCCGCCCAGGCAGCTCATAACTCTGCCCCGGGAACCGACGTACCGAACAATTGACAGCCACCTGCTGCCACCACTCTAGAGTGTGGGTTCCGTATCACAAAACCTGCACCACCTCGCGCGCCTCTATCCAGAACCGATCCATCGAAGTTGACCTTGAGGAAACTCGGGGGTAGGGGTTCCCAGGTGAAGAACACCATTTGAGGAGCTACCGGAGCAAAGAGGGAAACCCAGGTGTCCCGAGCTATCAGAGGTCCATCTGAAGAAGGTCTAATCTCCAATATCTGTACTTGCGCGAACTCCGCTACAAACGTCAATGACACTCTGCGCTCACCGAGGGTGCGGGCGTTCCTTGCCAGCCAGATCTGATGTGCTGTGTAGGTCGCTTGAATAGCCTCCTGACATGTTCGAGGGTGGGCCAACCACTGCTGCATCATCTGTAAAAATTGAAGCCTCCCACACCAGACCCCCTGCGGAAATCCTGCCCACAGCCATGCCGACCTCGCCCACGTACACTGGAAGAGCACGTGGTCGACCGACTCCTCAACACTGCATGTCCCGCACTCCGCTGGGATCCTCCAGCCTCACCTACTCAGCACTGCTCTTGTCGGAAGGCGGTCCCACGCCACCTTCCATAGGAAGAGTGCCGCCCTTGGGTGAAGCCCTGACCTCCAGATCCAAGTGCAGGCCTGCCCCGTCACATGCTCTTGCTGGATAACACTAGTGAGGTCTCCCAGTCTGACACTGGACCGGCAAGAGGTGCCCCAGACCTTGACATCAAGCCCCCCACAACCTGGCACCGGAAGGGACCGGATCCTCTCAGCTAGGTATCCTCCAAACAACTGTCGTAGCCTAGCGTCATCCCATGCTGACTCTCCCGGGACAAGAAGATCGGAGACCCGCAACCCCTCCACTATCTCAGCATCGATCATGGTCGGCCAGCACCTCAGTGGGACGGTGTCCACCCATGGGTCCGCAGTCACATCAATACTCCGCCCATCGCCAATCAGCCACCTGGTGTTTGCCGACACCGTCGGCAAGTACCTTCCAATCTCACGCCACATGAAAGAGACTCGCCGCCCACTCCATGCCACCTCTGAGCCCTCGTGGCCATATCTGGCCGCCATCACCTGACTCCACAGCCCGTGTGGCTCTAGCAGGAACTGAGCTGCATGCCGAGCAATGAAAACCTTGCGCCGCTCCAGTAGGGACTGCACCCCGAGACCGCCCTCACTGGTAGGCCGGCAGACATGCTCCCAGGCCACCAAATGTACCCTACGGCCTCCGCCATGTGACCCCCATAGGAAACATCGCAGCAGTCGTTCGACCCTCAGCAGGGTCGTCTTCGGAACCACGGTGTTGGCCATGAGGTATACTGGCATGGACCCTAACACCGATCTGATCAAGGTCAGTCTCCCCATCATAGACAGGGAAGCCGCTCTCCATCCCTCCAACCTGCTCTCTACCTGCTGCACCAGGCTAGAGCACTCTGCCACCTGTAGTCTGCGGCCTGTGATGAGAACACCCAGGTAGGTCAATGACCCCTCCTGCTCAGGTATCTGCAGAATCCCTCGAATCTCCTGTCTGACCCTGCTCTCCGTGCTCGGGCTGAAGTGAACAACTGACTTTTGGAAGTTAACTCTCTGACCTGACGCCACGCAGTAATCCGCTACCACCCTATGAAGGACCCGTGCATCAGAAACCCGCGCTCTGGCCAAAAGAAGACAATCGTCAGCGAAAAGCAAGTGGGAAAGGGGACTAGCCCCCGGGGCGGGGACATAGGCCTCCAGCTCCCTGCGGGCACACACCCTCTGCAAATCACGAGACAAAATGTCAGCACAAAGAATAAACAAATAAGGTGATAGAGGGCATCCCTGACGCAGCCACATGGTGGACTCGAAGAAAGGTGAAAGTGTGACGTTGACCAAGATAGAAAACTTTGGCCCTCTGACACACCCCAGGACCCAACCGATCCACCGCCTGTGGAACCCGTACGCCTCGAGTGCCTGCTGAAGAAATCTCCATCTGATCCTGTCGTAAGCTCTTTCCATATCCAGCTTAATAGCTATCAAGCTACGTCGCTTCGATGCTCGCTGCAGATCTCACATCATCTTCTGGGCCAGCAGAACATTATGGGAAATGTTTCTGCCAGCTATAAACGCCCCCTGCTCCTGACTGATGATGCCAGGCAGGAGAGGCTTCATCTTTCGGACCATTATTCTGGCTACAACCTTATACAAGGTTGTGCACAAACTGATGGGTCTGAAGTGACAGGGCTCCGCCGCCTCCTGACGCTTCGGAATGAGCGTGATAGAGGTAGCCTTCCAATCTTCCGGCATCACCGCCTGAGAGAAGAAGCACTGAATAGCTTTTACCACCGCTATCCGAATGATACCCCAGTACTGTCGGAAAAAGAACGGGAGGAACCGTCCGGTCCCGGGGCCTTGTCTGAAGCCAAAGCCCAGACTGCCTCCTGTACCTCCTGTGTCGACATCGGTCGGATCAGAGCTGCGTTCTCATCATCCTTGATTCTTGCATCCACCCTCAGGGGTTGGTCTCTGTCGCCGGAATCCTCATCCTCTGTCCATCTGGCGCGGAAGAAATCCAGCAGGATCTGACGAATGGCAGGCTCACCTTCCACCCGATGTCCAGACCCGTCTCGCAGCGAGTGGATCATGCTCGGCTGCCTCCAGATAATCGTAGTCCGGTGGAAGAAACTAGTGTTGCGGTCACCCTCACGTACCCACTGAACTCGAGATTTTTGTCGCCAGAAGATCATGTGTTGCCGCAGTAGTGAGCGGTGAGTCGCTAGAAGCCCCCGAAGGTCACCCATGTCATCCACCGAGAGCGCACCTTCTAGATCTTCTTTTCTCCGCAACTCAGTGATCGCAGTCTCTACCCCCTCGACTCTCCGGAAGATATCGCCCACAACCTCACGGTTTCATCGCCGGAGACGCCTCTTGGTCAACTCTAGTTTGCGCGACACCCTGTGCATAGCATCTCCACGCACCAGGATGCGCCATGCCTCACGGACAATGTCCCAGGACTGGGGGTACGATAGCCAAACCTTCTCAATTAGTTGGTCTCTTCATGATTTAGATTTTGCCCAAAGATCATGTACTTAGACCCTGGCCAAGCTTTTATTCACGGATCTCATAATTATTTTTTATTTTTTTAATATTTGAAAATATTTTAGAAAATATTATGCATGAATATTAAATATTGCCAACAAGCTAAATGTCTTTTATCCCTTTAAGTTCGTATATCACCAACAATAGTCAATATAAGTCTATAAATATATCAAATATAAATAAATAATGCAAGAAAATTTTTTAAAAAAAATCTGGGTCGAGCTAGGCTTGGATGGGGTTTCAATGCCTAAGCCTGAAAGCCTGCTTGTTGAAAGAGCCTCTATTTCCAGGTTAGGCTTTGGCCCGAGCCTGAAAAGGATTTTTTTTAACAAACAAAAAAAAAAGGATTTTAGATTTGTTCATTGTTGGAGAGAGAATAGAAAAATAAATAACAGAAAGGTGCCTCCTCCTCTCTTCCAGGAACATGCATCAAAACATCACCATATGACCTTTTCAATATCTCTACGTTTCCGTAGAAGTTCAATATCTGGATTCTCATTCGAGTTTGATGAATCCAATACGCCAATGGTGTGTGTATGTAAGCTATTGTAGAAAGAATAATATCCTAAATATCTGCATTTAGTTTGGGAATAAGAAAAATAAATATGACCTGTTTTTGCAGAAAACAAGTATAAAATGGATTTTTATTGCAGAAGTCCTGCAAGATGATTAAGCTGCTGATACGAAGACAAGTTACTAGGGGTGTCTTCAATCATTCATATGGTAGATAACCTGGGCATTTTGGTTGACCAATAACGCAATATATGCTGTTGGCCCCTGTAACAGTAGATTCGAACCGATAACAAATCTTAGGAGTCCACAGGTAACACAAATTTGAAATGCACTTATTAGAAGCAGGGCTAACTGGCATCCTTCCACAAGAGGTAACTAGCATCACAAACATTATATGACCAAACTGGTTTAAATTTTAGGTGCTGGCAACAAAAGGTGGCACCAAGAAAGGGTTTTGACAACAAAACTAAGAATAGTTTTGCACCAAGCTCATTTGCATGTGCTATCCAGGGATCAGCTTTGAGAGTCTCTATCCAAGAGTGTCGAGAAGCGATGAAAGAAGAAATTCTTCACCACTTTGGTCTTCGCATAAACATCGGCACACATCTGTCTCCATTACTTGTAGAATAACCTCATATCTTTACTATTTGATACCATCTCATATACAGTCATAAGAAGAAATTGTGCAACAAGGCAGTACGAGATGATAGCACATTCTCTCTTGTTTCCTTCTACCAATAATCTCCACAAGAGCATAATCCATTCTCAAAGTGATGGAAGCGATTGAGATCTCTGAGAATTATTTTCCTATCAAACACCATTGAAACTAGCTTCGCCATCGAATGGCAGTCCCTGCAGACACGGAGGTTCTTAACAACACGGAGGGCTGTCCCAGGAGGGGAGTTTATAAGCCCGAAGGCGATCGCTAGCTTCTCGCTGTGATATCTAAGGCTAACCTCCTTGTCTTCCTCCCCCATACCCACATGAAACACCTGAGAAGTATCAGGCACATACCCAACCAACTTCAATTGATCCACCACCTCATCTACCATTCTGTGTACCTCTCTAGACTGTGGGTGCTTGCCATCCCCAGAGAAGAACTCATGGACCATGTTATCCACCTCAATTGAGCTGCAACCAGGCACCTTCACGATCCGTCGCTCGCCCATCAATTTCCTTATCCGGTTCACATCTTCCCATCTCCCATCAGATGCACACATGTTTGAAAGAATCACATAATCCCCACCATGAGAGTCATCCAGCTCTAAAATCCTCTCGAAGACACGCTTGCCAAGATCAACATTCCCATGGCCTCCACAAGCTGATAACAGTGTTCGCCATAAGATCGGTGTTGGCTCATTTGGTAAACCATCGATGAAGTCATAAGCCTCGTCGAGTCGCCCTGCTCGAGCCAGCAAATCCACCACACACCCATAATGCTTGATTCCTGGAACAATGCCATAACCACTCCTCATGCTATGGAAATACCCCAGCCCTTCATCCACCATGCCTGAATGACTGCAAGCATACAATACTCCAAGAAATGTAATGTCATCAGGTTTAATCCCCTCCCTCTGCATTTCTTCAAAAAGAGAGATGGCTTTGCTCCCATGCCCATGAACTGCGTAGGCCACGATCATGGCCGACCAAGCTTGGGTATCCTTCGAACTCGTTTCCCAAAACACTTGCACAGCATCTTCCAAGCTCCCGCACTTGGCATACATGTCGATCAATGCGGTGTTCACCTTTATGTATGAATCAAATCCATTCCTTCTGATGTACTCATGGATCCATTTCCCCAGTTCAAGCGCCCCCAACAGGGCGCATGAGGAAAGAACACTGAGCATCGTGACATCCGTTGGCTTGAGGCCCTTTGCTTGCAATTCCCGAAACAAAGCTAGTGCCTCGCTAGGACGGCTGCTCCGAACACAAGCTGTGATCATCGAATTGTACGAAACCACACATGGCTCCTCCATCCCATCGAAAAGGGTGCGAGCAGCGCGAATGCTGCCGCACTCGGCATACATGTTTACAAGCGTGGGGCGCACGTAGATGTTCTCGGCGAGCCCGAGCTTCACGGCGATGCCATGGGCTTGCATCCCTTCTTTTGAGGCTCTGGCGCTTGCACATGCCTTCAGAAGGGAAGGGAAGGTGTAGTCATCGGGGGCGACGCCGGTCTCGAGCATGCGGATGAAGAGGGAGAAGGATTGGATTGGGGTGTGGGAGCGGGAGTAGCCGCGGGACATGGTGTTGAAGAGGACGACGTCGGGGTGGGGAATTCGGTCGAACAGGCGGTGGGCGTAGTCCATGGAGGAGGTTTTGGGATGGAGGCAGCAGGAGGTGATGAGCTTGGTGAGGAGAGAGGGGTGGTCCTGGAGATGGGATTTGATGGCGAGGGCGTGGAGCTGCTGGCGTTCTCTCAAGGTGGTGCACTTGGAGAGGAGGGAGACGAGAGATGGGAGGGGAGTCTCTATTGGTTTGGGAGTTGGGTTATTGTGGTCGCAGGGTTTGGATTTGGCGGGAGAGAGGGGATTGATCGTTAGAGCTCTGCTCATTGTAACTGGTTCTTGGAAAATTCAGGAAAAAAAGAATTGAAGGAAGTTAAGACATGAGAGAGATCTTATTTTCCTAGCTCCTTATCTTTCCTTTATGTATTTTTTAGCAGTTGTAGTGCTGGTTCTGAGCCACGAATTCACTTAAGGCCACTAGTTTCCCTCCAAGGTCTAGGAAACAAATCGAAGCACTGCTCCAAAATTTGAGAGATATACCTCTCTCATATCACCGCAAGAGCCTAGATCTTCATAGAGATCGAGAGCCAAGGGTATTTGCGCCCTTCATATTCAATGAAGGGCTCAGTGATTAAGAGGAGGTAGAAGAAGTACTACTGCTTCAACCAGAATCGCAGCTATAACGCCAAGGAGTGCTCTGCACCTCCAGCGAGGCCAAGGAGTGCTCATTCCGAGCTTCGGTCCTTCGCCTCAAAAACAAATTAACAACTGCCCGACGACCGGTGTTATCAGCACCATCACTCGCGGTACCTCGAGTAAGGCTGCAAATGGGTTGGGTTGACCCATGACCCGATCCGACCAGCGTAGACCTGACCCAACCCATTTTGGAGGATCCATGGGGCAGGGTCGGATCCTAAAATTGGACCCATTCCAATTTTTGGGTTGGGTCTGGGCTTATTGGATTCAAACCCGACCCGACCCGATCCATTTGAAATTTGGGTAATTTTGAGTTTTCAATTTTACGACCCGACCCGACCCAACTCAAATATGTAAAATTATTTGGGCCCGCGGGGGTGTAAACAAGTTCTGAAGTCATAGATGGGTTGACCCAAACTGAATCCGACCCGGACCCAAACTAGACTCGAATTTTTTGGAGTGGTCTGGGTTACACATGGACCCGACCCAAATGACCCATTGGGTCAAAAATTATAACGGTAGACCTGATCCGACCAGAATCTGTAAAATTATTTAGGCCCGCGGGGGTGCAAACAACTTCTGAAGCCATACATGGGTTGACCCGAACCAGACCCAAACTGGACCCAAATTTTTTAGGTTGGGTCCGGGTTATACTTGGACCCGACCTGAATGATCCATTGGGTGAAAAATTGTACCAATCGACCCGACCTGACCCGATCTTCTATTGGGTTGGATTTGGGTCCAAAATTAGAACTTGAATAAGGAACTGAGTTGGGTTGGGATCACACATGACTCGACCCAATCCAACTTATTTGCACCCCTAACCTCAAGCAACCGAACTCCTCAATGGGAAGACCACAAAGCAACCATGAGTTATGCACATTGATGGGTCATTAAGTCCGGGGGCAGCGGGGTCTGTCCCACGCTTGCTAGCCCTAGTGAAACAATCACAGAGTGCACCCTCCGATACGAATTCTCCACCTCGAGTAATGTGACCAAGTATAAGATGCTCTACACCAGATCTCGAACCCGACCACTAGAGGCCTTCGGCATAAAAGATGGGGGACCTCGACGGCGCCCCGATCCCACGAACTTGGAACTACGACGACCTTCGCATCTGTCATCAGTAAGATTCATTGAAGCCCAAACTCATTGTCAATAAAAATTTTCTCATTTTGTTTGTCTTTCAGATCAAGTGACTATGATAATTGAGTCTGATATGGGATACCCTAGGGACGCCGGGGCCCAACAAAGGATATACCAGAGGATGCCCAGGGCCTCCTCAAGACCGAGCCTACTCGGATTTTTCCTCGAAGCTAACTTTAGGGATGCCTCGGGGTGCATACTCCCGAGATGAGAAGGTCGGTCACTGCATCGAAGGCTCCATGAGTAAAACGACTTCTTCAGATCCATAATAACCCGAGCAGGAGAACCGGCCGCTGCGTTGAAGGCTCGATGAGTCAAGGGACCTTTTCAAGTCTATAATGACTAGAGCAAGAGAACCGGTCATCCCGCCAAAGGTTCGGCTAGTCAAGCGACCTTTTCAGGTCCATAATGGCTCGAGCAGGAGAACCGCCTGCCGCGTTAAAAGCTCAGTGAGTCAAGCAACCTCTTCAAGTCTATAATGGCCAAAGCAAAAGAACTGGCCGCCGCACTGAAAGCTCAATGAGTCAAGCGACATCTTCAGGTCTATAATAGCCCAAGCAGGAGAACCAGCTGTTGCACCGAAGGCTCGGCGAGTCAAGCGACCTCTTCAGGTTTATAATGGCTCGAGTAGGAGAACCAGCCACGGCGTTGAAGGCTCGGTGAGTCAAGCGACCTCTTTAGATCCATAATGGTCGAAGCAGAAGAATCGGCCATCGTGCTGAAGGCTCGGTGAGTCAAGGGACCTCTTTAGATCCATAATGAATCGAGTAGGAGAACCAGCCTCCGTGCCGAAGGCTCGATGAGTCAAACGATCTCTTCAGATCTATAATGGATCGAGCAGGAGAACCAGCCGCCGTGCTGAAGGTTCGACAAGTCAAGCGGCCTCTTTTAATCTATAATGGCCCAAGTAGAAGAACCAACCGCCGCGCCGAGGGCTCGACGAGTTAAATAACCTCTTTAGGTCTATTCTGGCCAGAGTAGGAGACCGGCCGTCGTACTGAAGGCTCGGTGTGTTGCCCAGATAGACAACCCAAGAGGGGGGGTGAATTGGGTTTTAAAATAATTATTGCAATTTAAAAGCTTTGTGAGTAACTAATTAAAACTTTTGCAAATGGATTAATTAGTTGCTATATGCAGTGAATGAAAGGAAAGCAAGAGACAATAAAGCAATCACAAACACAAGAAAATTTATAGTGGTTCGGAGCTAACCCTTGCTCCTACGTCCACTCCCCAAGCCTCACTTGGGAATTCACTATAATCCCTCGGATTACAGCCGGTTGTTTTACAAGCTCACAACCTAACTTGTTGTTTTACGAGATCACAACGAACTCGGTCGGTTTTCCCAGGCTCACCGACTAGAACCACCCGATTGTTTTTCCGGGATCACAATCAAACCCTTACACCGTTGGTTTCAACCTAGGCTTACCAACAAACCTTTACACCCTTGATTCAATCCCCTGATTGAATCAAGTAAGGAACAAATGGTTTGAAAAACAAACAGAAAAATAAAGCTTCTTAACAAGCAGATATTCAGCGATATAAATAATAGAGAAGTTAAGAGCCCTCAAACAAATTTATGAAGATGTAGAGGAGGGCTTCTCGAACTCGGGGTCTCCTCTTGAATGTCTCGAAGACTTGATGACTGACGGAGACTTCTTGAATGCTGGGAAGAGTTGGTTGGATGGAGTTTAATGCCCCTCTTCCTTCTTTTCGGTGTATTCCCTTTGAGATCCTTTGGTAGGTAGAGATTTCTTGTTTTCTTTGAAAGGAATGTCACTTCTCTGCCTTGCTACAGTTCTCTGTGGCTATTTAAGCCATTCCCCACGGAAACTAGCCGTTAGACACAATATTGTAGCCGTTCTGCACATTCTGCAACTCCTGACAATGTTTCCGTTGGGATCGGAGTCGACTCGCATGATCTGGAGTCGACTCGCCTGTTGCAGGAGTCGACTCGTGTTTTTCTGGAGACGGCTCGGCAACTATTCCGGATTTGAATTAAAGTGCTGTCTCGACTTGGAGTCGACTCGACTCAACCTGGAGTCGACTCGACTCAACCTGGAGTCGACTCGACTCAACCTGGAGTCGACTCCCCAATGTCCGGAGCTGACCTGGCATTTTTGGAGACGACTCGTCCCAAGGAATCCTGAGATGTATTTTTCAAGTTTGCTCACTCGAGTCGACTCGGAAATTCTGGGAGTCGACTCGGCGCTCAGACCCAGAAATCCCGATCTTCTGTCTGTTGACTTGTGCCGTCTCGGAGTCGACTCGAACTGTCTCGGAGTCGACTCGGCTCTCAATATCCGAAAAACAGTCTTCTGTCTTTTGGGGTCGCGCTGCCTTGGAGTCGACTCGAACTGTCTTGGAGTCGACTCGCCTCTCAGAGATGAAAATACCGTCTTCTGTCTTTGGGGTTGCGCTGTCTTGGAGTCGACTCAGACTTTGCGGGAGTCGACTCGGCTCACAGTGTCCGAAATTTAC
The DNA here is from genome assembly GCF_051530095.1 of Phoenix dactylifera. Lineage (NCBI taxonomy): Eukaryota > Viridiplantae > Streptophyta > Magnoliopsida > Arecales > Arecaceae > Phoenix > Phoenix dactylifera. The sequence continues at coordinate 19,366,060 of NC_143194.1, forward strand.
TCTCTGACTTTTGCCTTGTTTTCCTCTGGGAGTCGACTCTCGCTTCCTTAGGAGTCGACCTGCCAGCCATCGGAGTCGACTCGAGTTCTTCAGGAGTCGACTCGGCTCTCAGGGTCCAAAATAGCTTCTCTGTCTTTCTGTCTGTTACTCCCTGGAGTCGACTCGTTCTACTCTGAAGTCGACTCGGCAAGCATCGGAGTCGACTCGCGCTCTTCAGGAGTCGACTCGTTGACAGGTTCTGAGATGATTCTTTCTGTCAGTCTGTCTGTTCTCAGTCGGAGTCGACTCGTAATGTACAGGAGTCGACTCGAGCTCGTGCCAGTGCTTCTGATACGCTTGGAGTCGACTCGTAATTTCCCGGAGTCGACTCGAGTCTCAGACTTTGGTTCAAATTGAGTTCTTTACTTATCCAAAATGTATTGAACCAAATCTAGAGACACTTAACTATAAATTTACAAGTATTTGACTGAAACACTAGATTGAATTCATTAGTACAACATAAGATATACTCAAATGCTTTGAGCTCATCAAAATCAAATAGGGTTATAATCAATCACTCCACAATCTCCCCCTTTTTGATGATGACAAAACATTGAGTATATGTAAAGTGAATTGCTCAACAAACAAGGAGATTTATATAAAATTTTAAAATGAATTCAAGTATCTAGTTATTTAATTTATCCAAAACTGAAAGGTGTGAAACAGTAAATTTTGAAGTTAAAGCTCCCCCTTTCATTTGAAATGTATAAGCCTTCATGTCATGCAATCAATTGTTTGGCTTATATATATTTAATGAGTTTGCTTTCTTAAAATTTCAGATTCTCCCCCTCAACACATGCATTCAACTTTGTTTAGATTCTCTGAATTTTCTTTTAGTGTATTGAAGCTTTTGAACTTGAATTTTTGTTTTTAGAGAAAAAATCTGCCAATTTGTTCTTGAGTATGATTCGACTAATCTCCGAATATCCCTTGAATAGATTCTGGAGATTACTCCTTTAGGAGCCCCAACAGAGAGATAATGAGCCTCGAGGTATCGAATCCACTTAGAACAAATTATTTTGTGTTTTAAAAGGTTTCTTTTTATTGATTCCCTTTACATGTCTATTCAATATATTTTCTCTCCCTTTTTGTCATCATAGCAAAAAGGAAGAAAGCACATCACAAAAGCAATTAGAGATCAAATTTGCAACACTTTGGAAGAGAAATGTCTACTCATTGTATTGATGTATATTTAAGTACACTTGTAGATACAACAAAAAGTAAAGCAGTAAGTACATATCAAAAAGAGAAAACAAGCTACACTAGGATTTCTTTGTGGAGGATGTTGCTCCCTTGCTCAGTCTAGATTGTTGCATAATTAGACTGATCCCATCTGTAATGTTTTCTAGTTGCCTTGTGATCTTCGAGGTGGCCCTACTCTGGATCGAGGTGAGCTTAGTCAGATTCTCCTGAAGGGTATCCAACTTGGAGATCAGTACATTGGCTAGACGCTCGGCCCCCTGACTCTGGCTGCCTAGGTCCTGTCGGATGTCATCTCGCATCTTTCTTGTGTTACTCGTGACATCGCTCATATTTGAAAATTGGGCTTGTATAAGGCTTCTGACATTGTAAATCTCTTCCCTCAGATGAGCCGTCATCTCGGTCACGGCTGCCAATGAAGGAACCAGGGCAGTGGAGGGAGCAGCCGCTGGACCTCGGAGCTCCCGCAGTAGGTCATCCCGAAGATTCCTCACGATCTCCTGCCGCAACTCCCGGAGCTGCTTAGGAGAGATCCGGACCTCCTGTGGCTGAAAAGGTGGTGCAGTGGAGGGTCCGACTGAAGTGGATGGTGCTGAAGTGGAGGGATAGGTGAGAAAATCGGAGTCATGATCAAGGCTGGGGGAGTGACGAGTAGTAGGGTCAGTAGGTGTGGAAGAGGATGGTTTCCGGACCCAGACTCCCTCAATCTTATCAAATCCCATCCTGTGAAGAGTTCCCTCACCCATGCGATCTGTGTATCGCAGTGCGCGAGAGGGTTTCCCCTCAGGGATGGGGACCTCTAACTCCCTGAAGATCAATGTGTACAGCATCCCATAGGGAAGAGTAAGCCTTGGTTTGTCTAGAGGCTCACATAGGTATTTATAGATGAGCTTAGGGAAGTTGATTGGGGTATCTTGAAGAATGTAGTACATTAGGGCTAGGTCCCTCTCAGATACAAAGTCAAAACGGCCAGTCTTAGGGAAGAGGGACCTAGATATAATACTTAAGAGGAGCCGCATTTCAACTGATAGCTGACTTGTAGACACCTCATCTAGGGGGGACTGGGGTGGACTCCCTAGTATGGCCGTAAGGGCCTCAGTCCTATCGGCTGGGTGAGAGGGAAACACCCCTACTTGGGGAAGATGAAGGATTTGTGCAATGAAATCCTCCGAAATAAATAAAGGGACACCCACTACGGTTCCCTGTATCCCACCATGACCCCTAGCTACTGTCCCGTAAAACTTCCTAACTAGCCCCGGGTAAGTAGGGAGATCTAGGGAGCAAAACATCTCTAACCCTTGGGCCCTTAACCTATGCCCTATTGTAAAGCCTTCCCGGGAGAGGAAGTCAAAGTTGACATACCTCCCGGTGGAGACCGCCTTCCCGGCGCACGGACGCGAGGGAACCGGCCTCGGCGGGGAAGGAACCGGAGGTTGTGGCCTCACGGGTTCATTCCGAGCCTTGGACCGTCGCTCGGCGCCGCTCGCGGATTGGGGCCTCTTCCGGCTCGGGACAACAACTTTCCGAGGCATCCTAGACCGAAGGAGGGGGGAAAGACACGAGGAATCGGGGGGAAACTCGACGGAAATGCCCTAATGGAGGTCGGAGACGAGGTCGGAGACGACTCTAGGGTTTTTGAACAGTGGAGGCGGTGAATAGAAGTGTCGATTAAACGCTTCGATTAGGGTTAAAACATCGGATTCCCGACCGCGAGTCGACTCCAGTAAGTCGCGAGTGGACTCGACCTCGAGTCGACTCCAAAATATGCGCGAGTCGACTCCCCCTATGATGCCATCGACCTCAAGTCGACTCCTATCTATATGCGAGTTGACTCCCCCTCATGAGCCGACTCTAAAATGTATCCGAGTCGACTCGTAATCTGGTATGCACCTAAAAATCATGTTATTTTCGTGCCAAACAAGAGATAATCACTAAGTTTATGATCTGATTTGATAATCATAGATGAGAAACTCTATATTTAACACAAGCTAATCATCAAAATCAATGAACTAGAAGAGAACATCACTAGGATGGATCAATCACTCCTAATCCTCTCCTAAGCACACAAAATCGCTCTTCACTCAAGGGTTTTGTGAAGATGTCAGCTAGTTGATCATCAGTGCAAATAAATTGAAGTGTAACATCACCATTCAGTACATGATCTCTTATGAAGTGATGTCTTATTTCAATGTGTTTGGTTCTTGAGTGCTGAATTGGATTCTTAGTTAAGTTAATAGCACTAGTATTGTCACAATTAATGGGAATTTTATCTTGTTTAATTCCATAATCTTCAAGTTGTTGTTTGATCCACATGATTTGAGCACAACAACTCCTGGCAGCAACATATTCGGCTTCAGCAGTAGATAATGCAACCGAGTTTTGTTTCTTGCTAAACCATGAGATTAGATTTTCTCCTAAGAATTGACATAACCCGCTGGTGCTTTTTCTATCAAGTTTACAACCAGCAAAATCTGAATCTGTATACCCTATTAAGTTCAGGCTAGATTCTTTAGAATACCATAAACCTATATTTTTTGTTCCTATTAGGTACTTAAAGATTCTCTTAACTGCAATTAAATGTGATTCCTTAGGATTAGATTGATATCTAGCACACATGCATACACTAAATATGATATCAGGTCTACTTGCAGTGAGATATAATAAAGATCCTATCATACCTCTATACATCCTTTGATCTACTGATTTACCTGATTCATCTTGGTCTAGTTTGCATGATGAGCTCATGGGTGTGCTGATTGACTTGTTTCCTTCCATATCAAACTTCTTAAGCATCTCCTTGATGTATTTAGCTTGATTGATGAAGATCCCTTCTTCAGATTGTTTGATTTGAAGCCCGAGGAAATAGTTCAGCTCTCCCATCATGCTCATTTCAAATTCACTCTGCATCAAGTCAGCAAATTCTTCGCAGAGGCGATTGTTAGTAGCACCGAAAATAATATCATCAACATAAATCTGCACTACTAACATTTCTTTATTTTTCTTCTTTAAAAACAGTGTTGTATCTACATTTCCCCTAGAGAACTCATGATCTAGTAGAAATTTGCTAAGTCTTTCATACCATGCTCTAGGTGCTTGTTTCAAACCATAAAGTGCTTTGTTTAATTTATATACATGATTGGGGTATTGATGATTTTTAAAACCAGGAGGTTGTTCTACATACACCTCCTCATTAATATACCCATTCAAAAATGCACTTTTTACATCCATTTGAAATAATTTGAAATCTTTAGAGCATGCAAATGCTAGTAACAATCTAATTGCCTCAAGTCTAGTTACAGGAGCAAAGGTTTCATCAAAGTCTATACCTTCTTCTTGATTATAGCCCTTTGCTACTAGTCTAGCCTTGTTCCTAATTACAATTCCATTTTTATCAAGTTTATTTTTATATATCCATTTGGTACCTATTATTGAATATTCAGAGGGTCGTTCAACAAGGTTCCATACCTTGTTTCTAGTAAATTGGTTTAGTTCTTCTTGCATTGCATTTATCCAATTTACATCCTTTTCAGCTTCTTCTATGTGTTTAGGTTCAAAATGTGAGACAAAAGCTAGATGATTATTCAAGTTTCTAAGAGATGCTCTAGTCCTAGCAGGTTGAGATGGATCATCTAAAATTAATTCCTTAGAATGCCCATGAGCATACCTCCAAGCCTTAGTCAGCCCATGATCCACAATTGCCTCTTGGCTTGATGATGCATTTCCAATTAGTTTTTGTTCATCTTCTTGTAATGTCATCTCATCAATCTTTTCTTCAAAAATTTCAGCATCATCATCAAGATCAACTCTCTTGCTAGAAGAGATATCACTAGTATCATCAAAAACAACATGTATAGACTCTTCAATAACAAGGGTTCTTCTATTAAAAACTCTATAGGCTTTACTTGTTGTAGAATACCCCAAAAATATACCCTCATCAGATTTAGAATCAAATTTACCTAGGTTATCCTTCCCATTATTATGAACGAAACACCTACATCCAAAAACATGAAAATAGTTTACTTTGGGCTTTCTATTTTTCCAAAGTTCATAAGGTGTTTTCTTTATAATAGGTCTCAATAAAACTCTATTTAATATATGACATGAGGTATTAATGGCTTCTCCCCAAAAATACTTAGGGAGGTTACTTTCACATAACATGGTCCTAGCCATTTCCTCTAAGGTTCTATTCTTTCTTTCCACAACTCCATTTTGTTGTGGTGTCCTAGGTGCAGAAAAATTATGAGTTATCCCCTTTTTACCACAAAATTCATCAAATAGATGATTTTCAAATTTCGTTCCATCGTCACTTCTAATAGCTATGACTGAAGCATCTCTAGCATTAGTTACTTCCTTATGAAATTTCTTAAATACTGAAAATGCTTGATCTTTATGAGCTAAAAACATGACCCAAGTATATCTAGCAAAATCATCTACAATAACAAGACCATATTTGTTTCCACCTAGACTTGTGGTTCTAGTTGGTCCAAATAGATCCATGTGTAGTAGTTCTAGAGGTCTAGAGGTAGAGACACAATTTATGGATTTAAAGGAGTTCCTTGATTGTTTGCCATATTGACAAGCTTCACAGATTTTATTTTTCTCAAATTTTAGTTTTGGCGAACCTATCACGGAATCTCTTTTCACTAGTTTTGATATTGTATCCATACTTGCATGACCTAACTTACGGTGCCATAACCAACTTGCATCATTATCCTTAGTTTCATTAACAACTAAACAGGGGTTATGTTTGGCAAGATCCTCAAGGTCTACTACATACACATTGCCACGTCTTATTCCTTTAAAAACTAAACTGTTGTCAATTGAGTTGGTTATGATGCATAAAGATGGTTTGAACAAAACATCAAAACCTCTATCACACAACTGACTAATGCTAAGTAGGTTATGCTTAAGACCATCAACATATCGAACATTATCAATAAAGGTTGAAGGGGTGATTTGTACTTTACCTATACCAATGATGTGACATTGATTATTGTCTCCAAATGTCACAGCACCTCCCTTCTTAAGCTCAAGGGTGAAGAATTGGTCTTTGTCACCCGTCATGTGTCTTGAGCAGCCACTATTCAAGTACCAACAGTTTTTGTCGACCTTGGTTGCAAGACACTCCTACACAAGCAAATCATACAATTTTAGGTACCCAAGTTTTCTTGGGTCCTTCATGGTTAGTAATGTTGGTTCCTTTTGGAATCCAAACTCTTTTAATTTTTCTTTTAGTTTTTTCTTTTCTATAATCACACACATTAGCTTTATGTCCTATTGTTCCACAGTAAAAACAGGTTATTTTCTTAGTTTTGCTTTCCTCTGCTTTTACAAAGAAATTACTAAGGAGCTTTTGCTTATTTTTTGGTTTATACCCTCTATTGAACACAGCTCGTTGACTATTAAGTATCATTTTCAATTTTTCAGAGCTATATGTAAACTTTTCTACAAAAGGTTTGTACTTTTCAAGTTCTAGTGCCAACTTTTGTTTTTCTGTTTTTAGTGCATTTAAGTCTTTTGTGAAATTATCTCTATAAGTTTGTTTATCCCTTTTAAGTTCAGAAATTTTCTTGGTTAGTTTTTCGTTATCTTTAATTAAGGTATTAGTTTTTTGAATTAACAGTTGGTTGCTTGTCTTAAGTTCTGAATTTTCTTTACTGATAACATCTTTATCCTTAACTAATGTATCGTACTTACGGAAGAGAGATTGGTTAGTTAGTTTCAATTCTTTGTTCTTAAGGTTTATTGTCTTATATTCGTCCATTAATTCATTAAAAGCATCATATAATTCATCGAAGGTAAAGTCTAAATGTGTTTCAGATGTTACCTTATTGTTGTTTGCCATAAAACATAGGTTGGCCTTTTCTTCTTGTTCCTCATCCGACGATGATGATGATGTATCGGAGTCCGATAGGGTGGAGACGAGGACCTTCTTTTTCTTGTACTTGCTGGCCTTCTTGAGCAAAGGACAGTCTGCTCTGAAGTGTCCCGGCTTCTTACATTTGTAACATCCGATTCCCTCATTTTTCCTTTCCTTACCTTTATCCTTGTGATAAGAACTAGAGGGGCCTCTTCTTTGATGAAAGGACTTCTTTCGGTTGATGAATTTTCTGAACTTACGCACGAGAAGAGCCTCATCATCATCTCCCTCATTGTCTTCCTCTTCACTGCTGCTGCTGCAAGATAAATCTTTGTTAGTAGAAACAGATTTGAGGGCTATTACCTTTTTCTTGTGGGAGGACTCTTCTTCACTGTGTTGCTTCATTGTTAGTTCATGCGTCATGAGGGATCCAAGAAGCTCCTCGAGTGGCAGCTTGTTTAAGTCCTTGGCTTCTTAGATTGCCGTTACCTTGGCTTCCCATGACCTTGGCAAACAGCGAAGAATCTTTCTGACAAGTTCACTGTTAGTATAATTTTTGCCAAGGCTTTTTAGGCCATTGACAATGTCAGTAAATCTAGTAAACATGCAAGTGATTGTTTCATTAGAATCCATCTTAAATAATTCATACTTATGAACTAATATATTTATTTTAGATTCTTTTACTTGATTTGTGCCCTCATGGGTCACTTCAAGTCTATCCCAAATCTCTTTTGCAGAATTGCAAGTAGAGACTCTATTGAATTCATTTCTATCTAAAGCACAATAAAGCACATTCATTGCTTTGGCATTTAGTTGTGCCTTCCTTATATCATTGTCATTCCAATCCTTTTCAAGTTTGGATATAGTTACACCCTCTACAAAAATTGATGGGACGTATGGTCCATTAAGTATGGTGGTCCACATCTCATAGTCTTGTGCTTGGATGAATATTCTCATCCTTGCCTTCCAATATGAGTAGTCGGATCCATTAAAGAATGGAGGTCTATGGGTGGACTGGCCCTCAATATGAGAAGATCCAAATGGGGTTGTCATTTTGATCTTTTACTCTTTTGGTAAAAGAGTTCCGGCTCTGATACCACTTGTTGCCCAGATAGACAACCCAAGAGGGGGGGGGGGGTGAATTGGGTTTTAAAATAATTATTGTAATTTAAAAGCTTTGTGAGTAACTAATTAAAACTTTTGCAAGTGGATTAATTAGTTGCTATATGCAGTGAATGAAAGGAAAGCAAGAGACAATAAAGCAATCACAAACACAAGAAAATTTATAGTGGTTCGGAGCTAACCCTTGCTCCTACGTCCACTCCCCAAGCCTCACTTGGGAATTCACTATAATCCCTCGGATTACAGCCGGTTGTTTTACAAGCTCACAACCTAACTTGTTGTTTTACGAGATCACAACGAACTCGGTCGGTTTTCCCAGGCTCACCGACTAGAACCATCCGATTGTTTTTTCGGGATCACAATCAAACCCTTACACCGTTGGTTTCAACCTAGGCTTACCAACAAACCTTTACACCCTTGATTCAATCCCCTGATTGAATCAAGTAAGGAACAAATGGTTTGAAAAACAAACAGAAAAATAAAGCTTCTTAACAAGCAGATATTCAGCGATATAAATAATAGAGAAGTTAAGAGCCCTCAAACAAATTTATGAAGATGTAGAGGAGGGCTTCTCGAACTCGGGGTCTCCTCTTGAATGTCTCAAAGACTTGATGACTGACGGAGACTTCTTGAATGCTGGGAAGAGTTGGTTGGATGGAGTTTAATGCCCCTCTTCCTTCTTTTCGGTGTATTCCCTTTGAGATCCTTTGGTAGGTAGAGATTTCTTGTTTTCTTTGAAAGGAATGTCACTTCTCTGCCTTGCTACAGTTCTCTGTGGCTATTTAAGCCATTCCCCACGGAAACTAGCCGTTAGACACAATATTGTAGCCGTTCTGCACATTCTGCAACTCCTGACAATGTTTCCGTTGGGATCGGAGTCGACTCGCGTGATCTGGAGTCGACTCGCCTGTTGCAGGAGTCGACTCGTGTTTTTCTGGAGACGGCTCGGCAACTGTTCCTGATTTGAATTAAAGTGCTGTCTCGACTTGGAGTCGACTCGACTCAACCTGGAGTCGACTCCCCAATGTCCGGAGCTGACCTGGCATTTTTGGAGACGACTCGTCCCAAGGAATCCTGAGATGTATTTTTCAAGTTTGCTCACTCGAGTCGACTCGGAAATTCTGGGAGTCGACTCGGCGCTCAGACCCAGAAATCCCGATCTTCTGTCTGTTGACTTGTGCCGTCTCGGAGTCGACTCAAACTGTCTCGGAGTCGACTCGGCTCTCAGTATCCGAAAAACAGTCTTCTGTCTTTTGGGGTCGCGCTGCCTTGGAGTCGACTCGAACTGTCTTGGAGTCGACTCACCTCTCAGAGACGAAAATACCGTCTTCTGTCTTTGGGGTTGCGCTGTCTTGGAGTCGACTCGGACTTTGCGGGAGTCGACTCGGCTCACAGTGTCCGAAATTTGCTCTCTGACTTTTGCCTTGTTTTCCTCTGGGAGTCTACTCTCGCTTCCTTAGGAGTCGATCTGCCAGCCATCGGAGTCGACTCGAGTTCTTCAGGAGTCGACTCGGCTCTTAGGGTCCAAAATAGCTTCTCTGTCTTTCTGTCTGTTACTCCCTGGAATCGACTCGTTCTACTCTAAAGTCGACTCGGCAAGCATCGGAGTCGACTCGCGCTCTTCAGGAGTCGACTCGTTGACAGGTTCTGAGATGATTCTTTCTGTCAGTCTGTCTGTTCTCAGTCGGAGTCGACTCGTAATGTACAGGAGTCGACTCGAGCTCGTGCCAGTGCTTCTGATACGCTTGGAGTCGACTCGTAATTTTCCGGAGTCGACTCGAGTCTCAGACTTTGGTTCAAATTGAGTTCTTTACTTATCCAAAATGTATTGAACCAAATCTAGAGACACTTAACCATAAATTTACAAGTATTTGACTGAAACACTAGATTGAATTCATTAGTACAACATAAGATATACTCAAATGCTTTGAGCTCATCAAAATCAAATAGGGTTATAATCAATCACTCCACACGGTGAATCAAGCAATCTCTTCAGATCTATAAGGGCCCGAGCCGGAGAACTATCTGCCATCCTGAATTCTCGACGAGTCAAACGACCTCTTTAGGTCCATAATGGTCCATGCAAGAGAACCGACTACCACGCCGAGGGCTTGACGAGTCAAGCGACCTTTTTAGGTCCATAATAGTCCGAGCAGGAGAACCGACCACTGTGCCACCAAAGGTTCAGCAAGTTACAAGACCTCTTCAAGTCCATAATGGCTCGAGCAAGAGAATCGGCTACCGCACCATAGGCTCAGCAAGTCAAGCGACCTCTGTAGGTCCTTAATGATCCGAACAGGAGAACCGACTGCTGCATTGAAGGCTCAGCGAGTCTATCAGTCTCTTCAGGTTGGCAATAGCCTAAGCAAGAGAACCGGTCACCACGCCAAAGGATCGATGACAAGCAGAAACCAAAGCTAGGTACTTTGAAAAATTTCTCTGCTTTCATTATCTTCTGGTGCATATAGTAACCTCAGCAGAAATCGAGCAAAAAGATCTACAACAAAAGGTTGAATGTTGGGACGATGACCTAGACTCAAGCAAAGAGCAAATAATAACACGATGCAAATCAAGACTGAAGTCAGCTACTTGGGAAACTCCTCACTTTCATTAAAGTTGTACTCTTTTACACTAACCCCAATAGAGGCTGTTGCCCAAGGTGACAATCCAAGAGGGGGGGTGAATTGGTTTCTTCTCAATTTTGGTGTTTTAAAAGCTTTCTTAATTAAGTGCGGTGGTTGCTTTCTTAGATTATTTGAATGAGTTAAACTAGAACAAAGATGGAAGATGATGCAAGAATAAATGTAAACACAAGCACAACACAAACACAACAATATATAGTGGTTCGATGCTCTCCTTAGCACCTACGTCCACTCCCCAAGCGACCCCTTGGGAATTCACTATAATCTCGCGGATTACAGTTGGATTGTTTTCCGGGCTCACAATCCAAAAACCTTTGTTGGTTTTACGGGCTCACCAACGAACCTATACACTTGGTTTTCCGGGTTCACCAAAAACCTTTGTTGGTTTTGCGGGCTCACCAACGAACCTATACACTTGGTTTTTCGGGTTCACCAAAAACCTTTGTTGGTTTTGCGGGCTCACCAACGAACCTTTACAAAGTGTTTAACAAATAAAAAGAAAAGATTCAAACTCCTAAATGAGCATATGAAACAATATAAACTACAAAGAAGAGTTAGAAAGTATTTATCGCTTTGAAGTGGCTTTGCTCTTCTTTGTCAAGGATGCTTCACTCTTCAAGGGAGGATGGAGCTCTTGATGCCTCTTTGAAACTGCTCAATCCCTTTCTTTGATTGTTGAATGAAGCTCTTGATGAAGGAGATTAGGGCACTTTTGTTTTCTTGTGTATTCCTTGATATCCCTCTCAAAAGTTCTTCTCTCTGATGAATAGTGCCCCTTTAAATAGTTTCCAACCTTCCTTGAACAAGCCCCAATGGTCAGATTTGAAAAACTAGCCGTTACTCACCTTGGGAAGGACAAAAAGTACATCTGCAGAACTAGCCGTTACTGTTCAGCCCGTGTTTGGGTCGGCTCAACCTGTCCTTGGGTTTGCCTTGGGTCGACTCAAACATTCCTTGGGTCGACCCTCTCAGAAACCACAGAAACCTCAATTTCAGCCTTCCTTCCCATGGGTCGACCCAACCATTCTTTGGGTCGACTCAAAGTTCACTTGGGTCGACTCAACTTCTTCTTGGGTCGACCCTCTCAGTAATTCCAGAGAACCATTTTCTGTCTGTCTTTCTGTCTTGCCTTTGGGTCGACCCTCTCAGGGTTTGGGTCGACTCAAGCTTGGGTCGACTCAACCACTGTGTGGGTCGACCCTCTCAGTAAATCTAGAGAGCATTCTTCTGTTGTATTTTGAGGTTCTTTGGAGGTTGGGTCGACTCATGCTTACCTTGGGTCGATCCAACTCACTGTTCATTTGTGCCATTTTTGCAGGAGTGTGCCAGATGACTTCTTGATGTACCGGGGTCGACCCAATCAACCTGTGGGTCGACTCAAACCACACTTTGCTGCATTCTCAAGGTTAGATTCATCCAAATGAACAAGGCCATTTATCCATTTTCAATTAAACAAATATACTGAGAGTAATGAACTTATAAATGAAGTATCAATTTAACTTATAGCATGCTCTAGATAATTGCTTGTTAATCATCAAAATAACACTATCATCCTCAATCTCCCCCTTTTTGATGATTACAAAATAAAGAGTATAAGCCTATTGATACTTGTCTTTAAAATCAGTTTATAAAAGGGATTAAACTGCTGAATTTCAGCTTTTCATATATACTTGTGAAATCTCCCCCTATATCATTTAAATGTTGCCAATTTGACTCTTTGAATTGCTCCCCCTTTCATTTATAATTCATTAGTGATGAAACTTCAAAAATTTGAGATAAAATATGAGTTTCAGGTTATGTATCGGGGTGCGAGAGGTGCGTGCCAAATTCTGAATTTATATGTGCCAAATTCTGAATTTTGATAGAAATTTTTGATTTAATCAATTTCATTGTTACAAATTGCTCCCCCTTAGATGTATAAGCTTTCTTATATGATTTTCAATTTATTTTACAAATTATTTCTCTTTCTTTCTTTACTTCTCCTCTTATTACTCTTTCTTTACTTCTCCCCCTTTTTGTTACTCTATTTACTCTAAAGATATCTTTACTTCTCCCCTATTACTCTTTCTTTACTTCTCCCCCTTTTTGTTATCATCAAATAGGTACATGGGAAAAGATGCAATAAATACCAAACTTCAAACTTCATTGATCAAAATAGGAACATTTTAGTATATCAAAAGCAAAAGCAAATACAATATTCCTCAATCAAAGTTTAAAGATGCATGATAACCACCAAATACATATGAGAACTAGATACATATCCTAGTCTCTAAACAAGATCGTGAGACTCTCCCGGATCGCTTGGCTACGGCTCTCTCGGGTCCCATTTCTCCAAGATCTTGAAGTAATCCACTGTTTGGAGATGATTGGAGAAGATTTGAGAGTGGAAAATAAGATTTTCGGAAGAGGACAAAGGGTAAACAGTGCCCTAGATAGCTCACGGGTCCCCCTTTTAACAGTGGGATCCCGATGTTGGGTCGACTCAAGAAACTTCTTGGGTCGACTCAACGTTGGGTCGACCCTATTCTGGGTTGGGTTGACCCAAGTGCAGAATTTTTCTTTTCTCTTCCTTTTTGCTTCTAAAAATTTTCCTTGCTTCCAATCCTTATAAATTCTTTCTGGGACAATGATACATGAGTAAGGAATCTATAGATAACAAGTTTGACTCATGTTTCATGGATTTTTAGAAATTGGAGGAATGTATCATGAGACTACTTGCTCCCTTTTATATTTCTTCAATAAAAAGGATCACATATGCCTAATTCCCTCCTTAGCGTGCAGAATCTATCTTCACTCAAGGGTTTTGTGAATATGTCGGCTAATTGTTTTTCAGTGCATATATGCTCAATACATATGTTTCCATTTTGCACATGATCCCTAATAAAATGATATCTTATTTCTATGTGTTTGGCTTTAAAAATGAGACATTTAAGATGTGAGCCAAAAGAGATCTCTAAATGTAGATTCCAAAGATATTTTTCAAATCAAGTGTAGATGGAATCTTTTTCAATTAATTTTCAGAAATAAATGATTTACCGATGAATATAGATGGAAATCCAACTTTCAAAAGATATTCAATGAAGCACAAAGTTTAATACCACTTTACATTTAGTATTTTTTGTCTCATCTTTAGATGCGAATTTATACGATTAAGTTCTATATGATCTCTTCCTCTGAAATTTTCTTTCTCCCTCTTAATTAATCATTCCATTTGAGAGTTTAGAGTTTGAAGATAATTTTCAATAAAGAGATTGAGTATTTAAAGCTCCCCCTCAAAAGATGCATTTTCTTTCAAACCTTTTTTTTTTGTTCTTCTATAATATCAAGAATGTAGAGTGATCTAGAATTTTTCAAAATTTATAGCAATCACTCTTTTTAATCTTTCAAGAATAAATTATATTTCCTCTTTTTTTTTTGAATATGTATGGAAATATTAATCAGAAAATAATTCTTTTGAAGCTCAAATTTCTTTCAAAAGTAATTACATTTTCTTTCCTATAAGAATTATTGAAGTGAGTTGAAATATTCTAAGCTTTAGGATCATTAACTCTCTTCTTAAAAATATCTTTTCTTTTTAATGATAGAAGCATTTAATTATGTAGGAGTGTATATTCAAAATATTAATTTCTTAGTCATAGTTTTTCAGCAATGTATATATGAAGCACCATAAATCTTTTTAATATCAAAATAATATCATATGTTTAGAACCATTTATTTGCAATCAAGATCATTGAAAAACGCATCATTTAGACTAATATTAGTACACTTTAAAGATAAGAAATGATATGTTTCGGATGCGTATCGGAGCAATCAACCAAGGCATCAAAATTAATTCTGTTTTTCTTACATTAAGATTTTATCATATTGAGTTTAAGCTTTTATCAGATTCTGAATTTCATAAAGATTTTCAATAGAGGCTTTCAAAGTCATAATTTGAGATATGTATCTTCCACATTGTAGCTCATCTTAAATCATTACGATTAAAAACACATATTTCAAACATATAAGAGCATATTCAGAATATTTGTATTTATGTTAAGTTTTGGTATGAATTAGAACATTATATACCAAAGTTATTGCCTAAATAGAGATATCCTTCTCTTCTCCTTTTTACAAATTTATTCAACTTTCAGATTTTAACGATGATTGTGAACGACAAATCTGAAATTTCTTTTCAATAATACCAAACAAAAATTTTATGTAGTATTCCAAACATTCAATCGAATTGTCCAAGCATGGAGCATTACAAAATATTGAGAACCCATAATTCAAGACATCATGCCACATGCAAAATATATTATGTGTTAAGTCATGCATTAAAATAACAAGCATGTCAATGATCAAAATCAATTCTTTTCAAATAAACTCCCCCTATTTAAACATACTCTTGCATTGATTTCATCCTTAAAGTATGTTTTTCAAGTGATTAAAAATTTTACTTGATTCTTTTTATATACTTTCACTTACTTTGTCTTTCATTTTTACTTTCTTATGCTCTATACTCTATTTGCTCCCTATCCGGTGGAGTTGGAAGGGGCACGAGGTACTACCACTAGCCTCCCTCTTGTGCCGTCCCTAATATGCCCTACACCGAATAGTTGGGTCAAATAGTGCCGGGTACTACCACTAGCCTCCCCATTGGCACCATCCCTATGATGAGCAATGTAGAAAGGTTAAACTTTTCTCTTTAAAAAAAAATGTTCACTCCAAATTCTTCCTATTTAATTATAGTTGATTACGGATTTTATCCCATCCAAAGGAATGCTCACACAATTCTTACAAATGTGCTGAATATATTATGCTTGTTTTGCTTTTACCTAAGATTGGAGCACTTACTTAGTTTTATTATCTTAACAGATTTTTATGAATCTTTTGATATCAATTAGATGTGATTCATTAGAATTAGTTTGATATCTTTGCATATAAGCACAAAATGAGCATACAATTTGGCCTACAAGCTGTATGATATAGTGATACAGCTTCAAACAATAAAATTACCTTGCTCATTATTTTTAAACTCTACAATATGGGGTCATAGATATACCTTTCTTCATGCCAAACTTCTGTAAGAATATTCTTGTGAACTTACTTTGGCCAATGAAGATCTCCTTTCTTATTTGTCTTAGTTTGGAGTTCGAGAGGAAAGATTAGTTCATCCATTTTACTTATTTCGAACTCACCCTGCATGAGCTTAGTAAAAACTTTACATAAAGCTTCATTAGTAGCACCACAAATAATGTCATCAATATATATTTGAGCAATTATGATATCAGAATTTTTCTTTTTTTTTTGATACATAGTTTTATCACTATTACTTTCTATCAAACAGTTACTTAATCTTTCATATCATGCTCTTGGTGCTTGTTCTAAATCAAATAGTATTTTATCATGTTTGTAATGAATGTTTTTCAAATATGGATGGTTATTTTTACATAAAAATTTTAATAATATAACCACACAGAAGTTCATTCTACACATTCATTTGACAAAATACAAGTCTCATAAAACAATCAAATGAAAGTGGTTATCTTTGGCTTCTAATCATGCAAAGATTTCATCAAGATCTATTTCATCTTTTCTGATTAATTCTTTTAGTAATCACAAATTCTTCTTAATTAAGTGTGTTTCTGAAAAACTCAGTTTTGTTCCAAATATAAAAAGTTTTCAGATTCTTCAATAAGATTTTAAATTTTATCCCTTTCAAAATGATTTAGTTTAACTTAACCAATTATCATCTTGTTCATTCTTCTTAATGTCTTTTAAATAGAAGCAAAATGACAAACTACATTCTCAATAAAAGATAGTTTTAATAGGAATAATATGAATTAACATTTCTACAACTAGCATCTTTTCATTGAATATTCTATATGCATTGCTTAAAGAGTAATATCCAAAGAAACACTTGTTTTATCAGATTTGGCATATATTTCATTCTTGAGAACATAACATGTATAACTGAAAAACACGAAGGTATGCACCATTTGATTTTCTGTTTTTCATGAGTTCACATGGGGTTTTCTTCAAAAATAGATTTAATAGAAACCTTATAATATGACAAGCTGTGATGATAATATTAATCAACTGCTATCACAAAGCATTGTCCTTACGCAACAAAGGTTCTATTTTTATATTTTTATAACCCCTATATGTAATAGTATTCTTGGTGAAAAAACAATTGTATTCAATACCGTTTTCTGCGCAAACCTTATTAACAAATTGGTTTTCAAAACTGTGCTATGATACTTTCACAGTTTGCAAACCCTTTTCATTTGAAACCTTTTGTAAGTTTGTGCCAAAGCAGAGAATATTTCAATTTAAGTGCCAAGAATAAAACCAATATTAGCTTTGAGAAATCATCCATAATTACAAAATTAGAGAGCTTATCTCCTAGGTTCACAATCCTAGAGATCCAAATAAGTTCTTATGGAGAATTTTCGAAGGCGAAAAGGTGGGAACAATGTTTTCAGATTTAGAAATGATTCTAGTTTATTTTTCTAGATGACATACATAGCAAACTTTGACCTTGCAAAAATTAATCTAAGTGAACCAATGACAAGGTCTTTTGAGATTAAGTCCATACTAGTATGAGTTAATTTTATATGCCAAAACTAGACTCTTTAATCTTGGTATTCTTAATGCATATATTAAAAAAAAATATACCAAGTAGACATTCAATAGAAGATAATGCCATGGATAAGAACTCTCAATCAAGCATATAGAGAATTCAAAGAGTTATTCTAAGAGTATTGATTAAGCAAATTATCCATCAATAACTGAAGCATAATATAGGAAGATGGAGTGATTTAGATATATTTTCTTTTCATACCAAAAGTATCACTTATATCACAGAAATGATTAATACTAGCTACAATTTCAATATGAGAGGATGCAAGGATTACTAATTTCATTATTTCTTTCATTTTAGTCACTCTTCTTAATTATATTTTAAGTCTCATTCTTTAATATATGTCTAGAGCACCCAATGTCTAAATTAACATCTTTTGTTGGAGCCTTGAGTGCTAGACACACCTGCAGAAAATATTCAGATTTTCAACTTAAGAACCCAAGCTCTTTTGGGTCCTTGTAGGTTAGCTATTATTGTTCCTTTTAGAACCCATATTTTCTTAATAGCTATTTTGTCTCTTAGTTTGCAGGTTTTAGGATTACAAGTAATATACTTCTGCATACTCTTGCTAGATTTAAACAACATAGATTTAGCAAAAACAGATAATGAATTTTCAGTTTTCTGTTTCTGTTTATTAGTTTCACCAGATTTGTGAAAAATTGTTTTAGGATGAATAGTGGAGGATTTAAGAAATATATTCTCGAAAGATTTTTGAGTGTACCAAGGTTGATATCCCAATCCAACTTTGTCATATACAACTCTTAAATTTTCTATCATTAAATTCAGTTTTTCAGAGCTGAGAGTGAATCTTTCAACAGTAGGTTTCAAATTATCAACTTCTTTAGTTAATTTTTCATTATCTTCTGAAAGCAATTCATTGTTTTTCTTAAGTTTATCATGGCTTTCAGTGAGAAGTTGATTTCTCTGATTTAGTTCTTTATTTTCTTTAATTAAGATTTCAATTTCATTAGTCAGTTTTAGTTTTTCATCTATTAGGATTTGATTTTCATTCTTCAAGTTCTTGTTCCTACAAATAAGTTTCTTATGTTCTAAATACAAATCAGAAAAGACATCATGAAGTTCATCAAATGTAAAATCGTTTTTAGTTTTAGCATGTACCTCATATATCTCATCTTCATGTGCCATTAAGCATGAATTTGCAATATGATGCTGCTCTTCTTCTACACATGATGTTTCAGATTTGTTAGTGCATTCATACTTAACTTCAAGCATATTCCATATGTCTTTAGCAGTTATGCAAGAAGATATGCAATTAAACTCATTCTCATCTAATGCACAATATAGCAGCTTCATTGCTTTTGAATTTTGTTGAGCCATTTCTTTATCATGATTAGTGCTTGTGTGTGGCCCATTGACTATAATACTCCATAAATCATAGTTATGTGCTTGAATGAAAATACGCATGCGTGCTTTCCAATATGTGTAATTTATGCCATTAAATAGTGGAGGTCTATCAATTAATTGTCCCTCACTCATAGAACATCCCACTTGGGTTGTCATGATCTTTAACTCTTGATTGTGAGATCAATAATTACTATTGGAGCACCTTGCTCTGATACCACTTGTTGCCCAAGGTGACAATCCAAGAGGGGGGGTGAATTGGTTTCTTCTCAATTTTGGTGTTTTAAAAGCTTTCTTAATTAAGTGCGGTGGTTGCTTTCTTAGATTATTTGAATGAGTTAAACTAGAACAAAGATAGAAGATAATGCAAGAATAAATGTAAACACAAGCACAACACAAACACAACAATATATAGTGGTTCGGTGCTCTCCTTAGCACCTACGTCCACTTCCCAAGCGACCCCTTGGGAATTCACTATAATCTCGCGGATTACAGTTGGATTATTTTCCGGGCTCACAATCCAAAAACCTTTGTTGGTTTTACGGGCTCACCAACGAACCTATACACTTGGTTTTTCGGGTTCACCAAAAACCTTTGTTGGTTTTGCGGGCTCACCAACGAACCTATACACTTGGTTTTCCGGGTTCACCAAAAACCTTTGTTGGTTTTGTGGGCTCACCAACGAACCTTTACAAAGTGTTTAACAAATAAAAAGAAAAGATTCAAACTCCTAAATGAGCATATGAAACAATATAAACTACAAAGAAGAGTTAGAAAGTATTTATCGCTTTGAAGTGGCTTTGCTCTTCTTTGTCAAGGATGCTTCACTCTTCAAGGGAGGATGGAGCTCTTGATGCCTCTTTGAAACTGCTCAATCCCTTTCTTTGATTGTTGAATGAAGCTCTTGATGAAGGAGATTAGGGCACTTTTGTTTTCTTGTGTATTCCTTGATATCCCTCTCAAAAGTTCTTCTCTCTGATGAATAGTGCCCCTTTAAATAGTTTCCAACCTTCCTTGGACAAGCCCCAATGGTCAGATTTGAAAAACTAGCCGTTACTCACCTTGGGAAGGACAAAAAGTACATCTGCAGAACTAGCCGTTACTGTTCAGCCCGTGTTTGGGTCGGCTCAACCTGTCCTTGGGTTTGCCTTGGGTCGACTCAAACATTCCTTGGGTCGACCCTCTCAGAAACCACAGAAACCTCAATTTCAGCCTTCCTTCCCATGGGTCGACCCAACCATTCTTTGGGTCGACTCAAAGTTCACTTGGGTCGACTCAACTTCTTCTTGGGTCGACCCTCTCAGTAATTCCAGAGAACCATTTTCTGTCTGTCTTTCTGTCTTGCCTTTGGGTCGACCCTCTCAGGGTTTGGGTCGACTCAAGCTTGGGTCGACTCAACCACTGTGTGGGTCGACCCTCTCAGTAAATCCAGAGAGCATTCTTCTGTTGTGTTTTGAGGTTCTTTGGAGGTTGGGTCGACTCATGCTTACCTTGGGTCGACCCAACTCACTGTTCATTTGTGCCATTTTTGCAGGAGTGTGCCAGATGACTTCTTGATGTACCGGGGTCGACCCAATCAACCTGTGGGTCGACTCAAACCACACTTTGCTGCATTCTCAAGGTTAGATTCATCCAAATGAACAAGGCCATTTATCCATTTTCAATTAAACAAATATACTGAGAGTAATGAACTTATAAATGAAGTATCAATTTAACTTATAGCATGCTCTAGATAATTGCTTGTTAATCATCAAAATAACACTATCATCCTCAGAGGCCAAATAAAAAGATGGCACATCAAGCTCAGCTTACTCAAGCAAAAAGAAAAAACAGACAAAAATGGCGAGGCAGAAGACTTCATCCCTTGTCCTAGCCCTTATCAGCGCCTTCTTCATTGCTGGCATCTCCGCCTTTGCCACCGACAGGGTCACCACCTTCATCGATGCCGTCATCGTTGTCATCGAGGACCTAGAAGTCCATCCCTGGGAAAAGTCGTCGGGCTTGAGCTCGACATGCCTCAATGCCCTTACCAAAGGCGTTAGCCGCAATCTCTAGGGCCTCTCCTCGAAACTCCTTTGAGGTGTGGTACTCTTTGATCGCCTATACGACCTTTGCCTCGACACGAAGCGCCCGCTTGCTGGCCTTGGCAACTCATCTGTCTGCCTCATTGGGCTGTTGTTCGGCCTCTCGGGTCCTCTGCTCGGCCTAGGCTAGCTTCACAGAAAGATCCACCGCTCTCTGATCGGTGACTTTAAGGGCCTTTCTGGTCACGAACAATTGAGCCTCCTTCACCTCCGTCTGGATCTGTATGGCCAAGGTGCGGACTTTAGTTGACCAGGACTCATCCTCGTTCGACTTGACCTTCACATTGACCGACTTGGTCTTTGCCTCGGCCACCATGATCTTTGCCTCGAGCAACTCGGCCCGCTCCATGGTCCCTTTCCATTTCAACTAGAGCATCGAACTATGCTTCATGAACCTCTCGGCCAACCACTCTATCTCCCTGAGCACATGGGCATGTTGAAAAGGGGAATAAGAGTTAGTAACCAAAGTAAAGGACCACATGAAGGTTCGTAGGTCAGAGACCTGCCTGAATAACCGTGGTGTAGGCATCATTGAAAACCCTATCAAAGCCACCAGAGCGCATGGTCTTCATGTCAGCTAGGGAGCCGCATAGCCTCGACCAACTCCTTTGCCACCCTAGGGTTCGCGAGAGCCAAGTCTAACTCTTGGATTGACCACCGCGGAGAGTAAAATCCAGAAACGTGGTCCGAGGCAGGAGGCGCTTTTGGCTAGCGGACAGCTCAGACCTAACCAAGTCGAGCCATGGACCTTAGAAATTGGAACCTCGGGGAGAACCCCAATGGTGACCTCGGCAGCAACAACCGAGGAGAATTTCCTCCTAGGTATTTTCTTTTGACGGGATCCGACGTCCATGACAACTCTAGCGAGAACAGCTGAAGAAGACTCCCCCTCTACTTTCTTTTTTGAGGAGCCTCATCTTCTTTGACCATAGCCGACCTCTTCTTCGCTTCCTCTCATAAATTTGTTAGGGATCAAACTTCATGGCAGCAAGAATTACAAAATCGAGGACGAAGTCAAAAAAGAATACGTCGAGGTGATAAAGGAAGAGCTCAAGAGGAGCTTACCTAGGAGGTCGACCGGGCTCAGACCGACGTTAATGAGAGTCGCCTCGAGCAACAGCTCCTACAAGGCAAGAGCCTTAGATCGAGATCCCAAAAGCTTGTCCAAGGCCCTCTAATCATCACCAGATAACCTTGAGGGCCGACTCAGGTCGGTTCAAGGCGCCCTCCATGCGGTCTCAAACCCCCATGGTTGCTCGGAGCGGACAAAGAAAAGTCTCTCGTTCCACCAATGAAAGGGAAGGGAGCACCTCAGATCAGTTGGCTATCTTTTCTAGGAGAAAAGTACCACCAGCCGCTGATGGAGGACCACTGTAGGGAGAAGAGGAAGGAAGAGTGTTGGCCCAACTAGGCAACCCAAGAGGGGGGGGGGGTGAATTGGGTTTTATAAAATTATGCAAAAAAAAAAATCAAATTCCCTCAAGTTTTTGGATCTAATGAAATAAACTAGATGCATCAAGTATAGCAAATAATAATCACAAACATGCAACTAAGTATAGAAAAATAAAAAAAGAAGGGAAGAAAAGTAATATGCAATGATTTATAATGGTTCGGTCTTCTTGTAAGCTTACATCCACTCTTTAGGACTCCTTCCTGAGATTTAATTTACTATGCTTATCCAAAGCTTTACAAACTGCTTCTTTTTCGGGTGCAAGCAATCTTTATACTTAGTGTTATTCGAGCTAATCCTGGTTTATCTACTCCCTCAAACACTCCCTTGTTTATCTAGGGTATAATCTTTCCAAGTAATTACTCTCTATCACTCAAGCTAACAAGAGCTCTACAACTTTTTTACAATACTTAATCAAAAATAACAAGAATGAAAGCACTACACTTAATTTTTTAACAAAAAAAGATTTTCACTTGTAAGCACAAGACTCTCTTGATTTCTCTTCAAACTCTATGGATCTCTCTTCCTTCCTTTTTTTTCTTTTCTGTAATATGAAGTGTGAACCACCTTTTATAGGCTTGAGAAGCCATTTTTCCGTTTGAAATAATTTGAAGCTTTGGAAACCCTTTTTCAACATATTTAATGTAGGCGGATTCGGGTCAGATTTAGCCCTTTACTTTGCAATACCTTTTTGACAAATCAAAAGGCTGAATTTGACTTAGGCCCTGTTTGGGGGAGCTGCTGGCAGTAGAGCTGTTGGAAGTAGAGCTGTTGGAAGTAGAACTGTCTGAAGTAGAGCTATTATAAAAAGCTGTTTGCTGTTTGGTAACTACATTCGTAAAGTGCTGTGGTACTTTGTTTTGTGTTTGGTAAACAAACTGAGAAAGTACTTTTATATGACAAAATTACCATAAAGGACATTGCATAGTATTATACAACAGAACATAATAAAACATAACATAAATTAATACATAAATATACGATATAGTATAATATTATTGTAATATAAAATAATATTATGTTAATATAGCATAATAGTAATATAATTATTAGAGTAAATTAATATTTGGAAATATAACATAATATTAAATTATTTAACATAACATATTAATGTATTATGATATAATGTAATATATATTATATTTATAGTATAATACAATAATAAAAGTATAAAATATTATAATTATTAGTATAAATTAATTTCTCATAATATAACATAATATTAAATTCTTTAAAATAACATATTAATGTATTATAATGTAATGTAATATAATATAATATTTATAGTATAATACAATAATAAAGGTATAAAATATTATAATTATTATTATAAATTAATTTTCCATAATATAACATAATATTAAATTATTTCAAATAACATATTAATGTATTATAATGTAATGTAATATAATATAATTTTTATAGTATAATACAATAATAAAGGTATAAAATATTATAATTATTAGTATAAATTAATTTTTCATAATATAACATAATATTAAATTATTTAACATAACATATTAATGTATTATGATATAATATAATATGATATTATATTTATAGTATAATACAAAAATAAAGGTATAAAATATTATAATTATTAGTATAAATTAATTTTCCATAATATAACATAATATTAAATTATTTAACATAACATATTAATGTATTATGATATAATATAATATGATATTATATTTATAGTATAATACAAAAATAAAGGTATAAAATATTATAATTATTAGTATAAATTAATTTTCCATAATATAACATAATATTAAATTATTTAACATAACATATTAATGTATTATGATATAATATAATATGATATTATATTTATAGTATAATACAAAAATAAAGGTATAAAATATTATAATTATTAGTATAAAATAATTTTTCATAATAATTTTCCATAATTTTTCATAAAATAATTTTCCACGGTCCAGGGGCTCTTCTTCGTGGTCCATACACGAGGAGGACCTCAGCGTGGGCCGCGAGGTTGATGAAAAAAAACAATAGATTGATTTTGGAAGGTATGGATAAGGATTAAAATTTTTTTCTTCTAAAATGTGGTTCAAGAAATGCATACAAAAATTGAAAAGAAAAATACCTTTTCTTATGGAAGGGAGTCTGACGGCTAGGGTTCTTGGCTCCAGCAGATTTTTAGGTTTATAAAGGGACAAACTATAAAATTATGTTATTTTAATATGGACATTTTTGTCAAAAATACAGCTTTCCAAAAAAGCTGAAACAGCTTCCTCCCAAAAGCTTCAAATTGGAGCTTCCTCCCAAAAGCTGTTTTCAGCTTTCCGCAAAAGCTGAAACAGCTTTTTGAAAAATTTACCAAACACAGTTTTTCATCTAAAAGTACTTTTGGAGGGCCAGAAAGTGCTTTCTGGTCCTCCAAAAGCTCCCCCAAACAGGGCCTTAGTGGCTAGAGACAAAGTTGTAGCCCTTTAAGTTATCTTTCCAACCTCATAAGAATCATTTCAAAAAAAACATTTTATTGAAAAGTTCTAGCTAAAAGAGTAAACATATGTCAGCCTGAATTATAGCTATAGATGATAGATTGCATACCCTATTACTCATAACTAACATTCAAATTTGAAAATATATTTAATATAAAAGTTGTAGCTCTGTAAGTTATCTTTCTAACTTAATAATAATCATTTCAAAAGGATATTTGGTTGGAAAGTTATAGCTAAAAGAGTAAACATATATCAGCCTAAATTACAGCTACGGATAGATAGATTGTAGACCCTATTACTCCTAGCTAACGTTCATATTTGAAAATATATTTATATAAAAGTTGTAGCCCTTTAAGTTAAATTTCCAACCTAATAAAAATAATTTCAAAAGAATATTTGGTTGAGAAGTTACAGCTAAAAAAGTAAACACATATCAGCCTGAATTACAGCTATGGATAGATAGATTGCAGATCCTATTACTCATAGCTAACGTCCAAATTTAAAAATATATTGAATATAAAAATTTTAGATAAATAAATCTTCTTTCCATATCATCAAGAATTGTATTAACATTATATTTCAATAAAACGTTAGGCTGAAAATACTAAAACATGTTCAGAATTCCAGCATTTGCCTTCAAAAGAAATTTTAATTCCTAATTTTTATTTGTTTGCTATAATCATAATAATGAACTAAATTCATTTGTTTCTTATTATTAAAATCAAATAGTAAACCGTTGAAATCATGGAGTTAAAAATCTTCTCTTTTTTGATGATAACAAACAATAGATACAAACTTACATATTATTATTATTATTATATTTAAATAGCAACTCTCGGTATTAATTATATATATTCTTGGCATCAAAACCCCACCCAAATAAATAATAATAATTTTTTTTATCAAATGATAGATTTATAATTTTAGCCGTCATTTTGTTGAAAATTTAGAGATGGGTACCAAGTGTTGTGCTACGATGACACACCCACATCCAAACTTAAAAGGGTAAAAATGTATTTTTACTGTAATTAATATTACAACGTACCTTCCAACAAATGACGGGACCCACGAACGCGGAGCCGTCTCCTGGTCCGCGGAGCCCGCGTGGCCGGATCCTCCAAAAGCGGGTCTGCCCCTGCCCCTCCTCCTTCCCCTCCCTTGTAAATTCTCTGCCCGAAGTCACCGACGCCCTTCTTCCATTCTCTTCGCTGGGGGAGGCAGAGGAGGAGGAGCTCCACGAGGCGGTCTTGGGCCCAAACCCTAGAGCCATCCCCTCCCACCTCCCCTCTCTCTCCTCCTCTCTTCCTGGCCTCTAAACCCCTCTCCGTCTCCTCTCTCGATCCTCCATCCCACGCCTCAAATGGACGCCCCGAAGCTGCTCATTCGCCCTCTCCCCCCCCGCCCCTCCCTCCTCTCTCGGATCTCCCCTCCGGCCCACCGCCACCACCGTGGAACCCTCTGGATCCTCGTCGCCGCCGCCGCAGCCGTGGCGGTCGTCCTTTTCCTCCTCATCGCCTCCCTCAGCTCCCCTTCCCCTCGATTCGGGATCGTCATCGATGCTGGGAGCTCCGGGACGCGGATCCATGTCTTCGGGTTCAAGGGCGAGAGCGGAATGGTCCCGTCGATCGATTGGGGATCGACGGCCGTGATGAGGGTCACCCCGGGGCTATCGGCTTTCTCCGGGGATCCGGAGAGGGCGGGGGCGTCGCTGGCGGAGCTGCTGGAGTTCGCGAAGGGGAGGGTGGCGAAGGATCAGTGGGAGAAGACGGACGTTAGGCTAATGGCGACCGCAGGCCTGAGAATGCTCGCTGTGGAAGTTAAGGAAAGCATATTGGAGTCCTGCAGGAGGGTCCTGAGGTCTTCTGGGTTCCACTTCCAAGACGATTGGGCCACTGTGATACCAGGTAGGTGTAATTTATGCATCAACGATGTCCTTTTTCCTCAGTTTCCTTTAGTAGACCTTTTATAGATTGATGCTCGTGAATATCGGAGCTCATTGAAAGCTGAGGAATTTGTTGAAAGCTTGGGAAAAAGGGATTTTCTGTATATTGTCTCTCATTTGAATGTTGAAATCAGCAATTTTTTAAATCTTTTTGAGTATTGGAAATGGTGGAATTTAGGTTGCCTTTGGAGTTTTCTTAGTTCTGAAATCATAAAATTATCTGTTATCTCTGATTAAGACTTTTAAAATTTAGGAAGTTGAGGGAAAGTTGAAAGTGGAAAAAAAGATGGTAAGAGAAGAAAAGGCACGAATTTGGGAAGCTCTACTCAAAGTTAAAAATTATAATGGTTTTATGGTTTTAGGAATTTTATTAACTTTTAGGTATTAATTGAGAACTCATTTATAGCTTTCAACTTCAAATAATATGCAAAATCGCAAATGGTTTGTTGTATTAAGGATTCTAAGGTTCACTGATGAAGCTTACTCAGTTTCCAGACATGTCATTGCTCGTGAAATTTTAACAGTTTGTGTGAAAGGAAGTGTAAATCTAGATAGAATTCAGTGGGCAGAGCTACAGCTTTGGAAGAAAATGGTAGGTCTTTAAAGTTGTAAGAAAACAGTATCATGGTTGGCAAAATCATTCTTCAAACCATCGTAACACTAGCAAACCCTTTTATTTCTTTAGTTTGGGTGCTTAAAGTTGATTATTTGATGTCTCATTATTGGATATATAGAGCATACTGTTTTTTTTTTTATTGCTAAATTTGGAGTTGCTTGACTTGATGGTAGTGATGCATGATTCTCCTTAATTAGAGCTAGTGGCATTGTGGCATCAGCATAGGTGGAGGCTGAGCAGATAAGTGGCATACGATCCATTTTTCATTGTGATGATAAAATAATGGACTAGCCCAGTCCAGTTAGATTGAACTTTTGATGTTTTAGATTCTGTTGCAATATCTATGGGTCTCGAAAACACAGTATAATTTTCACATAAAATATCGAGTATTAATTTGTTGAGTATTTCTCTTAAAATATAATTTTCAAATTTTAATTATTGATTTTATTTAAAATTAAGATTTCCAAATTAAGAGTTCAAATTTGAGTTATCTTCGCTTTGGATTGTTTAACTCAATATTAATACCACTAGTTCATGCCATTTTCTCCATAGCATGATAAGTTTATGTTGTCTTCCTCAGCAATGTGTATGGGAAAAAACTGACTTCACTTCATGGGACTCTATAATCCTGCTAAAATGAAAACAGAACTACTTCTTATCAAACAGCATTTGAAATAACATAGATGCCCAAGAAACAAATGTATTTTCTTTGAGTACTGTAAGATGCTTTTGGTATATATTAAAGCACTGTGTTGTTTGTTTTGAGCTGGCACATGCTAAGTAGCGTCTGTTAATGGTGTGCAATACCTATATTATGCCAAACTGTCGATACCTCTATATTTGATATTCCAATGTGTGCTCACCACCTGGATCCAAAATTGACAATGAATATATTATAAGACAAGGCTTGCTTGATCACCTTTTGTGTTCAACATGGAAAATGTTATTATTAGCTTTTTTTTTCGGACTTTGTGTTTCAACCTCTTGGTGGTCATTTACTCTCATGCATTGAGCTCATAAATGTGATTCTGCTCTTGATGTCTTGGATAGAGGATTCCTTAACTATTTCTATTCTCATGATTTGAAAATTGAGTTCTTGTTCACAGAATTGGAAGCCTAATGATCTGTGGTATTATTGCTACAGGTTCTGATGAAGGCACCTATGCTTGGGTTGCTGCAAATTATGCCCTTGGAACTCTAGGAGGTGATCCTCAAAAAACCACTGGGATAATTGAACTTGGTGGGGCTTCGGCACAGGTTTTTGTACTTTTCCTTCTATATCTTGTGATTATCACCAAAATACTTGTTGGAATCCTAACAAGCCCTTATATGAAGATTTTAACTGAGTTTTTAAAAAATATTGATACAAAACTTTTATCTGAGTTATTGAAGATACTTGACTTGCTCTGTTTCGTTCTTGCTTAAATAATCTTAATGAAGTCTTTAACCTAACAGTTGATTTCTTTTATGAAGTAAATTAGTGGATGTTCTCTAAAGAATGTATGATTCCCATGGGCTATGATTAACATAAATTACAATCTAACATTTTACTTTCTAAGCACATAACAACATTGAATAAATACCTATGTGGCAAAATTATTGTATAAATTCTTCAATGACAAAATTATGGGCATCCTTAACTTCTGTTATCCAAAAATTTTTTGAGTTGGCTTACTGAGGACTAGTATAGCTGATAGACGTAACGCCATAAAAAAGTAGTGAAATGTAGGCACATAAATGATTTCTCCTTGCTACTGCATGGGTTTCTCTCTGCTTCATGCAACAATGTTGCGGAGTGATGGCTGATATGTATTCGATGAATGCCATTGAATTTCTAATGCCTATATGTACTCCTTCGGGGGTGTTTTTGAGGTGGTGCGGAAAAGGAGTTTGGGAAGGAAGGGGGGGGGGGGGAGAATTATGATACTGTTAAGAGAGGGAGAGGTCGGAAGATGGGGGGCCATGTGCTGAAGCTGCTTTTTCCACATAATTTCCCGTGAATCTTCTTCAGATTGCATTATTTTAGATTTGAACATTGTGAACTTTGATCATACATCTTCTTGATTGGTGCTTGAACTCTCTATGACTGTAGTCTCTTTTTTTGCTATTTTAGGTGACATTTGTTTCGAATGAACCACTGCCTGCAGAGTTCTTGCAGGTGCTTAAGTTTGGGGAAACCACTTATAACCTCTACAGCAACAGCTTTCTTCTTTATGGTCAGGTGATTTACCTGCAAAATCAGTCCAATGCTTTTGACCTACCACTTTTTGAACTGTCAGCAATATTATATCTACATTTGCCTTTACCCTTCATTAGATCCGTACAAGCTCTTTGTCATTTTGCCTCTTAAAAAAATATTAATTCAGTTGAAATCGACATTGAGTTTGGTAGGACAACTACATATATCATCTGAATTACATTTTAGGTCAGTGGATTTTTGTGTTAAAAACATCCACTAACACATTGTATCTTGCAGAATGTGGCACATGAATCACTTCAGAAATTGCTTAGCTCAAGAAGCCCAAAAGCATGTAAGTCGCTGCTTCAGTTAGTGTTATTCCATGATGGTCGTACGCACATACCATTTTGTAAATTAAATAACAAGAGAGATGTTCCAGGACCGTGTTTCCTCTTGCCATCTGTAATTGCCACATTAAGTACACGTTTAGGAATGATAAGCACATGAGGGCCCTACCACCCGGCCCCGCTCCCCGAATAAATAACTAGAAACCATATTCTGATCACTTTTGAACAAAATGCAGGTGAAATTCATTAGCATATTATTAAACATATAGAAGAAATTCTTGATAGCATAAAAGGTACACTGTGCAAATCAGAGACAGCATGACGCATCTACAGTACAATATGCCAACATTTACCTTGGTTCATATATAGGGGTGTAATTTGGGCGAGGCTAACCTGAATTTGGACAACCTGATCTCTCCCCACTGCACTCCTACTCAATCCATATTTAACCTGATCAACTTTTCCAAGTGAAACTTTTCCTATATATTGGCAGATAAATAACATCCAATATCTGCAATAAATTATGGAAATAATTGTGATTATAGCACTTTTGAGACAAGGTGCCTACTGATTCTTGCAAATTCTTTACGTCGGAAATTGTTGTAAGTGCGGAATGTTTTCTTCCAATGCAGCTGCAGAATCTGTGCAGGAGGGAATCCTTATAGATCCTTGTTCTCCTAAAGGATATTCATATGTTGGGGAACCAGCTGATGTTCCCAATTCAGAGCTGGAACATCAACCCATTGCTCAGGCAGGTGGTAACTTTTCAGCATGTAGGTCTGCTGCATCAATACTCCTACAGAAAGAAAAAGGTAGCACGGATGCTCTCAACTACCACCTATCATGTGGCTTTAACTGACATGCCTTGATAAACTTCGTTGTAGCTTGAAGCTATGCTGACATATGCATGTATGTATGTATAGCTTGTACATCTTATTGTTCTGTTGTTCTAGATGTTGAGAGTGCATATGAATTTTATACTATATCAGCTTTCTTAGTTTTAGCTATAAGAGTGATATAAAGTCTCCCGGTTTGATGTTTTGAGTTTGTTATTTTGATCAGTTGGGTGGAAGTGAAGTGAGTAATTTGCAGCAATCAAATTTTATCACATGCTAAGCATGCTGCATGCCACTTTTGCATATCTTGTAATTTCCAGGTTTTGTCAGCTTCCCAATATAAAGTTCCATATATAAGAACAGTCAAAATGGGATTTTGGTTTACCAGGAGTTTTGCGTGGCAGCACTAAAGGTATCGATGTATAGGGTTTGTTCGGATTTGTCCAAAACCATATTGTTCTCCCAAAGTTCTTCATTGTCAGGAGCCAGTCAAAAAAACGTTATCATAGTTGAGATGATTGCTGCAGATGACTTTTCTTTCATCATAACCATCTAGCATCTTATGGCAGTTGAATATCTGAAATGAGCTTACCATATACTCTGTTTCTTTTTGACGTGACTACTATGACTTGCTATCTCTGAGGTCATTCTTTCACTGTCCGAGTGGTTATATCTGCCATTTGATCTGAATGATTTTTATGAAGATGCTGTTTTTTCCTTATCTTTTTCCCCCTCTCATTGTTTTCTCAAATTGGACTACTTACTTTTGTTTTTGGTATGCAGATAATTGCTTATATCAGAAATGCCACATGGGGTCAACTTTCATACCTAAGCTACAAGGGAGCTTCTTAGCAACTGAGAATTTCTTTTTTACCACAAAGGTTTCAATAACTCTTTTGTCTTTTTATGTTTGCAACACCAAACATACGGCACCCAAAATCTGACCCTGCAATGTTTTGAATTGCATGGTTATGGTTATAAAATTCATCTTTCCTACAAAGAAATTCTTTTGTGTATGCACTTCTAATAGCTTTACTTTTCTGTCTTCGTAAGTTCTTTGGGCTGAGTCCAACTTCGTCTCTGTCTGACTTGATGTTGGCTGGGGAACAATTCTGTGGAGAGTATTGGTCAAAGCTTAAAGAAAAGTATCATACTCTGGCTGAGGAAGATTTGTCACGTTATTGTTTCTCTTCAGCATACATAGTGGCCCTACTGCATGACAGTCTTGGTTTCGCTCTGGATGATAGGAGGTATGCCAACTATGTTGATTTTACACAATTTCCAATGTGGTATGTTATGCAAATACATGCACTAAATCCATTTAATTTAAATGTAGAACTGTCTAAAATATTTTCCTCAGAAATTACTTGAATGGCTCGCCTTCTGTGACCTTTCCACTGGTCCTGTGGCCAAGGAGGGGACTAAACACTAGAATTTGAATAAAATGCCATGGTCAGTTATTAACTGCCAGATGAAACTAACATATGCCTAGAACAATGGTGCTGGGTTAACTGCCAGATGAAACTAACATATGCATAGAACAATGGTGCTGGGTTATCGGTCAATTAGACACTTACAGTTCATAGTGAAAGAAACTTTTTAGCATTAGAATGTGTTCCTTGTTAAAATCATGGTTATATATGTTCAGGAATGAAATCTAGTCATAGAACCAAAAAATAGTGGCAGAAACACTACAAAGAAGGCTAAGAGCCTTGTGGCTTGGAGGAAACAAGGACCCTAGGGTACAAATATATCTTGTTATGTGTCTGAATCAGGATATACGTACTAAGAAGGCTGACTTTAGGATCACCGTTTCAGCATTGGACATCTTTTCTGCTGGTTTTAAGTAGTATATATGATAGACCTCTTGAGATAGCTCAGTTTCCTTTTTGAGCAGGATTGTGTTTGCGAATCAGGCGGGTAACATCCAAGTAGAATGGGCATTGGGAGCCTTCATCATGCAGACTATCGCAGCTAGGTCATACCACTCCAGTTGGATCACATCTATGGTCCAATCTGGCTCATTGGCACTGCTGCTGTTTGTGGTCTCCACCCTGCTGATTTTTGCTGCTTGGCTGGTGTCAAAATGGAGGAGACCCCAGTTGAAGACCATATATGACTTGGAGAAAGGTCGTTACATAGTAACTCGTGTCAACTGATGCTAACTGTAACGGCTTTGCTGTCTCTTGGAGCTTGATTGGTGTTATGGAGGAACCCCAATTGAAGGCCATAAGACCCAGGGAAAGATCGTTGCATTATAACTTACGTCAGCTGCTGATCTCTGCTTATGGAAAGGTCATCAATCACTGGAGTGGAAGAGGCTTACATCTGTATTATTATGTTAATTCATTCTATTGTCATTCCTGAACTTATTCATAGAATTGAGAAGCTGTGGTTGGGGGCAGTGAGATTGTCAAGTGTCCCCTCTGTATCCATAGAAAAATATTGCAGTTGCCATTCCTTGGCTTGTACATCATATTCTTTGGTTCGTGAGACAAATTCTCAATGAGAAATGAGATGGATGGTTTCATATGAATTGGAAATGTAATTTGACAACCAAATTATGTAATGGAACAACCTTTTTTGCTGTGCCATTACGATGCTATCATGCTGGCGATCTTTTGGACTGGACGTATATTACTCTTTTTTGTGACATAGCTGAGTTCCCTCTGCCACATTGATCGGATGAGAGCCTGCTCAGCTCTACTCTAGTGTTGCTTTCTCTTCATATTTAGGTATGAAAGAATCTTTCTAAGGTTAGGGTAAATTACATTTACGTTCAGTGGTATAAAAAATTTATGCTTATTCTTTCGAGATTTATTTTGTATTCAATACTTTAATTCGTAATTTAACAAAATGTTAGTCAAACCGTTAATTTTTAATAGGACCCAACTGCCACGTCAGAAAAAATTTTAAAATAACTGAAATAATCTTCCAAAAATTTTCATAAGATTTACGTTTACTATACTTATACTGAATATTTTGTAAAATCTGCACTTTACCCAGTTAAATTGACAACGTTAGTGAAATCATTTATCTATTGTAGAAAGTTAAAATTATTCTTATAAGAAAATAAGGCTTCTCTTTCACTTTTTCGAGTGTTCGATCTCTTTGGAGTCTTCCATTTTTAAGAGTCTACTTCTCTTTGAGTTGAGTGGCTAGGGTTTTTTTTTCGCTTCGCCATCCCACCATGAGCGTCCCTATCCAATAAGCAACCGATGACAAGCTTCCTTCCCAACCAACATCCGACGTCTTTAATTTTTGACCAGTATTTGGCAATGAGCTTCTTCTTGATCAAGTTTTGTTTTCACTTTTTCGTCT
The DNA here is from genome assembly GCF_051530095.1 of Phoenix dactylifera. Lineage (NCBI taxonomy): Eukaryota > Viridiplantae > Streptophyta > Magnoliopsida > Arecales > Arecaceae > Phoenix > Phoenix dactylifera. The sequence continues at coordinate 19,400,150 of NC_143194.1, forward strand.
ACCACGTCACAAAGATTGGGGATGCTGGTGTGTCAGTTGATGATTCTGAGTTCTACTTGTCTAATACCATAGACATGATTTTTTAATATTGTCATTATGGATAAAGATTCCTATATCTACATAAAATTATGATAGCTCGGGCAGCCTATCATCAAAATGATCTAAATTAGTACGTGCATGAGAACTCTTTGTTTTAGAGTGTGCATCGGTTGCGGTTCTATGGCTTGGCTTGGACTATGAACAAGAAGGGTCAAACGATAAAACTCTTAATACTAATTTGCTACAACAGAAAATTTTAGAGGTATCCACTTATTTGGGAGATCTAGATTGTTTTTTTCCTGGCATATAGCTTTTTTTTTGATGATTCATTAAGATCAAGCTCCAAACCCATGGCATCTCATGGCTCCTTCTTGGGTGGTTGTTATATCACTTAAGACTAGTTTGGTCTTCTTTTTTTTGATATGACATTGAGGCTCTATTTAAGTTAACGGTTTGGCTAACATTCTATTAAATTATGAGTTAAAGTATTGGATAAAATCAAACTTCGGGAGGGTAAGAATAGATTTTTCAAACTATTGGATCACTACAAAAAAAAGTATTTTCTGGTGTTTTTAAAAGCCTTACTAACGCTTATAAGCGTCGGTAATTTTTGCGCCGATGCTTTCAAAAGCATCGCAAAAGCGTTAGGTAGGTGGGGGTGGAAAATTTTTTTGCCCACGCTTTTCGAAAGCGTCGGCATAAACGAAAGCTATGAGCATCGACCCATGTTGGAGTCCGCCGACGCTAATAAGCGTCGGCAGAAACTAAGGATAGGCCAACGCATAAGCGTCGGGCCTATCTGGGCTTCCGCCGACACTTATTAGCGTCGGTCAATCGTTGCCCTTTGCCCACACTTAGAAGTGTCGGCAAAGACCATTCCGTGCCGTTCGCGGACATGTCAGGAGGCCATCAGAGTGACTTGCACAATACATCAGATCTGACTGGCAAGGAACGCTCGTACTTTCGGCGAGCACAGGGTATCACCGAGATTTGTTGCGGAGTTTGCTCGACCACAGGCTACGGAGATCAGGCCCACCCCCTCTTCAGATAGGCCTTTGATAGCTCGGGACACCTGGGGTTTCCTCTCTGCTCAGGTAGCTCCTCAGACAATGTTTTTTACTTGGGAGCTTTCTTAAGGTCAACTTCGACGAGTCGGTGCTGAATGGAGGTACGCGGGGCGGTGCGGGCTTTGTTATATGGGGCCCGCACTCCAAGGTGGTGGCAGCGAGTGGCTACCAGTTGTTTAACACGTTGGTTCCGGAGGCAGAGTTGCGAGCTGCTTGAGCTAGTCTTCGACATGCGCGGCTGGTACTGCAGGCTAGTTCGATCATTCAAGAGGGTGATTCGGCCATGGTTATCGGGTAAATTCGGGGAAGGGGGGCTGAGGGGTGAGAGCACGGACCACCCCCTAATCCGGGACATAGGGATAATGATGAGGAATGGGGTGGCCTTTCAGGCCAAACATATATTCAGAGAAGCCAATGGGGTGGCCGACTGGATAGTTACCTATGCGGCCCACTACTCAGGGTACACCCTATGGTCAAGAAAGGGGGAGCTGCCACAGGCACTCCACGAGTTAGTATTTTTTAATTTTATTGCGTGTATTCATACACGCACTATATAAAGAACCCACCTAAGCAAAAAAAAAAAAGCCCATTCCGTGCCGTGCTATTGTTGCTATTGCAGACGCTTTTAAGCATCGGCAATAGTGATTATTTTTTTAAAAAATTCAATAATTTTTTTTATACATTATTTACTAAAATAAATACATATTTTAAAATCACATAGATAACAAAAATCACGTCACAAAAAAAAAATTTTCATTCGAAATATTTATATTGTCATATATGAATATTTTGGCGCTTCTTTGTCTGTTCTTTCAAATTGCCGATGCTAATTAGAAGGTCGGCAAATTTTGGCGTAGGAGCTAAAATTACCGATGCATCTCCCTAACGTCAGCAGTGATGAGTCGGCTTTTTCCAATTTTGCTGTAGTGGATGTAAGTATAATTTACTTCTAATCTTTGAGATTTTTTTAATTTACTTATCACTCAAAAGCAATTTTGATTTTTTACATAAGGTAAACTAATTCACTAACACTGTTAATTTAACTGGGTATAAATATAGGCTTTACAAACTATTTAGTGTAAGTGTAATAAATATAAATCTTAAGAGAATTTTTATAATTTACTCTTATATTTTTTTGTATATGGAGGTGCTCAAAATAGTCGGAATACTTACATGAAGTAAGTTGCTTAAGTCAAATATCAAGGATGCACGTCGGAGGGCTCAGATTTGGATCCCAGTTGCAAATCGAGCAAGGTTAAAACCACTTGTGAAGAAAAAATTTCAGTTCTCTTTTCAAATGGGATCTTGATTGCTCGTTCAAGCATTCGTATCGATGGAAATAATCTACACTATAGTATACCCTATTATATAAATCAAATTTCGAGAATTTGAGAGGGATGTTTGACTATTCTCAATCAGGCATGCAAAAAGGGAAATTGAATCAATATAATATTTCGTTCTTAAAGGAAAACATTCTGATATTTCTTCAGAAAATATAAGAGCTTATGTACTTATTTTTTCGAGTCATGAGAAACTTGCAAAAAAAAATGAGAGAGAGAGAGAGAGCACATGGGATACTAATAGGAATAGGGTGAAATTGGATTTGGCCACAGATGACAATGAAATTATAGAAACATCTCAATCTTTGCTATAACACATACTTAAGAGCTTCAGTTGCATCCCTTAGTTCGATTCCACTCTAATTTTCAGGATAGAATGCATTTATCTGCAAAAAAACTGATGATTGATTTAAAAAAAAATAAAATTAATTTTAATCAAATAAATAAAGGGATTGTAGCTGTCCACCCTTCAAAATTTTGGCATGTGTCAAGAACCAGTATTAAAATACAAGGAAAGACATGAAAAGGTATACACATGTCAATTACTGCTCTACCCTTGAGTCAAATTCTACTCTAATTTTCATGATAGCATGCATTTGTCTATGAAAAACTTAGTGAGTGCTTGATCCTTTTTTTTTTGGATTTTAAAATTTAAACTTATTTTTGACAAATAAAATAAAGGGATCACAGCTGTCCTTGTTTCAAATTTTGGCAAGTGTCAAGAATTAGTAGGAAAATACAATTAAGAGGTGAAAAGTTATAAAAATAAAAAATTGTTTTAGTTAAATAAAGGAATCTCAGCTGTCTATGTTTTAAAATTTTGCAGGTGTCACGAACTAGTAGAAAAAATACAACGTGGAGGTCAGAAGGGAGCGCACGCTTGTCAAGTTATGAACTCGGAGGACAGCTTTCCCGCGTTATCGAGCACGACCTTTCCTTCAGTTACCAAAGTACCCTCGCAACTTTAAATCAATAACGACAACAAAGCTCCCAGAAAAGCTTTTTGCAACGGTCGGTGGCCTACGCTAGAAAAATCAAAAGTTTGAGGGTAATGTCGTAATTACAGTTCATCTCTATTTCCCGGCTTGAAACTTTGTCTTTGTATATCTAGCTTTTCCAGCCGTCGATCTGTGAACAAGCCACGCCAGGTCTGTTCAAACGTGAACACATCGACGACGTCTAACGTCCGTTAATTGTCCTCTGTTGAAGCTCCCTCTCACCGTCAAGCGGACGTTACGGAACTGGAGGCCTCGGGGGACCCAGATACTGACGGCGTTACGTGGGCTATAGAAACGGAAGTCTTCCGGACTTTCTCTCTTTGTTTCGGAGCGAGCAAGGCGAGGAGGCTCTCTCTCATCGGGAGCTTCCGGGGTATGGCGATTTCCTTTGCTCCTCTCGTTTGATGCTCCGTTTTGTTCTAAGTTCTTTCATGTGAGAATGGAATCGTTTGTGGCGATGGATTGTGCTCGAGAAATCCTTTGATTTGGTGTAGTTTTTATGGCGATCGGCCATTTCTACGGTTTTCTTTGTGCATTTAGATCTTTGTAGGGTTTATGGTTGTTGGTTCTTCGTTTCTTCGTTCGCGAAGGTGATTTTGGTTTGATGTCTTACATGTTTTCGTGGAGGATTTTCTTGTTTTGAATCAGATTTCTAGGTTTATTTCTTGAAATGCTTGTGCTTTAGGGTTTCTCTTGGCGAAAATTGGCTTTTTTGAAGTGGCCTTGTTCTCCATCTGTGGTTTTCTATAGTTTTTCAAGAGAATTCTTTGTCTTTATTGAGATATAGGCCTTTGTTACTCATGCAGGAATGTGAAACGGAGCGATTCTAGTGTTAAAACATAGAAAAGGAGTGATTTTAACTGTTATTTGTTATAGATATTCTGGTGAGAGAAGTGGCAATGGGAGACCATCTGGTGTTGAATGTTGACCGGCTCGTGAAGTCTGAGACTGTTGAATCTCCCCAAGCAATGAAGGCTTCAAAGTCTTCTGGAAAAGCTGTGCATAGTTCACTTCCATCTGTTGCTTCCTCTTCAGTGGTAGCTTCTGTTGGCGAGGAGGGGAAGAAGGAGTACTCGGGTTCTGAGGAAGAGGAGCCACTCATTCAGATGGTGGAGTGTCGCATTTGCCAGGAAGAGGACCATGTTGAAAACCTGGAGATACCATGTGCATGCAGTGGAAGTTTGAAGGTTTCTTTTTTTTTTTTAAAGAGAAAAAGCTCTGTTTGCTTTCTCTTTGACTTTAACATTATATTGGCTGCTGTTAGTAAAGTTCATAAACTGTTCTAGTGGTAACTTCCGTGGAAATCATGCTTCCAATAGATAATTGTTCAATTTCTTGGATTTTCTAGCTCAGTCATTACAATACAGGAATGAAGTGTTGTGGTATTATTTTGAAAATCATTAGGTCTTGGTGCATTAATTGGTTGATAGGTCAGGTTGATATGTTGAAGTATATCCAAAATGATGTTAGAATTTGTGTTCTCAGTTTTGTTGCATAACTGTAATTTATGTAATTCATTGCTGTTTTATGTATTTTCTGCTTTTGAACACTGATCATTTTCCAGGTTGAATCATCGAGAATGGTTAACATTCAAACAACTCTTTTTCTAATATCAAGGATGTGATTTTATCGCTTAGAAATTATCAATGATTGGATTTCTATGCATCCACTTCCTCCAAGATTTTGATCTAGGATATTTTTTTTCTCTGATGTGGGACAGGTGGGGTTATTCAGCTGTCATTGTAATGTTTGCATTAGGATGTTCCTTTGTGCTAGATTCCATTTTATGGTTCTTAGTTCTCAAAACGTTGTCCTTGCTCTCATTCTTGCAGTGGGTAACAAATACTGTATGCCCACTTTCCACTACATAGAGCTGTTTTCTGTCTTCATTTGTATGGCCCAGCTCTAGCTACATAATTGCACATTGGACATATTATGTACCACATCACACTAGACTACCCGCTAATATCTGTCAGAAAATTCTTTGTTTCTTACCATCAGGGAAGTTTACCTTTGAACTCAATTAAGTGCTTAATGGGAAATAATCACTGTGAATAGTAGATTTATCTAAAGATGTTGCCTTTCCAAGACCCAGGCAATCTGCCATTAACTATAATCTGATGTCTGTTAGAATCTTGCTGATAGTGTGTGCCACTTTATACATGCAAAATATCAGTTGTTTTTGTCCTAAAGATAACCATATTTTTGGAAATAGTTTCTCATTTCTGCCTTCTTATCATGATGTTTATTTGCATTCTGTTTACATACAAATATTCTACTTATGGGATCTTACTTTGTTTTTTGTGCCATACACAGTATGCTCATAGAGCGTGTGTGCAGCGTTGGTGCAATGAGAAAGGAGATATAACTTGTGAGATTTGCCATGAGGTGAGTTGCAATTCTTTATATAATTACCTAGTAAATACATGGATTTTGCTTCAACTTTTGTTAGGATACATACTCTATCATTTAATGCTTGGGATTTAGATTTTTCATTTGTTTCAATATCACATTAGGTTCTCCATCTAGTGTAAGCCTGTAACGAAGTTGATCGCACAATTCAGTGTTGTGAATCCCAACATGTTATGTAGTTATTAATGTTTTATTACTTTTGGTGTCATGATTACTTATATACTTTAATGATACATCTATTATGTTAACTTTTCTATCTGCTAAATGAGTTAGGTTGCATTTTGTTTTCAAAGTGAATGTTTTGTGATATATCATTTTACATGATTTGAAGCAATACAAACCTGGGTACACTGCACCTCCTCGAGCTAACCCTGATGAGACCACCATTGATATCAGGTAAGTGGTATATATATTTCTTGCAGTATCATATAAATGATAAAAAGCAGAAATGATGCATATTTATTTCTTGCCTTTTGACACTGAACTAGCACTGCATCTAATGTCCTTAATATTTATTACTACGTATTTACTTTTGCATTATTAGTTCAATTTGATGATCTTTTTACTTGATTTGTAGTGGAGGTTGGACTATTACAGGCTCCCCCTTGGATCTGCGTGATCCTAGTCTCCTTGCAATGGCAGCAGCACAGCACCATTTCCTTGAAGCTGAGTATGATGAATATGCTTCTACAAATGCCAGTGGTGCTGCATTTTGCCGCTCTGCTGTTCTGATTGTGAGCCTCATGATGCCCTGGAAATACAAATGATGATTTCATTTTGGTCTAAAATATGATTTACATGGAAGATAGTTTATATCCAAGTGATATTCTTTTATTTGTTTATTTTTTTATAAGAAGTCTTCCATGCAATTAATTTTGATTTCTAATTTTTATTTTTAAATTAAACATTTATTAGAACAATTTTCTGTATATGTGAATACATGCTATCTGAAAGGTTCATTTTCTTATGTTATTTATGGACATGACAATGCTAACATATTGGAAAGATTCTCATGTTTGTCTTTTTCAGTCTTGTTCACCAAGTAAAATGGCAACACAGTTAATTTAGGCAAGATAGTTTTTCCTTTTTAAATTAGTTCGAGGATGATTTTGAAATTGAAAATTCTCATGTCCTTGTTTTCATTTCTGCACCACTTTCCACTAAATTACATGAAGCCCAAGCTGAAAGCTCTTCTTCTGTGAAACTAGTTGAACTCAAAGGTTTCGGATTGGCCAATACCTTAGCCAAGATATCAGTTTATATTGCATCAAGCACTTATAAATACAATATTATAAAGTACTGGCCATTATAATTTCAGTCATATGAGCTGAAATAACAACTGATATATAAAAGTAAGGCTGCAAATAGGTCGGGTTGACCCATGACCCGACCTGACTCACCCCAGTTAGACCCGACCCGGACCCGAATTGGAGTACTCGCGGAGCCGGGCCGGGTCCTAAAAGACCCGTTCTATTTTAGGGTCGGGTCTGGGTTTACTGAATTCAGACCCAACCCGATCCGAGTGACCCATATATAAAATATTAGAATATTCTTATAAATAACAAATAAATTTGTTTTTAAGAATCTACTATTTAGCGCTAGTTTCAACACACGTAATGTAATAAATGTTATGGGTATGAGACCATGGGCATGGTCCTTCCTGTTATTAGTAAGTATTTGTGAATGCAGATTAGCTCGAGGTTTTTGCGAACTTGGAGGCGGGTTTTTGATTGGTCTTTATTGTGTTCATCGATCCCCAGTGATGTTGGCTGATGGCAGGAAGGATGTGGTCATGAAGGGAGTTACTCACGATGCCTATGATTACCTTATAAAGCCGGTGAGGATCGAGGCGCTGAAGAATATATGGCAGCACGTGGTCAGCAAGAGGAGGAATGAGTTGAAGGAGTTGGAGCACTCGGGAAGTATAGAGAGTGACAGGCAGAAAAGAGCTCCGGAAGAAGGGGACAATGCATCCTCGGTGAACAGGGGGAGTTGGAAGAAGCGAAGAGGAGGAAGGACGAGGAGGGGGAGGAGGAGGTCGAGGAGTGCGAAGATCCTTTGACATTGAAGAAACCGAGGGTGGTTTCTGTCGACCTCCACCAACAGTTTGTCGCTGCCGTGAACAAATTGGGCGTCGACAGTAAGTGAATTTTTTTTTCCTTCGTTCCTATTTGACATTTGATGTACGGGTGGTGCCCATGTGAAGCGGAGGTGGCGTTTTGACGGACGGACGGAGCAGCCTCTCAGACCCAGCGGAAGGTGGACTCGGAGCGGGTGGTGCCCATGCGGAGAGCGAAGTAGAACCGTAGAAGGCGTTGGGAGTGGTGTTGTAGAAGGCCATTTGAAAGGGAGAGGTGGCTATGGGGAGCATGCAGTTGGCGTCATATTCAGTTATGATTTGGCAGCTGTGGACTTGACCCGATCCAAATGATCCGTTGGGTATGTTGTGGACCCGACTGGATTTTCTATTGGGTCGGGTATGGGTCCAAAATTAGGACCTAAACAAGAAAACGGGTCGGATCGGGGTCACTCAGGATCCGGTCTGACCCGACCCATTTGCACCCCTACATAAAAGTTAATGTTAGAGCAGTTAATTGATTTCCAAAGATGGTTGGAGGTGGATGTCAAGCTATGAGAATAGAGTGACGGGGGAAGATGCAAACCCATCAATAAGAAGTGTAAATGGTGGGCATGTGGTGATTCAATGAATAGATTCATTGATTTGGTTATGATATTTGTCGATCCAGCAACCATTGTCTATATTCAAGGATTCAAGTCCCGGTGGGACACCCTACGGGATGTTGGGATGAGGCATCGACCTAAGTGGCAGGACACGACCTTCCTGCCATCTTCGCAGCATCCTAGTGTCGAGCGGCAAGCGTCCTGTTCCACAAAAAAGATAAGACAACCCCATCCACGAGATTTGAATCATTTGTTTATAGCACCGTTGAGGAGGTGAAATATATCATGTGGTGTACGCCATGGGCGATGATAACAAAAGGCAGTAGCAAAGGGATCCATATGATTGAATGGTATTTGATTGGAATTCAAAAACGATGAGAGGGAAGATGTGAGGCTCTATGATTAAGTGGAGAGGCAAGGTTCAGGGTTGAATAGAAGGTAAGGGAAAGATGAGGGATGACAGAAGAATACATGTTTTGAATGGCCGGTTGGAGGAGTGGGCATGCCATATTGGTTCAAAAGAAAGGGAAGGGAGGAATAAAGAGAAAAGGAAGGAGTTTTTAGGAAAGATAATCATTTTTTTAATAATTCTGGAAATTTTCTTGTCATCATGAGCTTTGGACATGCCTAATATTGCCATAAAACATGGAATCATCATTCTTTTTCTAAATCTCCGGCTTCTAAACTTGGCTTGGATAAATCAATAGCTCAATTCATCTCTAGTATCGGGCTCCTGCCGAGATGACTGAGATAGCAGGAATTAAAAACCTTGCTTGAATTAGATTACAGGTTGTAATCTCATGCCTACTGGCCTCATCCAGCTTGTGTATAACTATGCACTGGTATTGGGTGAACCAGGCCCATATCACACTATATAACTATCATGTTGTATCTTTCATTGGAGGTGTATCTCCTTTGTATCGAGGTGTATTGCTCCTCCCTATATTACTCAATATGCCTTTTATATTTTTAGCTTATTTCTACCATGGCGTATTGAGGCATTCTATCCCCATATCGAGGATTTTGGTGTATTGGCCAACCACCGATATCGTACGTTCCTTAAGATTTGAATCCTTGAAGTAGATTATGACACATGCTTTCATGAGGTCTACGTAGACAATAAGCATGCGATGGATTGACATGATCCCATCAATATAGATAGCTTACAGTAGAATCGATAAATATGCCTATTTTAGTTTATATATTCTTCTATAATCATTTATTATAGAGTGAATAGTGTGTATTTACTAAAGGAAGACTATTTAAATATGGGAATTGCAGTGGTCCTAACATATGGGACTCGTTGTCCATACAAATGAAACCTCCAGGGATATTTTAATAGTATGGGAGTTTCGGATGGGCGTCGACTTTAGTTTATCCAGCAAGCAAGGCAGTGCTAGATTAATATTTTATGTTGTACCGATCATGGTTGGGTGCAAACCTGTAAAACAAAACTACAACTACATTTGAAAAGAATAGGACGGAATAAATAAGATAATGCATATTACAAATATAAAAATTACATCAATAGAAAATAATCTCTTCAAAATACTAAAAAGTGAAAATATATAGGGGGAGAGTGAGATTTTGGGTGTTGTATATACCAACAGAGTATGTACATAAGAGGGGTTTTATTTGGCAAAAAGTATGTTGAATTGGACTATTCAGAGAATTATTAATTAATTAGTTGTGATTGAAATGTAATTCAAAGGAGACATTTGGGCGAAAGTATTTAAGAGGTGATTAAGGAGAAATTGCAGATTAGTAAAAGACAAAGAATTAGGTAGACGAATAAGATTGAAAAGGGATTGGGTATTATTATTTCCCTACTTGATTGTACATATTCACTTTTATTTGGTGAATACAGATGTGGATCTTTATTGGATGCTAGATTTTGTAACTATATTTATTCCGAATGGATATGGATACAAAGCAGATATTAACAATACATATGCAATTTTTTGATATAAAATAGAATAAGATATACATGGTAGAATACTATTTTATTTTATATTTTATTAATCCAAATCAAGCGCACAAGCCTGTCGACTTCCCTTTATTATTTTCTAAAAACAAGCAATTGACTGTATAAACATTTATTTGTTTTAGTGGATTCACGTAATCATGCTGCACTTCTATGAGATGGTATAATCTTTTTGAGCTACAAAATTTAGGTCAAAGGGTTGGTTGGTTAGTTTAATAATGCAACCTAGTAAGTAAAAGATTCATAAATAAAGGTAAATTTTGTGAAAACGATCACTTATTACCCACATGACTTTATAAGAATTATATTAGATTAGATAGGGCTAAAAGTCAATTTGGATACTGACATGATATTTAATATTTGAATTTGTTTTTTCGTTGATGGATATAAATGTTAGTCAGATGTTAAAAATTTATATCCGTATATATGTGGATATAGAAATGGATCGAATCGGAAATTGTTGTATCTATTTTCAGATCCCACATACCTGGGTGAAGAAGGGATGGTAGGTGAGCAGGATTGTAGAAAGATAAATATGCAAAGTGGGAGAGATGGTGCTCTAATCTCTGTCAGAGAGAGCTTTCAGATGCGAATTTAAATTTAAGAGAGAAGGTCCGGGATTTTTAGGTGGGATTGGACATGGTTCGATTAGGTATAAATCAGGAGCCAACCAAAAACTGAACCTTGCCTAGTGTGCATGAGATCTACTAGAATATTGTAACTCTGAGGCTGGATGGGGATATCATGGATATGGCATCTTAAGGCTCATTGGTGTGCTATTTGCTTGCTTTTGGAAATTGGCATGAGAACGGCCACCTACCTTTGAGCTTTTGCACCATTGTGGCCTCACGTCTCCCATATGCCAACGTCGCCATGACGAAACTAAGTCATTGATCCTTTATTCTTCCATTATCCCAAGGTTCATCATCTATGGGAACACCCCCCCTTCAATTAGATTGTATCAAACTTAGATGAATTGGTCCAACCCTTATCTTCTAGTGCAGGACTTAGAGTTTGAGATCATTGCCGGTGACCTCTAATAGCAAGTGCTATTTTTTTATGTATCTCCTCTATACCCATTGTGGAGTTGACAACTGCATGGAGGGGGATATCTATTGCAATTTCATCACTCCGTGATACATAAATTTCATTGGATAAGGACTCAACAATTCATAGCTCGGATTCAAGGAACATCGTCGTTTGAGCATCCTCACTTGATAGACCTCTAGAATATTGCTCACTCCCTCCAGGACTTTCATTCTTCACATACCTTTCTAAAGGGCACTTAGCTAGCTAACTTCTGATCTCCATGGACCTTATGTATTTGATCAATGCTAATTCCCTGGGAACTTTGTATTATAGGCTGTAATGGGGGTTCCCACTTACCAGCTCCAGAAAAAGAAAATACCCAGAAATATTCTATTTAGTGCAACAAAAACTTAACTTCAATCATAAGCAAGTTTACTGTGCCAGTATTGGAACCCGTATCGGTTGCCTGACGTACGATACGATATGGTACGATACTGTGCTATTCCATTCCGAGCCTGTATCGACATAGTAGAGCCGGCAAGGGAGGGGGAGAGGGAGAAGGAAAGAGAGAAAAAGGGAGAGATGAAGGGAGGGTGAGGGAGAGAGGGAGGGAGAGAGAGGAGAAAGGGGGCTTTGAAGCCTCCATGTCCTTCAGTGCATGAGAAAAGGGGCGGAGCCCCAGTTTCGAAATGAAACACGGGCTCTGGCCTTTTTTTTTAATTTTTTAAGTGAAGTGCCGACTTCACTTTAAAAATATTAAAAAAAAGGGTTGGAGTCTTTGTTCTCGTGTGCAGGAGGAGATAGGGGCTCGAAAAACCCCTATCTCTTCCTCTCTTTCTTCTCCCTCGTTCCTCCCTCGCTAGTTTCTCGAACCGAGGGGCAAAATATTCCTTGATTCGAGGTGATACAACATTCCTTGATTATAAGTCTACCATATATGACATTTATATATAACCACAACCATCCATCTTTATACCAACTATTTGGGATGTTTTTATGGATTCTCATTTGCCAAGCATTCCTAATTAGGACCAGATCATATGTTATTTCAAGCAACCATTAACATACAATCAAAGTTGTTGAAAGCAAAAGGCATCCATATGTCAACGAGGGCCTATATTGCCTTGAGGCTCTAGGCGCCAAAAAGGTGCTTGCCTGAAGAAAGCAGTTTGTTCAATTAAAAAATGTTCAATAAGTTTATTAGAAAAAAATACTATATATATCTAAAAAACAATACAAGCATTGTAAGATCAATTATTCAAGTTTCAAGTCAAGAAAACATAATTGTCTTGTACATTAGATATTGTGTTTCACATCTTTCAAAGCATCACATCAAAATACCACTTCCCATATCATGTTTTTAAACAAAAGCCAGCAAAAATAAACTAGTGGGCATCCTTTAGTAGCTTCAAAATTCAAACATGATAGTCAAAGAGCACTTCTCAGAACATGTTTGATGTTTCTAAAGAAAACACGAAAAAGTAAAACAATTGAACATCTTACAGTAGCCATTTATTTTTAAGGACTCTAATAAACTAAAATGACCCTCAAAGTAACGCTAATTAAGTTCTAAAAGAATGACCAAATAAGGGATAGGAAGAATAGCGCTAGACATTGGACAGGAATGTGGCGGAATTCCTCTCGCTTTCCCTAGGTGCTCACTTTAGTAAATTTACCTTGCCTGGGGACTATCGAGGCGCTCAAAGCTTCCTTGCCCTGCCATAGCACCTAGGTTCCTTAAGAACCTGGTTAAGTACCCTTAGCTTCTTTGATCAATATAATATGTTTTAATATACTATAAGATTAGTCTGGGTTAGCTTAGATTTGGTTACTTAACCCAAATAAATCCACCAGGTTTTCCAAATTGAGAACGATAACAAAACCAATCTCTGCTTTGAGGTTTTTTTGTTTTGGTTCTTTGGTTGATTTGGAACCATGTGCACTTCTATTAGCAAGGGCACAATTGGTCCTTTATCCTTGGGAACCAACAAAATAATTTATATGTACATCAAAGGATACTAAATTTATTAAGAGTAATTTTTTTTCATGTCAATGAACCTTGTGTACAAATTAAAAAAGCAAGAATGTTCATGAATTTATGACCTTTAATTATGCTATTCATGTTTTTTTTCTTGAATTTTGCAACAGCGTGCATGTAGTATCTTAAAATTGCTTACTCGAGATGTTCATGTATTTGGATACTAATCTTTATTTATGACTTAGTTATGATGCACTATTTTTTCAAGTTTTTATGATGAAATAAGTTTCAAAATCTTGCAGAAATCATGGGGCTAGATCTTGAATTAAAGACAAAACTCAGAAACTTATCCCAAATAACCAAATCCATGGAGACATTTTTGAAATATATTAAGGACAATGTATCTAAAGTTTCTTTGTGAAGCCCCTCTTACATCAAAGCATTGAATCATATTATTTTTTGTAAATAAATCTGGTTTACTCTCTCAATCATAGAGAGAATGTGTCACCATTTGTAGTAGAATTCAATCTTCTTCCTCCAAAGCTGTCTCCTCTATCTATTCCACCTGCTTTCTCTATTTATCTTTGCCTCCATGGTTGTAGGTGAGATGTGAAAGGATTGTGCTCATTGGGTGGAAACAAGCCAAACAGGAGCTGAATTAGGCGTCTAGCTCGGCTTGTTTTATATTCGAGCCGAGCATGAGCTATTTGCGAATAGCTTGGTCAAGAGACTTAGTGAGAACTTAAGATCATTTGAGGCTTTGTTTATATATTTTAGATTGATAATCCTGATTATATTTTATACTTATACTTGTATAGATAATAATAACTATTTATATATTAATATTTCGAGCTAATTCGAGCTGAGCTCGAGCCTAGCTCTACTTTGGCTGATTTCTTAACTGAGCGAGCCTGGCAAGCTCGAGCTAGCTCACCAACAGCCTGTTCATTTGCCAAAATTGTAGGAGATAGAAAAAGATGAGTATTACATGAAGTTGCTCTTCCTGTTATAGTTTGATTTGGCTGCTAGGTTGCTTATTTGATGGATATTCAAGTTTTTGTCAGCTTCCTTTTTGACAAAGAATCAGATTTTAAAGGTTTGCCTTTTTGTTTTGAAATGTAGGTCAGGGGACTATTTTGGAAGTGGTGAATGAGTAAATTGGGAACAAAAAGTCTAGGGTATATTGTGAAAGACCGAAGATGAAATGTTAATGGAATATTTCAAAATTCAAAACTCTTATTTTGTTATAAGGTATGGATTGTACTCAGGGATGAGCAGCTGTGAGGGTTTCACAGGCTTTGAGGATAGGAGGCTCAAAGGAGTTTGTGCTATCGGAAAAACAAAGAATGGTGTTTGTGCTGTAGTATTAGAACATGAACAATGAAAGTATATAGTTTCAATTGGAAGGCAATGGACCACTAAATGAAACAAATTATTATTTAATTTTCTTTGGCGGACTTAAAATTTCTGATAGACTGTTGGGACTTCTGCATATATATCCTCAAAAACAAATTATTTGTGCATTTTTGCTTCAAAAAATTGAAAGTGCATATATGCCCCTCCAAAAGGCTGAATTTTGCATATATACCCTTCTTGCCATGTTGCCTTAACTTTCCTTGTGTTAAGCTTACCTTGGCTGGTTAAATGGCAACTTAAGTTGTCCATAAACTATTTTTCCTGCCTGACTTGCTGTTCAAAATTCCATGCCCACGTTATCCTTGTCATTTTCATTTTTCGACAAATAGCATTAAGCAGTCTTTGAAGAGTTTGTATGCCAAAGTTTCTGAAATAAATGGTAGAGTAACATAATTTGGTGATGTTACTTTTTGTTCAATGGATGTCATGTGATAGTAGAGGCATATGCACGAATTTTAGATTTTGAGGGGCAAAATTTGTAGGTTTCAGAGTTTTCAGGAATATATGCATTTTTTCACTTTTGGATGGCTAAGTAAGAAGATGGGATTTCCTTCACCAGCTAACCAGTGAGTTTTAGCATATTTCTTCTGTTTCGATCTCTGTGTTCACTTGATTATATAAGGCAACTTGTTCGAACTGTACTTTGTGAGTTGTTGCTAGTAATGCTTTTTCTAATTTTGGATCAGACCTTTTGATTTAAAGACTGAAGTTTTGGGATTCTAATCTTTGCTTGTTTTTTCTTTCCAGTTAATGGCTCTTCTGTTTTTGAGGCATGCACTCACCTTCACCAATCGTGATGGAGAGGATGATGCTTCCACTATATTTTCTGTAAGTGAGACAATTAAATGTTCTTTTTCATTTATTTTTTATTATGATTTAGCCTTCCCTGTGTCTAACATTTTTTTTCATTGGTAACAGCTTTTTGTGCTGCGTGCTGCTGGGTTTCTGTTGCCATGCTATATCATGGCATGGGCTATAAGTATTCTGCAGCGTCGAAGGCAGAGACAGGTAGCACACCAATTGTAAAATGGAATCATTAAAGTTAAATATTTGGCTCTTTCTTTTGCTGCCATTTGAGAAGTATAAATAAGTTGTTGTTCATAGAGGTGCTAAACTTTTTTCGATTTTTTCTTTTTTCCCCAGTGTTCTTATTTTAGGAAGTAAAGTTATCTATATACGCTGTCAAAGTAACCTTTTTTTTTTTATTTAGTACATGGCTTTATTACATTAGGTTTTTACGTTATTAATTTAGTACATGGATTTATTAAGTTGATTATTCAATAAACTTAAAAACAGGAAGATGTACCTGGGTGCTGCTACTGCTGTATCCTTCCTCTGACTTGGAGTTAGCTTGACCAAAGTTTTTTCCTGGTTGCCAGTAGCGTGGAAGTACAGTAGATAACTAGTCAGTATTTTTTTTTTCGATCAATTTTGCTAAAATGTAGATACTAGATGATCAGCCTTTACCTGTTAGATATTATTCCACTAGACTTGAGAAGACTTGATGTTAGTATTTGGTTCAGCTTCATTTGCTTCATCCTGATAACACCTTCTGGGAAAGCACAAATGTAATGTCTTCCATGAACCTCTACAGTATCACATTGGTATCCTAATGCTTGTAATATCACAGTGAAAGTTTATCATTCTCCAGTAATATTATTCTTTATGTGTCGAGTGATTTGAAAATCATTCTACAGGCCTTATTTAGTTACTCTGAAAAATAATTATTTGTTAGCATGTTGAGTAGTGGTATTTCATACATGAAATTGTTTTCCCTACTTTATCTATAATGCCTAAACTTGGAAGGATGATATCTTTCACCGTTTGATCACCAGGAGTTCCTCTTTGCTTTATTTCTTTCTCTTGCTCCTTTTTTCACTGGATCTGTGCTTCGACAATTTTTGACCCAAATTGTCAATCTGAAAGAAGAAAATATACATTTTTATCATGACTACATCCTGTTGGATATATGTGATATGTTTTCCCTAAATGAACTACCTTTCCAAACCACCAATTTGCAGGGGAGAATGACATTTTCTAGTTATGAATGAAAATTTTTTTGTTCTTTTGATTAAAAAATAGTTTTCTTTTCACGTCAGATCAACATATTCTGCTGCAGTTGTGGACTCCTGAAATGCGAAAATTGGCCTTACCATCATTGATGTTTCTGATATCCAAAATGCGCCTGCCTTTGAGCAACCTAAATATGCAGATAGACCATAAGGTTGTTTCTTTAGTATAGAGATGAGTTAATTAGCCTTCCTGGTTTGTGTTCCCAAATTCCATTTTCTGTCCATACAGGTCTGTGTTATTGACGCCAAGCTCACAAATAAAGAACAACAGCCTAAATTCATGAATATTGTTATGGTTTTAAATTTCTCAAGCCTTGTGTATCCGGATATCCTTTTATAACCTTTCCAAGACATCCTGTAAATCTTCATGTGGAATCACACTGAATTTTTCCCATGCACAATCTTACTTAGTGCATCAAATCTATATGCAAATCAATGAATACGAAGCAACAAGAATATGAAATAGAGATGGTTTCTCCATATACAACATAACCATATGGTAAGTGTATCTCCACAGTTCTAGATGTGCTTTGTGAGCCCTTCTTCATTAGTCATCTTTACTAAGTTTACAGTTTGGGCATGTTTCCCTTAATTTTCTCTACAGTTCCGTTTAAGGATAGTACTTTCCTCATTCCTCTTGATAGTTCATTTATATCTGACAGAGCAAGTACTAATTCAATCACTCAACAAAAATATAACAAACAAGGAAAGAAGTGAAATAAAGGAGGAACATTGGGGACCAAAAATATAAGATGAATCCTCACTGAGGTGACTTGAGAGTTCAATTCGTTTATCATAATGCACACATCCTAAACTATGTACAGACCAAATTTCAGCAAGTTTGAATACTTTTAGACTTCAGATCAACTCAAAGCTTTGTATCTTGATGTTAGAACTGTCCGTGTATGGGTCATTTGATGCATATGTGTGACATGCCCAAAACATTTTGTTTTTGGTTTTAAGTATTATAAATGCTTCAATTTATTACTGATTGTTTGAATTTTTGATTTGCATAGTGCATCATTTGATTTGCACTAAGGTGAATCTCTGCACGCGCGCGCGCATACACGCACGTGATATACTGTAACAATGCTAATGTCTCTTTGAAAGCACTACACTTGCTGCCAAAATTCTGTGTCCGTAATTCACACTGCATGTGTGATATAGTGTGACTGCTAAGGTCTTAAAAGCACTTACTTTCTGCCAAAGTTCTTCATGTGTATATGTCTCCATATTTCTTATATCCATATTGATGCAGGATAGTTATTTTTTATTTCAATATGCTTCTCACTTTTTCTCTTTCAGTTTGCATCTGATTTGTTGGTTTCTTCGATCAGGAAGCTGCTGCATTAGCAGCAACAGAACTGGCATTCATACTTCAGTCTGGGCAACGGAGAGGACTGCATTTTACCATAGCACCTGAGTCACCAACAACTCCACATCAAGAGCCACATGAGTAGATGTCTTCCAGTAAGCCATGTAATATATATGATATTATTATATGAATAATTATCAGGAACCAGTTTATGGCTGTGACTATTAAACTAGCACCAGTGATAAGAGGAGAATTGGAACTCTTTCTGCCCTTTTACTGTTTCTGTGCATTTTGGTTTCTGTTTTGTGTTTCGAACACGAGAAGTCAGAGCTTTGAATGTTGCCACATATTACGCTAATCAGGTTTCCCTTGAGCAGAGTGAAGGTCTCATTCACTTTTATGTTTGCACTTGTCTAAATAGAGAGAAGGAGGATCTTAGTGGTATGTGGCTAGAGTCATTGAGTTTAAACATCCCTTCCAATTGTTCACTGATATGTATATCAGGTCTCCTAGTTCCCCAGAAACTATCAGTTGCCCTTTGTTAGGGCTGAAGCAGCTGACTGGACTTTTGATCTCCCTCAGATCTGCCATTTTGAGAGAGAGAGAGAGAGAGAGAGAGAGAGTTTTGACTTTAGTTTGGAGTTTCTGGCTTCAGCTTAAGGGCCATCAGAGTCCACTAGTAGTAGTGACATGCAGGGCTTCAATTGATTGGATTAATTAGGGCTTTAAGTTGATTGGATTAATTTGCTTTTGATTCAGAAATGTTTCATTCCAAACCAAACTGGAGTCATTGTTTAGGCTTGGATCGAAAAATCTATCCTGTTTGAGTTATGAATTGGACTTGGAGCATACAAGACTGAACTCAAACCCACAAATGGCCTGAAAATAACCAATTATGTAGCTACCTCTCTTGGCCATCTTGAATTCAAGGATATAAGGTGCCGTTGGCTGCAAGCTATATGGTGTGGGTCTTGCATTTCCACCTCCAACCTTGCACATGATTAGTTTTCACTTCTTGGGTGTCCACCTCCTCCTGGTTTAAGAGAGGAGACACGCTTGCAAGACTTCTTGGGTGTCCACCTCCTGGTTTGATCTCCTTCTTACGAAATTGTGGTCATTTGAGTGAACCATGTGTCGTACCACGCTTGCCAATTACTAGTAACTTATATAGTTAATTGTATTTGTGGAGTGTTAATGGTAACTTGCATGTTGTGGTTGCTGATGAGTTTTTGCTGAATTGGTTGTTGTGGATGCCTCATGTTATGAACAATTTCTTCAAGATATGTTTACGATTCCGTTAAGTGAATCAGTATTTATATATTTCTTATGGTCTATGCCTGGCTTCTTCCTGACCCAATTCTTGGAGAAAAAAAAACTTGGGTGGTAAACTAAATCTTCGGCCTGACAATGAGCCTATTGGAAATCTGGCTGGATTTTTGAGAGGAAGGAAGGGCATGCCGGGGCGCGCGTGCCGAGTTTGTGGCCTGATTTAACTTTGGATCATGCTCGGTTCATCCAACAAAACCAAATCCAACCCAAGTTGCTTGCAACTCAAGTGCTACTAATAAGAGCAATCCAAGTTAGATACAACATATCCAATTTAACCTAAACCAGCTGACGGTGCCGACTACATGAGTTGTTAAGTTGTTTGGTCTTGGACACTGATGACCATGGTTTGTTCCCATCCCTACTATCAATCTTTCCCTAGCTTCCTTCCTGCCTATTTGTCAACAAAACATAAACCAAGCAAAAGTCATCTTGAGTCAAGACTAACAATTTTGGTTTTCTTTTCTTTCCTTGTAAGAAAATACATGATTGCACTATCTTGAACTTTTCTCAAAAGATATGATGGTAAAAGCAACATCAGGGCCTCCCAAAAATTCAGCAACCCCCTTGTATCTAATAAACAATGGAGCTGCTCTATTGCAGGGGCTTTGTATCCCTTTCTTCGATTAAAGTTGGCCTTGTAAATCTAGAAATTCACTCTCAAACTATAGGATAAAATGCTTACAGCCAAGAGTAAAGATAAAGGCTCCAACTCTCTCAAAGATTGCATTCCTGAAACCTCGAGGTTTTAGTTATTAATATTTTGTTCGTAAACGTTATGTTTTTATTCTTCTGAGAACAACGATTGGAGCACCATCAAATAGAACGACCCGCAGTTTTTCTTTTAATCTTTTTTTTTTTCAGTGGAACCTGGGTTTTAATATTTGGGCAACAAGACCACCATTTGGAATGGGAAACTATCCTTCTCCCATTCACATGTGTGACTGGGCCATGGTCCATTTTGTCCATATCCATGCCTGTCTATATTAAACCATGGTGATGCTCTACTCATGATCTCATCTTGGTGTTCGTTAAGAGGATACTTACATTGGTCAGATAAACTACTGAACATTAAAAGCAATACTATTAAGGAGGTAGTTTTCAGTGTGAATGGCGACTAGATCCAAGGGAAGTTTGAGTAGATTGAAAGCATTTGATATAAGTCATGAGATCATTAAACAAAGGGAATAAAATTGCAACTGATGAATATAATACTCAAGGGTGGGTCTATCAAGGATTATAAAATTAGATGATCATGAGAACAACTCCTCAACAGTGGAAATAAATAAAAAAGAAAAATTGGCAGCATGGAGACTTTTCCATCCATCAACTCCATGCACAAAATATTTTATTACAGCTCTTGATTTCTAGTAAAATATGGTCCAAATGCCCCGTCCGTTGTGCTAAAACTTCTATTTTCTTTTCTCCAGTTAAAAAGAAGATTCATTTGGATTACTAGGTGCAATGAAGACCAAGGAAAGATTCTAATCAATTATAGTCTACGTATTCATACCCATAATGAATTCATATGAATACAAACATTCAATCTTTCAGGAAAAACTTTCTACTACTTGAGTTTTTTATTTCAACGAATTGCCGGAAGAGCCAAAACCGAGCATATTACTATAACAAGATCCTCTATAAATATCTAAGATCTTCTCGATGAATAACCTCACATACTTCCTCCGTTCAAGCCTTGACGTCCTCGTCAGACTAAGGGTTCAAATCTATTAATCTAATTACAAGCACCATGATCAGTCTGTGGCCAACCTCCATAAACCTATATTGCAGTGTCTTCTAGTCTACATAGGTTATGAGCCGAGTTTGCTCTAATACTATTTGTAACAATTCCAAATCTCACCCAAAATACCTAGTTAGAAAGGATTATTTGGATTCATAAATCCTATAAAGTATCCAAAATTTTTTCGATGAATAATCGATGTGTGACTAAACATACGCCCTCGCGGTTCTCGCAATTACAGTCCATACACGATTTAAGAATCTTGAGCAGAACTACTTCGATGTGTTACAGTCCTGCTCTCTTGGGTCTCTTAAGAACGAAGAATAGGCATCTTAGAGAACGTGATGGTGTGGAACTAATTAATGAAGGCATACGGGTTTATGTGGGGGTCTAATCGTTGCATGGTTTGGACTAATTTTGTAAGAAGAAATTAAAGCTTGGCATGCCACATGGTCCTTAATATTGGTCCTAAATTGGACCGTGTGGTAGAATAATGGAGGTGAGGATGTGGCAATGGGGGAACGTCTCCAAGAAAGTGTAGTGCTTTAAGCCCCTAATCAAGTTCAAAACACCTCTTTTAACTTGGAAAATAAATGTTGTTCCCTCTTCTACCGTATGAATAAATAAATAAATAAAATCTTGGTAATAAAATTTTCGAAGTAATTTTTTAAGAAAATTTTTTAAAATGTGGATTTTGTTTTTTTCTTTCTTTTTTTAATAATGCTGCATTTGCTAGATTGTGGCTTATCTCAATGGCCATGCCTCTCTGCTTGGCAACTAGCTGTCGTCGCAATTTTATAATGCATCTTTAAGTATTTAGACTTGAATAATTATAATTTGGATGGGCATCCTTCTTTGTTTCAAAAGAGTAATGTTATGTCTTGTTGTAATGTTACATGTCGTGTGAGGCTCATGTAAACAGCTAAGTCTTGGCATCTGTCCCATTCCAGTGCCCGCTACCCCGTCTGAGATATAAATAATTGTTTCATAGAAAGATTAAACGGAGACAAATTACATGCAGCTAATGATGAAGTAATCACTGGGCCACGTATATATATAGAAATCAATAAAGAATTGCATGTGCCGTTGAAATGCCTTCATTGGAGCCATGAGAGTGTTGAGGGAGGCCCGAGTTCACAACTCTAGAGCAGAGAAACTTGTGTGTGAAGAGATTAACTCCCCTTCACATTCGATATACCTTTCAAGACGCAGACTAAGAGATTTATTATGGGAGCAGAAGCATGCATTTTTTTTTTTTAGTGAAGCAGGCATACAATTAACTTACAAAATGGGTTAACGGTGCTGCAAACTTGTGATAATGCCAGATAGAGTATTGATCGACATAATCTAAATCAGAATCTATCAAGAGGGACTTGCACCGTCATGAAATCTAGTCCTAAACCCATAAACTCGTTCTTGATGAAAATTATTATAGATTTCTTTCTATGCAGGGGGCGAGCAAGTGTGCTGCACGCCTGCACGCAAGAGAGAGAGAGGAGAAATCATTAGATAGATTAGTTTCATTTTTCGCTCTTTTTTTCTTTTTGTATGTAATAGCAACAAGACCTAGGATGATCCATGGTGGATCTGATCCTTCTAATAATTTCTCCACTCGCGATATATATATATATATATATATATATATATATGTCACATATATATATATATATATATATATATATATATATATATATATATATATGTATGTCACATTCATGTCCTTTTGAAGTCCAATCCAACATTTGGGTTTCAAGTTTCATGCCAACAGGTGCAAGCTATCATGCCAACCAGAAAGAACATGCATGCACTATCCAAATTATTTGAAGTCAGTTTCATGAAACCTTCTAATTAGCTATTCATACTGTAAATCATGCTTTGAGACATTATTACATAGTCTTCAAGGCAAAGACTCTGCAGCATCTTAGCCTTACGTCCAAGATTTTTGGTTCAGGAAAGAAGCTTGTGGAATTCCTGCAGCACAAAGTTGCAGACTAGAACTGGAAAAATGCCAAGGGAAGTGAACAAATGAACATCACTTTCACCTTTACCTCAGCCATGAAGCTCACCCAACAATTGACATTTGTATTTTTCAAAAAGACGGCAAGTTGCTGCCAAAGTCTTAAATCTAGCAGCTCCCCAGTTCTAGATACACGCAAGCTATCAGCTAAGGAGTAAATCTAAAATTCTCTTCATTCTATGTTTCATTACTTTCACACCTCAACCTAGTGGGTGTCAAAGCTATAGCATCATTCCAGGTTGGGGGGTTATTTTAAATTAGTATGTTGCTGACATCCATAAAAAATTATACAGCCTGACAATCTTGATAGCTTCGTTATCCATTTTCTTTATTGGAGTTGAGGAATCTCCATCAGATGCCAAAGCATACACTGACAGAAAAGGGGTATAAATGTAGAGGGATGGAAGACTAGAAGACCATCAGAAGGTAAAAAACTGATATGAACTTTAAGGGGTATATGCAGATATCCATGCAAGGATTTCAGAGGAACTTGCATAGAATTTGGGATTGGGTGTTTTATATATTTGGGAGGTGTTTAAAAATTCATGGACGACTATAATTGAATTTGTTTCGAAGAGAGCATTGTCTTGATCTGCATAGAGATAAGTTTCCAACTCCATGAAATAAATTAGGATGAGTGTGAACAGAAGGATTTTAATATACTAGTGTGCTGCTGATTTTGTAGTTTGTTTGAGGTCCTTTTCCTTGGAATAGGACAAGCCAAGTGGTTTCCTTGGGATTCTCGGTGTTCTTTTAAAGCCCCAATTCCTGAAGCTTCTTCCTCCACCCTGAGTGTTCCTCCCAAAGAACCCGAAAGACTAGCCGAATATTTTGGCTTTGTGGGAGATTTTTTTTTTGTTTTTGGTTCTGTTTTTGTTATTATTTTTCTTGGTAACATTACAAAGAGTTCATAAAATTGATTTGCTGGAGAGCTTGTGCTTTTCAGTTATTATTGAGGTTTCCAATGATAAGTCTTGCATTGCATAAAGTTATGCTCCAGGTGTGCAATTCAGCTCCATTCCTTTCCACTCTCATAGAGATCATTGGAGTTCGCCTAAGTCAAGGTTAGTTTAGGTCTGAAAAAACTTCTTGATAGGGTGTTACTATCCATTTCGTATAGTTGAAGCAAGGTTCATATGGGTTTGAGATTTCCAAAGTTCATGTTGTATTGTTTTACTCCCTTGACTTGACTCAATTGCTTATAGTTCATGTGCTAGTTTATTTTCAGCTCAAGTTGTACCACTGTGACTTTTCGAGATTTTCGTGGTTAGATCTTGACTGGATTTATAGGGACTCCCCCAATGTCAAGTTGAATTAAATCAAGCTTGAGCTCTTTGAAGAACACGAAGGTCGCTGGTAAGCTGTGCAGCTGCACCTTTCTTTCTGTCCTAGGCTCTTCTCGGTTTGATCCAAAAAGAGTGGAAGCATTATGGATCAGCTAGAAGAAGTGATGTTGCCAGGCTTTCGATTTCATCCGACGGATGAGGAGCTAGTTGGGTTTTATCTGACGAGGAAGGTTGAGCAAAAACCACTTGCCATTCAGCTTATCAGGCAACTGGATATCTACAAATATGATCCATGGGATCTTCCAAGTAAGCCACTCTTTTGTGCTGCGCCATTATTGTCTTTCTTGAAGAGTTTATATGTGACTATACGCCATAGTTTGCCCAAGCCGCTTGGTTTCTTAAAACTACTGAAGTTTTCCTATGAATCAAACTAATTTAAACTTTCTGTCATCAAGTTCTTTCACTGTAAGTTAGCTTCCAACCACTAACATAACCTACAAAGCTTCTCATATCACTGGTTCCTTAAGAATTGTTTCCAGTTGTTCAAGTGAGAAGATGCAATAGAACCTCAACAAAGCAAGTTAAAAGTTTGGTGCTCTAGGTCGCTGACACTACTGTCTCCTACACTAGGACAGCTTTAAAAGAACCTTACTGATCACAAAACTTCCAACGTTTCAACTACTTATTTGGTATTTAGACCTCCTAATGAGCATTTAAAGGAGAAAAAGCTCAACCTTTTTCGATACGGCGAAATATAATGTCTGCTTCTAATTTTTCTCTCCATGTTCTTGCTATGTCCACTGAGAAGAGCTGGCGATGACTGGAGAGAAGGAATGGTACTTCTACTGCCCGAGGGACCGGAAATATAGGAACAGCCCAAGGCCTAACAGAGTCACAGGTGCTGGATTTTGGAAAGCCACAGGAACAGATAGGCCAATCTACTCCTCCGACGGAACCAAGTGCATAGGCCTAAAGAAATCGCTCGTCTTCTACAGGGGCCGAGCTGCCAAAGGGATCAAAACTGACTGGATGATGCATGAGTTCAGGCTGCCATCTTTATTCGGTTCATCCCCTACCAATAGGCCTTTCAGTAAGAACAATCCTGCCAATGTAAGCAATCGATACAAACTTTTCAGCATCTCCGTTTTATTCACTTGATACTGACCTACCCCTCTTGGTGCCAAAAAACAGGACCAATGGGCAATCTGTAGGATCTTTAAGAAAACCAGCTCCCTGGCACGAAAGGCACTGCCTCCGTCCTTGCCACCTTTACCCAAGATCAATGATGCCGACCAATTTGCTTTCGAGAGCACTACTTGCATGAACCAGTCTGGTGGTAACAATGGCTCACAGTTACGGCAGCAGAGAAACATAACTTACCCTCCTGATGCTGGCTCCTATGAGTCCAGCAGCAACAGCTACAAACATTCTTTACCTCCTATCTCTAGGGAAGAGATACCTGCCAGTTTCATGTTCTCCTCTGTTGAACTATCAGCACAAACCAAGAGCTTACTCAGTGCTGCTTCCATGATTCATAACATCTCTGATGTAGAGAAGGCCTTATCGAACGTAGATCTTGGACGCCCCAAAAATTGTGATGGAGTCGGGGCACATTTACCATTTGATGGAGAAGAAGAAATTAGCATGAAGGTCGTCGTCGCGGATACAAGCATTGCTGGCAATGATCATTTGGAAACTATGCATGCGATCGGTTTCCCCCTGAACTTGCTGCAAAAACTTCCCGATGAGGGGAAAACCAACTCGCAGTGGGTTTCCTCTTGGTGCGCGAATGAGATGATGAGTTACTCCATGAACGAATGCTACACTTGAAAACAAAGAACCATTTAGAGAGTAAGGATCATCTTGTTAGTATTGCAACAAGCTTAAACTTGACTTAGAGTTTGTTGCATCAATCTGTACCA
Source organism: Phoenix dactylifera (assembly GCF_051530095.1). Taxonomy (NCBI): domain Eukaryota; kingdom Viridiplantae; phylum Streptophyta; class Magnoliopsida; order Arecales; family Arecaceae; genus Phoenix; species Phoenix dactylifera. Next base: position 19,426,774 of record NC_143194.1, read on the forward strand.
CCAATAAGAAGTGCTTGTTACAAAAAAAATAAATAAAAAAAATAACAGAACGAAAAGATTGGTCTGATATTATGAGAACCCGTGCAGGCGTGTGTTTAGTTCTACACCGGTTATTTGATGGATAGATATTGGGTACTTATACGTGATCAAAAAACTTAAATAATATCTTCCGGCTAGCTATTTTGGATGAGATCCTGAGTTGTAACAAATGGTATAAGAGCGAACCCGGCCCATAATATATGCGGACTAGAGGACACTACAGCACGGATCCATTGAGACTGACCATAGGCTGATCCGTGTGAGCGCGTGTTTAGTTCCATATCGGTTAGTTCTTTGAACTGTGTAAGAAACCGCCGGCAGCATCCTACTTTCCCTGCTGCTGCATGAATCTGAACATTGATGAACACCAAGGGCTCGTTTGGTTCGCAGGAAAAGGAGGGGGGAAAGTGTGGTCAACGGGAAAGTAATGAAATGCCTCTTGTTTGGTTGGAGTTTTCAAAGGAGAGAGATGGAAAAATTGTATTCCCATGGGAATATGATTCCCATATTTCATGGAAAAGTCTTTCCCATGAGAAACATGGGAAAGTTACTTTCCCATAAGGTGGAAATCACTCATTTTTTATTTTTTTCCAAAAAGACCCTTCAACATTAAAGAAGCATTAAAGAGGCATTAAAGAACTAATTTTTATTAAGGGCATAATAGGAATTATACATAACTTTCCTAGGAAAGTGGATGGTCAACCAAACATAAGCATTTTGGAAATTTGTCACTTTCCCATGGTTAACCAAACATGCCAAAAATACTTTCCTAGGTATCCTCTTCCTAGGAATATGATTCCCAGGAATCATATTCCTAGGAGGGAAAATACTTCCCGCGAACCAAACGAGCCCCAAGTTGAGAAATTGATAAAAGCTTCCAACTGAGAATACACCCCTTGAATTCCACTGCATTGTTGAGAGATTTCAATTTTGTAAGCAAATTGGAGAACTAATTTACACTAAAAGAAACAGTATTGATCTTTCACTATTTAATTTAAGGGATTTTTCAGCTGATAATATAGAAGGTGACAGAGTGGATAGAGCCAACAACCATGACCTTGGGCTTTTGAATGGGCTTTACAATTCTGGTGCCATCTTCTACTTGCCGCTCTGCTTCTTCTCCTTCTTCTTCTCCTTCTAAATTATGGGTCTACTAGCTAGGGCTTCCTCCACCAAGATCTCCTAGCAAGAAGAGGCCCTCCTAGGAAGAAAGAAGGGATCTCTCGACATGTTGCTCCAATCCCTCTCAAATCCTCTTCAAGCCCCCATGGCCTTGCGCCTGAACAACGAACACAGCCCTTTCGCAAACAAGGCCCATGCTACCCCCAACTTATCTAATTTTTATAGGAGGGGATCTAGAATGACCACTGATCATGGGCTCTTTCTTTCCAAACAGGGCAGCCCAAAATGAGACCCACAAATGTTCAAAATACCAAAACAATCTTTTTGTATGCGGAAATTGTCACACTCCATATCCAGAGCATGACATGGCCATGCTACCATAGAGTATTGCCCATAATAACACGAAGCCCATAATATAGTATAATAAAATTAGTCCAATTTCATTTACGAAACAAAGAGAAGCAGTACAGAACATCTAAACCCAAAACCTTTGAGTATTTTCAACCACATAACTCAAACTTTATAGACATAACAACTCTTATTGATAGCTTGCAACTATGCTTTAAGCTCTATTCTTTCAGCCTTCACTCAATTTATTCTTCCCCACTCCTAGCAAACTTAATTATCTATATAAAAAAAAGAGACAAATAAGCTTTGAGGCTCAATAAGTAACCATGCAGCACCTTACTAGATCAAGCATAAAAATTTTCGCATGATTCAATGCATTATTTAGAAAGTAAAATTATACTGTAAAATAAAATATTTCATAAACATAATAACAAACTGTGTCGTAGCAAACCAATAATGTATGCACAAATCAGGCAAATCATAAAACTGGAAGTATAATTGAAAATATTCATGATTGTCAAATATTTGTCATTTATCCATACTTTTATTTAAAACAGTGCTCATAAATTTTTCGCACTACGGTCACTATAACCCGTGACAGGGCCATCTTCGTAATTGACAAGATATCATAGTTCATATTCGTTACCAACTTTAACCTATTTGCAGAGAGCTATTTTTGTTGCATGCTAGCTCTAGGGTGTCGATTAGCCTCTATTTCTTGAGGCTGTCATAGCTATTTGAGAGCTCTTAAAATATTTCATATTTTTTATAAATCATACCTTTATATAGAGGTTGCAAATGCTAAATGGAATCGCAAATGTTTAAAATGCATAATCATGCCACATATATCACATTCATGCAATTTTTTATAATCATAATTCATACGTAAATCATTTACGATAAAGTATTTAGAAGCATGCTATTTGGCCAAAAATATGGAACATTTACAATCATATACTTAATCACAATTTTTAAAGAAAATGCAGCATCCATCATGTCAAAAATGATGCATAACTTCATACCTAAAATTGATCAGTAATTTGAAATCAATAAGGTTTGTGCTAGGGTCACTTACCACTATTTGCCCAAAGATCATTAGGTTCAGTTAGACAACTCCGTTGCACCTATCAAAATCATTTAAAAAAAATAAATACTTACTATTCGCTATTTTAAATCTAAATATAAATTAAAAACCTCTAAGCAACTCGAAATGAGCTTCAATAGGCTTCAGGTCCCGTCTGGGTAAATTGGATTAGGATCTACAAATCAAGTAGAAAGACAATGGTTGCACCAAGGATGGAACCTCTCTCTCAATTTTTTTTTTACTTATATATTTATTTATCTATTTTTTTCTACTTTTTCTCTTTTTCTTCTTTTTTTCTTCTCTTTTTCTCTTCTTTTTTTCTCTTCTTTTGTTTTCTTCTCTATCACTCTCCCCTCACCTTCATCGCAAAACTGGAGGGGGAAGGGCAAGAGGCCGCCCCACCGAGAAATAGGAGAGGGGAGGAAGGGGCCTCTAGCCCAACGGCTGCTACAGCCGAGAACCGGCAGCACGGTGGAACGAAGAAGGGAAGGGAGAAAGGAAGGGAGGGAGAGAAGAAGGGAGGAAGATGGAGGAGAAAGAAGGGCTCGATGAACTTGGCAAACGAAGAGGGGAAGAAATAAAGGGGGGAGACCGCAGATTCCGCGATCTCCTCGTGCTATCCTTTCAAAATCGGAGCTTGCTAGCGAGAAGATTTGTCGGAAATGAAAGAAGGAAACAAGATTATGTGTTCCAAGAGATCCTCACTTGAAAAGAAAAATTATAGAGGAAGCTCATCGGTCTCGTTTCTCTATTCATCCTGGTAGCATGAATCCTCATATACTCTCCCAGTTTAAGCTTTGATGTTCTTGTCAGGCTAAGGGTTCAAATCCATTTAAATCTAATCACAAACACCACGATCAGCCCGTGGTCGGCCCCAATGGATATGTGCTGCTGTGTTCCCTAACTATTCCACATAGGTTATCGGCCGGGTCAGCTCTGATACCATTTGTCACAACCTAGGACCTCACCCAAAATGGCTAGCCGAAAAGTATTATTTGGATTTCTTGATCTTATATAAGTACCCAATATCTATCCAACGAATAACCGATGTGGGACTAAATACACTCCCACATAGGTCCTCATAGAAATAAGACTGCGTCCATCTAACTCTACCTAGATCCTGCAACTGGGCTACTCTTTTCTATCTAACTCACAAATTTAAATAAATAGATGAAGATCTACCGACCCTAATTATATTATGACCAAGTTGAGTCTTGACCCATTTGCAAGACCGTCATAAGCAAAGTATGGGTTAGAATAGCCTTCAATTTAAGAATTTCAGACAGCAGCTTCGTTCCAATGGCTTCCAACTCACAATGCATAAAGACGTATTTTTCTATGGTGTGTGGTTTTCGCCCTAGAGTGCTATGTAGCACTTGATAGCTACCATCAAAAGTTGGACAACTATCAAAAGCAACGCATCATGTATGACACGTAAGGCTATCTTGTTTGATAACGATACATCTTATGATGGTAGCCATCAAATGTTGAACAGCACCGAGCGCTGCATAGCAATCTGCGATGCAAATCGTGCACCGCATGGGATTCATGTTATAAAATAGAATCATAATAATTAATTAGATAACATAAGAATCTCTATCTCTCTCCAAGCAGCAATCCCAGGCCACATGGTCGCATGGTGCTCGAGGGACACGCACACGGCATGCATGGTATAGGAAAGAACCAATTACAGTAGATGCCAAGGAAGTCAGGCCCCACGAACCATCTTTCCTTCTGTGCATCTGGTACCCATCCTAAGACATGACACGTCTAGTGTTAGGTTATTCGAGGACAAGGCCTGCCTGTCTCGCAGTGCTGTTACCGTTCAGCAAAACAGACACAGAACCCCACCAACCACTTCAGAACCGAACACTTCTCCGAACTAATTTGAGACTCATCTATAGTTGGTTTTACAAAATGCCAAGGAACCAATGAATTCCAGGGTGCTGTTACTGCCGGCCAAGGTAACGGAAACGTAGTCTGGGTTTGGCCGCCACACCAGGCTTTGCCCACTGTAAAAGCAGTACTTAGGTTTTGAGGTGGGCTTGGTTTCCTTCTTAACCTGGCTACAAATTTGAAACCATGGGTAACTTCGTCATGCCCTAACATTTGAGAAAGTTGAAGAGAGAGAAAAAGATCTCTCATAACCCAATAAATAATAGGAAAGTCATAGCTGGTTAAAGAGATAAAAATTGAAAAATATGGCAACAAATATTAATTGCAGCAATTTGGTTAAGTCTTGCTGAGCTTCTGAGGACGACACCACTGCCATCATAAGATTATGTTTCGATCCAGATATATATATATATATATATATATATATATATATATATATATATATATATATATATATATATATATATATATATATATAGTTATTAAAACAATGAGAGATAAAAAATAGGAATAGATATGGATGTCTGATATAGATAGATATATATCAAGCCATCTGAGAGCTGGGTTAGCCATGATATAATTACCAGAGAGTCAGAAAATATGCTGTAAATTTGGTTATTAATTACATACTAAATTACAAATGCAGTATTCCAAAGTTAGTAAAAGAAATAAATAAAACAAGCCGTTACAAATCTACGTGGCTATCAACGATTGTCAGTGAGGGTGGGGGCGGGGGCCCCATGTTTAATTAGCCCGCTCCTCCTCACTTTCCATGGGTTAACGTTTTGGTTTGTTGTGGAGATTGGAAAAGCATCTCGCTTTTATTAATCAGTTCCGCATCTGGCTTTGCCATTTCGTTTCTGCTCATCTCATCGAGGCCGTTTAGTGCGATGGGAGAGGAGAACGGGATGGGAGAGATGGAGGGGAGAAGGGCCATGGCGGTAGATCAGGTGGCGAGGGAAAACGTCTACCCTCGTCCACTCTACTCCCACGAGGACGTCGTCAAGGACAGGGCCCTTTTCATGGACTCCATGCGCCGTTTCCACGACTCCATGGGCACCATCCTCTCGTACGTAGGACTCGGCATGGTTTTGGTTCTCTTTGCTTGTTCTTTTTTTATCTTCACCTCTTCTCCCTCCGTTGCGTTTATAGATTTATTTTTTTATATATGCATATGGACTTGGATGCTCGCTTTTTTCTGTGATGGAGAAGGATTCCCGTGTTAGGAGGAAAGGAGATCGATCTGCATCTGCTGTATAGGGAGGTGACTCAAAGGGGTGGCCTCGAAAAGGTCTCTTTCTCTTCGATCTCTTCTGTTGTCTATTTTGCCATGGTATCTAAATGTTTCATTACCTTTATATTATTGTATTTATTAATCTTTGATTAATATAGGTGATCTTGGAGAAGAGGTTGAAGGAAGTCGTGACGGCATTCAGTTTTCCTTCCACTACCACTAGTGCATCCTTCGTGCTAAGGAAGCGTTACTTGAGCCTGCTGCACCACTACGAGCAGGTGTACTTCTTTGGAGCCCAGGGGCCTCCTATCCCTCCTGCCGGTATGTGGGTGGTAATATTATTCGTACGATATGGCACCTTCCCTTAAGTTTCTTATAAGAGCGCCATGCATTTAAATATTACGTCCTCAATATTAAGAATAATGTGGATGCTGGGTGTAGCTTCGTGCATGACCAGGACCCCCAAGATCAAGCTTGAACGACCTCCGGATGCTTCCGACCTGACCATGAAGAAGCCTAGGAGAAGGAAAAGAGAGCATGCAGAAACGCGAGGCAAAGGTGAATCTGGCCCATGCTGGTTTGGAGTTGACATTAACACCTGCTGGTTTGGTAGTTTCCGTTTATTAATTCTGTCTGTTGCTCAGACCATATGAGGATTTTAAAATACAGATTCCCTTCTCTTTTTTTGTCTAAACTTACTGTCGATAAAACACTCATTGAGAGCTCGTCACATCAAAGTATATAGTAGAAGAATGATTTAGTTAAAAGATTCCCTTCTCTTTTTTGTCTAAACTTAACTGTCTATAATCAAGCATTTACATAGATTATCTGAGTAAAATCAATGTCCGTTCATGATTTTGTGAGAAGTGTGGCATGTTCAAGTAAAATTGTTATTTTTCTGTTGCTGTCTTTTGATATTTTTCATCATAGTGGCTAATAGTAACCATTGTAACAACCTTATGGTATCCTAAAACAACCAGTATAGGGTTGACTTCAGGTATGATGATCTTTATTTCTGCAATCATAGTCGGTTGCAGTTTGAAGAGATTCTACTGTCTAATTCCTGATGTTTATGCGAGTCTTAGCTTTCTTTTGGAGGTTGCTCCACATGGATCATGTGAGCATGGGACCAGTATTCCAAGATCAAATTTCTGATAGAAAAATTCTCGCTAGTGTTGCTCTGTTCCTGCTTTTGATGACTCTTGTCCTATAATAGAATTTGGTGAATGGCCCAAACTCCATTATACTGCATATATCCTTGACTACCACAGAGGACAGAGAATAGAGCAAGAATTAATAAGTACTCCATTGAGTGAGGACCATACAAATGAAGGTACCATACCAAAGGTCTCACACATATTTCATCTAGGTAATGGCCCTGCTGATTGGCTCGCCAAAAGAGCAAGTACAGGAGGCCACCGAAGGTTATAGACAGAAAATTTTCCTTTTGAACTCAAGCAAGACGTACGCCTTGGATGTCTCAATACAAAGTATTTAGGGTTGCATATGATCGATAATGATATCTATTGGATCTTTTAAGGCACATCTGTACATGACCAATTCGAAAGGACATGAAATAATGATCCGTTATTTCAAAGAGTTCTCAAAATAGTGTTTCCAGAATAATTAGAGCACCAACACTTGTAGTTCCATAGAGTTCAAAACATTCAATAATAGAAATCATCAATCAATGGTCAATTCGAATTATTTTATAAAGGTTGCACTAAAGTTAAAATTTTGTTCCTATAAGTTCTAACAGCCCAACTCAGCCTCGTTTGGCAGGACTGTTGCTAGTAGAGCTTTTGAAAGTAGAGTTTTTTTAAATAGAGATTTTATAAAAAACTATTTGTTGTTTAGTAACTACATTTTTAAAATTTTGTAGAATTTTAATATGTGTTTGGTAAACAAACTGAGAAAGTACTTTTGGTATGACAAAATGACCATAACGGATATTGCATAGTAGTATACAACAGAGAATAATAAGATATAATATATATTAATATATTAATATATAATATAGTATAATATTACTATAATATAGTATAATATTATTATAATATAGTAATATAATATTGTATGCTATAGCATATAATAAAACATAAATTGAATTATATAATAAAAATCAAATGATGGATAAATAAATAGAGAAAAGAAAATACCTTGATCACAGAAAAGCCAAGGCCGATTAGGGTTTCTTGTTTCCTTTGTTGAGACTCCTAAAGATTTTTGTAATATAAAAGGATATTTCCTATAATTATAATATTTTATCATGAATATTTTGGTCCAAAAAGAAAAAAGAAATATAAATCAAAATAGATTTTCGACACATACTAAAAGTGCTTGTCCGAAGAAGCTCCATTTTGAAGCTTCTTCCAAGAAGTTGTTTTAGCTTTTTCGCAAAACTAAAATAGTTTTTCGATTTTTTTACCAAACACCCCTATTCCATCCAAAAATATTTTTGGATGGTTAGAAAGTGCTTTCTGGCCCAGCAAATGCTCGCCAAACGGGGCCCCAATCAATTCAACTCTGGCATTCAGGACACATGGAAATTGACTCACCTCCTTGAACAAGGAGATTGCAGTTGTCCCTCTCTTATCTAGACAGCTATATATGGTTTTGTTTAACAGGCAATGGGCACTGCAGCTACTAAGTTTATGAAAAAAATAGGTCTCTAAGTGATAGTGTGGTTCATATTTGCTTGCATGAAAGCTTTGGACCACAGGCATAAATAACTGCCTATGGTTTAGCACAAATCCAAGTGAAAAAAATCTGCAAATGACTCCAGCCAAATGATAGGAAGCAAGATGCTTGGCCCCCTGGTGCAGATTTGGAGATGAAACCTCACTTGAGCATGACTTAACTATGGCACGCCACAAGCATGCATAGGACCAAGTGCAATGCATGGCCTCTCACATGCAAGTCAACCACCACGAGCCAAGGAAAATTGCATCTCTTTTGAGGTCTTCCTGGGAAGAAGAACCTGCAGGAACGTGGATCAAACATGGATGCAATTGAGGCGTAGATGCATAATCCACACACTTTGGCTTGGATGAAAGTAATTATTTATTTGTTAAGGACCAAGCTTGCATGGTTGTATGCATGGCGATGCAAGTATGCCAGGTCTAGCGTTGGACATCCTAAACTCTCATTGGAGTTCGACTAACAAACGGGTTTATGAAGCGAGACAGCGGGCAATGCTTTTTCACGCAGACTCTCCGACGAGTGCTCTTCCTCAGCTCAAGCAACCACACCTTGGCCTTCTCGGCAGTAGCAGTCCTCCTATTGCCGAGCTTCCGAAACTCGGCGGCGTCAGTGTGGCAGCATCGAGCCCCTCCTCCCATCCGTTCCCTTTTGTATCCCAGTCCATGGAGCAGTCGTGGGAGAGGAGATGTGGAGCTCCACATGATCGTAAGGCTAAACGGTGGTGCTGCCAGCCCTCTTGAGCTCGTCGCCATCTCTTATTCTAAGAAGAGAAGAAACTAGAAGAGCAAGAGGAAAAAAAACCCTAGCTTTGTAGAGTTGCTAGAAGAGAGGAGTCTTGACTAACAAAGAAGCTGGGGGGAGTGGGTAGCTTTAAAGGAGCGATTTTTGGGGGCGAAAAAGGATGGAAAGGAGACGATAAGAATCGGAGAGTCCCAAACGAGGAGGGATGTTAAAGGTCGAGCATCTACCACGAAAGAGATGGGACCGTGTCTCGCCGATCTTCTCGAATAGTGATTCTGTCAACTGCACGATGAAGGCATGAAGTTGTATTTATACTATGGCTCAATTCACGTAGCTGTCTCACCACAGAGAGAGAGAGAGAGAGAGAGAGAGAGAGAGAGAGAGAGAGAGAGAGAGAGAGAGAGAGAGAGCCTACAAGAATTACAAATAGTTCAAGGAGGTGCAATTTGGGCCCCATGATTTTAAGCTGCACATCATCTGAATAAATCGCTCTGATGGTGATTGGGTGACTGAATGTGGTTTCGTTCGAACCATCAAGGCCTTCGAAGGAAGCCATCGCCAGATCCTCAGAAGGGGTAACTAATGTAAGTGTATATGTACTGTGTGAGGAACCTAAACAGATAGCCCTAAAGTGGGGTCCCTTTCCTTTTCTCACAAAATGTTTGTACTAGTATCTTCATCAATTCGTCGTGCTGTTCAAGGAAAATGAAACCTTGTTAAGAAAATCCAACACCCTTCATCATAGGATATGCATCAAGTTAGCATCATAGTGCTAGTTGCACAAAGAAATTAACTAAAAAGTCAGTCCTCCTATACGCTAAACTAATCGTGCAAACCACAATTTTCAACATAGTTGTGATTTACAATACATGGGTACCAGTACCGTGGTGGAGATTAAAAAGAATTAAGGATGGTGATAGCATTTCTCAAAAACACCAATGCCAAATATATGGAGAACTTATAAGTCTTATGTTGTCTCCTTTTCTATATCATTTTGTATATTTTAGGCCTTTTACTCCTTTTGAGAAATGAGTGGCCCTTCACTTTTGTAGTTAAGACACCATTCTTGATATAGAAATCATGATTATATATATACATCTGGGATGCAAATGTAGCAATCATGGAATGATCGAAAATAATCCAAGAGAATCATCAAACTCGATGTGAACTTACTCTAGCTATTGTAGGGTAGATTGGACAAGGTCCAAAAGTGAAATCTGCCATATCAAGAAGCTAAACCATATGGAAAATTTCTAAAGGTCCTAACTCGCACGTACGGCATCCGATTGAGATCCTCTTTTTTTGAAATTGAATAATTTTTTGAACTCTATGATGTAGTGCCATTCTATAAAGGTATAGTATATTGAATAATAAGGGCCAAATTTCATCATTTGAATCTCGAAATGGGCCAACCAAAATAAAATTTTTCTTTTCAGAAAAATTTGATTAGACATATGCCTCAATCTGAAAAAAAATAGATAAAATAATTGAAGATAAAGTTGATGTATAAGTTGAGATATACCCTTTTTTCAGAATTATTTTTACTAATCATGTCTACTTCAAGAAAGCCATAACCTTTTTTAGTAGAAGAGAAGTCCAACCAATGTTGCACAAGGACGGACCTCAATTATGTAAATAGAGGTTATATAACTTAATTTTATGATTGATTAATGAAAAAAATAAGGAACCCTATTTTCACCAATTTTTTATTCTGAAAATTTTATGTTTAGAGATTCAAGTTGAGTAGATCGAAAAAATTTTTACTTTCTCCCTAACAAAATTGGATCATTTTCTAAGATATTACCCATTTTTTTGTTGGTCTTGGAGAATATTGATATAGATATAATTGATATTTGGTACATCATGCATAGTTTGCTAGACGTATCAATGAAAAATCATACTATTGTTTGTTCGCTCCTTGTTTAAATGGAAACCTTTTGTTCCTGCATCATAGATGTTTAATTAGAAAATATCATGTGAAGGCTCAGTCTGGGCCAGATCCACTCAATCGGCCCGACCTGAGGCCTGGCCCACGGAGGGGCGAAGCGCAGAAGACTCCCAAAGGGAGTCTTCTTCTCCTTCAGTGACTTTCACTAGGAGTCGGAGTCCTAGGGTTGTCAGGACCCTAGGGCTCCTCTATAAAAGGAGAGCTCTCTCCCTCCAAAGCTCTCTATTCCGAGCAAATCTTCCTTTTTTTCTCTCCTTTTTTTTCGTTGAGTTTATGGCTGCTCGTTGTTGTGCTCGCCGAAAATAGAGGTTGTCGGACGCCGCTGGAGCTGAGGTAAAGCCCTATCCTTCCTCCCCTTTTCTTTCTCTTCTTTCCATAACCCGACATCACGACCACCAGCTGAGGAATCGATTGAAAATCAGACCCCTTATATTTTCTCTATTTTTATCGATCCTTCTTTTCCTTTTTCAACCACTGCCGCCACCGGCGTTCATCACTGAAAGCACTAGCCCCTTCCCCGCATCTGCCTTGACCCCCAACCGTCGACGAGCGGGCAGGGATCCAAGGACAACCGAGCTAAAATTTTTTTGTTCGATCCTACTTTGGGTTGAATTCAGTCGGCCGGCCCCCGCAACTGGCTGCCCGCCGCCTTGCCGGCACCATGGCCAACCACCAATCTGCCCTCTGCCTTCCCTCTATTTACCAAAAAAGAAGAAAGAAAGAAAGGAGAAGAGAAGAGAAGAAAAGAAGAGAAGAAGAGAAGAGAGAGAACCATCCCTCTCTTTCTCTCTCTTGTGTCCTCTCTCTTCTCTTTGTTTCTATCTCTACTTTCTCTCTAGAAGGTTTATGAAATCCAGTATGGGTTCATGTCGACCTGATCTACGAATCTAAGTTGACTCCTATAAAGAGCCCTGATCCGCCTTGGTGCCCTGGCTGTCTATTAGACCGATCAGCCCAATCCTATTGAATATCCCTCAAACTCCTATTGATGAACCATGTTGATTGATCTTGGACTGGTTAAATTTGATTCGTTTAGCCAAATATCTAGATTTGACCCACACGAAACTAATGTATGCTTGGTCAAGTCTTCTCGTATTATTTTATTAAAGTCATCAATTAGAATTAATTTCATTGTTAATATTTTAAATAGGTCTAGCAGAGTCGTCTAGTGAAGTCTGACAGTTTAAGACAAAAGAGGTATGCCTTATACTCGTTACTAATTTTCAAATTTTTACTTATTTTTGGTATTATGAAAATATGAAAATAGTATTAAATGTTGATGACATTATATTTTTTTAAAAAAATTAAGGATCAAGCATACGATATTATAACACTCATGATTTATTGCGAAATACTTGATCCATGATTATTTTACCGTTAAGCACCATTTGTTAATCCAGAAAACAGACGAGATTCTAGGATTATTATACTATGAGCTCCATATTTATAAAAATTATATTTTTGTTATTAAAAAAATAATTTTATGATTATTCTACTATTAACTGCTTATTTATCGGCTATGAACTGTATAAAGCCATTTAGTGTTTTATTCATGTATGATTAAAAAAATATGACTTAATAAATATTATTTTAAAAACTATGGTAAAAAGGCTCTCAGATAGCTATGTATAGCCTCAGAAAGTGAGGTAGATCGACATTTAGTTCCATATGACCCTGCCAGTGGGTAATAGTAGTTGGCATACGATCTTGCCAGCACGTAATAGTAGTTGGCATACGACCCTGCCAGCGGATAACAGTAGTTGGCATACGACCCTACCAATGAGTAATAGTACTTGGTGTTTGTTGATTACGTCCCTGTCACGAGTATAATAGTAACCTTAGCATTTAGTCTAAGAATAGTAATTTGACTAATAATATGGTTAATGGTAAATGATTTATGAATTTATTTATTCTATACATCAGAAACCATGTTTATGAAATATGTATGATTTATGCATGCGTGATTGGCTTTATGATCTATTTTAACATACTGTATTATGAAATACTTTATTTTGTAATGTCTATTATTTTTTTAAGATGATGTATTGACATACAAAACCTTATGCTTGATCCGGTAAGGTAGTGAAAGATTTACTTACTAAGCTGTGTCCCTCATGTACCTCTAATTTTTATTTTTCTCTCTCCAAGTGAATAGGATCAGTAGGGACAATGGTTGCTTGGAGTTCGCGCTAGCAAGCTTGGCGATTTTATAGAAAAATTTTAGTATTTTAAATTGGCTATGCATTTGTAGTCAACGATTTTTTGAATATTGAAGATTACAAGTTTGGTATTTATGTTTGGATTTAGAAGCTCTGAACTAGTAGTGGTTGCATTTAATGGATAATGAAATTGGATTCGTATTTATTCTATTATATTTGACATGGAATTGAAAGCTAAATGTAATATTGGCTTCATGTTATCGTGAGTTGTTCTCAGTAGCACGGCCACGTCATGCTCCGGATCTGGGGCATGACAATTATGGTATCAGAGCGGACCCGATCCATAATCTATGTGGAATAGGGAATACTGCAACATAGATATATTGGGGCCGATCGTAGTGCTTGTGATTAAATTTGAATGGATTTAAACTCTTAGCCTGACGAGGACGTCAGAGCTTAAACAGAGGAGTATGTGAGGACCCGTGCGGGCGTGTATTTAGTCCCATATTGACTATTCGTTGGATAAATCTTGGATACTTATACAGGATCAAAAAATCTAAATAATACCTTCTGGCTAGCCATTTTGGGTGAGAACTTGGGTTGTTGCATAACATATCCTAATTGTGCCATTCTTGCAACTATGCTTATATTAACCTTTGTTAATATGGATAAAACAAAAATAGCTTTGCATGCATTAATATAGTTCGGGGCTAAAAACTGATTGGCACCTTAAGAATAGAAAATACCATAGCAGGCTTTTTCTCTTTCTTCTCTTTATCCTTGGGATCAGGTCTTTAAAGACACACTACGAACCCCAGATCTACCATGACCACAAGCCCAAAACCCTCTTACCCAATCGCAACCGCAAAACCCAGCGCAAGCTCCGCCCAGACCCGCTTATAACAACGCTGCGCCTCCGACCAATTATGATCCTCAGCCTCAGCTAAGCCTGAGCGGCCCTCACAAAATTTTATGTCACACTTCTTGCGTCACAAACACGTTCAGATCACACACGTTTGAAGTGGAGAAAACTTGACGAGAAATCATTTTTTTAAATAATTTTTGCATATATGATTGACATGTTTATGCAGCGTAAATAAATAATTGAATGCATGAAATTCGGTGTGTTGACCAACAGAGATTTTATTATTGGACTAGGATTTTCTCAAAACTTATGAAAGGACTTTTAGGGTTGTTTCTGTTTGTTTCTAGTGTAGATGGAATACATGGGACAAAAGTTCGGGGTATAGACCAACAGAGATTTGTTTAGTCAAATAGTTTTTTCTCAAAATGTAATGGATTCAGCACTATTTTTATAGGTTACAATAACTTCGTATATAATATCGTGATCAAAAGACTTTTGGCTGGTTTCTCTTTGTTTTCAAGTGCAGAAAGGTCCATGTAGCAGGCACAGACTTACACGTATATATGAGATGGTGGACGTGCTCGTAGTCGTTTTTTCTTCTTCTCGGACAACGAGCACGTCCAGCATGAGATATGCAGCAAGTTAACACCTCTATTATATTCAAAACCTATCCACTTATGCGCGAAGAAAAACCATCGCAACCCAAGGAGCTGATAGTATATAGTGACCAAAACTTTCTAGTTATAAATCAAAAGCTCAGACCATGGTTGAAAAATTGCGTAAACATCTAGTATCTAGATTTCTTTTTTAACAAAGCATCAAGAGGGTAGAAAATGAATTAGTTTAACTACTTGACTTATGGTCCATATATCATTGTGACATATCGGGAGTTCTATGTCTCAAGCTGTTTTTACTTTCATGAATTCTTTAAGATAATTCTACATTTTTACTGCTTTGGTTACTTAATGACATATCTAATCCTACTTTAGATTTTCTACTGATCAAATATTGAGAACTTACTCGATCTGCTGTTGATGGCTTCAGAGTTGCATCATTTTACTCTTTAAGATAATTCTACATTTTTACTGCTTTGGTTACTTCATGACATATCTAATCCTCCTATCGATTTTCTACTGATCAAATATTGAGAACTTACGCCACCGTTGATTGCTTCAGAGTCGCATCATTTTACTCTTTACTGCTTTGGTTACTTCATGACATATCCATCCTACTTTGGATTTTCTACTGATCAAATATTGAGAACTTACTCCACTGTTGATTGCTTCAGAGTCGCATCATTTTACTCTTTAAGATAATTCTACTTTTTTACTGAATTGGTTACTTCATGACATATCTAATCCTCCTATAGATTTTCTACTGATCAAACATTGAGAACTTACTCCACTGTTGATTGCTTCAGAGTCGCATCATTTTACTCTTTACTGCTGTGGTTACTTCATGACATCTAATCCTACTATAGATTTTCAACTGATCAATACTCCGTTGTTGATTGCTTCAGAGTCGCATCATTTTACTCTTTGAGATAATTCTACATTTTTACTGCTTTGGTTACTTCATGACATATCTAATCCTACTATATATAGATTTTCTACTGATCCAATATTGAGAACTTACTCCACTGTTGATTGCTTCAGAGTCGCATCCGTTTGCTCTTCATTTGTTTACTTCATGACATATCTAATCCTACAATAGATTTTCTACGGATCAAATATTGAGAACTTACTCCGCTGTTGATTGCTTCCGAGTCGCATCATTTGACTCTTTAAGATAATTCTACATTTTTACAGCTTTGGTTACTTCATGACATATCTAATCCTACTATAGATTTTCTACTGATCAAATATTGAGAACTTACTCCACTGTTGATTGCTTCAGAGTCGCATCATTTTACTCTTTACTGCTTTGGTTACTTCATGACATATCTAATCCTACTATAGATTTTCTATTGATCGAATGCTGAGAACTTACTCCACTTTTGATTGCTTCAGAGTCGCATCATTTTACCGTGACTGGATCAATCGATAGGAAATTCAAGTACGGTTATTTTGTGACGGTGAAGTTTGGCGGTGAGACACTGAACGGAGTGCTCTTTCATGTCGAGCAGCCTGGAGAGGCTTCATCCTCTGCATCTGTTCTGCCTCCTGTGAACGTCGCCGCAGCGAACGGTACCCCGACCGAAGTGAAACGTAGGAAGAAGAGAAGGTGCAGAAGCTCTGACCCTGCGCACCCGAGGCCGAGCAGGAGTGCGTACAATTTCTACTTCGCTGAACAATATTCCAAGCTTAAAGCTCTCTATCCTGAGAAAGATAAAGAATTTAGTAAAATGATAGGAGAGTCCTGGAGGAGCCTCAATGCAGAAGAAAAAAAGGTGACTGTATATACTAACCTCTTTTGCTTCTATAGATGATGAACTTGATGTACCAACTAGTTAGCTGACATTTAAGTTGCTACTTAAAAAAAAATGTTATTATGGAATACCAGCTTTACATGCTTGGATGGTTTTTGACAGGCATTTTTACTGTTGAGATGTTTCTAGCTTCCACTTGTGTTCTCTTTTTCCAGGTGTATCAGGATCGCGGAGTGGAAGACAAGGAGCGATACAGGAGGGAAATGGAGGAGTACGGGGAGAAGCAGAAGCTCCAGCAGTCGAAGGAAGTCACGGAGGAGGAGCCGTTCAACGCGAAAAATGGTAAACCTGAATGAATGGAGTTGGGGTCGTCAAGTTGCGAGGAGGGTTACTAAGCACATGGAAGAGGCGTTGTGAGGAACCACAGGCAGCGTTCGCCTCTTGGTGGTATCTGTTGGCTAGTTTCTGTGTTTCGACAGCGGAGTAGTTTTGCTGGTAGTGTTCTTATGAAGCATTTCTATACCGACTGCTTAAGATTACCTTGTCTTTTGGCAATGGAACTTTATAGGTTCAGATCATATTATGCATAGGGGATAGTGGGACCTGTAAACCGAACTACGTCCCATGACGTAGTCTTGGATCTTTTTCTCTTTTTTTTTTTTGGCGAAGGATCTTGGATCGCAGTTAAGAAAAAATAATTGTACCTGATAACTAGGAAGAATAATGTAAAATAAATACCTTCAGATAGAGATGAACTTGCCATAGGCCTTATTGGGGGAAAAATGGACCACTCCACAAATACAATTAAAGCACCCAAATCCGATAGCAAGGCTGAGCTCATGCAGGCTGCCAAGCTCAGAAGGTTGAGCACAGAAGGTCGAGACCAGAAAGCCGAGCTCAGAAGGCCGAGCTGACCTCAGAAGGCCGACCTCATCGTCCACATACTGCGGCCATGCCCTGCAGCAGCCTCACCGCACCATGCTTTACTTACCAGCCACGCCACGACATATCAACTAGGGACCATACCCTGCTACGACTGTCAACGTCTCACCATTCTCAAGAATGTACTGCACTGCGCGCCACAAGTAAGCTCTGGCTACACGCCATCTCGTCCCATGATGGAAACAGGCCATCCACGACAACTCATTACTTCCACGCCCACGTCGAATCGTGACGGTAACCCATTAATTCGTCCAGTCACATCACAGGTAACCCTGGCACTCCCCCTATAAAAGGGGAGCTTCTCCCTCTAAAAAGGGGGGGACTTCTACATACAGTCCATCTCCTTCTCCAAAATTAAGCCTCCCTCTGACTTAAGCATCGGAGAGCCGGCGCCGGAAACCCTGGCCACCAGCTTCTTGCAGGTTTCCCGGAGGACGTCGCGCGCCAGCCGGACCGCCATTCGTCGATTCTCGTGCCGGAGCTCCTTCTCCTCAGCGGACGGCCGTCCCCGGGTCCAATTTCCAGCAACAGTTGGCGCTAGAGGAAGGGCCCGAGTCATGACCATGAAGCTAAGGAGCAAAGGGGCCTCCAACGCCTTCCGGCGTCCCGCACCAAGTCCTAGACACTCAATCCAGAACTCGCCACCAAGGCCTCCAGCGGATCAAGTCCCTCAGGTCCAACCAGAGGAGTTCAACCTACTTGTTCAACAAGTACAAGCACTCACTGCGGCCGTTCGAGGTCTACAGCAAGTAGAAGACCACCGTCTACTCCCTCCTCACGAGCATGAGTCCTCAGGATGCCGCTTGCAACATCATTTTTCTGTAGAGCGTCGCCACCAGCAAAGCTCCCACCGAGCTCGACCTTCGAGCCGGGAAGGCTTGTCGCGCGTCTATTATCCTGCGAGCTCGCGCCGAAGCCTGACGCCTCAAGCCCGGGAGCACCCATCTAAGGCGGGGCCTGCCCCATGCCGAGCTGCAACAGGTGTCCCACCCGAGCTCGGCAGAAAGGTCGAGAAACTCGAGCGGCAGATCGAGGCGATCCACAGCCAGAAGGCAAGGCGTAAAGATGATTTTGAGTTCACCACCAAGTCACCTTTCTTTCGCCAGATCGAAGATGAGCCGGTCCCACCGAGGTTCAAAATGCCTCAGATAGAGCCCTACAACGGGACCACCGACTCTCTTGACCACTTGGAGAACTATCGAGCCCTTATGGCATTGCAAAGGTCCTCGGAGGCCGTGCTCTGCAAAGCCTTCCCTGCAACCCCCCGAGGAGCGGCTCGGCTTTGGTTCTCCGGTCTGAAGTCAAGCACTGTGTTCTCCTTTGAGCAGCTCGGCAGGCAGTTCGCTGCCAACTTCGCTGCCAGCCGACGCCAGCGGCGAACATCGGATTCTCTCCTCAATATCAAGCAAAAGGAAGGAGAGTCCCTTAAAGACTACATCGACCGTTTCACCGCTGCAACATGGGAGGTTCGCGATCTCGACCAGTCAATTGCAATGTCAGCATTGAAGACTGGAGCTCGGTCCTACAAATTTGTCTTCTCGATTGAGAAGAGCTTCCCTGCCGACTTTGTTGAAATGTTGGCCCGAGCTCGCAAGTACACCAAGGCTGAGGAAACCATGGCCTCTCGGCAGGAAGCAGCCGAACGACCTGCCAAGATGCAAAAGAAGCACCCCGAGGAGCGCTCCCAACTAAGCAGCAGATCCCCCTGGCGCGAGGAGAATCCTCCTCGGCCCAAAAGTCCAGCTCGGCAGATGTTTTCCCTCCAAAAATTCGAGGAATACACTCCTCTCACATCCACCCGAGCCGAGATCCTCATGGAGATTGAGGGTCGGGGCTACCTCCGATCTTCCCTAAAAACATGGCCGTCAGAGTTGCAGAAGCACTCGAAGAAGTACTGCTGCTTCCACCAAAATTACGACCACGACACGGAAGATTGCTACCGGCTCCGTGACGAGATCGAGGCACTCATCCGCCAAGGTCGACTGGGTCGGTTCATCCGTGACTAAAAGGAGGGAGCCAGAAGAACGGAACCCAGAGCCCCCTTTATGAAGACCAAAAGGGTGTTGAAACCCCTCATAGCCATACTGTAGTTATTGCAAAGTCTAACGTAAAAGGACTTGTGGATAATAAAAGCACTACGGACATCTTGTTTCTTGATGCCTTCCAATAGTTGTAAAACAACTGGAGAAGATGAGCAACCCTCTGACCGACTTCACAGAAGGTCCCATACCGGCGAAAGGGGTTATCGGCCTGCTAATTACGGTTGTGCGCGCGACCCGAGAGAGTACTGTGAAGCTAAACTTTCTCGTAGTCCAGGTCGGCTCGGCCTTCAACGCTACTATTGGCCGACCAGACGCTCTCCGAGCTGCGATCCCTATCTGCCACCCCCTCGTGCAGTACTCCGCTGGCCGAGCTTAATATGGAGAAGAAGACTCTCTCAATATAGCTCCTATATACTACATGTCGACGACTTTGTGGCCTTGGGGGGCAGTGGTGCAGCCCAGAACTCAACGCCTGCCCCTAAGGGTCTCCAACGACTATCCGCCGGTGCTGAGCCAAGTCTTGAGGGACTTTGGAGCTCGGGAACCGTCAAAATGCCTCCAAAAGGTACAAGACGTCACTTCGGCTTTAAATAATTTCAATATTCAATATATTTCCAGGTCGGAGAAGGCAAAAGCTGACCTGCAAAAATCTACATCTCCAACGTCGCCCCGATCTGAGTGGGGGCGCACGGTCGCCAACGGACAAGGTCTGTCGTCTCCGGATATCTACATCTCCAACGTCGCCCCGATCTGAGTGGGGGCGCACGGTCGCCAACGGACAAGGTCCGTCGTCTCCAAATATCTACATCTCCAACGTCGTCCCGATCTGAGTGGGGGCGCACGGTCGCCAACGGATAAGGTCCGTCGTCTCCGGATATCTACATCTCCCTACTGAGTCGACCACAAGCCAAAGAAGGCCTAACTGCATGAGAGGCCGAGCTCAGAAGGCCGAGACCAGAAGGCTGCCGAGCTCAGAAGGCCGAGACCAGAAGGTCGAGCTCAGAAGACCGAGCACAGAAGAATGTCGAGCTCAGAAGGCCGAGCTCAGAAGGCCGAGCACAGAAAGCCGAGCTGACCTCAGAAGGCCGACCTCATCGTCCACATACTGCGGCCATGCCCTGCAGCATCCTCACCGCACCATGCTTTACTTGCCAGCCATGCCACGACATATCAACCAGGGCCCATACCCTGCTACGACTGTCAACGTCTCACCATTCCCAAGAATGTACTGCACTGTGTGCCACAAGCAAGCTCTGGCTACACGCCATCTCCTCCCATGATGGAAACGGGCCATCCACGGCAACTCATTACTTCCACGCCCACGTCGAATCGTGACGGTAACCCATTAATTCATCCAGTCACATCACAGATAACCCTGGCACTCCTCCTATAAAAGGGGAGCTTCTCCCTCTAAAAAGGGGGGGTTCTACATACAGTCCATCTTCTTCTCCAAAATTAAACCCCCTCTGACTTAAGCATCGGAGGGCCGGCGCTGGAAATTCCGGCCACCGGCTTCTTGCAGGTTTTCCGGAGGACGTCGCGCGCCAGCCGGACCGCCGTTCATCGATTCTCGCGCCGGAGCTCCTCCTCCTCAGCCGACGGACGCCCCCGGGTCTAATTTCCAGCAACAACCCCAATGGAGAGATTATATAATTCTAATTCTAAAGAATTAGTAATTAATAATATACAGAACAAGCGGAGATCAAATACTGAAAATGAGTAAAACCAGTAGCAGTGTCACCAATGATGCAATTCATTCCTACAAATAATAGCCTCAATACCCAATATGTAAATCTAAATATAGTAACAAAGTCGTCCCGTCAAGTTAGATTGAGCTGAACTAGTTTGGAATATTAGGTAATAAAACAAGTTTTCAGTCGTCATAATAACCCAACCCAACTATTCAAGCAGGTCATTATTTAGATCCCAATCCGACCCACAAATCTAAATAACTACATGCATGAAGATTGACTGGCCCTAACCAGGTTGAAACCAAGTCAATTCTTGACCCATTTGCCGGCCTACGGTATTAGCTTGCAAAGTTAGGGTCAGAATCTCTTTCATTTTAAGAGTATCAGACTGTAGCTAGGTTCCAAATGGCTTCCATCCCGCGGTATGTAATGAAAAATTGCGGTTATTAATTAGAGAACAAAAAGGGTCTCTCTCTTTACGCAAGCATCCCCGGCCGCTTGGTTGCATGGCACTCTGAGGAAAAAGCATGAGGCATGCATTGTTCTCAGGAAATACATACATCTCCAAAAGAGAATAAGGCCCCGTTTGGGAGAGCTTTTGGAGGGCCAAAAAGCATTTTCTGGCCCTCCAAAAATACTTTTAGATAAAAAACGGTGCTTTGTAAAAATTTCGGAAAGCTGTTTTAGCTTTTTCAGAAAGCTAAAAACAGTTTTTTGGCAGTAGCTCCATTTTGGAGCTTTCCAAAAAAGCTGTTTTGAGCTTTATCGAAAAACTATTTTTTTACCAAAATACCTCTATTTAAAAATTTTTTTCCTCTCAAAACACTCCGCTCCCACCCATCCCCCTCCCTCTCCTTCGCTGCCGCCCGCTGCTCCCATGGTGGAGAGGTGCCGAAGAAAAGAAAGAAGAAGGGTCGGTCTCCCCCTTCTCGCGGCTGCCGCCGGCTACGATGTCCCCGTCACGGATGGGAAGGTGCAGAAGAAGAAGGGGGTCGGTCGCCACGGATGTCCCCGCCCCCATGATGGGGAGGTGCCGAAGAAGAGGAAGAAGGAGCGCTTCCTGTGGCCGCCGCCGGCCACGACCCGGCTCCCTCCTGCATCCGCCACGGCCCAGCCTCTTTTCAGCGTCGTCGGCCTCGCAGGAGGAGAATACTTAGCAGGGGGCCAGCCACGACCACCGAGACTGCCGCAAACACCACCGGCCACGGCCCGGCCCCCTCCCGCGGCCGCCGTGGCCCGGCCCCCTTCCGACGCCGCCGGCCTCGTGGGAGGACAAGAAAGGAGAGGAAGGAAGGAGAAGAAGAGAAAAAAAAAGAAAAGAAAAAGGAAAGAAAAAAAAGAAGAAAAGAAAAAAAAGAAAAAAAGAAATAAATAAATAAATAAATGCATAAATAAATATGTATATAAATGAATGAATGAATGAATAAATAAATAAGATAATAAATAAATATATTTCAATAAATAAAATAATAAATAAGATAATAAATAAATATATTTAAATGAATAAAATAATAAATAAATAAATAAATAAATAAATAAATACATAAATAAATATATTTCAATGAATAAAATAATAAATAAATAAATAAATGCATAAATAAATATATATACGAATGAACGAATAAATAAATAAATAAATAAATAAGAAAATAATGAGTGAGTGGCAAATAATCTGATCTTTATGATATTGATAGGTACGATGAATTTGTCACCATTGCAATTAATTAAGTAAAGAGATAATTTGTTAAAAAAAGGTCATCAAAAGGGTGAAAAATTAATTTACACTAATAATCATAATATTTTATATATTTATTGTTGTATTATACTATAAATATTATATTATATTACATTATATAATAATACATTGATGTGCTATGTTAAATAATTTAATATTATATTAAATTATTATCCCATAGTATACAATATTATAGTACTATATTATAATAATATTATAGTACATTACAGTAATATTATACTATATCAAATATTTATGTATTAACACTTGTTATATTTTAGTATGCTATGTTGTATAATACTCTACAATATCCTTTATGGTAATTTTGTCATACTTAAGTAATTTCTCGGTTTGTTTACTAAATACATGTTAAAGTACCACATCACTTTAAAAATACAGTTACAGTTGTGGTTCAAATCTGGCCCGAGGGTGACCACACTGGAGGAGTTGGAGGAGCTGCCAGAGTGCGGAAGAAGACGGAGAGTGCCACCTCCTGCGACCGGCGGTGTACCTGCATAAAACCTCACCGATGTTTTCGGTGAGGGCCCTCCGACGCTCAAGTTAGTGTGGAGTTTTATAGATTCAGCCTAATGTGTCCCTAAGCATTACCTGTTGGGGTCATTTATAGTCCTGATAGGAGCGCTTAGGTGGCGGGGTATGGCCCGTCCCCATCATGAGAGGGAGTGGCGCGCAGCTTGAGCTTACTTATGGCGCGTGGTGGAGTCCGCCTGGGGGAATAGTAAGACGTTGACAGCCATAGCAGAGCATGGTCGTTGCCATCATGAGCAGGAGTGGCGCGTAGCTTAAGCTTGCATGCGGCGTACAGTGGAGTCTGTTTTGGGAAATGTTAAGGCGTTGCCCTTGGTTGTCGTGGGCTGGTAGGCGAAGCACGGCGTAGCGGCGTCGCAATGCATAGCCTCGTAGGAGGACGGAGGCATGCACATGGGTGCGGTTGTTGGCGGGGCCAAGCTCGTTGAGAGGTTGGTTAGGCGGGTGCAGAGACCAGCCTAGCATCCTGAGTTTCGGGGTGTACTTGGTGGAGCGCCCTAAGCTCGAGGGCCGGGGTGCAGTATTGGAGAGGGCGCCCGAGCTTGGTCGGATGAGTTGGCGAATAAGGAGGGCACCCCAAGCTTGGCCGGGGCGCGTCGGCGAATGAGGAGGGCGCCCGAGCTTGGTCGGGCACATCGACGAATATCCGAGGTTGAAGGAGCTTTCGGCGGAGTTTGAGGCCGAATTGATTTTGGGCCAGATTGAGGATACGTCCGGTCGGCGTTGGTGTCTATTGGGCTGAAATTGGGTGCCTCTTTTGATGTGTGCTGGACGATCCATTTTGCCCCCCATCATTTGCCCCCTGACTTCCGAGGTCGAGTCGCTCTTCAGCTCAAGCGAAGGAAGTAGTCAGATTGTTGATCGTCCTGTGGTGTGGCTCAGTGCTTGTGAAGTTGCGCACACCGAGCAGGGGACACTTGATGCATTTTATAGTGGAGGACTTTGAGTCAAGTTTTTGGAGCCGGGCTTGGGTGGTTCGAGCTGCCACGCTGCCCTGGGCAGAATCCGACGTGGGGACTTCTTGGTGTTCCATGTGTGAATTCTCTTCCAAGAGGTTGTTGGATGGAATGAAAAGGGGCGACTACCAATGCCTCGTCTCCTGAAGCGCCCTGCCTGATGGAACGCGAGAGGCCAGCTATTAATGCTCCATTCTCTGAAACGTCTCGCTTGATGGAATGCGAGAGGTCAGCTATTAATATTCCGATCTTTGGTGCACCTTCCGTAATGATCGGCATTTAGTGCCGCAATCCGGAAAGATTTGTTGAGGTCGTTTCAGGGCCTACCATGTGGCAGAACTCAGCTCATCTAATCGCTTGGGCTATCCGATTAGAGCTATTGTAGTGGGCTATATAAGACCTGGAGAGGGCCCTAGGATCGTTATTTGATCCTTTCTGCCTCCACTTCTTTACTTCTTGGCGGCCATTGTTGTGGTGTTCAAGCCTTTCCTTGGATGTCCTGGGAGCTCCTCGTCGGCCTTTGCATTGAGCGTTATCCTCAATCTCCGGTGATCGTCCTTCTCCTCTCCGATCATCATCTTCGGCGATCTTTTCGGATAGGCATTTTATCCTTCTCTCAGTCGCTCGGAGTATCTCTTGTCTTCTCCTTTTTGTAATTCTGTGACCAAGGCAATGAGTTCACCTACGAGGGCCATGATGTTTGGTTCAAGTTTGTCCCAAGCCCAGACTTCTCGCAGCATGGGGGAGATTGAGCTCGAGGCGGGCCTAGGTCTGCATGGGATCAGCTCGTTCTTGAGTGATGAGGAGTTGGAAGCGGTTCGTACCCAATTCTTCATTCCTCCGGAGTGTGTTCTTGAGCTCCCAGACCTTGGAGGATGGGTTACCAACCCTCTTCAAGGTTGGATCGGAGTGTACATAAAGACGCTTCGAGCATGGCTGAGATTCTCTCTGCACGGGTTCGTGTAAGAGCTTCTGACAGCTTACTGTCTTGTGCCTGCATAGCTCGCCCCAAACTCTTAGAGAATGATAATTGGCTTCCTCGCCCTTTGCGTTGCACATGGTCTATCCCCCTCGGTGAATGTCTTTAGGAGTTGCTTTATATTAAAGGGCAACCCCGCAGACAAAGGATGGTAGTATTTTTTCCCCCGAGGAGGCCGTAAGCTTTTTGGGGGTTTTCCTACCTCCATTCACGGGTGGAAGGACAAGTTTTTCCTTATTTCCTCCGAGCAGTCGTGGGGTTTTAATCCGACCTGGAGCTTTCCGTTAGCTTCAGCAAATAACAGGCTCTCGCAGTTGTCGCAATCCGAGCAGAGCATTTTAGATAGTTTGCTCGGGGTGAGGAAAACTGCACAGCTCTCCGACCTACTCAGCGAGAAGGCTTTAGTAAATCTTGGCCTGAGCCCAGCTCGCCTCGAAGGTAAGAGTAACTTAGTTGCTCCTTTTTCCTTCTCATGTTGAGTTCTAATAAGATCTTTTATCGTCAGACATTGCAGAAATGATCTTCAGCGCCAATACATTAATGGCCAAGTATAGGAAGAGGATGGCCACCTCGAGGGGGCTTAGCCCAAAAAGAGGTTGAAGAAGATCATAGTTAGCTCCGACTCCGAGACTGAGCGGAGTGAGCTTGGGGTGATTGAGGTCGCCACCCTTGGTCAAGCCGGATCTAATCAAGTTCTTGCGGCAGCAGTTGAGGCTCCTTTATTGGCAGCAAGGGGGAGCCCTTCTAGTTCGGTGGTGGCCATGTCCATCGACCAAGTCCCGGAGGCCGAAGAAGCTATCCGGCTATCTGAATCGGGTTCCAAATTGGAGAGCGGGTCCGAGCTCCCGACTCCTTTTGTGGGCTTGACTTCTGCTGAGGTCGCGGCTTTCCCTAAGGCTCTGATCTCAGCTGGGGTTTTGATTTCTCCTCGGGTTCCAATGTCAGCCGGTATCGACTCCATTCCTTCTGAGTCCGAGATAAGGCAATTGCGGATCAGTGTCGCATATCTGAGGGCGACTCGACCCTTGAGTCCGACGACGTCGCCCGCGAGCTCGTGCCCAGCATTATGCTCCCACACGATCGAGCCTTAATGGAGGAGAAATTCGACGACTTCGTTCATCATGTTTATTCAAATAGTGTTCGAGTGAGTAGCGCAACCTTTCTGCTTCTCATTTTCTTTGCAAGTGTCTGACCTCATCTAATATTTTATCTTTCATGCCAGTCCCTCCATGTGGTTGACATGCTTATGTCTAGCATGCTTACCTACCAGGAGGAGATAAGGGTGCTTAGGCCAAGGATGGAGCGTGCCGAGCTCTAGGGATAGGAGGCTGAGGAACGGGCAAAAATTGCTTAACAGTAGCAGCGCAGGGTCGAGGTGAGGGCCGCGGTCGCCGTGCAACTACTTCGGAGAGCCAAGAAGAAAGTACAGGCCGTTGAGGCCCTTCTTAAAGATAGGCTCACTCAAATCCAAAAAATGGAGGTCGAGCACTCCTGGGCTTGCTCGTCCACCATAGGTCGCATCTCCGAGCTTGAAGCTGCTCTGATCCGCCTTCAGGGCGAGGCTGAGGAGTTGAGGCCAAAGGTCGGGCAACTTGAAGGCCTCTTGGAGGAATCTGCCTGTGAGGCCATTAGGAAATTCTGCCCGTCAGAAGAGTATCTTGACAAGCTGGCGGAAGGGGCTGCTACTGCGATGATTCAGGGCTTCGAGAATTGTCGCGATCAAGTCCAGCAACTTTTTCCTAGATTCCACCTTAGTAGCCTCCAGCCAAATTTGGATGAAGCTGCCGAAGTGGTCGGGGGTGCCGTAGAAGCCATAGCTGAAGTCAGGCTAGAGGACGTCCCCGAAGTCACTACTGAAACGGAATCAAAGGCCGTTCCTGAGGCCGCTAACGGAACGGAATCTGCTCCTAACGCCGATGTGGAGGTCGTCCAGATTAACTAGTTTCTATTCTTATTTTTGTAAAGTCGGTCGCCTCGGGCTTTTTGTATTCAGCCCGATCTCTGGGTCGGGTTCCCTTGTATTCTGCCCTTGGCCCCTTTTTGACATGAATGAAATATACAGTTTCTTTTTAGTACTTTGTACCTTTTGTTGAATGTTTGAGCTCCTTTTGCTTTGCCTTTATAATCTGGCTAGGCATTCGATCTCGTCCTGTTTTATGTCCGGTTGTCAAAAATCCGAACTGCGCAGCTCAGATTTGAGTCTATCTCTCATAGCAGGAGCTGCTTTGGGCATTTACCAAAGTCCTTATACTCGGCATTTGCTTTCTTCTTGGAAATAATCCTCCAGTAAATCGAGCTCGTGGCTCTTTGTTTATATTACAGGCTAGCTTGAGCCTGGCTCAAAGAGGCGATGCTAGCGAAGGAGGAAAACTGACTTGAGAGCAGCTCGAGAAAAATCTGCACGAGGGTTGTTACCAGCTTGAGAATAAAATTCCGTCCGAGGGTTGATTCCAGCTCGAAAATAGCTCGAGACCTGCTCGAGAGTATAAATCTGCTCGAGGGTTGATACCAGCTTGAGAATAAAATTCCGCCCGAGGGTCGTTTCTAGCTCGGAAATAGCTCGAGATCTGCTCGAGGGTTGATTCCAGCTTGGAAATAGCTCGAGACATGCTCGAGGAATAGAAATCCGCTCGAGGATTGATACCAGCTCGAGGATACTGCGGACAGGGGTGCTCTTCAACGGCTCCCCGATGACACCGCAGGGCACCCCCCACTCAGATCAGGGGCGCACTTATAGAATACTGTGGATGGGGGTGCTCCTCAACGGCTCCCTGTTGATGTCGCAGGGCGCCCCCCACTAAGATCAGGGGCGCACTTATAGAATACTGTAGACGGGGGTGTTCTTCAACGGCTCCCCGTTGGCGCCGCAGGGCATCCTTCACTCAGATCAGAGGCGCACTTATAGAAATAGATGACTTTGTCAATAGACCCTAGAGTCGCAAGGCCCTTTGGCTCTCGATCGATGGTGCAGGGTGTCCCGAGCCGAGTTTGAGGGACGACTTTGTCGATAAATCCTGCAGTCGTGAGGCTCATTGGCTCTCGATCGATACTGCAGTAAGTCCCGAGCCGAGCTCGAGGGACGACTTTGTCGATAAATTCTGTAGTCGTGAGGCTCTTTGGCTCTCGATCGATGCTGCAGGACGTCCCGAGTCAAGCTCAAGGGACGACTTTGTCGATAAATTCTGTAGTCGTGAGGCTCTTTGGCTCTCGATCGATGCTGCAAGACGTCCCGAGCCGAGCTCGAGGGATGACTTTGTCGATAAATCCTGCAGTCATGAAGCTCTTTGGCTCTCAATCAATGCTGCAGGGCATTCCGAACCGAGCTCGAGGGACGACTTTATCGATAAATTCTGCAGTCATGAGGCCCTTTGACTCTCGATCGATGCTGTAGAGTGTCTCGAGCCAAGCTTGAGGGACCACTTTATCGATAAATTCTACAGTCATGAGGCCCTTTGGCTCTCGATCAATGCTACAGGGCATCTTGAGCCGAGCTCGAGGGACGACTTTATCGATAAATCCTGCAGTTGTGAGGCTCTTTGGCTCTTGATCGATGCTACAGGGCATCCCGAGCCGAGCTCGAGGGACGACTTTGTCAATAAATCAATATATAACTCGTGCTGTGGGGCAGCCGGAGTGTGTTGAGCCCATTAGGGAGTTTCGGAGACACTTTAGAGAAATCCCAGGGGGTGACTTTATTAATAGACATATTCTGGAATTTAAAAATCCTAACCTGGCAGGAATAAAGTCCCGTCCGGGAGCTATAGCTTACATCCCGGATCGTGGGACCCGGACTAACGGGGGCGTAGCCTCGCCCCCGCCCCCCGAAGTCAAAAAGGGCCACTAGCGTGTAGGATGGGGAGGGGCAGTATTGATGGTGCCCGCACTGGGGCAATTGTCGTGGGGCCCGTTGAGCGGCTCCGGGCTTTGTTCGTCGAGCTCCATTCTGTCGGCTTGGTCACGGACAAACCGACTCAGTAGGCCTTGGCGGATAATCGCTTCAATCTTATCACGAAGCTGGTAACAATCCTCCGTATCATGACCGTGGTCTTTGTGGAAGCGGCAGTACTTGTCCAAGCGCTTTCGCGACGCTGACAGTCGCATTTTAGGTAGAGGTCGGAGGTAGCTATGACCCTCGATCTCCATGAAGATCTCTGTCTGGTAGGACGTGAGGGGAGTATACTCCGCAAAGCTGAGGGGGGCGTACTTACCACACCTCCGGGGGGATCTGCTCCTCGATCGGCAGTGCCCCTTGTGGCGCTCCATAACTTGTCGCCGGAGCTTGTCGCCCCACTTCCTCGACTTTTCTGTCGAGCTTGACGAAAGATGAGGCTCCTATAGGCTGAAGGCTTTGAACAGCCGCAGTAAGAGCTTGGACTTGTTAAGCGAGCAGGTAAAACTGCTCTGGCTGGACCTGAAGGATCTGGTCCGCTGGCGGAGGGGCTGCAGGAGGTGAATTTTGAAGGGAGTGGCCAGGCACCGACGCCTGGTCACTCGACGCGTTCGGAGCTCCATGACTCCTTAACCTTATGGTCACGACTCAGGCCCTTCCTCTAACGCCAGAAATGTTGTGGTTCAAATCTGGCCCGAGGGTGACCACACCGGAGGAGTCGGGGGAGCTGTCGAAGTGCGGAAGAAGGCGGGGAGTTCCACCTCCTGCGACCGGCGGTGTACCTGCACAAAGTATCACCGGTGTTTCCGATGAGGGCCTTCCGACTCTTAAGTTAGTGTGGAGTTTTGTAGATTCAGCCTAGTGTGTCCCTAAGCGTTACCTGTTGGGGTCCTTTATAGCCTGATAGGAGCGCTTAGGTGGTGGAGATATAGCATGTCCCCATCATGAGAGGGAGTGGCGCACAGTTTGAGCTTACTTGTAGCGCACGGTGGAGTCCGCTCTAGGAAATGGTGAGATGTTGACAGCCGTAGCAGGGCATAGCCCGTTCCCATCATGAGCGGGAGTGCACGCAACTTAAGCTTGCATGCGGCGCGCAGTAGAGTCCGTTCTGAGGAATGATAAGGCGTTGCCCTTGGTTGTTGTGGGCTGGTAGGCGAAGCACGACATAGTGGCGTCGCAGCGCATAGCCTAATAGAAGGGCGGAGGCACGCACATGGGTGCGGTTGTTGGCAAGGCCGAGCTCGTTGAGAGGTTGGTTAGGCGGGTGCTGAGACCAGCCTAGCATCCCGAGTTCCGGGGTGTACTTGGTGGAGCGCCGCGAGCTCGAGAGCTGGGGTGCAGTACTGGAAAGGGCGCTCGAGCTTGGTTGGGCAAGTCGGCGAATAAGGAGGGCGCCCCGAGCTTGGCCGGGGGGCGTCAGCGAATGAGGAGGGCGCCCGAGCTTGGTCGGGCGCGTCGGCGAATATCCGAGGTTGAAGGGGCCTTCGGCGGAGTCTAAGGCCGAATTGATTCTGGGCCGGATTAAGGACACGTCCGGTCGGCGTTGGTGTCTATTGGGCCGAAATTGGGTGCCTCTTTTTGATGTGGGCTGGGCGATCCATTTTGTCCCCCATCAGTTACTAAATAGCAAACAACTTTTTATAAAAGCTCTACTTCAGAAAGGTCTACTTCCAAAATTTCTACTTCCAAAAGCTCTAAGAACCCAAGCCCACTCTAGGAAAAAACCATAAGACATAGACCTCAGTGCTCACAAACCATCAAATCCCCAAGGGCGTGAAGGCGCCATTACAGACTTACAGTAGCAGCCAAGGAACTCAGGCCCGGCGAAGCACCTTTCCTTCTACGTACCAGTCGCCCCTCAGGGGACATGACACGTCTAGTGTTAAAGTCATTCCAGGACAAACCTGCCTCACAGTCCTGCTGCCATTTCAGCATGAGAGGCCCAAAGCCCCACCAACCATTTCAGAATCGAACACTTCTGAGAACCAACTTGAGACTTAAATCTAGCGTTGGTTCTACAAAACGCGAAAGAGCCAATGAATTCCAGGGTGCTGTTACTGCTAGCTCATGAAACGGAAACGTTGTCAGGGTTTGGCCACCAGGCTTTGCCCGCTGTGGCAATGATGCATAGGTGTTGAGGTGGGCTTGGTTCCTTTTTAACCTGGATGCAAATGTGTAACTTTTCTTGTGGAAAAAATAAAATTATCTTTTGTGTTTTAGAGTACTGTCGATTTGTTTTTACCGGAAGAAAACGCATCATCCATTTATATATATATAACAATGTGTCGTCAATTTATTATATCCTTAATGTCTTTGATTAAGTATATTATGCACTTAATATAAAGAGGAGAAATAAGAATAATGTGGATGGTGGGTGTAGCTTTGGGCCTGATCAAGAGTCCCAAGATCAAGCTTGAACGTCCTCCGGATGCTTCTGACCTGAGCATGAAGAAGCCTAGGAGCAGGAAAAGAGAACATACAGAGCCGTCGAGCAAAGGTGAATCTGGCCCATGTTTGGAGTTGATATTATCACCTACTCGTTTCCACTTATTCTGTCGTTTAGACCACAAGAGGATTTACAATATCGTTTGCCTTCCTTTATGGTCTAAACTAGCTGTCGACAAAACAAGCTGGCCCATGTTTCAGTGCTCTGTCACATTAAAGTATGTAGAGCAAGAAGAATTTAGATAAGAGATGAAATTGACTATGGCTGCTGTTGTAATAGCTATTGTATTACTGAAATAATGATCATTGTACCTTATTTTAGGGAAACAATGGCTATTAAAACAGTGACAACGGTCAAATTCAGCTCTTATCTAAATTCATCTTCTCCTATATATTATAATGTGATGAGTTTTTAATAAGAGTTCAATCAACAGTTAGTTTGAACCATAATGATCATTAATTGTTGAACATATATGCAGGTTATCTTAGTAAAATGATCATTGTTTTGTTAGCTCAAATCTTCATGCCAAAGTTGATCATGATTATTTGAATAGTGACATATTCAAGTGAGATTGTTATTTTTCTGTTGTTGTCTATTGATATTTTTTTTATTGTAGTGACTAATAATAGCCATCGCAATGACCCTTATATTTTTGCTAAAACAACTAGTATAGCGTTTATGATGATCTTTTTTTCTTGAAAAGATTCTAGCACTACATGAATTATAAGTTTTACCGACGCTTTTTTGCTAAAACAACTAGTATAGCGTTTCTTACAACCTTTACCGACGCTTTTTACAACCTTTACCGACGCTAATAAACATCGGTAAAAACCCAGCCGACGCAAAAGAAAGCGTCGTAAACGCATCGGCGATATCTGAGTGGGAAAGGTTTTTGCCGACGCTAAACAAAAGCATTGGTAAAACCGGAAATTTCCCGACGCTAAGAAAAGCGTCGGTGTAGGCGCTATTTCCGACGCAAAAAAGCATCGGCATAAACTACTACTTGGGCCTGGCGGCGTGTTTTGGCCACGCTTATAAGCGTCGGCGAAAGCGTGCCAGCCACTGTGTTTTAACGACGCTTTAAAGCGTCGGGAGAGAAATTTTAAAAAAAAAAAAAATATTAGAAAATATATGCATATCATAAATGAACATTTACAACAATATAAACCTGCATTACATTTATATCAACACAAATATTCAGGTCATTCAAAACATTTATATTGTCATACATGATTATTAATAAGTTTTAGAATTACATTGTACTTTGAAAAATATAAGAAAGATACAGATAAAACTCCTTAAATAACAGTCTACAAAGTATCAGGGACCGGATTTAGCACCTCATCATCTCTACGAGCTGTTGAAGTATCAGGAATCTACAAAAAAAAAAGAGAAACTTTAGAAGTTAGAAATATAAAAATCATTAACTCATGCAAAATAAGTGATAATTATGTAAATTCATCAAATGCATATAGTTATTTACCGGAGGGAGAAATCGCTGTAACATAGATGAAATATGCTCAAGTTGAGACTACAAAGTTTGTTGGTTCTGCTTCAGCTTCGCCAACTCTGCCTGATGGCGATCCTTCATATCTTCAATTGTTGTCCGAAGTCTACTAACTTCTACATTGCTACTGCCTTCTCCACCATTTCTTGTATACATGCCCACTGCAGACAACTGAGTAGGGGTAACCCCAACGCCATAACCCCTCACTCTACCATAACGCTCTGGGCTCAATAATTCAGCAAGTACCTGAGCTTCGACATGACTGGTCGCGTCGGATGATGATGACTCCCCAACACGTTCTGAAATAAGAGTTGTTGCCCTGTCCTATATCTCTCAAAAGAAAAAGTCATATTAATGTATACCAATAATAAAACTAATAAAAATATCGTTGAAAGATTAAAAGATGAATTCATACAACCATATCTCTTGACTCCTTCCGAACAAAACTATCATCTCGGTGGATGTGAGTCATCTAATAAAACTCCACCTTACCAGGCTCCCTCCCATTATCATCCATCTACAACAAAAAGTATATTGGTAAGCTAGTTATCATGATACATGCTATATGATAGAACAATTTAAAATAGTTTCAAAGAGTTTCAAAAAAACTTACGAATTCAGCTCTACGTCGAGCATAACTCATCAAGCCTGAAGTATGAGGAATAGTCTGAGAGGCTCGTGCAGCTCTACCAATGTTGGAATATGTCTTTCCAAAAAAAGAATAAACAATATAAATTTGTAATTTAAATTATTAGTAAATATAATCTAAGGTATTGAAAAAATATACACAATCCGAGCTTTCACAGAAAACCAATAGTGGACAAGCTCCCTCCACTGAAGAGAGATTACATCAGGAGGACAAACACGGGCAACCTCCTCTTCTGTCATACCATCGTGCTTCCAGTCCACCTTTAACTTGGCCCTATATTCTTTCCACTTGCGGTTGACGGACTTCAGCACCCAATCATGGCTCTCTTTAGGAAGCAAAAATTTTTTCTACACCAAAGTAATTAAAGAATATTATAACAATGTTAAATCAAAAAATAAAATTGTGATAGTAAGCAAATTCAATTCTTTACCTCAATAACTTTAAGAAGCTCAACCTTATACGAAGAAAGCATTTCATTCCATTTCGTATAGTTGAGCGGATACAACTGACCCTTCCGCGCAACCGATCCTAGAAAAGTTGATAAAATGCTTGCAGCCCTCTTGATAAGCTGCCCCAGTTCATTGCAATATACCACAATCTTCTCATCCTCGCATAGTCTCCACACATCCCGTGCTCGAGTGGGTCCTCGTGTCCTCCTCACTCTCCCTAGTCCATCTATAAAAATAAAATAAAATATCCATCCATTGGCTGCGAAGCTTGACTTTACTTGTACGGGCGATATGCTTCTTGCTTCACGCGGCGGGAAGCACTAAATACGAAAAAAGACTTGGTTTGCAACCTCCCCCCGGCTGCTGAGCCGGAGCCTGCCTCTTCTTCGGAGCTGCGGGAGACAGAAAGGTTGTTACAGGAGGCCCGGGAGGAACTTCAAACTTGGGAAGGGATGTGAGATTTGAGCCAGAAGAAGATGAGGATCTATCACCAGATGAGGAAATGGAAACAACTAAGTATTAGTTAGGTTTAGGTTGCGGGCCGAGGCCGTGGTAGGAGGAGAAACAACCAGAAAACCACCACCAAAGCCAGCGGAGGAGCGGGTCCATCCCCCGGTCAAGGCTAAACCTCAGGAGTGACACAGAGCGATACTCTGTTCGATTCCCCTTTGATCCGATGCCTACTACCTAATAGAAAGGCAGCCAGCAGTCCATGGCTAGCTGATATATCACGGTTTCACCATCAGAGGGAGGAGATCCTTAGTAGTGGTGACCCTTTGACTCTTCCACGGACTTATACATGTACCGAATGCTCATACGGGAAAGTGAACTCCTGGGTCTGGAACCAGGGGGTTGCTCCGAGAAATCCTTTCTTTCTCGTCCACTCCAGGGGGTGCGGACACACCTGCGCGGATTTCCGATACGACTGCCAAGACTCGGTCAGAAGGATGAGCCATTCGAAGACAATCGCTATCTTCCTCAGTGACGTACATGGACGTAGCCTATTTGTAGTCGGGTCGGAGACACCGTCGGCAGGCCCCATTGCCTTGTTGTTGTGTAGTTATTCTTTTAGAGTGTTGGAGCTGAGCTGATTGGAGCTTGGGATTTCCGAAAATGGATATGGAAATAGGCTCATGATCGGCCTATGCTCTTGGGGAAGTGTGTTGAGCATTCGACTTATCCTTCTCTTATCCCCCCGGGGTTGCTTTTTTCTTCTTTTCCAGCGTCGTATAAACTCCTTCTTCTGTTTTAGGTTCCGAGGAGCAAGCTGTCGCAAGTCAAGTAGTGGAGATCCAGTGACAGACAGAAAGGAGAGTTAGACTGGAATGCAAGAATGAATCTCAAAAAGGTCTGCTATCCCCGACCGAGCATAAGCGATTGCAGGTTTTAACTAAATAGCTAGGCGTGTTCGGGTTGTTAGGATGGACATAGATCGATCGCCCTTTTCTACGACGATTTCCGAGTTTACGTAAGGAAGGATTAGTGGCGGGCGGCATTTTTTCTCGTAAACAAAAGAATCCAATGACTGAATTGCTTGATTTTATTCAGCGCAACTGGAAACCCGTCACAAGCTTTTGCTTTCCTCCCTTTTTTGCTCTTCTCTTCTGGGAACCCTCCTTGTGTCCCATCTTTTCTTTCCCATTCTTTTGAACCCCTCTCTTCCTATCCGTAGGGGGGACTCGTGAGGAGAAAGAGACAAGAATAGGAAAAGGATACAAATACCGAGACCTCTTCCTCAGAAAGCAGTTCTGGGAATGGGTGGTGAAAGCGCGCTACTGAGGCATCATCCGAAGCGGGAAGATTCTCCTTTTCTTTAGATAAGTTCTAATAAAAACGGTAGTGAAAGGGTAGTAAGGGATTTTTTTCATCGACCTTGTAGTCGTGAAAATTATCGAGTGATCAGAGCTGAAAAAGAAGACCCGAAATTTTGTGAACAATGCGGGGTGAGACTTCTTTCTTTGTTGTTTGATAGTCTCCCTTTTCCAGTGATGGGACTCTCTTTGCTTGTCTTTGCTTCTTATGCCTTTGTTGCCTTTATCCCACTCGAAACTAACTGAGATTCTGCTGACTCAGATGCTGGTGGTCTAACTTGAATGGAATCTGATCGATCTCAATATGGAACAACTATAAAGTATATGCATAAACTCTTCTGCCTCTGCCGGCTCTGGAACATTAGCTCTTGGAGATCCAATAGGCACCCCTGCTGCAGCTGCACTGGAGCTACCAGCATAAGCATTCATTCCTGCTGCATCCCTGTAGGAGCGGCCAGCTCTGAGTCCAGAGTGAGAAATTTGGGAAGACAATCCTCCATGACCAGGAAACCTGGATTTTCTTCTCACTGTAGTCCAACCTTGGTCATCTGGGTTGTTTCCTTGCTCAGCTTCATTAGCAACAGTATTGGTGCGACTTGCCAACGGACACCTAACTCATTGAAATTCCATCCAGTAAAACAGAAGAATTATCCATTTCTAAAATAATAGATAGGAATATCGCAAATAGAGCCATTGCGACCCCCATAAGTGGCGTAGTCCCCCAGCCCGGTGCTACTTTACCATATTCCGAATTAAAACATTAAAGGCAAATGATTTAATATAATTAGATTGTAAAAAAACTTAATATATAAGATGTAAATCAAATTACCCTGGATGTGCACGTCATCCATGTCTGGACAATCAGCAGGTGGCACGTGCTCAGACTGAGACTCGTGCTGAGAATGAGACTCATGCTGAGAATGGGACTCATGCTGCTGGGGCTCGTCGGGCAGCTGGGACTGCAGGGACTGATCGGAAGAAGATCCCACGGACGTGCATTGAAACTCAACATCTCTGAATCATTTTCTTCGTGGCATGTTGTTATCTAGTATGCACAAAAAGAAGCAATATTAGTTAAATAATAAATAAAATCTAATAAATTGCTAATTAATTCAATGTGATCAGCTGAGCAATTGAAATTGACCTTGTCAATAATTATCTTGCAAAGAGATCGTAGCAATCCTATAATCACAAAGAACCTTTCTATTGCCAACATGGCATACGGCAAATGGCACAAAGAGAGATTGGTTTATAATTACTGCAATTTCAATCCAGCGAAGTTACTGAATGTGTGCACACTGAATGACATCAAAAATCAAGATTTCCAGCAATACTCAACACAGAAAACTAGCAAAATGAAACCGTCCATACTTCACAACGGTGTTTATATAGATAAACATACAGCCGTCCATACTTCCAACCCCTTAACCTGGAAATGAACTAATTCAATTAGGAGAATTGGAACCAAACTAATCTATATTATTTAGACCTTGCACTGATGATGTACTTCTTATTATCTGATGAAATATTACTCAGAAAACATTTCTATATCAAGAACAGTTGCTGACCATGCCAGGGATCTCTGTTTTTCAGTTACTATATTTTGCATAGGTTGTCATTCTTGGATTCCATCAGCGCACATATCTGTAGTTTGATGCGGTAGAAATTATTATAAGGGCTTAAGGTTTTCATTTCATGACCCGGTTCAAGATTATTATGTTGATTATAACATTTGTCTAACTAGTTTGTGTGAAGAAACAAAAACACATCTCATCAAAAAAGACAGAAAAAGAAACAAATGTAACACGAACTATCGCTGAGAAGCCTTCCTGACCTATTTAAGCATGACCAAATAAATCCTTCGTCGTTTGCTTGAACCAAGAATTAGATTATAATTTCAGCTTATTTACCATCTACTCTTTTTCGTTCATGCTGGAAACCAGCCCGGCCCGTTTGGGCAAATGTGGGTGCATCCACTGCTACCAAACTATCACTGAGATCTCGGAGTGAGCATATAATGCCACCAATGCTCATGATGTTCATTACAAGTCTTCCATCATGATTTCTGCTCCATTTTCGGAGAAATGCTTCGATGCCGCTACTGCACCATTATGTCTCACATATATGCCTTTATCTCGCTAAAGCAGCATGTAAAGCTATGCTATGATAGGAATTGTTCCTAAAAAAATAGTCATGGTGACTCAGTTGATATCCAGTTTATTTCTATTTGCATCGTATGCTGCAAATGGGTCACAATAGATATAAGTTTGTAAAGACAAACCTAGAGTTTTACAGTCAAATTAATAAGATTTATTTGGTTTGGATGATTTGGCCAAGTCAAGTCCAACTTTAGGAGATCTAAATCCAACAACATTACATGTTTGGGACTGACATCTACTCATGATATCTTAGAAGGTTTGGGTTCGGATTGGATCCGGATCTACTTCGGACTATCTCACCCTAACTTATAGTCAAGCTGAACTAGCTTTGTATCGGTAAAGTCAAACAGGAGATGACCACACACTTAACCGTTGGACATGCCAAATCAAATTTTATAAGATCTACACTCAAAATAGTTGAAGCATGGATCTCAATTCAGAACCATACTTGATCTGCTGGTCTGAACAATGATAGTGTTGAGCTTGACATTCAAATAACCCAGCCTATGGGAGGCATAAGTGTATTGGAAATCATTGCTCGTGTTATATTAGGATTTTATTTCCGGTTATCATTTTAGGGCTGTCCTACTTGTTTATCCCAATATTATCTCTAGTAGAACAGGGATTTTGTCTCTAGGGAAATAAGCACCACGAATCACCGCAAATAAGATCAGAAGTAACAGACAATACATCGTGCATATAAATAAGGACTTCATATAGGCATTGTTTCTATGGACCAGTAATGAGAGCACAAAAGTGCGACCTACATGTCACCTAAATTAGTATTATTGCTAACCGATAATGATAAATTCACTGGATTAATATTATATTTGGGTTTGGCACAGATTTTCATAAATTAGAGATAAAATGCACATTGAGTACAAATTTGACTAAAGAAGGATCCCTTCCCAGATCCGACCCGGTTGAAGATCGGATCGGGTCCGAGTCGGGTTCGGGTCCGAATCGGGTCCAATTTCTTTATGCTTTTAGGAAAGAATTTTGGGCAAATCTAATTTGACCATATCATAACTATGAGGTGCTAGGTGACCCATGACTTAAAAGACTTGTAATTGACCTCCAGTCAGAACAGATGACCTGTGACGAATTTCCCAAATTTCATATCACACTATTTTTGTCTATATAACTAATTGGACGGAACTTGGTGTCTCCCAGCTCCCCTCTCAGGAGGGAAAAGAAAGACCCAGACCTTCTTCCAAATCCAATTCCATTGCAGAAACTGGCACATGACCCATATTCGGTCAAGTGAGATCCCAGCGTCCAAGCCGCGATCCACGCCATCAAGATCCCAGCAGCGGTCCCATGGCATCCCTTCCAAATTCTCCCAGAAGCTTCACAGCACCCACAGCCGTCCGTATTCATCTTCCGACTCAGCCCTCCTCCGCGCTCATCATCCACGGATCCTCCTCCCCGTCGATCCAGCTTCCAATCCGGCACCTAAAGAAGGAAGCCCCAGCATCCTTCCTCTTCCGCGTGCGATCCCGGATGAATCGCCTCCCATCAACGCCACAGCATCCCGTGGCATCTTCCATTCTGAGTCATCCCATGGTCCAAAGAGGAAATTCCAGCCCCTCTCCCGTGATCCAAGCCGGATGATCCCACAGCCGCTCGTCCCAGCTTCTCAGCTGTGCGCCCATTCCGGATTCCCAGCGAGCCCGTGATCCTTCTACCGCATTCATCGTCCGACTCAGCCCCTCCACGCGCCTCCTCCCTTCCGCATCAGCAACACCCGAAGAAGGAAGCCAAGTCCCCACCTTCCGCTTCAGCTCCCAGCGATTCCGCATCCATGGCCCAAAGAAGGAAGTTCACGCCTCCCTCCCGCTGATCCTGCCTCCACCACATCTCCAAGGGTCTATAAAAGAGAAGAGGAGGAGCTTGGGGAGGAGGTGTGCTCGGTTGGGGATCGGCTCCAAAGAACAGAGGAGGGGGGAGAAGTCGAGCGAGAGGAAGAAGTTGAGTGCTCTGTTTTCAGATTTGAAAACAGAGCATTACATTTCTTTTGTTTTTTTTATTTGTTTTAGTTGTTTTTCTTTTAAAGGTTATATTTTTAATTGGTGTTTAATCGTTCTGTTTTGGGTATAATGTTGTTCTTATTTATTTATTTTTATTTTAATTGAGAGTAATGTTTTTACTAAGAGTTTTATTTTGAGAGCATGTTGTCTTGGGGTTTTTAGTTTTAGTTTAATAGAGAGATCTATTTATGCTAAAGTTTTTAATTTCTATTATTTTTAATTTCCGTTCTCCAAATTCTGTAATCTTTCTTCTTTGTTATGCAATACAATTAAATCTTCCTTCATGCAATTTGTGTTCGCTTCAATCTTCTTATTTTATCCATTTTAATTTATGCCAAAACTCTTCTTTGATTAATTAAATAAATGCTTTTTGAATTTAAAAACCTGTCTTTTAGTTAATTTCAATAAAAAAAACATTCTCCGATAGACTAGAGAATCCATCAACATCCTCAAAATAATATTTTTCTTCCATCATTAAAAAGTCGATTTTGAATCCGAGTGAATGTTCTAATTTTTATGCAACTCCAATCGCCTCCCTGTGGATCGACCTCTTACAACCACTATTCTTCGGGTAGAACAGGTAAGAATAAATTAAATTTAAACTTTGTTCGTCGGTTCTAACAACGATCTGTCTAGCATATTTTTAGGTAGACAGGAATCGGACGAACAACCAATCCACGAGTTACTAATATTTGGTTAATTCTAAAATTTGAAATGTCGGAGAGGGTTGGGGAAAAAACTCACCTGCTATTAAATGCCGGAGAGGAGGGAGGAGGAGAGGAGCTTGCCGTCGAATATCGCTCGGCGCCGGAGAGGACAAGGGACGGCCGCTCGTCGTCGGAGAGGAGGGAGGAGGAGAGGAGCTCGCCATCGGACATCACTCGGTGCCGGAGTGAACAAGGGTCGGCCGCTCATCGTCGGAGAGGAGGGAGAAGGAGAGAAGCTTGCCGTCGGACGTCGCTTGGCGCCAGAGAAGACAAGGGTCGGCCGCTCGTCGTCGGAGAGGAGGGAGGAGGAGAGGAGCTAGGGCTAGCCTTGATCGGGATGCAGAATGAGGAGGAGGGGAATGGCCGCTAGGTTTTGATGTCAATTTTACTTCTGACGATGCGTATAAGCGTCGTCTTTGGCCACAGTCTACGATGACGCTAATTAGCGTCGTCTATGGCCGACGCTTTTTAAAAGCG
The DNA here is from genome assembly GCF_051530095.1 of Phoenix dactylifera. Taxonomy (NCBI): domain Eukaryota; kingdom Viridiplantae; phylum Streptophyta; class Magnoliopsida; order Arecales; family Arecaceae; genus Phoenix; species Phoenix dactylifera. The sequence continues at coordinate 19,468,299 of NC_143194.1, forward strand.
TCGGCAGGTTTGGGCGCTAGTCCGAAAATCGCCGATGCTTGGAGAAAGCGTCGGCAAAAAAGAGTCGTTAAAGCACGATTTTGTTGTAGTGTAGTGTTCATATTCAAAATGATGAGATTCTTCCGTCTAATTCCTAATGTTTATGCAACTTTTAGCTTCCTTTAAGAGGTCGCTACCACTACAAGAATTTATATATTTAGCAACAAAAATATAATTTTGTTGCCAAAAATAGTATTTAAACAATATTTTGTAATGAATTTTTTATTTTATTGTTAGATGGTACATATCTGCAACAAATTATAATTCACAACAGGCTATTTTATCGCTAATTGATCATTTTCTTGTAGTCACATGGATCATATGATCAGCACGGCCTAGTACTTCAGAATTAATTGTTTGATAGAAAAAGTTTTCTAGGGTCACTCTTTTTCTGGTTTCCAGAATTCTTGTTCCTATTGTAGAATTTCATGAATGGCCCAACCTTCAGGTAACACTTACCTATCCTCTATATATTGCACCAATCCTTAACCACCATAGAGGATGGAGTATTGAGCAGAGAATAGAGCAGTGATTAAAGAGTACTCTTATGGATGAGGACCATCCAAACAACATAAAAGTGCAGATTACATAGGATTTATGTGTAAATAATTTAGATAACAAATGAACAAATAAGAAATAGAGGATAAGTAATTTAGATGTGTTGCAGGTAAAGGAATGTATTGGACAGTGTTCTTGAATTAGATTGAATCTCCCATGTCGCACATGTTTACCACTCAACTATACTTGATATGCAACTACTGTCCACCATGATCCAATCTTGTGGGCACAAGCAAGATGATATTTTGAACTGGCAGCCTCTAGTCATCAGTGTACTTTCAAAAAATATTTTTCTTTTATTGACCAAAGCTGGTCAAAAGGCTCACAGAGTATTGGGAAAGGGATTTAAAATGTGAAAGCAAAGACAATGGAATATTTGCTTGGATGGTATCACTTGGGCAAGAAATAGGGATCAAAATTCGCTCCATGTGAATTCCCCATACGATACATATCCTCACTCACAAGCTGTAATCCAAGTTGCACTTCGAGTTAGAGAGAGAAAGCCTTCCCTAAGGTGATAGGGATAAAACGCTCTAAGGACCGCTCATGGATGAAGCGATGAAAGATTTCACTGGATGATTAGAAATCCTATGTGTTGAGCATTGATTGCAACATCGATTACTAGGACAAGAAATAGGGATCAATGTTGGTTGCGGTCTGGAGGTGACCACATTGGCCCTCCTCATAGAAATATAAATCAACGTTAGACCCCTTCGTCATGGAGTCAAGATGGCCGAGTTGGTCTAAGGCGCCAGTTTCAGGTACTGGTCCGAAAGGGCATGGGTTCGAATCCCATTCTTGACAATAAATTTTAAATTTTTCTCCTTTTCCTCAACTTAAACTTTTTATCCTTTTTCTAAACTTTATATTTTGATATGCAAGGCTTTTTCTCCTTTTCCTCAACTTAAACTTTTTATCCTTTTTCTAAACTTTATATTTTGATATGCAAGGCTTTATAGTAGTGTGTACCTTAGAATGTTTTATTTAATCTCATATCTGTAAATTGATTTGCAGCTGCAGCTATACTAATTGGCTGGTTTTACTTTCTTTTTCTTGATACCCACCAACAATTCTCTTTTATAATTTAGCTTAGATGTGAGTAGTAATACCCCACAAAACAGATATGCCTCCCTAAAGGTAGACTGAGAAATCATGGTTTTGTTGTCTGTCCAAAGATTTCAGAAAAAATATAAATCCTTCAAAAAAGATGAGAAATTTTTATCACTGGATCCACAGAGAGCACCGAAAGCACGTTGTTATGTTCTTCTAAGAAATTGGCATAACCTATAAACTTCATCCAAAGCACAGTTACAATATCGCATGGACCATAAATTCAATGAAAAAAATGATTTATGAGCTCTCATCAGCCAGATGATTTTCTGCATCGCATCGCATAATTAGAAATTGCAGAAAGTATTCATTACTTCATCATTTTTTCGACTTAAATTTATATTCATGAAATATCTTTTTCAATGAAAAAAGAAGTCTCACTTGTTTTGATTTCATTTTATGTTATCATAATCTTATGCTTAGGCCCTGTTTGGGGAGCTATAGGCAGTAGAGCTTTTAGAAGTAGCATTATAGAAAGTAGAGTTTGCTGAAGTAGAGCTTTTAGAAAAAGTTGTTTGTTGGTAACTACATTTCTAAAGCGTTGTGGTACTTTAACATGTATTTGATAAACAAACTGAGAAAGTACTTTTGTATGACAAAATTACCATAAAGTACATTGCATAGTATTATACAACATAACATAATAAAATATAATATATATTAATATATAAATATATGATATAGTATAATATTATTGTAATGTAATATAATATTATTATAATATAGTAATATAACATTGTATACTATAGCATAATAATTTAATATAATATTAAATTATTTAGCATAACATATCAATTTATTATGATATAATGTAATATAATATTATATTTATAGTATAATACAATAATAAAGATATAAAATATTATAATTATTAGCGTACATTAATTTTTCATAATATAATATAATATTAAATTATTTAACATAACATACTAATGTATTATAATATAATGTAATATAATATTATATTTATAGTATAATACAATAATAAAGGCATAAAATAATAATAGAAAACAAGAATACATTTTCTTGCACGGAAGGGAGTCTGATCCACGGCTAGAGTTCTTTGTTAGGGCTCCAGCAGATTTTTAGGTTTATAAAGGGACAAAATATGTAATTGTTATATTTTATTACAGATATTTTGGTTAAAAAAATAGCTTTCCAACAAAGTTCAAAACAGTTTTTTCGGAAAGCTCCAAAATAGAACTTCTTCCGAAAAGCTGTTTTTAGCTTTTTGGAAAATATAAAACAATTTTTCAAAATTTTTACCAAACATCCTTTTTAATCCAAAAATTCTTTTGGAGGATCAGAAAGTACTTTTTGGCCCTCCAAGAGCTTCCCCGAATAGGACCTCAGTCATATATGACCAGATAATTATAATAGATCTTTGTAACATAGAAAACCAGTGAAAGATACAATATCTCAAGAACAATGGAGAGCATCTCAACATATAACACTTTAATACATTAGTGCCCTTGAAGTCTTGGACCGTCACCGATTGTTACAGTGATCAAAATTGAATTGTGCACCGCAAATCCTGCCATCTGGGCTATGAAAATGACAATGAAATGAGCATAACATTAAGCAAATTAATTTGGAAAGATAGACAAGTCAATACATCCCAAATTGCGGGCGACGTTTTTCTAGTAGGCATTCACATGGAAACTCGAACATATTTGCCAAAAAAACAATGCTCATTTATCTCTAGAGATATCAACTCTATCTAAAAATCCAGGCATTTAGATGGGTGGGTCAAAAAGAACTTAATCACTATAAAATTCTTTAATCTATGCGATGTGTATTCCTTAATACTCATTCTTACATATAGACCCTAAGAGATGGAACCAGCAACGAGAAGCGACACATGGACTAGTAAGCAAAACCATGGGCGTTTCAGTAGGCAAGAAGAATTGATGGACACTGATACCATAAAAAAGTATGGCAAGAGACAGTATACATAAAAAGTATAATTTTTTTTCTATTACAGCAATATGTACATCAATATATAGCCTATCGATACAGTTAATATGGAAAGTGTATCAATATGGATAAGAAAATATCGGTCATATTTGAACGAACCGGCATAGCATCATAACTATGCTCAACAAGCACCTAACTGGAATCCTCTGTATCGCAGAATGAAAGTGAAGAAGAAAGCTGCATTGCCTTCCACATTAAGAAAACGCATGAAGGGATTTTCTGAAAGGAGACAGCATATTAACTCCATGAAGACCGTGAGAGCGTCAGAGTCCAAGGTTGACAGACAATGCCCCCATCAAGTAAGGGTGGGCTGCAAAGGATTTAGACTTGCCTGTTGGAAAATAAGTCCATAGTTTTGTCCTGTTTGGGGCTCAATTGAAATCATTTTCAATCAGTTGTCAAATCAAGTAGGTACGTGGAACCATGCATTATTTCTTTTTTTTTTTTTTGTGTCGTTGTTTTCAAAATTCAATTCTGGATTGTATTAGTTTTAGCCCAGCTCTGACCTAATAAGATAAGGTCTAAAACCAATTTCTCAGATCCAAATCCAAAATTTGGGTCTATATGTGTAAGGTTGCTGAGGTTTTGTAAACATTAAGTCTTACTTTTAGGTGCCTGATTTAGAGGATGGGATTAATTATACCAGTACCGGGGCATTGTATCGGTATTTCGATGGTCTCCAAGCTACCTAGGCGCAAAGGCAAAATGATAGATCTGAGTGCGGTTTGACTCTATTGATTGAAGCCTTGGATGACCACATTTTCGGGACTGAGGTTCGGAATATCCAATGCTAGCTTTTTCAACGTGCAAAAGGACATTAAGTTGACTGAAGAGCCAGAATCAATCAAAATTCAACTAATTCCTCCCTCTCAATCAAAATTTACTGAATAGCTCTTCAATTTATTTTTTTTAATTTTTTTCTTTTTAAGAATAATGGGAGGAACCTTATTAATCATTTAAAAAAATTGATGCTAATCACTTGAAATTACACTCTTACAAAACCTGTACAAGAAGATCTTAAACTCGAAGGATCGTTGGTGCACCAATTTCTAATCGATGAATCGATTTGGTTCTTCTAAGTTCCATTCATATTATTTGACAACACTAGCATTTTTAGTTTTCAATCTATTCTCTTCTCCATCTATCCTTTTTAATTCCACCAAAGTCTACCATAGCAGTTCGTTCGATGTGATGCTCATTACTTGCGGATGGGGACTGGTTTTATTCTCCAACGTTTCAACTTATTTAGCAAAACGATGGCGTCATTGTGATACACGACCTTTTGTTTATTTTCATTTTTCCTCTTTCTTTGGGGAAGGTGGTCATCAGATATGAGGGATAGAAACACCTACTTTTTCCATTATCCCGGATAAAGAGGGATAACTTCGAAGGTGGAATTAGTACTGTTTTGCTCGAGTTTCATTATCCAGCAGCCAATGTGCATCAAAGAGAACCTTTTCCTTTTGGTATTGCCAGAGAGAAGTTTTTTGAGACATGCGACCTCCATTCTTATGTTTTCATTTTTCTTTTAGAAAATAGGGAGGAAAAACCCATACAAAATTATTGTGATAGTTGCAATGAGGTACAAGAAACTTAAAAAAAAAAAATTAATTAATTAACTAGTTATACTAAGGCTTTCATAAAAAAGAAACCCATAAGAGCAAAACCTAATCTTAGGATGTTAAATAGAATTGGATATTTAGATACGAATATGGCTACGAATACAAATCGAATGGTGATCTATCTAAGTTTTTTTTTTTCTTCTTTAATAGATATGAGAACGGATATAGATATTAGTCGAATACTCAAATTTTTATTTATATGTGAATAGATTTGGCAAATCACGTATTCGTATGGGCCAGGGCGAATAAATGGCCTAACTATAGTTAGGTGGCGCTAGTTCGGATGTGAGATGGATGAGTGGCTTAATCATGGTCAAGTGGGAGGATCTGGACCTTGAGAATTAATTTCATGTGGAAGTGCCATGTGGCACACCATAAAGGGCACGGACTCCATGCGAGGCTTTTACATAATTACGAAGATTAAGACTCCATGTGGTCCACTCTAATACTCAACCTTCTATACTAAAAGGTGGATCTAATATGAGGTCCCGAATTTTCCAATCTAACATGAACGATTATACTCTCTAATCTTTTTTTTTTATTTTGCTAGCTACCAATAAGAACACAGTAAATGATAGCAACGAAGATGATGCTCGCATTCATATTTCTAGCTATCCTAATTTTGATGGAAGCGATGCAACAATCCAAATCCTTAGTACAGCCACCAAGAAATGATATCACCAAGATAAGCTAGCAGATCTACTGATCAAATTTCTTTTGATTGTAGGATGGACAATTGTAACACCATGCCTTGATTTTGAGGTAAGATTTCCTTGTATAACTAGAAAACCTTCTAGAAGTGTAGACATCGGTTTAGGTCAAATTTTGCCTCTCCAGCTTCTACATTGTGCCATTATTGGAGTGGCATACAAATTAATTACATATAACATTCACGTGACGAGTTTTTCTATGTTTAATATTCTTGTTTGTTAGGTAGCGAGATAAGATAAGGTGTTAGTTGTATAATTAATGGATTAGAATATGAGAAAGGTGACAACTCTATTTCTTCCGGCCAATTAGCTTTGCTATTTGTAGGCGAAAAATGTCCATAGTATTAATTGACTTGATATGGAGTCATATTTGGATTTCTTTGGGTGCATTGCGTTTCCTTAGGTGTCCGGCAATGCCCCACTTTGATAACTGCATCCTAGTTGGCTCATACACACACAAGCACATAACTATGGGCAATTGAAACTAGGCATTATTTTTGGACAAAGTGATGGAAAAAGCTCCAAATTAGCCGAGTGATTATTTTTGAATGATATTTAGCACTATATTTTTAATATCTAAATGCATTTAAATGCAACTCATGAATTATGCTAGCATTCTACTTCCATGTTATACAAATAAAGCACCGTGATTGCTGCGCATCCAAACATCCACTGTATGTCGATTCTTGTCATAATTTTCTACGTGGTTGTCGAACCATGAAGTCTTCGATTTAGGTAGGTGTCATTCCCTCGACATTTTTTCTCGGCAAAATGTCAGCATAATCTCATACCAAGAGTAGAAAAATGAGAATGTTGATTAATTTTATTGTAGTCATTATCGCTGCCATCGCTGTAGCTATTAATATTGGTTAATGTTGTGACTCATCATTCACATCTTACAAACACCAGCTACAAGTAATTCATCCCACCAAGTTAATTGCACAACCCTCCAATCTTCATACCATCAGGCATATATGTTTTAGCAATCCCAAGGTTGTGATTCCCTTAAGTTGATACAAGAAATATTTTTTGATACAAGAAATCTCGAAATTAATCTTTTGATAGATAACCATTTTTCTCTCCTTTTTTTTAGAAAATAATAGTGACAGCACCACCAAGTGAAAATTACTAATCCAAAACACCTCAGAAAGATGGATGCATCAGTCTAGCTAGATAAATATCCCTAAAGTAGACATGTTTGTTCGACTTAGATTTATATGAGCTTGATACACACTTTCGTACCAAACACACCTTTCATTTTGGGACAAGAAAAAAATGTTAACAATAGAGCACGGCATTCCGGAAAGTTTCTATGGACGTCCACAGTAGAGCTCCCAACCCCATTGTACTTTTTATCTTTTTCTTGATTTGACAAGATGTACTCACGTTGGAGCTATAAGAACTGCTGTTTTTGTCCAAAAAAAAAAAAAAAAAAAAATTGTTAACAATAACCCAACTCAAATGACTAGATGTTGCCTAATTAGTAATTAGAATCCATCACTGGGTCAACCAGAGAACCACCCATGACCATCTTAAATAGGGATGAAAAGTGGCTTGGTAAAGGTAAGAAGGTCATGCTGACTGTCTGACCCAGCTATTAAGTCTTTAAAAAAATTAAGGGTGGGCATAGCCCATGAAATAGGACTTGACCTGATCCAACCATGATATGGTCACAGCCTAAGCCTGACCAATTCTAGTGTCAGCTCCCTCTGTTACAAATTTGAAAGCGAAAGGAAGAAAAAGATGGTGAGAAGCAGGGTTTCAAGGAAGGATTTTTTTTCCCCAGTAAATCAAATTTATTAAACCAGTCTAGAACAAGTATATGCATGGAAATTAAAAAAATAAAATAACTGAAAATTTAGAAGAAATACCTGTCACAATTCAGAAGGATTTCAAAATTAAACAGAAAGGCCATTGGAACCATAGTCCACTGTTTGGCACAACTCTCTTCAATGGATATGTTGGAGAATGCAAGAGATCTCATGTTGAACCTAAAAGGTGGGATTGCCAATTTCCTAGAAAGTAGAAAATTGAGCTCGGAAAGTTTGACTTAATCTGATGTGAAGTTATTTTTTTAAAAAAAAAAAGAAGAAGAGAGACAAAAGGGGAAGAACCACATACAATATAACTACATGGATCCAAATTTTGACGTGCACCATAGAATAATCAAATATTTAATTCTAACCTTGCTGACCTGCTATTTATTGGTCCAATGGGCTAAATCCACCACTTGGTAGACATGGATTTAAAGCTTGGTGGTAGAATTCCTGTGGTATTACTTAAAACAATCAGCTAGAGGTGGCAATGTTTGACCTATCTTGCCCTCCTCAACCCAAATGACCTACGATAATTATTAGTTCTTAACATAAATTTCAACAAATCAGCCCCCACAAAATGCCACTTGAGGGAAATGGCAACATCATTAAACCAGGAACCAACTTACCAGTGCCATGGAACTATATCAGCCCCACACCAAAAAATCTTTTTTATTTTTTTTTAAAAAAAACATCTAATTGAAGTCGCAATCTCAAACTACTCGAACAAAATTTCTAAAATCTTGTCTTTTCAAGTTTATGACACTTGTCCACCCATACCAAGCCATGCGTACACAAATTTCAACTTTGGTACTCCGTAATAAATATAGGAATGGTGGGGGTCTGAAAAGCAATTTACTTGTATCATACGGCTGCCATTTCTTAATACCTTTTCTTTTCACCTTATTAAAAGACGAGGTCCATTCGCACAAAGCCAAGAAAGAAAAGAAAGTGAACGGGGCGCCCTCTGCCGCCCAATCTACTCTATAGTGGCACATCACAGAGCAAGGAGATTGAGCCATGAGTGCCCATTTTGTACGTCTCTTCAATCGCATGAATGTAATTTAGGACGCAAGCATGAGCTTTAGGCTCACTTCTTAAAACCACAGGGAATCTATCAACCTCGATCTTTGAACTCATCTATCAGTAGTATTTGATGGTCTTTTCTCCTCATACTGCAGGAGTATTCTTTGCAATTCTTCTTCGTTTTGATCGATGTGGGCGAGCAAAAGTAACTAAGTAAGGGGTTAAAAAGGTTAAACAATAGTAGGATAGTATTTGTTGCATTTCTTCCTGGGTTTAATTGATGGGCTACCAAAAAGTATGGGATTAAAAAGGTTAAAACAACAGTAGGATAGTATTCTTTGCAATTTGATTCTTGGTTTTAATTGTTGGGCTAGCAAAGGTAAGGAGCTAAATGGGTTAAAACAACAGTGGAATACAGCAGATAGGTAGGACCATGCAGGGCAATCCAGCAACAAACATTTCGTAGCCCGTCCTCGAGAGCATTTAGAGAATTAATTTGCACCCAACTGGTCTGGGCTAACATTGATGTCATTGGTAGGTCCAGCAATGTCATCCACATAGGCTTTTCACAAAAAAAAATAAAAGAAAAAAAAAAGTAGGTTCACCACTCTTTAATTACTTCGTTGTCTCCAAATGACAGATCTTCTTTCTTATTTTTGTTTCATCTCTTCGTATTTTTCTCGCCTTGTTAATTCAGTAAGGTTTCCTTCCCTTTCAAATTAAAAGTGATCGATTCAGGTTTCAATGATAGATTGAGATACATTGCAATGCTTTCTTCACGAATTTACCTTCCACTATGAAGATTTTAAATGCAAAGCTGTCTATAGAACTAAGTCTGTTAGGTCATGATTGACGAAACTTGTTCGGTATATGCATCTGATAATCTTATTGCTATACTAAGGCATGATTTTGTGATGATAGGTGAGAGATCATGAAATTGCACCTAACACGTCCCCAAAATGTAAGGTTGGAATTTTCACATTGTTTATTTGCTAATACGGCTGCTATTTCTTGTCCGGATGGATGGGCTTTCCCATTGTTGCCGACTATTTTGACAAATTTAGTTGATCTTCAAGCATAAATGCTATGTTGAGAATGATACTTGGATGGATGTATAATTGTGGCATCATTAAGAGCCAAAAAGAAATGGAAAAGAAGATAATGCAAGCAAAAGGGACAAAAAGGAAAGAAAAAAAATTAGAATTTTCACACTATTTATTTGCTAATATGTCTGTTATTTCTTGTCCGGATGTATGGGCTTTCCCATTGTTGCCGACTTTTTTGACAAATTTAGCTGATCTTCAAGCATAATTGCTATGTTGAGAATGATACTTGGAAGGATGTATAATTGTGGCATCATTAAGAGGCAAAATGAAATGGAAAAGAAGATAGTGCAAGCAAAAGAGACAAAAAGGAAAGAAAAAAAAGTGAAATTTTTGCACTGTTTATTTGCTAATACATCTCCTATTTTTTGTCTGGATGGATGGGCTTTCCCACTGTTGCCGACTATTTTGACAAATTTAGTTGATCTTCAAGCATAATTGCTATGTTGAGAATGATACTTGGAAGGATGTATAATTGTGGCATCATTAAGAGGCAAAATGAAATGGAAAAAAAGATAGTGCAAGCAAAAGAGACAAAAAGAAAAGAAAAAAAAGTGAAATTTTTGCACTGTTTATTTGCTAATACATCTCCTATTTTTTGTCGGGATGGATGGGCTTTCCCACTGTTGCCGACTATTTTGACAAATTTAGTTGATGATCTTCAAGCATAATTGCTATGTTGAGAATGATACTTGGATAGATGTATAATTGTGGCATCATTAAGAGGCAAAATGAAATGGAAAAGAAGATAATGCAAGCAAAAGAGACAAAAACGAAAGAAAAAAAAAAAGTGGGTTATCTTTTAACTTAGTATAAACACATAATTAATAGTAAAATGATATATCTACGTTCTTACCCTTGTGAATTGCTGACCAACTTAAGGCCCTAAACAATTTTAGTTCCATTCAATCAATGGGGAGGAGCAAGCATATATACTTTGTGGACTTCGCCCATGTCTCAATGAGGTGTAAGCTAGCAGACAAAAGTCCTGTTGGTATAAGCAGGCCCTATGTTTGGTCATGGAAATATATCATAGTGATATTTATTTGATCTCAAATATAAGTGTTACCAAGTGATACAAGGTAATAAGGGAAATAAGTGATGATGTTAGTCTAGCTCTCAACCAGGCTAATGTCATCCAATTTGCACCCCTTTCCACAAAGGTGAGGTCCAAAGTTCAACTCACATACATGGTAGCATTTCCATTATATTTCTCAAAAAGATGGTGTAACTAATCATTTATTCAGTATGTACATTTTTTTTTTTTTGTTAAAGAAAAAGGGGTAGGGGGGCCCCCGCCCCGCCAGGAGAATGTTCGATGCGGGCAGAAATGGCCGTGTGTTGGGCACCCCGACCGGTTTTACTCATACCCTCCCCACCCGTAGGCCCGGCTCAGCTACTCCTCTGAGCTCTGGCTCAAGTCCCACGTATGAGTACGTCACACCCGGCACCACCCCGGCTACTAGCGGTTCAAGAGCGGTCCTACACCACAAGTCCAAGCAGTGGCCAAAGTAATGAGCTTCGGTCCACAATTTAATCGTCGCCGCAGCGATTCGAACTTAAGACCTAATGGTTAGAATTGCTGCTCAGTACCACTAGGCTACCACCTTGGTGGCATTCAGTATGTATATTAGCGGTATGTTTTGGGACATAGAAAGGAACCTTGGCTGTATGTTTTGTGATAAAGGCCTAAACTACGAGCACCAGCTAAGAGATGGGTCAGAACTGACATCCTGGAAAAGCAATTACACCCATGTTTTTAATTAGACTGCGAAATTAAAACCACTAGTTGACTGAAATATTTATCCAATGGCAGATTCACCAAGAACCATCCAGCCTCCTTCCCAAAAATGAACCATCCCCATGAATGCACGCCACAAAGCCCTCCAATGCATGCACTTCTCCATCATGACAAAGCTTTCTTTTTTCTTTCCTTCACCCTTTCTAGATTAAAAACTCTCACAGTTACTGCTGATAAAAAGATATTGGAAACTTTCCGCCAACCAAAAAAGCTCGAGAGAAAGCTACCAAAAGAGCAAATAAAAGCCTTAAGAAGTCCTCTTTATCTTAGAAACTCCCACCTTTACTGCTAGTAACTAGAGGCTTAGAATTTGCACTCATAACCAGGAAGAGTTCCAAGAGAAAACAGCTTAAAAAGCAGAAGCCAGAAGAAGCCCTTTCTACCTTGAAAACACTCGTCTTTGCTGCTAATAACTAGTGGTTTAAAACGTTAGACTCATAACCATAAAAGCTCAATAAAAAGCCGCTAAAAGGACAAACAGAAGTCATAAGAAGTGGTTTCTACCTTAAAACTTTCACCTCTACTGCAGAAAATAATAATAACTAGAGGTTTAAACTTTGCACTCATAGCCCAGAAAAGTTCAAAAGAAAGGTTTAGGGGCTTTCCCGGAGAAACCACATTGAATGCGCGCGGTTCTGTGAGGCAGAAGGGAAGCCGTTCCACTCCATCAAGCTGACTTTTGAGAGCCCTCTGAGTAAATGCTCCTTGCTGTCCTCGTTTGACTCATCCTTCCCCCAAAGCCTCCACCTTGCCTTCCAAAGGGTCAGCGAGTCCTGATCTCATCCTTCCCCCAAGATCTCTCTTGTGCATGTGTGTGTATATATATGAGTAGAAACCAGTGGCCTTGGACCCTTGTCCTTGCCTTCCAAGAGTGGAGCCGGATAGGAGGAAGGGAAGGAGAAAAGGCCCATCATATATAGAAAATAGCTCTTTCCCCCTTTCTTCCAAAGGGGAACAGAAAAGAGGAGGAGAGTGACATGGGGAGGCCACCTTGTTGTGACAAAGTTGGTGTGAAGAAGGGACCTTGGACTCCAGAAGAGGACATAATCCTAGTCTCTTACATCCAAGAACATGGCCCTGGCAACTGGAGGGCTGTTCCTGCCAAGACAGGTGAGCCTCTTTTCCTATATATCTCTTGCAACCTCTCTTGAGTGGGTATTTGGCATGGTTATTCTCGGGCACAAAAGGACATTTGGGTTCTTAAAATGGTATTACATAAACTTCTTTCAAATTTTTTTTTGAGCAATAGGAACATCTTTCAGAATAAAACATGTATTATTTTTATTAGGCGAGAGAGTTTTGTCATGGTGGCCTTCTACTTATTTTGATATGTTTCCTTTGGATAAGGTCATCATATATGATGTCACAGGGATCTAGGAAGTACAGAACCAAAGGGGTCTTATAGTTTTTGGTCAGACTGGACCTAGGGAGCTTAGATCTGGAGTTTGAGGTGGCAGGCCTATTTTCTTTGGATTCTATACTCTAGCTCCTAATATATATACGGATATCTTCTTTTCTCTTCCAGGCCTACTGAGATGCAGCAAGAGCTGTAGGCTTAGATGGACAAACTACCTTAGGCCAGGGATCAAGCGTGGCAACTTTACTGATCAGGAGGAGAAGCTCATCATCCACCTCCAAGCTCTTTTGGGCAATAGGTGAAGGCTAGGATCTGAGATATGAGATGGATTGAGTCCTCAATATATTTTCCTTTGGATGTTATAGTCTGGATTCAGTTCTCATCTCAGTATTATTCGAATGCAGGTGGGCAGCGATAGCTTCTTATCTCCCGGAGAGAACAGATAATGACATCAAGAACTACTGGAACACCCATCTGAAGAAGAAACTCAAAAAGCTTGAAACTGGTGGTGATGGCCTGACTAGCAGTGGGGTCTCAAGCCATCATTCCATCTCCAAAGGCCAGTGGGAGAGGAGGCTCCAGACTGATATCAACCATGCAAAGCAAGCTCTTTGTGAAGCTCTGTCTCTGGAGAAGCACAGTAGCCTATCTGACTCCAAGGCCGCCTCCAGTGGCTACAATTTGAGCACTAGGCCGGCGACCTACGCTTCAAGCACCGAGAACATATCTCGGCTTCTCGAGGCGTGGACGAGGAAATCGACAAGGCCCGGCGATTGCCGGGCTAATTCAGGATCAACACAGACTGACTCAGCTTGCAGCCAGGGGACGCAAAGCGCCACCAACTGCATCCTGTCGCCGGAGCCACTTGAGTCATTGTTCGGGCCCGACTCCTCAACCCCGGAGGCATCTGAGACCAGCCTTCTGGGAGAGGAGAGAAAGCTGTTATTGGAGGCGCAAGAGCCTCTCTCCCTTATTGAGTCATGGTTGCTTGATGAAAGTGTTGGGCAAGGGCAGTTGAGCCTTCTTGACATGGCACTAGATGATGCTTCTGAATTGTTCTAAAGTGGGTGTTGTTAGCCTTTTGCTTATTTTTTTTTCACCTTTCTTCTTGGGTAGGTAATGAACTAATTAGGTAAGTTCTACTGATGCTTTGATGAGAAAACGATCCATCAATGCAAGGGAAGAAGTGTAAATTACCTAGTTCCTGATATAGACAGTACTGTTACATAATTTAGCCAATATATATGGGAATATTTTCGATATATATATATATATAGTGTGTGTGTCTCTGTGTTTTTTTTCTCTGAGTAAAATGTTCTCTATTTACAGTTTCAGTTTTTCAGCTATCAGAAAATTTTCAAATAAAACAGAATAATAAAAGTTTCTTCGATGGGAGCTAAGTCACTGACCAAACTACTGCCATGGAGAACGAGAAGAGATGAACGCACCCAAAAGATCTAATTCTGCATGGAGTTTTCCCCATGATCAGGTTAGAGTCGCAGTGAAGTCTTAAATCAACGTTTATGCAATGAAGTGGACCTCAGATGGAGACCTCCTCGCTCACCAGTTTATCGGGTCCCACCACTGAAAGCTCACTAAATGGATTCGCTGGATTTGATTAGGACTCCTCAGCAACTCCTGGAAGGCCCACACCTAAATTACCATTCCAAAAGGCCATGAAAGTTTTACCTCGTTTTTATTAACATGGAAGCAGAAAAAACGAGAAACAATATAGAAGGTTTGTCCTGCATCTGGAAGTTCCTAATGATAAACTAGTAGTCATTCTTGACAAGATATTGCAGCCGTATGTGAAGTCTACACTTGGATGGATGATATTAAGGCATTTCATTACTTCTTGTCATGAATGATTGAAGCAAATAAAAGAAGAAAAAAGCATCATATATAGATGTTACCATATGAGTTACGGAGTTTGCAGGTTTAGTGTAATATTTTTTTTTTAAAAAAAAAAAACGAAAGAGAAAAGGGAGAAGATGAGCCTTGGAACTATGTTGATAGGGTTAAATGGATCACATGTGAAGAGTTTTGACCTTTTCTTCTCCTTTATAAGTTTAGAAGTATGACATGCTATCACCTGACCAACCATGCATGCAACCCCAAGCTGCAAAGGAAAAGGCCTCAAAAGACTCTCATGCATGCCATGACCTTGGCAAAGTAGCACAGCCCTTCCTTTCACCTTTTGGATTGCAGAAGGGAAATAAATATCAAGTGCCTTAAATGTTCTCAAAAAGTAAAATTAATTAATCGTCTGCCACCCTACTTCACATGTGACTGTGTGAGTGTCTCGCCGGTAAGAACTAATAAGAAAGTCTCTCTTTCCCTAGTTGTGAGGATTTAAGGGGCGGAGGAATGGGCTTGTATCCCTTGTTCAGTCGTTCCTAGGTACCTTCAATAAGTAGACAGCATTTAGTGTGCCATGCATGGATATGTGATGGATCTAAAGCTGGCTCATGATCATCCCCTCGGCTCATAAAACAGCTGCTCGATTGGCCACTTCATCATGCGAAAGGACATCACCTTTAAAAAGAACAAGAAGAAGCTCTCATTTCATCAGTCATGCAAGTTGTGGTTACCATCATCCTCCTATTGGCACTGC
Organism: Phoenix dactylifera; assembly: GCF_051530095.1. Taxonomy (NCBI): domain Eukaryota; kingdom Viridiplantae; phylum Streptophyta; class Magnoliopsida; order Arecales; family Arecaceae; genus Phoenix; species Phoenix dactylifera. The sequence continues at coordinate 19,484,030 of NC_143194.1, forward strand.
CACCATTACTCCCCTTGCAGACACTACCATGTGCAACCCTAAGAGACTTCGATATGGAGCACGCGGAATTGCTCAGCAAATGTGTGGCATCAGAACGACATGGATGTGGAATTTGTTAGGCCCACGCTTTATACTAAATAAACCAGGCAACTTTGTCTTGGCCCCATGCATGGCACCTTGGTTTGTAGTCTCAGTAGACCTTCTTTTGCAGTTAGTTCTATCAACAAAGTTACCATCGACTGCATCATGCACTCTGTCAAGTGCTATGCTGGATTCTGGGGTATAATGTCAAGCAATTACTCATCGACGGCATCCTTCTTCATGCTAGGGCCCCCCAACTTTTTCTTACCCTCGCTTCCAAAACGGTCCTTGGAGTTGGCAAGAATCCTTTGTACTTTCCACCAAAAAAGCCAACCATACCACTAGTTTGTGACCCCTTCAGCAAAAGGTCAAGTCCAAATCTAGCTAGCACAATTAAACGTCGATGACCAGCGGAGGATGGCAAAACAGTACTGGTCGTCAAACTCGCCGCCTTCATCGTCGTCCGTGCTTAAAGCGCACGATATGGGTAAAGACAACAGCTGCAAGGTCTTCGCATCTGATCTAAAAGAGATACGGTGGTGAGAGGGACCCCGCACTACAACAGAAAAGGTTTTTGCCGGCTTTGTATTGCCGACGCTAGTTAAAAGCGTCGGCGATTTTTTTTTTGGGGACAGTAACCGCCGACGCTTCTGAGAAGCGTCGGTAAAAAAGCTTCCAGCGACGCTTTCTTTAAGCATTGGCGTCTGGGTACATTACCGAACGGAATATTTAATCCCCGACGCTTATAAGCGTCGGCATATCGGAAGAACACGACGACGCTTATAAGCGTCGTCGGACTTCATTCCTCCAAAACCGGATCGACCCCCTCCCTCTAAAGCCCTAAATCCCCATCTCACGCCGACCGACTCCCTCTCTTCTCAACCCTTTTCACCGATCTCATCCATTCTCCTCCGCCGAGCGCTCTCCGTCGTCGCGATGGGGGGAGTCGCTGCTGATGCAGACGTTGAGCAAGCAGCGGACGTGGGTCTTCCTCTTCCTCGTCGTCTACTCCCTCCTCCTCTCCTCCTCCTGGAACCTCCTCCTCTCCATCCGCTCCTGGTACAACTCGGCGGCCGCCTCCGCCTCCTCCCGCGCCGCCGCCGGCTGGAAGGCCCTCTACGCCTCCGTGCTCTACGGAGGGGTCTTCGGCCTGCTCTCCATGGGGGCGGCGCTGGCCGTGGCGGTGCCGGCCACGTTGGTCACCTGGATCACGATCCTCGTGCTACTCGCCCTCTTCAAGCTCCTCCTCCTCGCCTTCGGCCTCGGCCCCCTCTGCCCCTCCCTCCCCCTTCTCCCCTTCCTGTTCACCTCCTTCTTCCCTGTCAAGATCCAAACCAAACCCAAGCCCAAACCTCCCATCTCTTCATCTTTATCCACCCTTCACCGCCTCATCACTGCCGTCAGGGTTCTCCTCTTGGCCACCATCATCTCCAGCTACCGCTATAGTGATAGAATGCATCCGTACCTCCTCCTCGCCATCTACTGCTGCCACATCTACCTGATCCTAGTTCTCGGTCTCGCCTCCATTGCCAAGATCGCCACCGGTCTCCTTGGCCTCGAGCTGGAGCCCCAGTTCAACAACCCCTTAGGCGCCTCCTCCCTTCAGGACTTCTGGGGCCGCCGCTGGAACCTCATGGTCTCTTCCATCCTCCGCCCCTCCGTCTACGACCCCGTTCAAGCCCGCTGGGGGCTCGACGCTGGCATCCTCGCCACCTTCTTCGTCTCCGGCCTCATGCACGAGCTCATGTTCTACTACCTCACCTTGGCACTTCCCACCGGGGAGGTTACCGCGTTCTTCGTCCTCCACGGGCTGCTCACGGTGGCGGAGAGGAAGGCTCGGAAGGCCGGCTGGTGGTGGCCGCACCCCGTCGTGGCGGCGCCGCTTGCACTCGGGTTGATCGTCGGCACCGGGTACTGGCTCTTCTTCCCGCCCCTCCTGAGAGGTGGGGCCGACGCGGTGGGGCTGGCGGAGTTTTCTGCTGTGATGGGAGTTTTCCAAACCCCCTCCAATATCCCATGTACTTTTTGCTGATGACATGCAAGTAGCAAGGGCGATAGTAAAGGATAGAATTCTACTTAAAATCCCTTGTTGATGCTTGTTAATTATAGCCGGCCAAGCTATTAATACATCAAAGTCCCATCTTATCTTCATCCCAAGAACCCCAAGAGCAATTAAGTCTAATATATGCAAGGTTTTTTCCATGCAGGAGAGCAGGGGGTGTGGAAATATGTAGGGGTTCCTCTATTAGGTATGCCTCTGGCCTCTTTGAATTTTAATTTTCTATTGGATAAGGTGGCAACGGAGATTGCAAGTTGGAAATGGAAGGCTTTATCTCTGGCTGGTAGAACAACCTCACTCCAACTTGTGCTTTCATCTATTCCTATCTGTTGTATATCCTGTGTCAGTGTGCCTTTATCTATCAATACAAGACTTGACAAGGAGCTTTCGGGCTTTGTTTTATGGGGACATACTTCTGATAGGAGGGGTCTTCATCTAATTTCTTGAGCAAATGTTTGTATACCAAAAGACCATGGTGGTCTGAGTTTGTGTTTATTGGCGCAAATGAGGTATGCTTTCTTATGTAAGATGGCTGTGCATGTGGTCTTGAAACCTGACTCTTTATGGGCGAAAGTGAAACCTGACTCTTTTTTTTTACTAGTTTTTGTTCTATCATTGCATCTCCAGAGTCTTTCAGAATATTTCGTCTAAATCATTACATTTTTTTTTCATAATCTATAAAATTTGGATTTATAGCTGTACGTTGTCTATTTTGTGTTAATGCTTTTTGGTGGATAGCTATATTCTTCCTTAATTTCTGGGATTTTCTTCATTTACTTGCTGTTATCACTAGAATCCGAGGATAAAGTATGGGCTTGGATGTCTCACATCTAATTCTATGTAATTCTCTTTTTCTTGGAGTTAACCTTTTCTTTTGTTGCTTTTTATTGACCGAAATTGGTCCATTGCATTGTTATTGCTTGAAGGTCTTTCCTCTGCTCTTTTGGTGTGCTTTTGAGGTTTAATTGTTTTGGGTGGAAAAAATTGTGTTACAAGCTCATGATTAATAGATAACAAGATTGTTCTCTTGTATTTCCCTCCTTCCCACCATTTGTGTTACTCGATCTATTGTTCTGCTTCTTTGTTTAGCTGACTGAGCTCTTTTTGCTTATTTTTCACTGAAATTGTGCCTCCCGTTATTATCTTGTTTAAAGCATTACTGAATGTTTTGAACTCTGATTTGATAACTCACTGGTGATATGGAACATTGAATGGAGATTTGTAGGAGATTTTTGGCCCAACACATACTCGTATGTTGACAGGGCTTTACACATATGGTGTCTTTTTATTCTTATGTTTGCACCAATAATGTGGCTTACATGTTCTTCATGTGATCTAAGAACTAGATCAGTTTCATATCATCTCCAACATGGCAATCATGATTGTCATGCAGAACAGCTTTACAAGCTGATTCATTACATTCAATGCTACTGTGCCTTTTCCTTGTCTTCTTTTTTTCAAGGAAATTGCTTCTTAGTACTATGACTTTATCTATAATCATATGTTTACATGTGTTCTCTTATGTTTATTGATCACTTCAATTGGACTCTATCATCTAGGTACCCATCATACTGTCGACCAAATATATGGCCTTCCATTTCTTTGCCTGAGCTTGAACAAGGTACATGGGCATCTCTCCTCTGAATCCATATATGTGAATAATACTGGAGAAGGTTCTTCAGTCTGTTGGGTAAATTGTATATTATCATCTTCATGAGATTCCTAAGAGGAAGTTATATCCATGACTGTGAGAACTTTGAGAATATGGTCCCTTCCAATTCTCATTTGAAATGCTTCTGAAATGTTGAGTGATTCATGTTGGTAGAATTAATTGGGTGATTCTCATAATAAATTTTCCTGTAATTTCTTTCTCTAATTATTTTAACTATTCTTTTATAGATCCAAGATTCTTCACGCTTATTCTCTAATTCAAATTCTAGCATCCATCACTCAAGTTCTTGACCCAAAGATTCATCAACACCTAGGTATATTTTCAATTTTTGTGATTATGTATCACCGTCTTTATAATTAAAAATTTAACTTTGTTTATCAGATAATAACCACATTTTCTTTATTTCTTTTTTCTTGTCCTTCAGCTTCTTTTTTTCAGTCAAAGTTTGTTCTGTTATGACAGTATGCGGTTTTCTTGTCAAAGTTTGTTCTACTTGATGGATGTTTCCTCCTTCAAATGTTTAATGAGGATCTGCAAGCGGAGGAGCTCAGATCGCTTTTCGACGATAATGTGTGCCTCAAATGTCATATTCTTGTAGACCTGATGTTGCTAGAAAATCAACTTCTGTATTTCATTGTCCAGCATCTCCTCGAAACACTGGGGATGCCAGAGTGGGATAGCTCCCGCCTTCTGAATGCTGCCATCGATGCGTTCGATGACTTTCCGCCATCGTTCTGGAGAGGTCCACAGCCAGAGCTGCCCGCCGAAGGCTTCGATGTGGATCATTTACTCCACTTGATCCACCGATGGATCCGGCGATTCCCAAAATCAGAGGTGACCAACACAGCAAGCTACAGTAAACGATCAAGGGCTACTTATTCTGCTTTATCCCTAATAATCGACAAGACTGGGGATTGGCTCTCCAAGGTGTTGCCGCGCCGTACCAATTCTTCGAGTTCAGAGGTATTCCCAAGAACCCTCCCCCCCATTACTAGACTTGCAGAGGCTGGAGTGAAAATCGAGGGGAGCAAGTCAGCATCTGGCTTTCTAGACATTACGTTCTGTAAGGATCAGGGGGTGTTGGGAATCCCGGCCATTTTTGTTGATGAGTCAACGAACTTCTTTTTTGCAAACCTAATTGCTTTGGAGCAAAGTTGCAGGAGACACGAGATGGATGTCACTGAATATACCAAGTTTCTGGATGCCATCATCAACACCTCAAGAGATGTGGAGTTGCTTCACCGGGAAGGGATCATTCAACCGCATATTGGAGATGACCAGGACATTGCATAGTGGAAGTACATTGCAAATGTAAATTGACAGTATGAATGTAATTTGACAATATGAATGTAATTTGACAATATGAATGTAATTTGACAATATGAATGTAATTTGACAATATGAATGTTTTGATAAATATGTTTGATTGTGCTATGAGTATAATCTCGTTTAGTGTGAATGCCTTTGATTTTGTAAACAGAGTTTTAAAAAAAAATTTAATTTTTTTTTTAAAAAATTTATACTCTAACGACGCTTTAAAGCGTCGTTAAAATCCCGGTGTTTTAACTATTACCGACGCTTTAAAGCGTCGGTAGGTTTGACTTTAACGACGCTTTAAAGCGTCGCTAGTTACCGACGCTAAAAAGCGTCGCTAAATTGCAATTAGCGACGCTTTTATGCGTCGCTAAATTGTACGTTACCGACGCTAAAAAGCGTCGCTAAAGACCGACGCTTTTGAAAGCGTCGGAAAATGTTTTATCCACTGTAGCATAGGCGACGCTTTACCGACGCTTGGGATAGCGTCGGGATGGTTTTTACCGACGCTTAAAAGCGTCGCTAATGGCCAAAAAAAGCGTCGCTAATGCCCAATTTTCTTGTAGTGCCGGTTTCCTCATTCCCACTGACTCCTATGCGCTCTCTCTCTCTCTCTCTCTCTCTATATATATATATATATATATATATATATATATGGATTGATAACCTACTCTCTGTTATGGTAGGTTATCAATCTACCCATTTTTTATTGGACAAAAATACCCTTATTTTTTGTAACTTTTAAGGGTGCTTTATGTCTTTTTACAATCTCACATTAACTCACCCTCTCAACCCCAATTAATGTTCTCTCCCTCTCTCTCTCTCTCCGGTGTGTGTATGTATGCATGTATGTACATACATACGTATGCATGTATGCATGTATGTATATGTATGTATGTATGTCTATGTATGTATGTATATGTGTGTATGTATGTCTATGTATGTATGTATATGTGTGTATGTATGTATGTATGTATGTATGTGTGTGTGTGTATGTATGTATTTATGTATGCATATGTATATGTATATGTATGAGAGAGAGAGAGAGGGAGAGAGCATTAATTGGAGGGGTTAAGAGGGTGAGTAAATGTGAGATTGTAAAAAGACATAAAGTACCCTTAAAAGTTATAAAAAGTAAGGATATTTTTTGTCTAATGAAAAATGGGTAGATTGATAACATACCATAACAGAGAGTAGGTTATCAATCCCCATATATATATATATATATATATAGATTGCTCTAATGGATTATTCATACAGTTCTAGTATGGATACTATCAAAAAATAGCTCCAGCTCCATTGATGTGAATAAGAACATGAAAGGAACCGAGGAAAACGACAGGCGACTGGAAGAAAGGAAAGAAAATTTTATTCATCCTTTTTCCCTGTTACATCAATGTATTTATATTTAAAAAGAAGAACTAACTCTATGCTTTATATATAAAAAAATAATATGAGGTAAGTGAAAATGTGCCTCCTATTACAACTGTACAGAAAACTAACTTAACCAGCCATGTGTCCTTCAACTGTGAGGACCTGTGCGGGCGTGTGTTTAGTCCCACATCGGTTATTCGCTCGGTAGATCTTGGGTACTTATACAGGATCAAGCAACCCAAATAATAACTTCCGGCTAGCTATTTTGAATGAGATCCTGGGTTGTTACAAATGGTATCAGAGCTCAGGTTAAGATCACTAGGGACCATAAGTAAAACAGTCATATTAGAGCCTAAATGAAAGGATTTATTACAAGAAACTTGGACATTAGCGATGCTTGTTTTGGCTATTAGCGACGCTTTTAAGCGTCGGTAGAAACCATCCTGACGCTTTTCAAAGCGTCGGTAAAGCGTCGCCTATGCTACAGTGGAAACAACATTTTCCGACGCTTTCAAAAGCGTCGCTAATTCCAATTTAGCGACGCTTTTAAGCGTCGCCCTTTTCCGACGCTTTAAAGCGTCGCTCTTTACCGACGCTTTAAAGCGTCGCAAATTACCATTTGCCAAGAAAGTTACCATTTGCGGTCTGATCTTCTCCTCAATTTAGAAATACAAACAACCACCCCGATCGGTAACTTCATTCCATCCGTGCAGAGTGGTTGGGTTTGGCTATATAAACAGTTTTCTTTTCCAGACCGCCGATGTGGGACTAAAATGAGGTGGTTTTTTGGCTTCCGACGACGCCTTTAACGACGCTTAAAAGCGTCGTTATTTAACAACGCTAAAAAGCGTCGTTAAAAGTATCGTCAATTACATATTAGCTTCAACGACGCTTTTAAGTGTCGTCATTAGCCGACGCTTTTAAAAAAGCATCGGCAAATGTTGACGGGGAAAAATTTTTGCCGACACTTGCAATAAGCGTCGGCAAATAAGAGTCGGTAATTGGCTTTTTTTGTGTAGTGATTCCTAGGATTCGTCGGAAAGGTTGAGAGATGGGGTAGTAACTAGACAAAGGGATAATGTTCATTTGCTTTGTTAACTATTTTGTATTATTCTGTTTGGATAAATTTATAAAATTTATATATTTTCACTGAATCAGAATGCCGCCTCGCCGTGTCCGTAGCTTGAATCGGATGGTTGGGGGCCCTTGGGGAAGAGCCCCCACTAACCAAGCGGGCAAGGCATCGCATAGCTCAGGGCTCCAGGGTCAATCAACTCCAGAAATTGCCGTCGGAAATCAAACCCGAGTGCTCGAACTGATCGAGGAGGTCGTCGGGTTAGTACGCCAACAGAGGCAACAACCTCAGCAACCAGTCCAGCAGGATGTTGCTCTTCCTGAGCAAAGGAGTATAGCAGAATTCAAGAGAATGACACCTTCGGCTTTTAAAGGCACCACTAGTCCTCAAGAGGCCGAAGCTTGGATAGATGAAATGTAGAAAGCCTTCAGGGCAATAGAGTGCACCGACGAAGAGAAGGTCAGATTTATCACCTATATACTTCAGAACCGAGCTCATCATTGGTGGATGTCTGTGGAGCGCATATTGGCACTCGAGCAGGAGGCACTTATCTGGCAGAGATTCCGCACAGCCTTCTACTCCAAGTATTTCCCTTCAACTCGCCTTAGGGAGCTAGAAAGGAAATTTCTAAATCTGTCTCAAGGAACTATGACTCTGGATGAGTATGAGGCAGAGTTTGACAGGTTAGCTCGGTTTGCTCCCACCCTCGTCATAGATGCAGAGTCCCGGATGAGGAGATTTGAAGAAGGATTGAAGCCTCACTTACGTCGAGGTTTGGCCGCAGTGCACTCAACAAACTATGATGACATGGTAGATAGGGCCAAGAATATGAAAATTGTCTGGAAGGAAACACAAGATTCAAAAGATAGAATACAAAATAAGAGGAGTAGAGATGATGATACTCATAGTGGACAGAATTCTAGCAGGACAGCAAAACCTCGTAATAGGTCTGGGCAATCAAAAAAACAGGGATCTTATGGAGGATTATTCAACAAGAGAAGCCTAAATGTGAAGCATGTGGAGGCGCCTATAAGACAGAACTTTGTAGACGGTTGTCCGGCGCTTGTTTCAAATGTGGCCAACAGGATCATAGGATAAAGAAGTGCCCTTATAATCAGCAAGACTCTCAATTAGTTCAGAGGCCTCAAACTACAAGAACCCAGCAAGTGCAAGCTTCTACTGCTCCGGCTCAGTCAGCTCAGCCTTCTTCTCCTAAGCAGCAGAAAGGAGGGAGACCGCGCGCACCGGATCGTATTTATGCACTGACTCAGCAGGATGCTCAGGCATCCAATACTGTGGTGTCAGGTACACTACCGGTTGCTTCTGTTTATGCTTATATACTGTTTGATTCTGGTGCTACACATTCATTGTGTCATCGATATTTGTGCGAAAACATGACCTACCTTACGTGCCGTTAGAGTATGATTTGCATGTTAACACCCCTGCCGAAAGTGGAATGATTGGTAATCAGGTCTGCAAGACTTGTCCGGTTCAGATAATAGGTAGAGACTTGCCTGCTGATTTGATAGTTATATATATGTATAACTTTGACATAATTCTCGGTATGGATTGGTTAGTGTCACGCTTTGTGACCATTAACTGCCATGAAAACGGATAAAATTTTAGATCCCTGGAGACACTGAATTTAGCTTCATAGGTAGTGGTGCTTATACTTTCCCTTGAGTTCTCTGCTATGCACATTTAGCAGCCTGTAAGTGTGGTTGATAGAAAGTAACAAGGGTTGAGGAGGTGCACAATTCCTTATGTTAAGATCTAGTGGAGTAATCACTCAGAACATGAGGCTACATAAAAACTGGAGGACGAGATGAAGGAAAAATATCCGGGCCTTTTTGCAAGCTAAGGTATGTTAAATTTCGAGGACAAAATTTTTCTAAGGGGGAGAGAATGTGAGATACGAGCTAAAGTCGGCAGCCCCAGCCGACTTCAGCCGCATCCTCTTTTGGGAAGAGCCGGAACAGAGGATCGCAATGGCGATCCTCTCCGGCTCCTCCGGGGACAAACGGGGCAAGGGCGCCGCACCCCCTCCGGTCAATCCGCGGCCAATCCCAACCGCGGATTTCGCTCGGCCGCCACGATTCACGCGGCAGAGAACCGTTACGAAGGGATGATAAAAATCCCTCTTCTCCTTCCCAGATCACCACGGAGCCCCTCTCCTCCCTCTCCTCTCCCTCTACTCCCTCTATTCTTGCCTCCCGAGTGACCGGCGAGCTCTTCCGGCCGAGCACCATCCGAATCCCCTCGCGGCCTTCCCTGTTTCTGGATCTACCTCCCCTTCGGAAAGTATCGTCGCCGCCGCCGCTTGACACCGGATCGAGCCTCGCTTGGCCGAGATCCACCATCTCCGTCGACCACCGGTGAGCTTCCCTCCTCCTTGCCTTCGTTCTATTGCCAAAAGAATTGATCTTTCCCCTCTGTTTCAGCCCCAGCAACCGAGATCATCTCGGTTGCTTCTCCTCACCATCAGCCACTGCAACGGCCGCCGGCCGCCATGGCGGTCGGCTGGCCGTCGACCGAGGGGTGGCCTCCGGCCACCCCGCTGGCCCTCTCTCTCTCTCTTTTGTCTCTCCTTCTTCCCCTGTCCGTGGGGGGTTTGGGGAAGGAGGAGGCCCATCACGGGCCAAACTGGGCCCGTTGGGCCCTATCCATTGCAGTCTCAACTTAGGCCCAGTCCAATCCGGTTGGGCCCAGTTGGGCAGTACCTTTGTGGGCCCAGTTCAAATCCGAACCCGGAACCCGAACCCGAACCAAAATCCGAAACCCGAACCCAAAACCCGGAACCCAAAACCCAAACCCAAAACCCAGAACCCGAAATCCCGAACCCAAAATCCGAACCTATTTGGCCAATAAATGAAATTTTTCAATTTAGCCCTTGGCAGTATATTATTTCACAAAAAGGTATTCTGTAATTTGTATTTGATCCCTATAGAAAAGATTTATTACATAAAAGCCATCAACTATATTTGTTTGGTCCTTTTATCCAAGTTTTATTACGGAACGGTGCTATGTAATTAGACATTGGTCCCTGAAACGAATTTTTATTGTATAAATAAACAAATTAAAGGCCAACCTTGGGAGGGCCCTATTGGGCTGAGTCTATGTGGGCCCATTGGGCCGTGTCTGATGTGGGTCCTATCGGGCCATGTTCATTATGGACCAACTCTGGGCCCTGTTGGGCCGTGCTTAGTAGTATTATTTCTGAATTTTTGCTTAGCTCTGAAATTAACAAGAAATTAATTAAATTTAAATAGGTGAACCTGATTCGCCTATCTGAAGTAGGGATTAAGCGAGAAGAGGTAAGTAACTTAATACTTCAAGTGTGATTTCCAAATTATTTTATAAATTGAATAAATTTTGATATATGTTTTGTATTCTGTAAAATGGGTGAGGCATGTTAAATTTTATTGAAAATTATGTTATATGCTCTGAAATCCATAAAATATGATTAGACAATTTATGAAATCTATTTTTGTATATATGCATTCTCAGCATGGCTATGACCTGTTCTGTTCTGTTTTGGCCCCGCCAATGGAGATTATACGTTGGACTTGTTGACTTATAATCTGTGAGGAACCGGTTCCGATACCGTACCACCAGTGATTAGAATAGTGGTATTTGGACACCGTACCACCGGTGCTTAATAATAGTAGTGTTTGGCACCTTGTGCAACCCATGTCACTAGGTTACGTGGTCGTAGCCTATTATGTTGAGATTCTGATATCAGAGTTTTTGGAAAAATGATAATAAGTTTTGAAAACAGTAAAACGATGTTATTTATGATTTATTCCAGACATTATTCTGTATTTTGATCTGATATGTTCTGACCCCACTTTGGGGTGTTTTGTTGCTTACTGGGCTTGTGTAGCTCATTATTTTTATTTTTTTTGTTTTTCAGATCCAGAGGCTTGATCGCACGGGATTGGAGAGTGCGTTAGATTTTCCGATGATTTCTTCAGTTATTGGCATTTTAGTTAGATTAGTTTGGATATTTGAAAACTGTGTGACAATGTTGATTCTTCTAAAAGATGCATCAAAAAAAATCAAATAACAGCAAGCCTTGGAGCACTCTAAACAACTCTCTCTCCTAACCTACAGAGCCTCTCGGAGTGATCAGCCACATACGAAACCACTCAATCTGCGACTCCGTTAGCCTATCTATAAACATACCTGGCCCGGAAGGCCACGTCACCGCTAACTATGGCTCGAATATCTCGAAATAAGGGGTGGCACCCACTGACGCCGCCGGTGCCCCTCTAGATCCATATGTTCTACATTCGACCTCTGCATTTTGCTGGTATTACAATCTTACTATTTTTGCATATCTTCTCAGGACATGGTCCGAGAGGTTAATTAACCTAGTTAATCCATTTACACATGAAATATCAGGTTTGTTAAAGCAACTAATTGGATAATATCCGGCTCTTGTGTTGAAATGTATTAATATGAAAGAAGGTATGAGATCCAAATTAGGTGCTTCTAAGCTAATATGTTATCATACAAATAGCTTAATTTTTTATAATTTGAACTCACTTAGGTATGCCTTGTGAATTGCTTGCGCAACCTCTCATGGTGTCATTTTTGTGAATCAATCTATAAGAAGCATGACGTAGCATGATAAATCAATATGAAACAAGAGAATGAAGTGACAAACGTGTCCGTCGAACTATGATGAATTCATTTGATCCATCGTCATTCAAGAAGCGATGAAGCAGGTGATTGGACTTTATGATTAATTCAACTAATTCTGTACTAATTTAACGAACCAATGAAAGATGCAAGGAAGTAATAAACGAGACAAAAGAAGGCCGTCTCATTATTCCAAAATTAACGTCGGCCTGTCTGGTGGGCCTCTAATACATAATTTCTTACCGTGTGCTGTCCGCGCTCGCCGGCGCCGCGAACGGATTTGCTTCTCATGTACCCTCATACCCTTTTACGCTAAATAGTAGTTATAACAAAATTCAAATCAACCTCGCTCATGGACTCTGACGTCATCGCTTTCTTGTCAACTAAAAGCGGTCCCAAAGAACAACCTATGGAATACAAACTGGCCGTCTCGTTCCCGCCGACGGTCACCCTCGCAGGGTAAAGTTTACGCCTTAATTGTTGCGGGTAAATAAAAAGATTGGGAAAAAGTTGTCAATATCTCTGCTCTCCCTTTAATATGCCCACATATTGTTTTTCTTTGTAGAGAATATGCCAACACATGATAGCCTCAACTTTTAAAGAGCACCCCATACAGAGAGAAAAAAAAAAGCAACATATAAGACCTACCAAGATTAATGAATTCTGATAATAGATATTTTCTTGATGGATGTATACTAGATGGCGGCAGGAGGGAAGGTGCTGGCTTTATCATCAGATGCCCAGATTCCAGAATGGTTGTGGTTGGGGATTATCAAATCTTCAACACCTCGATCTCAGAGGCTGAGCTGAGGACGGCATAGGCCAGACTAGGCCATGCTCAGCGCGTGTTGCAAGCTAGAGTAGTACTGCTTGAGGGCGATTCGGCTACGGTTATCAGCTGGCACTACAAGAATAATGGTCATTAGCGACGCTTTTTTTCGCCTTTAACGACGCTTTTAAGCGTCGCTAAAAACCATCCCGACGCTTTCGTAAGCGTCGGCAAAGCGTCGCCTATGCTACAGTGGAGAAAATATATTCCGACGCTTTGAAAAGCGTCGAGATTTACCGACGTTTTTTAGCGTCGGCAAGTGCAAAATTAGCGACGCTTTAAAGCGTCGCTAGCTGTAATTTCTGACGACGCTTTAAAGCGTCGGTAAATAGCGACGCCTTAAAGCGTCGCTAATTGATTTCTGGTCTGTGAGGACCAGCCCACACACAGTGGACTAATGGGCCAAGCCCAACGTGGCTGGCCCATCTGAAAATCCAAGTAGCCTTTCGGGAAGAAGATGGAGGTGGTAATCGCTAGCTGTTCGGCGGTTACAACCGCCTGACAGCCACGATCACCACCACTCTTCTTCCTCCCCACCGAATGCTATAAGAACCAGGGGCTCTTCTCACGGATGTTTCATTCCTCACCTCACTGCCCCTCACTCCCTTTTTTTCTCCTTCTACAAGGAACTGAAGAGTAGGGATCTGAGCCGCCGGAGGGAACATCACAGGGTTGTCCCGGAACTAGGTAAGTCCCTGACTTCTTCTTCCATTGTAATATGCAAGTAGATCTAGCTTAATCATGAAACAACAAGATATAGAGAACGAAATATAAGAGATCAAAAACAGGAAAAAGGGAAAGAATGAAAACAAAAGAAAAAGAATAGGAAGAATAAGAAGAAGAAGAAGAAGAAGAGGGAAAGAAGGGGAAGAGCCTACCTAGGGTCCCCAGATGTGGATCCGGCGCAGTGAACTCAGCCGTGGGTTTTCCTTGGTCGTGGCTTGCCGTGGGGGTGGGTCTCTCCCCCACCCGCAGTGGGGACGAAGGAGGAGCCGCCGGCTCCGACCGCAGACTCTGCGGGCTTCGGTCGGAGCCGCGGTGGGACGGAGGCCCCTTCTTCTCAAGGGGGTGGTTCCGACCCCCATTTGCACCAAAGAATGGAGAGGGGGCCGGCTGCTGCGGGCGCGGCCACGGGTTCGGCCGTGGGCGCCGCCGGTCACGACCGACCTCTTCCATGAGGGGGAGTCGCCCTCCTCCCTTCTGAAGAGAAGATGGAAGAAGAAGAAGGGGGGATCGGCTGCTACAGGCCGAGCCGCGGGCGATGTTGGCTGGTCGCCGATTTCCCCGACCTCGGACCCGTTTCCCTCCGAGCACTCCCACGAGCTTCCTCGCTTCATGTGAGAAGAGGAGAAGAGGAGGAGGAGATCGGGAAGGGAAGAAGAAAGAAGGGGAAGAGAAGAACAAAAGAAAGAAGAGGGAGGAAGCTTCGGGAACGGAGAAGGGAAGAAAAAGAAAGAAAAAGAAAAAGAAAAGAAAAAAAAGAAAAGAAAAGAAAAGAAAAGAAGGAAAGAAGGAAAAGAAAAGAAGAAAGAAAAATAAATAAAAAAATGGTTGTGGGCCGAAATGGGCCTGATTCCGGAGTGGGCTTCAAATAAACTTGGCTTTAGAAGCCTGAAGCCGGGCTGGGCCCTGATTCAAGCTTAGTGTTTTTAAAACCAAAACTAACTGGGCTTGAAGAGCTCGAATTTTAATATAGAGACTAAATTGAATATAGTTTGAGACTAGGCTCCCTTTAAATTAATTAGAACTGATAAGGTTTAATTATAAATTAACTAATTGTGTTTCTGGGCCTGAATACAAATGGGCCCAGTAAGTGAATCAGGCCAAGGGCCTGATCCAGAACCCAATTAAACAGCGGGCCTGAATGCAAATGGGCCCAGACCTGAACCAGAGGGCAATTTGGTCTAAACCAGAAGTGGAATTGGCTCAGACCTGAGCCAGAAGCTGAATCAGACCTGAGCCAGAAATTAAATCAAACCCGAACTAGGAAGTAAATTAGACCGGAACCAGAAATTGAATTGGGCCATGGGCCTGAACCATAAATTAAATTGGGCTATGGACCCGAAAATGAAATTGAGTCCTATGGATGGGTTGTAAATGACTTTAAGATTATAAATAAATAGAAATTAAATATGTAAGTGACATGTAATTTAATGATCTTGCTAGGTATTGGAGAATTGGCATTTGATGGGCAAATTAAGGTAAGTAACTTGTCTTAATCTTATTATGGATCATGTATCACGTTTTATAAGATGAAAAAGTATTATTTATGCAATTGGAATTATGTATAAGAATTGTGGAAAAAGTACCTAATATAATCTTATATTTTATCAAATACTTGTGATTACTTGATTATGAAATTGTATATGATTATTTATGTCTTCACAAAATTAAGATCAAGCATGTGTTAGCAAATGATTACATGATTTTGGATACATAGCATCCATCATTATTATTATTATTATATTATGTACACATGATTATGATGTTATAGAAAGATGCATAGAAAAAATAAAGTTTTTAGCATGATCATGAATTTTATTCAGCATGATGCCATTATTCACTTTCCAATGTATCGATGAGAAAAGATTTATGAAAAGCATGATATGTTTTAAAGAACTCTCAGATTGCTATGTACGACCCCCGCCAGTGGGTAACAGTAACTAGGCATACGACCCCAGCCAGTGGGTAAAAATAACTCGGCTTTACGACCCCCGCCAGTGGGTAATAGTAACTGGAAGATAGACCCTGCAGTGGTAAAGGCCTTGCCGTGGGAATAAGAGCGGCCATAGCTACACTACCATCTGAGAGTATGAATTTCAAAGTATAGAATAATGGCAAAAGTTTTATGATGCATAATCATATTTATGAAGTTGCATGAATGGACATGCATAGTTTTATGACTGGTTGGATTATTTGAAATGTTTACTTTATTACAAGCACAGATTTCAAAGCATGAATAATAACAGCACATATTTTAAAGCATGATTAATGATGAGTACGGATTTCAAAGCAAGAATAATGATAAGTACGGATTTCAAAGCAGTGAATAAAGACAAAAGGTTTACATCTGGTTTGATTATAGAAAATGCTTTCTTTATTACAATCGTTAGTTTCTTAAAATAATGCATTAGTATGAAAAATATTATGCTTGATCTGATAAGATTATGCATTGTTACTTACTGAGCTTTATAGCTCATATCCATTTATTTATGTTCTTACAGATGAATAGGAGATGCTAGGAACAAGGAGCGTGACATGCTTCAGGGTTATGGGGAAAAGAAAATGAAACATTAAATGTTGCTATTTTTAGATGCTTTGTAATCAATCTTTTATTGATGAAATAGTTGATAACATTTAAGAATATAATTGTTCATAATTGATTTGAAGTTTTGAAGTGGCTGCGTGTTATTGCGGGTAAAGGTTTGCAATAGCACGGCCGTGTCATGATCCGAATTCGGGGCGTGACATGGTCGAAATTTTAGCGACGCTTTAAAGCGTCGCTAATTGACTTCTGGTCGAAATTTTAGCGACGCTTTAAAGCGTCGCTAATTGATTTCTGGTCGAAATTTTAGTGACGCTTTAAAGCGTCGTTAGAATATTATTTTTTTTTAAAAATAATTTTTAAAATTTCATGGAATCCCTGTTTATGGGTTTGTTCTCCCTTTTGCAAAAAGTAGTTCTTGTCTTCTGGAATGATGCATTTTGACAACTCCCCTGGACAAAATGGTTCCTGGCTCCTCCCGGCCTTGGTATCATAACTATTCATTAGCACAAGGATTACAGCATAAGCATGTTAATGATTTCCTGATCAGCTCATGCAAACGAAGTCTAATAATAAAGGTCAAATACAACAAACAAGCCCAACAGGAAGAGAGTCAATCCAGCTAGAATGAAACTCAACAGTTCAGTACACATTCGATCAAAAAATTGCATCACCATTTACAGAAGGAAGTTGTGAACCTGACAAAAAATAAAAACTACTAGAATGTGCTTCAAGGGTTTAACGGTAGGAGCCTCCGACATACTCCCAGAAGGACCATTGGCAGGAGATCCACCAGGAAGTGTGAAAGTACCAGCCACTGAAGATTACTTGAGATTTCCTGGTCCACAAGGTTGTGATTGCACTGGTGATGGTGATGGAGCAATTGATTACTTGAGATTTCCTGGTCCGCAACTGCATTGGACACAGTGACTAGCAGTGATTGCATAACTCCCATTTGCCACAACCAAGCCAAAATCTGATGCATACCTCGGGAACAATGAAGCACATGCTATAGCAGGAAGAAAAACACGACTCATACCATTAATGACAGAAGACTAAACTTTGAATAAACAACCTAATAACAAAGCAACTACCTGGTCCTTGAACACACCCAAAGCCAGATTAAAGATAAAACTACAGAACCAGCAGAAATAGGATATAAACAAAAGCCAAAATAACCTAGTAGTTAGGCCAAACAGTAATCCATTGTTATGAACATGTATCATGTGATACTTTATACTACTGGTTAAAGTTCATCCACAATAATTTTCCAGAATTAAACTTTACTAAGATACATCATTACCTGAGAATATGTCACTAACTCGTATGGTAAACTAAGTGTCCGATTAAAGTTTTAACATACACATTAACTAAGAAGATGGGGAGGATGAGCTACATACGTGATGAGTCAAAATTCCATTGTTTGATGAGTCAAAATTCCATTGTTAGAAGAGAAGAGCAACAAGACAGCATTTAGGAAGTACAAAACAATGTACTTCAAAAAGCATAAAAAAATACATATAAACTCCAAAATAAATGCTTCAGGGGTCGCTAGCATCACCATCCTACGTGCAGATGAACTATCAGGAACCTGTAATAAAAAAACTAAAGCAGTTAAGAATACGAAAATTATTACACTCTTTAAGAAAAATATGATACTTATGCAAAATGTTCAAGTAGATGTAGTAATTTACCTGAGGAGGGACAAACTGATGCAACAAAGATGTAATCTGATTAATCTGAGCCCTCAAAGATTGCATCTCTGTCTGGTGGCTCTGCTTCAACTCTTTTATCTCTGCCTTCAGATCATTAACCTTTGCAGTGCTACTACTCTGTCTAACATCTTGAGTATATCTACCCACTGCAGACAACTGAGTGGGGGTAACTCCAACGCCATAACCCCTCACTCGTCCATAACGCTCCGAGCCCATCAACTCGGTAAACACCTGAGCTTCGACACCTCTGGTGTTGCCGATTGAAGATGACTCTCCGATACGCTCTGAAATAAGGGATGTAGCTCTGTCCTATATCTCTCAAAAACAATCAAATTAATTTTTGAAAAATTAATATATATAAAAAATCATTGCAGAAATTATTAATAAATACATACAACTATATCTCTCGACTTCTCTCGGACAAAGCTGCCATCTCGGTGGGTGTGAGTCATCTTATAGAACTCCACCTCACCAGGTTTCCTCCCATGATCTTCCATCTACAACAAAAAGTATATTGGAAGAGTTTCATCTTATAGAACTATATCATGATACATGCTATATGATACAAGAGTTTCAAAAAGTTTCAAAAAAACTTACGAATTCAGCTCTGAGCCTCGCATAACTCTTCGAGCCTGAAGTGTGAGGAATTGTTTGAGATGCTCGTGCGGCTCGACCAATGTCAGAATATGTCTACCACGAAAAAATTAAACATTATAATATATTAAATATATTAAACATTATATAAGGTATTAAGAGAGAATACACAACCTGTCCTCTCTCGGAAAACCAATAGTGAACAAGCTCCCTCCACTGATGATGGTATACATCAGGAGGACAAACACGAGCAACCTCCTCCTCTGTCATACCCTCGCGCTTCCAGTCGGCCTTCAACTTCGACTTATATTCTTTTCATTTGCGGTTAAGGGACTTTAGCACCCAATCATGGCTCTCTGGAGGGAGCACAAACTTTTTCTACACCAAAACAAAAGAATGTTATAATAATATTAAATCAAAAAATTAAATTTATAATAGTAAGCAAATTAACATACAGTAGCTATCAAATTAACAATATTAAATTCAATTCTTTACCTGTACAAATTTAAGAAGCTCAACTTTATAAGAAGGAAGCATATCATTCCACTTATGATAGTTGAGCGGACACAACTGACCCCTATGCGCAACTGATCCTAAGAAACTTGATAAAACGCTTCCAGCCCTCATGATGGGCTGCCCTAGTTCGTTGCATTCGACGACCATCTTCTCATCCTCACGAAGCTGCCACACATCCCGTGCTCGAGAGGAACCCCGTGTCAACCTCACTCTCACTTGTTCATCTATAAAAAATAATAATTAAAACATTGGAGGCAAATTAATTAAAATAATTAGATTGTAAATGAACTTAACATATGCACTTTAAATCAAATTACCTTGGATATGCAAGTCATCCATAACCTCCTGGCCTGGATGTTGCTGAGACTGGAACTCATGCTGAGACTCGGACTCGTGCTGCTGGGGCTGCTGGGATCGCATGGACTGAGCAGAAGAAGATCCCACCTGAGACTGCTGGAACTCCACATCTCTGAATCGTTTTCCTCGGTGCATTTTGTTACCTAAGCAAGAATATTTCTGTGTATTATGCCATAATATTTCTGTGTATTATGGCATGCCTGCAAGAGTACGTTAACAGCATAATCATCCCATATCTCTCACTGGAAACTAAAACTATCTGAGAATGAAGAAGCCATTATTATTAATGGAGAAAGAAACGATACCTGTGGTGAAGATAATAGGATAATGTTCTTAAAATTCTCTAATGTCTCCTGCTGAAAAAGGATAAACAAAATGTATCAGCATATTTTAATTTGGGAGCAATAATGTGATCGGTAATAGATCCATAGTACTCGGACATATTTAACCCTCCAATAGGAACTTGTGTAGTCATAAACAAGTATCCAGGGGTGCGCAATTGCATGTTCAACCCTTTTAGTGTGATCTGGTACAAGGCAGCCCCTTGAGACTGAAAAGAAAATTTTTAAGAGCTTACCAGCAAAGGAATTCACATAACAAAAATAAAGGGTTGTCATTCCCATTTGCTCTCACTAGTCATTTATGAACTAATATCCGATGGCATCACCTGCCTGAAAAAGGAACTATCCTCTTGCAAAGATCATTCATTACACATGACAACATAATATTCTTGTAATTATGAAAGGAGAGAATCCAAAATAACATACTGCAAAGCTAAGGGAATGACAACATAATATTCATACGCTACTAGTAGAAAAGTCAGTATCGGTAACATAGAAACAGACTAGTAAATTTTTCTTACCATTACGAAACTATACTCTTTCATTGTCCATCAGTCGGCATAATATTAAAAGGCATACACTGAGTATAAGTCTCATTATCCTCCTCTTCCAACCCTTTTCCTATATCATACAAGTCCCTAGGTTTAGTCTTAATGACAACAGACCAATCTTTATCTTTTGAGTCTTGTACAAAAAACACTTGTCGAGCTTGAGATGAAAAAATGAATGGGTCATCTTTCAATAGCACACCGGTATGTATCAACTTTGAAAAATTTACAAGTGTGAAACCATTTATGTCTTGTCTCAAACCTCTAGATGAGTTTATATCCACCCAATCACATCGAAATAGTACTACCTTAAAGTTTCCATAATAATCCAGCTCATAAATATCTTTCAGTGCACCGTAATAAGTTTTTCCCTCCGCATCAACCATAACACCACTGTTTTGGGTTTTTCTAAATTTCTCACGTTCTTTAGTATGAAATTTAAAACCATTTATAATGAACCCATCATATCTATTAACAATATTGTTCGGACCTCGAGCAATGACTATTAATTCATCGGAACAATTTTCCTCCATCATCGTGGGCACCTAAAAAATTATAGAAGCAATGATTAATTATTCAATGACAATGTATTAAAAAATTATGAAAATACCTAATGTATTAAATGTCTAACCTGTTTGAATAGCCATTCAGGAAATAACTCAACCAACCATCTTTGCTCAATCCTTGGGGTAGGACGAATGTTATTGTTGATGCTTCGCTGAGTTACTAAAAATTCTCTGCACGATCATAAACTCTTTAGCTAAGCATTTATATCTGATATGACAGATAAGAAGATTACAATCATACTAACCTGCGATACTCGGATATTATATCACTGTGAAGTAACACATAGCGATGTGCTTGTGCTAATGATTTTTGGTCAAGAACAACACTTTTAACTGTCCCCAAAACTCTTCCCGCAGATGAGAACTTGTAAATTCCTGCATTCTCTACAATATCAAAATTCCTTGGAGGTCGATTGAGAGCAGTTTCAACACCTTCGAGATATCTCGAGCAAAATGTCAAACACTCCTCAGCAATATATCCTTCAGCAATCGAGCCCTCGGGATAGGCTCGATTGCGTACATAATCCTTTAGGCGCATCAGAAACCTTCAACGAGAAATTTTTAAGATCAATATCAACACCGATATGATTTAGAAATATAGACATTAGAGTTTAGCAAAATCACCTCTCAATAGGATACATCCATCGGTATTGAACCGGTCCACCAAGTTTAGCTTCCGCCGCTAAGTGAATAAGTAGATGAACCATAATAGTAAAAAATCCAGGAGGAAAGATCTTTTCCATATGGCATAATGTAAGGGCAACATTAGACTCCAATTGATCAAGCACCCTAGGATCACGAACTTTTGAACACAATGCTTTAAAAAATGATGACAACTGAGAAACAATTACAAGAACTTGATTCGGCGTTGACGATCTTAAAGCCAATGGAAGTATATCTTGCATCAAAATATGACAATCGTGACTTTTAAGATTTGAAAGTCTTCGCTCTTTAAGATTTACGCACCGTGAAATATTCGATGCATACCCATCAGGAACCTTCATATTTTTCAGAACCATTAGGAAAAGATCCTTATTTTGAGTAGACATTGTGTAACATGCAGGAGGTATAAAAAATTTATCATTATCAAGTTCTTTCGGATGAAGCTCTTGTCGTATGCCCATATCTTTCAAATCAAGACGCGCTTTCAAGTTGTCTTTGGTCTTTCCATCAAGATTTAACAATGTTCCAATCAAGTTATCACAAACATTCTTTTCTATGTGCATGACATCAAGATTATGTCGAAGAAGATTATACTCCCAATAAGGTAAATCAAAAAAAATACTCCTTTTTTTCAATAACTGTTTCTGTGTAGAAGCAACCAATGTGTCATCATCATTTTCCTGTCCATATGCATTGTCATCATTCTCAAAAAAGTTAGCATCCTCTAAAATCTCTGATATTAACCCTTCATTTAATGAGCTACCAACATCCTCCCTTCCCCTCTTCTTTAGACATTTGGAGACCTTACCAGGTATGTAATTTGTGCCATGCATTTGTCTAAGAACTTCGGTACCAGTTGGTGGAATAGGGGCAGAACGCAACTCTGTGGTACTATCAAACAAATCATTCTGAAATCGAAATGGATGGTTTGGTTCTAACCATCGACGATGGCCCATATAACAGAACTTTCCTCCATTTTTTAACCAATATGAATGGGTTGAATCTCCACAAGAAGGACATGCAATACGCCCCTTAGTGCTCCAACCGGATAAATTAGCATATGCAGGAAAATCATTAATAGTCCATATAAGAGCTGCACGCAATTTGAATGTTTGACCAGTAAAAGCATCAAATGCATCAATACCCTCCCATAACTGTTTCAATTCCTCTATTAAAGGCTGCAAAAAAACATCAATATCATTACCTGGGCCCTTATCACCTGGAATAACCATTGACAAAATGAGTGAAGACTGTTTCATACACATCCATGGTGGTAAATTATATGGAACCAAAACAACCGGCCAAGTGCTGTATGTAGAACTCATAGTTCGAAAGGGATTAAACCCATCAGTAGCCAAACCCAGTCTGACACTGCGAGCATCAGAAGCAAATTCGTGATGCCTATCATCAAATGCTTTCCATGCTAAACTATCTGCTGGGTGTCGTAACATTCTATCTTTTGTACGGCCTTCGTCATGCCATCTCATAGAGGAAGCCGTCTTCGATGATGCATACATTCTTTTCAATCTAGGTATGAGAGAAAAATATCTCAACACTTTAGCCGGTCTTTTCTTAGTCTGTGCAGCATCCACTTCATTCAAAAAATCATGCTCATCTTTAGATTTCTCCCATCGTGAAGATCCACATATTTGGCATGACTCTTCGTTAATATTTCCACCACGGAATAAAATACAGTCATTCGGACAACTGTGTATCTTCTCGTATCCAAGAACCAATTCTTTTACTAATTTTTTGGCTTCATAAGAAGATGATGGCAAAGTAACGCCTTCCGGAAATGCATCATTTAATAATTGGAGAAGCATAGTAAAAGACTTGCTAGACCACCCATTCAAATACTTCAAATGGAACAAAAGCACAAGAAAAGAAATCTTTGTAAAATTCTTACAACCCGGATATAGTTCTTCATCACAAGATTTCAGCAAGATATGATACCGAGCTGTGTCATCATCAGAGTGTATATGTTCTTCAACATGCATAAAATCAGTTGCTGTACGCTCATCACCTATTTCAGTTGCTTCTTGTCCTCCACTAATATCTGTTAAATTTCTAATACTATGTCCAAGAGCATCTCTGACTAAGCCCCTTATATCATCTTCTCCTACAGGATTTTTTTCTGTATTACTGGATGCAAAACTAGAGGTGTCTTCTATATACGAGGGTTGGTTACATGGAGATGACAATATCAACTCTCCATGAAATACCCATTCAGTATAACCTCTTGTAAAACCATTCCACACTAAATGTTCTTCAACAGTTTTTGGAGCAAGAGAAGAAGCATTTACACATTTTCGACATGGACATAAAATCTTCCCATTCATATTAGATTTCTGAAAAGCAAATTTAATGAAATTCTGAACTCCATTCAAATATTCGTCACTGTATCTCGGCTTATTCATCCAACTTTTGTCCATTCTAAGAAAAAACAAGGTAAATGATACAGTCAAAAATATACATGCGTACACTGACTCAAGCAAAATTAAGTTAAACAAATAGCCCTTAATCAATTAATTCAATGATTGCATAGCCTACATTAACTGATATTGTCTGGAGATTAAAAAAGGGACAGAGGAAAACGAGTTCTCAAGTACCTGATAAGAGAGCAAGTCTTCCTTTGATAACTTTCCCAAATTTAAACAGTCAGAAGAAATACATGTCCTGCCAAGTTTAAAATGACCAATTTGACAGTTGCATAATGCAGGAAAATGAGACAGTAGGAAAATTTAGTAAAACATTGTTTTGATTAATCAATCAGATTCAACCTAAAGTAACAGTGTCAATTTCACTGGACAATCATTATATTAGAGCATAACAAGGCATAAAAATTAATAATAATAGTATAAAATGAATAAGAGCATGTGAAATCCTGTGATCCAGGATTATAACAAGAGAAAGAGCAAATTGATGGAGTGGGTACAGCGCCCAAGTCAGAAGGTTCTGGCAAGAAAGCTCAAGAAGGGCTATAGACAAGAAGGGCAAGAGAGAATCCACTAAGATGGTCGGTGAAAACAGCAATAATTTGTGAATTGTAAAAAAAGATTATCAGCTTTTGTCAGTATCAATATCCTGAATATCAACAGCATATAAAGGAAAGGAATTACAGAGAAAAGAACTCATACAAGAAACATCGTGCCCCAAGCAAAATTTTCTACACCTCACATTTTTCACATAAGTTCACACCTTCAAAGTTTCCATTAAATATGCTCATACATGGAAGCATTAAAAAAAAGATAAAAAAGACAGTTCCCTTAACTAGAATAACTCCAACTGAAAATGCAACCTCCTGGACGTTTTTTTGATACAACAAATTCCTTCTTGATGTACAAGAAGTTAGACATCAACTAGCTTTATAGGAAAAAGTCATAAGAATACCTTCCAGACTTCCTAGAACTAAATCTATGAATCATTAATCATTAAATAGAAACAAAACACTAAAATCTCTAGAAAATCCTCATGAAAATTTCTGACTTATGCAAACAATTGGATCATTTAAGCATTTTCTCATTACATCCACGTTACGTATAACACTCTATTGCTAAAATGATCCATAAGATGATCCTGCCGTAGAAACTTTAAACTAAGTGAAGAAGTGTAGACAATGTTAAGAATCACTGATCCATGCAAATGTTATAAGACCTAATACAATTCCCCAACAAAACTTCCAGACACCAGCATCTCTGTCACCCACCAATCTAAGTCCGCACAGGAGTCTTCTTATAAACCCTAGTTAGAAACAAATTACTCCAATATCTATTCTTTGCACCTTATTATCATACCGTCATGGTAAGTCCATACACCAAAAGGATAATAACTGTAGCTATTGGGATGGTGTCCAGAATCTAAAGGTAGCCTGCCCAACCCAATACATGGAGCAAACTGACTTCTGCTTGAGATATGAGGATATCTGACAAGAACAAGCTGGGGCTTGGGTCAAGACAAAGCCCAAACAAATTTTAGATTAGATCAGGCAGTTCAATGTGCAGACCTAGGAGTCCAGTTTGGAAGGCTTCTAAAGAGGCACATTCATCCTCTTTAAAGTACAAAAGTGTTGGAATCACACCGCTCAAATTACGGATCTCTAAGTGGTGACTTAAAAAGTGAGAAGCTGTGTATGGGTCACTTCCAACCAACACAGTTAAAGTTCTTAGGTTAATTTACCAATAACCACAGAGCTTTATGAGTTACGATATCATCTTATAATGTCTGCATGAATACTTTTGCCTATTGGAGATAATGCATGTCTTACACTCAGAGCCAGATAAAATGCATAGAATATTGGTGAGCAAACCAACATTTACATATCTGAACAATGCAAGATCACCCTCAATTAGGAAATCATTTCTGACTTATAAGCTGATAGAGAGGAACACCATTAGTTCGACCATTTCCAAGCCATAAAAACAATCTAGGTATCAAATATAAAAACAACAAAAAATCATTACTGGTATGGATGTTTTTGTGACACTTTAGAAAGTGTCAGAAATGAAACTACTGATGCTTTTTTTGTGACGGCATATATATTAAAAAGGAGGATAATACCAGCTTATTCCGCACTATCCTCAAACGAATATGGGGATTATTACAGGAGGAAGCTTGGGTTAGCAGTTGAACTCACCTGAGCAAAGACTCGTACGGTAGCGAGGATCGCCCCTTTCCAGGAGAGTAGAATCTTACAAACTCCTCCTATAACGGATAAATGAATTTAATGACCAGATTATAAATACATGAAACAGAGAAACTAGAACAAAATCCCTAAACAATCCGATTATAAAAACAAAAGAAAATCCAAAACATCCAAAATTTAAAGATCGAAGCAAGAGAAGAAGATCCCAAACCCGGCCTTGTCCCCGTCCTTGCCGGCTCCAAACTTCAAACGCCGCGTGAGTGCTCTGCAGCGGAGGAGGTGGAAGATGTCCACGGAGAGGAGGCCAACGGAGAGGGGGAAGAGGGGAAGGAGATGCGGCGGAGGAACGCGATTTGGGGTCGCTCGGCGGAGGGAATGGCTGAGATCGGTGAAAAGGGTTGAGGAGGGAGCTGGGAGTCGGTCGGCGTGAGCTAGCTAGGAATTTAGGGCTGCGGAGGGAGAAGGTCGATTGGGTTTTGTTGTGGGAGGGGTAAACTCCGACGACGCTTATAAGCGTCGTCGTATTTTTCCGTTAAGCCGACGCTTATAAGCGTCGGTAGATGTTTTTTTGCCGACGCTTCTATAAGCGTCGTCGTATTTTCCGTTAAGCCGGCGCTTATAAGCGTCGGTAGATGTTTTTTTGCCGACGCTTCCTAGAAGCGTCGGCGGTTACTGTGGGGAGAAAAATTTTAGCCGACGCTTTTATCTAGCGTCGGCAATATAGAGTCGGCAAAAACTATTTTTGTTGTAGTGTGGATCCTGAGAGGTGCCCGCAATATGGGTGGGTGCCACCCCTTGCTTCGAGACATTCATGCTACGATTAGCGGCGATGTGGATTTTCAGGCCAAGCACGTCTATAGAGAGGCCAACGGAGCTGTAGACTGGATGACCTCGTACGTAGCCAACCACTTTAGAGGTACCCTAGGGTCGGAGAGAGGAAGCTGT
The DNA here is from genome assembly GCF_051530095.1 of Phoenix dactylifera. Classification (NCBI taxonomy): domain Eukaryota; kingdom Viridiplantae; phylum Streptophyta; class Magnoliopsida; order Arecales; family Arecaceae; genus Phoenix; species Phoenix dactylifera. Next base: position 19,511,230 of record NC_143194.1, read on the forward strand.
CTAGAGCGCTCCGAAATTTGTTGTTTTTTAATTTTGTTGGATATGTTTGTACTAGAATTATATGAATTATTTATTTTAGCAAAAAAAAAAAAAAGAGACTTTTAATAGTCTCTGGTTGAAAAATTAATTTTAATGATCAATACCTGAGAATGATGTTTGCTGCTTGAGTGTGTCTGGTTTCCATGTTCAAACGGATACGCCTGCAACTGTCAATCCCTTTAGGGGATTTTATGATGATGAATTAAAAGCGCTATCAAGTCGATCATTGTTAAAGGACTAACGACTAATGGAGAGAATAAACATCCAATGGTTCGTGCTCTGCGTGCTGCATTGATGCATTAGGTGTCCATTGCATCACAATTATGACCAACTTATTGAGATTCAAAGAAATATGCTTAGCCAAAACCATCACGCCTCATTTTTCAAGAGAAGGAACCCCCACACCTCCTTCATTATTCAATGCTTCATGTTCACAAGATTTGATAGCTTGATAAGTCCGTAAGATTACTGGACCATCGCAATATAATTGCCAGGCTGAAAAGTATTCCCTAAATCCTTGCTCATTTTCTTGTATGAAAGTTAAGTCAGGATGCCTAAGTAATAAAAGTACTTCATGTAGATTACTTTGCATAATTTACCATAGTTAGCTTTACAGCCTGATATTTAGATATAATTTAGTTCAGCAGGATAAAATTCTCATCCGGAGGTCCAACTTTAGGACATTCAATTCCAACTGCAGCTGTAAGTTTTGTGATCTATTCTGCTGCCTGTACACTGATGGAATTGGAGTTACAGCATCCATGGCCTGCTCCCAAGCCCATAGGCCACAATGTTCGAATGTGAAAAAAATAACATGAGAAGGTTTTTTTTTTTTGGCTACAACTGATGACTCATATATTTCTAGTGTGATTCTAGTATGAATATACCCAGAAAAAACAAAAGATAACAAGTCACGGAACGCTCTATATAACTTCCTTTTACCAACCTATAGGGCCCCTAGAGTGGTCAGCCACACACGAGGCTACCCAATCCACAGCTTTATTGGCCTCTCTATAAACATGCTTGGCCTGGAAAACGACGTCTCCACCAACCCTGACTCAAATATTCCAGAGCAAGAGGTGACACTCAACCACACCGCTGGTGCCCTCTAAATCCAGCCAATTACCGTCGCCGAGCCATATGCGTGCTACACAAGCAATCCAGATTCCAGAGGTAGCACATCACTGTAGTCTATATCATGTGACATAAATATTCGGTAGCTTGGCAGCTTTTTCCTGGTCCGCCTAACTAATTGTGTAGCCTTGCATGCACCTCTGTACCCTCACCCATGTCCTAGTTTAGAGACTTGAAACCTAGTCTGGATCCATATCTCATACTCGATCCTAAGTCCTAACCTTGAAACTTCGGTTGCCCCTAAATAGGCCATCTGACCAAACTTCAACCCATGACGGCCCTTAGCCTAGCTCAGTGATGCTCACACATCTGATGAGAGGAGGGACCAACAACACTTGAGATATGAATGAAAATAATCAAATACAAAGCAGGGGAGCTTTGATTCTGCTGATCAATAGTATGGGTATATGGACTACATCTAATAGTCACGATCTTACAATGTTAAGTAGGTTAACTTCAATTCTTTAGCTTAAGCTAATAGGGAAGAATCTCAACAATAAATATCCAGCTTAGTAATTACCTAGGTAGCAACTGGCACGTGCATGTGATCCAGGCAGTTAGATGTATAATCATCATAATTAAGATGGCCCAATCAGGGCCTAGTCTACTTGATTAGCCCAACTAGGGTTTCGAGTGACTGCTGGACCATGCATGCATTGCACATGATGAGTGGCAACAAATAATCTAGAAGGATCTTCATATTTGATGCAGACTACTTTGGCCATTACGAGCAGGGTTGAATAGGTCTACAAGCAAGATTGACCACATCGGAAAGCCGAGTTACAAGCCAAACTTTCAGAGACCTTAACTTAGTCATACGACATCTGATTGAGATATTTTTTTTTAAATCAGGCAGTTTTTTGATATCTACAATATGATGTCATGTCCTTTAGGAGGCAGCGCCCCCCAGCTATCAAGCCCAAATTCTATAGTTTGGGGCCTAAAATGGGCCGGTCAAACCAAATGCTTACTTTTTAGGCAAGACTTTAACCAGGCGTATCTCTCTATATGATAAAAATCAAGCAAAGAGATATAAAGTAGAATTGATGTAAAAGTTGAGATCTACATTCTTAAAATTTTTAGTTTTCTCTAAAATATTTTTACTAGTGATGTATATTTTAGAAAAGAGAGTCCTATTAGAATTAGAAAAAGAAATCCGACTCAAATTGTGTAAGAGCAGCTCTCACTATTATAAATAGAGGCTATGTATCTTAATTTTTTAATCAGCTATGAAAGAAAATGGGACTTAAGACCTACTTTCATAATTCTTTTATCTTCTTATAGTTTTCTTTTGAAAGATTCAAGTTGAGCTGTTTGAAGAAAATCTTTTTTTTTTTCTAATCGGATTAGCAAACTCTTGATGGGAGTCTACTTTCCATTCACAAGCCTCGACGATTCCGAGCAAAAATCGAAGACCTAAGGCTGCCGGAATCCTAATGTCGTCTATAAATAGACCTCCCCTCCCTCTACGACCCTTTGTTGAGCATCACCCCATTTTCTCCATCTTTTTTCCCCTTGAGTTTGCAGCATCCCGTTGCTGTGCTAGCTGGAAATCAAGGCCTCGATACTTGTGAGAGCCAAGGTAGAGCCCCATCTTCTTTTCCATTGCTTCCTCCTCTTTCCATTACTTTGAACTACCATTGTTAGTTGATAGATTCGTCAGAAATCAACTATGGAAGCAACCCTATTCTCTTCCTTGTTTTTTGATCTTTTACCCCTTTTTCCAGCCACCGGTGCCATCGCCCCTTGATGCAAGACCCTCGGCCAAGCTCCTTGGCCTCTCTAAGATCTGCCGGTGAACAGCCAATGCCCAAAATGAAGAAAATCTCTTGTTCTCCTATTTTTTGGTTGTTTTCCCCTTGTTCCCTCACCAGTCAGTTGCCGCCACCGGCTGTTCATTGCCTTTGACCATCAACCATGATCCCGTAGCTCGGCCTCCCACAACACACGCCTTTTCATCCTCCTCTAAGAGAGGCGGCAAAACACCTCTCTTCTCTCTTCTTTCTCTCTCTCTTCTCTCCCTCTTTCTCTCTCTCTCTACCTGGTCCATAGACCTTTAGTTATAGACCTAAGTTGATCCTGATAAAAAGGTCTCAATTGCCCTGCTACCCAGGCGGCATGTTGGATCCATCACCTCAGCTTTTGTCAAATATCCTTGGAACCCACATCAAGTTTCTATTCCGATCCATTGATTGAGTCGCTTAGATCAGACCTACTTGGAGCCACTGAATGTCGTCACTCGGCCAATCATCCCCTTTTTCTCTCTCTTAAAATTTTAATACTATTAAAAATTATTGAATATGCATTAATTGAGCTTTTGCATGGTATTGAATAAGTTAAGCTGATTCGCATACTTGAATTTTAAAGCTTTAAGGTGAAAAGAGGTAAGTAATCCAAACACTTCTTACTAGTTTTTGAATTACCAATTATTTTATCATGAAAAGAATAATTTTGCTTTTTTTTAAATAAGAATCGAGCATATGTATTATAAAAATTATGCCTTATTATAAAAAGAATGGTTCCATAAATATTTTATTGAAAATAACATGTTTATAAAGTAGGAACCTTATCATATCATTAAGTGATTTCTCGCCTACTTATATGTGTATATTTTAAAAAAAAACATAGATCTTTTAAGGACTTTCTGATAGCTATGATAGCTCCTAGAATTAGAGGTCAATTGACACTCTAGAGCTAGCATTTAACAAAAATAACCCTCTACCAACAGATATAAAGTTGATAACAAATACGAATTATGATATTTTATCAATTATGATGAAGGCCCTATCATAGGTATAAAGCAACCATAGCACTGAATGTCTATGAGCAATATTTTCCACCATGAACTGGCTAAATGGCATATGTTTATGACGTTATTTACCATGCTTATGAAATCTTCATGATTTATGCATATGTGATTGGTTATAACTTGTTTTATCATAATGTACAATGAAATATTTTATTTTGCAATGGTAGTTGTTTTCTTTTAATGATGCATTGATTAATATAAAAACTCATGCTTGATCGATAAGATATTGTAAGTTTTGCTTATTAAGCTGTGCAGCTCCCATCTTTTTTTGTTTTCTGATTCAGACAAATAGAGTTACTTGGAATGAAGAATGGTCCAAGCTTGGAGTTCATGCTACCAAGCTTGGAGGTTTTGTAGCAAAAATTTTAGTTCTTTAAATTGATAATAACTTTGTAGTTGATGACTTTATGAACCTCGAGGATATAATTTTTAGTATTTAAATTTGAATTTAAAGGTGTTGTACCTGCATTTCTTTTATTATTTAATAGATGATAGACTTGGACTCTTTTGTTATATTTTATTTGAGATAGATTTGTATAAAGGAATACTATTGTTAGCTTCATGCTACCATGGGCAATACCCTATGGTAGCATGTTTTATCCTAAATTTGGGGCGTAACAATAATTCTGCTTCAAATATTAGAAGATGTTTTCCCAAGTGCTTTACATAGATAACTCTTATGTTGTTCTTTGCAAGGATCAGTGGTGCTCCCAACATTGTTATTTTTGTTTAAAAGATGATTTGTGTATGTAGTTGGGCACAAGATTTTATAAATGGCCAAGATTCCACCATTTGCCATGCATGTGTAAGCATGTTTCGAGAGAGGAACGAAGTATTGTTACTTCAAATAGTGGCCATGTATTATGATTTAATTAGATGTACATTTTATTTAAATTTTCATCCAACCAATCATTAGAATAGATAGATAAAAGAAAAAAGATAGCAGCATGTATTGACCGACAACCCTAGAAAAGGGCAAAAGTGGAAACAAAAAAGGCTGGTGCGAAATAGAAGAGGAGTGGAATCAAAATGTGAGTATAAATATACTCTAAGCAGTATGGAATCAAAAACCATCTATCAATTGCTTTCTTTTACAAAAAAAAAAAAAAAGAAAATTATGTGCATGGCGCATGCTCAATCCTAGTAGTGTGTAATGCAAACCTTTGCAAATAGGCACCTTTATTTGTCATTAAGACTCCAATTCTTAGTTCACTATTAGCTGATCATTTTAGACCAGTGGAGGAAACAAGCTCCACTCTCCTGGAGAAACACATCTTAAGTCTTGTGTTTTTACCGGAGGCGGCTCAATGCCTTTGGGGGCCTAAGGCGCACTAACTAAAGGGGCCCTTTTTTTCTTTGAAAAATGATGAAAAAATTTTAACAAACAAATGGTCGACTAATTAGTCATATTACTTAAAATGAAAGTAAAAACTAAATCTACTGGGCATTACAACAAACATAAATCTACTGGGCATTATGACAAATAGATGGTAGACAACTCAGTCATGATACTTAAAATAAAAGTAAAAACTAAATCTATTGGGCAATACAACAAACATAAATCTACCGGGTATTATAACAAACAAATGGTAGACAACTCAGTCATGGTACTTAAAATGAAAGTAAAAACTAAATCTACTAGGCATTACAACAAACATAAATCTATTGAGCATTATAACAAACAAATGGTAGACAACTCAGTTATAGTACTTAAAATGAAAGTAAAAACTAAATTTACTCGGTATTACAACAAACATAAATCTATTGGGCATTATAACAAATAAATAGTAGACAACTCAATCATGGTACTTAAAATAAAAGTAAAAACTAAATCTACCGGGCATTACAACAAATATAAATCTACTAGGCATTATAACAAATGGATGGGAGACAACTCAGTCACGGTGCTTAAAATAAAAGTAAAAACTAAATCTACTAGGCATTACAATAAACATAAATCTACTGGGCATTACAACAAATAGATGGTAGACAATTCAGTCATGGTACTTAAAATGAAAGTAAAAGCTAAATCTACTAGGCATTACAACAAACATAAATCTACTAGGCATTACAACAAACATATGAGAGACAACTCAATCATGGTACTTAACATGAAAGTAAAAACTAAATCTACTGGGAATTACAACAAACATAAATCTACGAGGCATTATAACAAACGGATGGGAGACAACTCAGTCATGGTGCTTAAAATAAAAGTAAAAACTAAATCTACTAAGCATTACAACAAACATAAATCTACTGGGCATTACAACAAATAGATGGTGGACAAATCAGTCATGGTACTTAAAATGAAAGTAAAAACTAAAGCTACTAGGTATTACAACAAATATAAATCTACTAGGCATTATAACAAACAGATGAGAGACAACTCGGTCATGGTACTTAAAATGAAAGTAAAAACTAGATCTGCTAGGCATTACAACAAACATAAATCTACTAGGCATACAAATAGATGGGAGACAACTTAGTTATGGTACTTAAAATAAAAGTAAAAACTAAATCTACTAGCCATTACAAGAAAGATAAATCTAATAGGCATTATAACAAACAGATGGTAGACAATTCAGTCATGGTACTTAAAATAAAAGTAAAAAATTAAATCTACTGGGCATTATAGCAAACATAAACCTACTAGGCATTATAACAAACTGATGAGAGACAACTCAGTCATGGTACTTAAAATAAAAGTAAAAACTAAATCTACTGGACATTACAACAACCATAAATCTACTGGGCATTATAATAAACAGATGGTAGACAACTCAGTCATGGTACTTAAAATGAAAGTAAAAACTAAATCTATTGGGCATTATAACAAACAAATGGTAGACAACTCAGTCATGGTACTTAAAATGAAAGTACAAATTAAATCTACTACGCATCACAACAAACATAAATCTATTGAGCATTATAACAAACAAATGGTAGACAACTCAGTTATGGTACTTAAAATGAAAGTAAAAACTAAATCTACTCGGCATTACAACAAACATAAATCTACTGGACATTATAACAAATAAATGATAGATAACTCAGTCATGGTACTTAAAATGAAAGTAAAAATTAAATCTACTAAGCATTACAACAAACATAAATCTATTAGACATTACAACAAACGGATGGGAGACAACTCAGTCATGGTGCTTAAAATAAAAGTAAAAACTAAATCTACTAGGCATTACAACAAACATAAATCTACCGGGCATTACAACAAACAGATGGTAGACAACTCAGTCATGGTACTTAAAATGAAAGTAAAAACTAAATCTATTGGGCATTACAACAAACATAAATCTACTAGGCATTATAACAAACAGATGAGAGACAACTCAGTCATGGTACTTAAAATGAAAGTAAAAACTAAATCTGCTAAGCATTACAACAAACATAAATTTACTGGGTATTATAACAAACAAATGAGAGATAACTCAGTCACGGTACTTAAAATGAAAGTAAAAACTAAATCTATTAGGCATTACAACAACAATAAATCTACGAGGCATACAAACAGATGGGAGACAACTTAGTCCTGGTACTTAAAATAAAAGTAAAACTAAATCTATCAGCCATTACAACAAACATAGCATTATAACAAACAGATGGTAGACAGCTCAGTTATGGTACTTAAAATGAAAGTAAAAACTAAATCTACTGGGCATTACAACAAACATAAACCTACTAGGCATTATAACAAACTGATGGGAGACAACTCAGTCATGGAACTTAAAATAATTGGGCATTACAATAACCATAAATCTACTGGGCATTATAATAAACAGATGGCAGACAACTCATTCATGGTACTTAAAATGAAAGTAAAAACTAAATTTATTGGGCATTATAACAAACAGATGGTAGACAACTTAGTTATGATATTTAAAATGAAAATAAAAAATTATTAAAAGGACTTTTATTGGTGGAGCTATGGGAAGGCTATTAATGGTGGAGGTGGTGATAGGGTGAATGGCTGATGGCAAGGTGGTAGTGTTGATAGGGGAGAAGATGGTATTATTTCTTGCCACTGGATGGATAGAAGGTGGACATTCTATTTCAAATGTTTACTTCCAGTCAATAAAGATTTGGTTCTAGCCTTCGACTTAGTCTACCTGATCCCTACTTCATATCTTTGAAAGTCGTTTTTACCCATATCCACTCAGAGGTGTCGGCGAGCAGCACTAGCGCCACCAACTATGAACTACTGCAAAGCGTAATCGATGATGCTTCCAAAATGCTAGCAAACATCTTCTTCAGCATAGTCCCACCACCACCCTCTCCATTCTTCCACTCCAAACCCACAACCTTGTCATCATGTTTAGATGCCAATGTTGGCCACCATAAGTACACCACAAGGCTCGGTCTGTCATGGAGAACGAGCAGAATAAGGTTTTCTCCTCCTCCGAGTGGTGCCGCAGAGAAAGAAGAAAGCCAGTTCGAAATCGACCGGAAGAATGCTCGGGAAGCGCTTTAGAAGCTCGACTAGCAACTCCAGACCCTCTATCTGCGGGAATCCCTTCCGAAGAAGCGGCCCTCCTTCCCTTCCCTCTCTGGTATTCATTTTATTCTAACTTCTCTTTCTCTTTGCGATCGGCCTTCTTTTGGGTCGAGGTCTTAGGCGACCGTTTCAGTCGCCTAAATATTAAGCTGGCTTTGATTTTTCCAGACATAGACTCCTTGGACAAGAATCTAAGTCTCAATGTTCCACAATTTATAAATTTCTTATTTTTTAAAAAATACAACTCTCTTGGTTCATATTTAATTTGAAATTCGGCTCAATATGAATGATCCATATCCATGAGTGAATAAGCTTAAGCTTTTTCCTAGCTCATTTATGTTGAGCTCGATTAAGCTTGAAATCAAACAAGCAATCGATAAATATCATATTTCACCGACAAAGACTCGATCTCATTAAGCCACTGCATGGAGCTAGCTAGCCCACCCATATCTGCTAAAAACCACTCAAAGGAGCTAGCTAGCCCACCCATATCTGCTACAAACCACTCAAATTAATACAACTCTCATTATTTACTCACACCAATAAGCTGCAAACTCTTGCCATCTCTTCGCATACAAAGCGAGGATAGGGCCTGTGTGTCTCCACCTTGCATGCTTTTCTCATGTTCAATCCATACGTCATTTGGCCTTTTATGGAACACTTTTTTTTTTTTGGTGAAAACGGTATTTCATTCATATACCTCTAACGTGAATACATCCAGACATGTCAAAGAAAAGAAGACAAAATAAAGCATGTGGGACGCCCTCTAATCTAGACCAGAAGACCTCCCCAGCATGCCGGGCAACGTGAGAGGCGACCCAGTCTACTGCACTGTTCGCCTCTCGGTAGACATGGACAATCTGACAGGAAGTCAATTCTCGTACCAGACTGCGTGTATCCCGTATCAGCGGGTGACCATCCCCATACGTGTCCACACCTCGTATCCAGTCAATCACTGTCGAGCAGTCACCCTCAAGAACAAGTCTGTCGGCCCCCAGAACCCGTCTCGCGACCAGAACGCCCTCCCAAGCAGCCTGCAGCTCTGCTCCCACCACCGAGCAGCCAAAGATACTCCGTCCTCCAGCCGCGATAAGTGTACCACAGTGGTCCCTGATCACGAAGCCCACACCCCCGGATGCGCCATCCTCCGCCATACCACCATCGAAATTCACCTTAAGATAGCCAGGGGGTGGGGGTACCCAAGAGAAAAAACTAAACCTGGACGCTGAAACAGCAGTGAAGGTACCCCAGATATCCCTAGTCCTCCCAGGTGGAGCCGACGTGGACAGCACAGATGTCTCTGCTGCCTGCCGCAGTGCTCTCTCCATCACAACCCGTGGGGATAGCCGCCCGCCCTCGAACAGACGGTCATTCCTAGCCAGCCATATGTGGTAGGCTAGGTAAGCCACAATGGAACCTGTCTCAGCATCGTCCGGTCTCCGACTAGCCTCACACAGGTACCGCAACAAATCCTCCTCCGACTCCCACAAAGGAGGGAGTATCGCCGAGGCCGATCTCCAACACTGCACTGCTATCGGGCATCGGAGCAGGACATGGCCGATGGTCTCCTCAGCATCCAGGCACATCTCACATAGGGAGCCCATCCGCATCCCCCGTCTGGCCAACACACTCCTGGTCGGAAGGCAGCCCCAGGCCACCTTCCATAGAAAAAGCGCCACCCGGGGATGCACCCTCATCCTCCATATCCATCTGCCATCAATCCGCCTCTCCGGCTCCCTACTGGTCCACACATGGATGTCCCTGGCACGCACCCTCGACCGGCCTGTCGGAACCCATACCAATCTGTCAGGCTCCGCCCGGAGTGGGATCGGTAAGGCCAAAATCCTCTCCGCCAGGTGCTCCCCAAAAGTCTCCCGAACAAACACCTCATCCCATCTCCCCTCCCCTGGAACTAGCAGATCAGTAACTCGCCGTCCCATCAGCCTACCTGCGTCCACCATGGCCGGCAACCTGCTGATCGGTAACTCAGTCACCCAGCTATCCTCAAGGACATCCACTGACATACCATCCCCGATAACCCACCGGATCGCCGGAAGCACTGATGAAGCCCTAGCACTGATCTCCCTCCAGATAGGGGAGTGGAGCCGCCCCGCCCTAACACCAACCGTCAATGCACCGTACTTAGCCCTCATCAGGGAGGACCATAAGCTCTCGGGCTCCAGCATGAGACTAGCTGCCATCCGCATAACCGAATCCTCCCGTCGTGCCACCAAGGACGGCACGCCCAAACCACCATGCCTAATCGGCTGACAGACCACCTCCCAAGCCACTAGATGTGCTCTACCTCTATCACCACGCCTCCCCCAAATGAAATCTCTGATAAGTCGCTCAACTGATCTCAACAAAGAAATGGGGAGGACAGCATGGGATATAAGATATATCGGAATAGCACTAAGTACTGACCGTGCCAATGTAACTCTACCCATCATAGATAATGCATGCATCTGCCATCCCTCCAACCTGTGTCTGATACTGTGCTCAAGAGAGAGAGCATCTCCACTGCGCAGGCGTCGTCCAAGAATCGGCACGCCCAAATATGTCAAGATGCCCACCTGCTCACCAACTCCCATGATCTCCATAATAGCTGCCTTTATCTGAGCCTTGGTCTTCGGACTGAAGAGAATAGACGATTTGTCCAAGTTGATCCGTTGACCAGACGCAGTACAGTAGGCATAAAGGATCCTCCGGACCATCTGGGCATCCTGACAAGTCGCCCTAACCAACAGTAAACAGTCATCAGCAAAAAGCAAGTGGGAGATCGGCCTGGCCCTCTGCACCGGCCTGTAAACCTCCAGAGTCTGTGAGCCCACTGCAGATCGAAGAGCTCTGGATAATGCATCTGCACAAATGATAAATAGCAGAGGGGACAATGGACAGCCCTGACGAAGCCCAACTGATGTATCAAAGAAGTGAGTTGGTGTGCCATTAACCAGAATGGAGAAGGAGGAGCCCATCACACAGCCCATCACCCACCTAATCCACATCTCATGGAAGCCAAAGCTCTGTAAGGAAGAACGGAGAAAATTCCAACACATCCTGTCATATGCCCTCTCCATATCAAGTTTGACCCCCATGAGGCAACGCCGCATAGGAGCCCTCTCCAGATCAAACATGAATTCCTGGGCAATTAGAACATTATCCGATATACTCCTCCCCCCTATGAAAGCACCCTGCTCTGGACTAATGATCCTGGGTAAGATCCCTCTCAATCTGACAGCCAAGATCTTTGCCGTGACTTTATACATAGTAGAGCATAGGCTGATTGGCCTAAAGTGGCCAGGCTCAGAAGCATCCTGGCGCTTGGGAATCAATGTGATAAATGTCCTCTGCCAATCCGGACTCATCATAGCCGTGCTAAAATACTGCTGGATGGCCTCAATAACATCATGTCCAACAATCGACCAATACCTGCGAAAGAACACTGGTGGAAAGCCATCCGGCCCAGGGGCTTTGTCCCCCTCTAGGGACCACACCGCCTCCTGGATCTCCTGCCCCGATACCGGTCTGATCAGTGCTAGAGCATCCTCCCCGGACACCCCCTCAGATGGAGGGGGTAGCTCATCATGTATCCCACTCCCTGTCCGCTCTGTCCACCTGGCCCTGAAGAACTGCTCAAATACCCTGCCTATCATATCTGGGTCCTCTGTGGTCTGGCCATCCTCACCCCTAATAGATCTGATCCTGTTCCGCTGTCTTCTGATCAATGTCGACTGATGAAAGAACTTGGTATTCCTGTCCCCATCCTGAATCCACTGAACCCTCGATTTCTGCCTCCAGAAGATCTCTTGTTGGTGAAGAAGGGAGTCATGCATAGATAAGAAGGACCTCAATTCCGACAACTCCTCATTTGATAGCCCACCCCCCGCCGCCTCTCGTGATTGTAGAGTTGCAATGGCCTCCTCTAACTCCTCAATTCTCCGGAATATGTTCCCTACCTCCACCCTGTTCCACCTCCGAAGATATCTCCTTGTCAACTCAAGTCTGCGAGAAACCCGATACATTGCATCCCCCCGGATCGGCATACACCATGCCTCGCTCACAACATCCCAAGACCGAGGGTAACATAGCCATAACCTCTCAAACCTGAAAGGGCAATGAAAAGGGATGGGTCTGTCAGTACTCACCAATATCGGGCTGTGATCTGAAGCTATCCGCGGGAGGTGTCTGACATGATAATCTGGGAACTCCTGAATCCAACCAGCCGTGGCAAAGGCCCTGTCAAGCCTCTCCCACACTCTAGCTGTGCCCTGTTGATTGTTGCACCATGTGAATCTGGGCCCTGTGAAGCCCAGATCTATCAGCCCATTCGTCGAAATAAACTCCTGAAACTCCTTTACCTTCCTCTGGTACGAGAAATGCCTCCCACCCATCTTCTCCTGTGGACCATCGATACAATTAAAATCTCCTGCAATCAACACTGGGTGCCCCTGATCCACCAACTTGGATGCCTCCTCCCACAGCGTCCTCCGAACACTTTCAAGCGAGAGCGGATGCACAACTTCCTGCCTCTCATATTTACAGTAATAAATATGCTGCTCCATACAAATTCTATGGCGAGGAGTAAGATAACATAGGGTCTAAAATAAATGGATCATGGATATCACAGCCGTCCATCAAAACTTCGTGCTCTTGAATAGCATGCACATCAGTGACCCAACAAAACAACCACGTACTTTACACTGGCCGGCCACGGCATCAACCCAAGCCCAGTTCACGTCCATTACCGCTTTGGAACCACTACAGCTTAAGGAGATCATCTGTACATCTCATTGCACAGAACATCATAAGCGCCACGATACATCTTACAGGTTTCTTTCTACAGCGGGTCCCACAATAGTCATGCCAAACCACCCGAACGGGGAGCGCGCAGGCCGACAAGTTATCGCGTGCACTCCGTAGCAGTGAATCAGCATCTCCGTGGACCATCACAGAAATCCGCGGTTGTAATTAGCTGCATGCACGGCCACCGATGCATGCAGTATAGATGATGAGGGCCCATTTGATTCGTGAAAAAAAAAGCGAGGATAGTATGATCAATAAAAAGATAATAAAATATTTTTTTATTTAATTAAAATTTTTTAAAAAAGAAAAAAAAGTTATATTTTTATAAAAATATAATTTTTACGTTTTATAAAAAAAATTTATTCATAAAAAACATGAAAAAGTTATTTTCGAAAGTTAAAAATTATTTTTTTAAAAAAAATTCTTCAGGCGTAAAAATCTAATTTTTGTTAAGAGTATAATAAAAATTATACATAATTCTTTTAGAAAAATAGATGATCAATTAAATATAAATATCATGAAAATTTATTTTTTTTTATTGTCAACTAAACATATTAAAAATATTTTTTCAGAAACCTGCTTGGAGGGAAAATACTCTTCCTCAAAATTAGAAGCGTCTTTCAGCGCGAGAGAGCGAGTGGGAGGACATTGGCGTCGTCTGCGGTTTCCAAGCGATGAGGACGGAGGTGAGATCTCCTCGAATCTTCTTGTTTTTTTTTGTTTCCTTCGATTAATGCTGAGATTCCTCATCAGATCTAGCCTCTGCTTCGTTTATCTTTGAATTCTCCAGGATCCGTCGATCTTAGCTTTTGGAATTGGAGGTGTTCATAAAACCCTTGATCTGTTCCTCTTAACTCACTTTTTTTTTAAAAAAAAATTGCCCGTCATTTTCTGGATTCGTGTCTCTTGAGTGATCGTGGATTTGATCGAGCCAGATGTGATCTTGCATCAATTCTGCTGTCAGTTTTTTTTTTTTTTGTTGTTTCGCGAGTGAATTTAGGGTTTCTGTAGTTGGTGACTGAGTTAATTGATGTGCTTGTATTATCTGTGAGGCGAAATTTTGTTTATTTTCTTGGATCAGGAATTTGATCGTTAATTTACTTATTTGAGCTATCGTAAGAAATATACTGTTTGGGATCTAGTAGTTCATGACTTGCTGAAGTGACATTTAAGTTATTAATTGCCGGCCTGTGTGGGTTTCTGGAATCTTGGTTTTTTTTTTCTGTGATGACTTTGGGGTTACTGCCACCTAAGTTCTATTGAAATTGGATAGAATGCTTTTCTGATAAATGCTTCTCATAGCCAGAAGTCAATTCTTAATGAATTTATCGATATCTTCATTTTTTAGCATTAAATGCAAGATTTGCGTGCCTTGGTTTCTAAAAGGCCATAAAATTGGATGGGTCAAGAAGTGTTTTTTTTTTTTTCGGTTCTGCTTTTCTCACTAGAATGTTCATGCTTGGGGGGCAAATGTGGGGCATATGCATCTTTTTTTTTCTTTTTCGTTTAGTCAAGTTGATTGCTTACTAGGAGGGTGAGAGTAAGATTCAAAGGTCTCAGGTTGTAGTTGAGAGTAAAAAGAACCCATCTAGTAGCAGGAGATCAAGGTGTCAAATCTCTAGAGGTTGGTGTTCTGTCCATTTTATCCAGAATTCGATTGGTATGCTTCATGGTCATGAGGTTAAACATGTAAGCAAGGAATCCGTGGTACAAAAGTTGGATGCAAAGTTAGCAATCAAGAAAAAGAGTGTGGGAGGTCATTCCAGGGCTTTTTTTGGCTGAGATATGACTATTCGCATTTTTTTGTTCTTTTCCAATTGGGCATATTTTTCATGGTTGAGTTGAGTTGAGCTTGAGTTGTAATGGTTACACTTACATCTTTATATGGCATGTGACTTCTCTTCATTCCTTTTGTTCCTGGGAATTTTTCCTCTTCCCAGTTTCTTCTGTATTTTTGATTGGTTCCTCATCCAAAGCTGCAATGGTGGAGATTGGTCCGCCAAAAATGCAACATGTAAGTGGTTCTTGAAGAAATCTCAAAGATGTCATATTGTATCTGAACTTTCATGATGTAAACATACTGGGGAAATTTTAGCTAGGGCACTTATCCTTATCTGTGTCTGTATATTGTTGGTCTGCATCAGTTCATCAACTAGGACTTGACATGATATTGTTTTAACTTTTATAGGATTCTTTTAGTTGCTTCATTAATTCATATATTGGATTAAGTTTGTGATTCTCATTACTCAGTCATTTTGTCCCTTTGAAGTTGTTTTCATACAGGATAGATGTACTTATGTTGAGCATTTAAACTCTGAACTAAAATAACAGGCTGGATCAAGTGAATGTCGGAGTTTGGGCAGTCCTAAATATCCATCTGGTCGATTTCCAAAGGTCTCTATTGGGATCACAGTTGAGGGTTGCCTAAAGATGGGATCTGGAAAAACAAAAGAAGATGGTGCTGCATTGCCTACTTGGGAGCGAGTGTCTTCATCTCAGGTTAATGTTTTAGAAGAAAACAGAGTACCTGGAATTGCAGAAGCCTCCAAAGGAAAACTTCCAGCTAAAGATCTGAAGGCTTCTGCATGGTTCTCTACAAGATCTGTTTGTCATGAAACACCAACTACGGAGACAATGCAGATCTTTGCAAATAGGGCTTCAGTACTACAGTCAGATGATGTGGTGCACAAAAAAATTGATACTGTTGCCTTTGGAAAAAGGAGAGAGAAAGATGGAAATAGTGAAAAGGTGGAAGAAGTTGCATTTACTACTATGGAGGAAATGCATGCGCCATATAAGGGTACTGGCAGAGAACATCCCGAGGGAATGAACAAGAACAGTAATGAAACTCTGAGAATAAAGCTGTGGGAGATACTCGGTACTGCTTCACTGAACAAGCAAAATATGAACTCACTAAACCTTGGAAACAGAACATTGGATATAAATTTTAAAAGGGAAACCCAGATGGACAAATCAGAGAAGCTTAAGCAGAACCCCGATATGATTGAGATTGGTTCTGAAATCCCAATTCAAACCATAAGAAGACCTGTTACTCGCTCCTTAGCAAAGAAGAAAGCGCCATCAACTACAGGGAACAAGTTGCAGGGTCAGGTTAGCTCTGGAAAGAGGCCTTTGTTCTCCTCCAGTTCAGGTTCTAAACCGAAACTTGATGGGAAGAACATCGTTTCCTTTGAGGAAGGTGAAAGGAAAGAACAAAGCTTAGAACAGGCTGTCAGGTTTAAAGGGAAGAGAAGCAAGCAGAAGAGGACTAGAATTGAACCTCGGAGGAATTGTTTTCCTAGACAACTGGCTTCAGACAAGAGCGTGCAGACTGAGAGTAAAGAACAAACACTGCCATCACCTGATAAAGCTTCACCACAGAGCAAGGAAAAAACACATTCCGCTTCTCTGACAGGTCACGGTCAGAAAGACATTTTGCAAACCACCACTGAAGTTCCAGATGTTAATCATCATTCACAAACAGCAGCACCCAAACATTTGGCCAATCCATTTCTAACAGGTTATGCAGAAGCTCATGAATATAATGGTAGTTCATTCATGAAAAGGAAAACACGTTCGTGGGAACATTTGAACAGGTCACCAGTGCCAAACGATGCCTACCAGCACAAGAGTGTTGGTAGTCCATCAGTGGCAAGGAGTAGTAATCCCTTGGATGACTTTCAGAGTCCAGCTTTTGCTATGAATGCAAGTACACATACACCTTCACCAAGAAGTGAACAACCAAATGAGGCTTTCTGTAGTCCTGTACCGGTTAAGAATAGAATGTTGGCAAGAAAAGTTTATAGCTCTAACAGTCTGGGCAACTCCAGAAGAAAACATTATGGTTCAGATGCAGAAACAGAAACTTCTGTATCCTTCATCTTGCTATTTTCTAAGTACTATGTTTGGATTGCTTGAATCGGTCCTTCCATTTTTCCTTTGGGTTTTGCCTTAATGTGCATTCAGGATGGTACTAGGGAGATTCGTGAGACAGGAACACCACATGCTGGGGGAAAAACAGAAACCGAGAAGCAGCCGTCTGTATCCCCAGTTGATGACCAGGACACTGAGGGCTCTGAGGCAAACAATTTCTTTAAAAAAGGTTAATCAATTTTTCACTTGATAGCATATGTACGTGCACCATTAGTATCATTTATCCCTTTGATTCTGCCTTTTTTCTGTCTGCTTCATAACCATACATCGATGATGAAGACAGTCAATACTAATCACTTACTGGTCACTTGTTGGCATGTAACTGGTGGCAGTTCAGTTGATGCTCAGTTCATCCTATAATCAAACAAAGATAGAACAATGGAACCATGAATTTATTCTGGTCAAAAAAATGTTACATGGACACTATTTACTGCATAGATTCACATGAATACATGCGTATATCAAACATGGTGGATGATTTTGCTTTCTTCTCCCAAAGTACACTGATGTATTTTTACCAGAAAAAGTACACTGGTCTATTATTTTGTGCTCTATGATGCCAAACCACATTGTTGAAACATAGGGATGTCATGCTCATGGGCTAGATTATTTTGCTTGCCATTAAGGAGTGCATGTGCCTTTTAGCCGGCTTGGAATCCTTCCAGATTCTCAATGCCGTACCTGCTTCTCATGCGCTTCCTTCCTAAATATCTGCTTCCCTGCGCCTGTGTCCGCTCCTACACCCACTTCCCATTCCGGCAAAGGCATATAATGCAAGCCATAATTTTTGGCATTGGATAAGCCATGTTATTGTGGTCCAAGAAAACTACTGGTATGTATCAAAAAGAAGAAACTACTTATTGGCAATATCTTCATCTCAGCTCCATATCAAGCCACATATCAAGGATCCATGATTCTCAAAATTCAAAATCTCTAGAATCATGGATCCTTGATATGTAGCTTGATATGGGGCTGAGATGAAGATACTACCAATACTACTGGTACTACTTTATCTTGTTACTGAGTCATTATTGCTAGAGCTAGATGGTTATGATGGAGTTGTTGTTTATGATATTATAGTTGGATCCCCCAATTGGTGACGAGCCAATTATATTGTAAGATTTCAGTAGACTTTATGAGGCTAAGGTTGCACGAATACATAGTATGTACTTTGAAATCAAATATTAAAATTAAAAAGAACTCTTCCTTTTGCATTTCATTTTGTTGAGGGAAACATATCATCTGAATGTTAATAAGATTAAAATTCAATCTTAAAATAAGAGATGACTTGCATGGCTTGCCTATTCCAAGAAAGAATAGAGGTAGGTGCATATGGCTTCACTTACTATGATCTTGCATTTGGTTTCTGATTGGTCCCATTGAGTATGTGCTGCATTCAAGAAGGATCTAACTTTTGTAACTGTTATCACCATTTATACGCACCATGAGTGTATTCAAATGGCTGACGTTCTGGTTTCTTGCAAATATCAACCTAGGCTTAGGTCAAAATATTTTGTCTATTTAGTTTCATTTTGAGCTATCTTACCCATAATGACCCAAAACAGAGAAAAGTAATGCAGTTTTTTTGAAAAAAAAATATCATCTGCCAGGATGCATGTACATGGTTGTGCCTATTAACTATATTAATCTTTTATTATGAATGTGATTTTGATGAAACCATGGGTGCCAAATAAGTTTTTTCAGTTTTATCCTGTAGAACTCAAAGATACACTACTTGCTTAGGTGTCTTAGTTAATTCTTTGTAGCCAAAAAAAATAAAAAATTGTTCAGCTTGGAACAGTCTTTTGATCTTTTTTGCTCCAAGGATACCCCATGACTTGCAGCAGGCAGAAGTGGAATTATTTAATGCAAAAAGCAGTAACAGTATCGAGATATCACATATGATGTACATTATTATTATATTATTTTAACAAATTAAGGTTCGAAATCTCAGCTTCAATCATTGTTTCAACTGAGACAGATGAGTGTTGACTTTGATAGTTTATGGTCTTGGTACAAAGTATTTGGGTAAAATCAGAAAAAAAAGAAAAATAGGACAAGAAAATTAATTAATTTAGAAAATGTTTTAAATTTTATTTTATTTTTTATGATCTTTTGGTACATGTTGAAACAATCAATTATAACTTTTCCTAAAGAGGTAAAAATCATTTCGACTGTTACATATTATGCTATTATTTGTGGACAATTGGAAGCATGAGAAATTTGATGTCTAGCGATTTGAACTCCCAAGCAAAACAATATATATAAAAAAAAAACTTTTTTGAATTTCTTTGGAGTCCTATGTTGTCATGCTTTGTTATCTTCTTGACTTGCAAAATCCTAGTTGAGTATGAGAAAAACGTTACTTGGAATCTGGGAAAAATGTAGAAATGCCAACGGGGCTGCATTAATTACTCATATACACAATAAATTTAGCATCATAACCTAGTTGTGGGCAAACCTCTGAATTGAACCCTGGCTTTAGATTGTCTGTGTGAAACCAAGTACCAGTTTTTGGTTTTGGGGTTTTGGCAAAATTTCAGATTCTGATGTGATTAGCTTGAGATCAGAAATTCAGAATATGTCATCTGGCTGCTCTTGTTTTTTTGGTGGATAATTTTCAATGACTTTATTCACCTTCATTTGTCCTGTTTTTTTTTTTTTTTGGCTCGCATGGTGGTTAATCAGGTAGATGCCATCATATAGCATTCTATATGATAATTCTTGGGATCCACTGCAGGTTTTGGGGCTTATATGTGGTGTGAAATTCAATTCTTGAAACCTGTATATAGTTCTCTCTTTCTCACACAAAAAAATAGATTAATCGTTCCTAGGCTAACTTGTTATGATTCTATTGTCTAGTGATATGCCAGTTTTTCCCATCCAATATTTTTGGAATCTCCATAATCGGTGCTACCACTAGAATTTTGTCTAATAATAGCATGGAGTTTCAGCATTTTTGTCAGTGTTGTCATTGTCCCTCTAGTTCTTACATCGTGAGTTTTGACCACAGGAACGATAATTGTATCCAATATTTTAAGATAGTAACATTTCTGGTTCTTACATATTTCCAAAAGTTTTTTGCCTTTTGTTTTGCTTATGTTGGAAACAAAGTATTACCAAAATCCAAATTTTGCATAATGTGCAATTCCATGTGCAGGTTGTAGACAGACTGACAAATTGTTTTCCGATGCGGATAGCCCAAAGATTTCTCAGCTCACACTTCATCATAGGAAAAGGGTCTGCAGCAGAAAAATTGAAAAATTATGCAAAATCAACCTATCTTCACCATCTCCAATTGGCACTTACAGTAATTGAAATGCTAGCCTTTTTCCATCAACCACCTTTAAAATTTTCTTTTCAATAATTTTACTTGCACTCACCGTGATTCAGGAACTGAAGAAACTAGTGGCTCACACGAGTCTTCAGAGCAATACCCAGAGGACAGCTTGGCAGGGTCTCTTTCTTCTTGGTGTAAATACTCAATCTTTTCCACACACTTTTAGCTTATTCCCTGTGATGAGCCATTTACATTATGTGGCAGGGCTGTTTGCCAACTGGCATTGGTTTTGGAAAGGTTCAAGAGCAAAATAAAATCACACACAGTCAAGAAAAGCTCTGAGATACTCTCAGCTGCTGCTGAAAAAATACATCTGCAGCTACAAGATATTGAGACTCATATACAGGCAGATGTGTAAGTTTTTAGATACTACAAATGATAACAATTATAAACAATGTTTCCTTCCTAAATAACTTTGATTGACTAACAAAAACCTTATCTTCTTCTCTGCCTGCAGGGGGAATCTCATCAGCACTGGCAGTTCCCAGAGAAAGCATATGGAATCTAAATTTCAAGGTAAGATACCTAACAGCAGATCTTTTGGATGATAAAAATGGAAAATAGGCCTTCAGTAATTCTATCTAGATGGTCAGCTTGATAGCACCAATTATGAAGTTAAAACCTGAAACTTATGGTCAGCAGCATGCTTTGGAATGCACACACTATGTTACTGGATATATGCCACCAGGGCAATATGTTTTTGCTCTTTGTAGACAACTGATATGGCACGCATGTATATAAACCTTACAACAAAAAATTATTATATATGATTGACTCAAATGAAGAGTGTTGTGGTTGAAATTCAGCCTAGGGGTGACCACGCCGGAAGGGAGTCAAGGGGACGCCGGCCGGGACGGAAAAGAAGAGCCACCTCCCTGCACTCCGGGGTACCTGCACAAAGCCTTGGCCGGAGATTCCGGCGAAGGCGCTCCGATAGATAAGTCAGCCGAGCCTTTTATGTGGAGAGGAGAGCTGTCTGAGTGCCTTTCATGGCTTTTTGTTGCTCAAAATAGCTTGTAGAAGCTTAATGATATTTGTAAAGGCCTATCATTTCTTACCGAAGGTCTTTTCCTATCTCCCTTTTATAGGGTGAGAGTCTTGGCCGTTACCTGAATCAAAGGCCGAGCTGTGATCAGTTGGCCAATAGCTGAAGATGGCGTATGCTGGCAGGTGTGGCAGAGCATGGCCCTTGGTAGGTGTGGTAGGGTATGACTCCTGGCAGGTGTAGCAGGGTATGACCTTTGACGGGTGTGACTGGGTATGGCCCTTGATAGGTGTGATCGGGTATGGACCTAGGCATGTCATGATGTGACCAGCAAGTAATGGTTTGAAGAATGGGGCTGGCTAGGCTGGAATGTTCAGCCACACGTGTGGGCGTGGGCGTGCGCATGGGTGCGGCTGCGGGTGAGATCGAGCAGGCTCGGAGGCCATGGCATGTGCTTGTCGAGCTCGGGTCAGCCTCCGGCGGACTGAGGTCAGCCCAGCATGGCTCTTGGCGGAGGCCGAGGTCTACCTGGCTCTTGGCGGAGGCCGAGGTCTGCCTGGCTCTTGGTAGGGGCCGAGGTCTGCCCCTTCGGCCTGTTCGGCTCTGAGGTTTGCTCCACCGGAATTGGGTGACTCCATGCCGGAATAGGACAATCTATTTTGCCTCCCATCATTTGCCCCCCGACTTTCAAATTCGAGTCGTCTCTTGGCTCGAGCGAAGGAAGTAGCCAAGTCGTCGATCAGGCGTATTCTGCTAGCATCATGGTGAGTGATATCACACTCTTGTCTTTTATATTTTTCTAAGTGTTTGACCTCGGCTAATGCTTTGTTTCTGGTGTCAGCACCTTCATGTGATTGACATGTTGGTGAACGCCGCGTCTAACTACCAGGATCGGGCAAGGTCGTCTCGATCAAGGGTGGAGGCTGCCGAGCGACAGAAGTAGGAGGCCGAGGTTCAGGCGGCGGCTGCCAAGCAACGACAGCAAGAGACCGAGGAGAGGGTGAAGACGACTGAAGCTCAGGTTGAGATCGGGCTCGCCCGAATTCTGGAGGCGGAGCTCGAGTGCAACCAAGCTCATTCGACGCTCCGAGTCGCCGAAGGTCACATTTTTGAGCTCGAGGCTGCACTGGCTGGCCAGAAGCACGAAGCCGAGTAGCTTGCTAAGTCGGCCGAGGAGCGGGTCCGAGAGGCTATCGAAAATTACCGCTAGTCCGAGGAGTATCTGGATGAACTGGCGGAGGGGGTGACCGATGGCCTAATCCGGGGCTTTGAGAACTGCCGCGATTAAGCGAAGCGACTCTGCTCTGAGGTCGACTTCAACGGCCTTCGTCCACTTCTGGGTGGGGCCGCCGAGGCAACGATTATGGCTGAAGCGGGCGAACTTGCTACGTCGCACGAGCTCGTCGTCGTCGAGGACGGGGATGCTCCTAAGACCTCTACTGTGGCCACTGCTGACGTTGGAGCTGGGGCTGCTGACGAGGTCGGGCCCAAGACTGTGCAAGCCGCCTGAGCTTTACCCCTTGTTTTCTTTTCCTTTTCTTGTTATTCTTGTAAAGTAAGCTACTTAGGCTTTTCACAGTTGACTATTCTTGTATTCGATCAGACCTCAAGGTCGGAATCCTTTGTACTCGGCCTTTGGCCTTTTTATATCAATAAAATGCATTTTTCTGATACTTTGTGCTTCAAAGTTTTGGCAAGTGTTTGTGCTCGTCCTGCTTTAAATCTTGTGTTGACTTTTTGTGTTCGGCTAACAGGATCCGAACTGCATAACTTAGGTGCTGGCTCAGCTTTCACATAACCAAGTAATTTTGTCTAAGTTACTATGCTCGACACCCGTACCCTTAAACTTTTTCTGAGGTCAAGGGAGCCTTGGGCTCGCGGCCGACACTGCAAGGTGCCCCGATCTCTGGTCAGGGCTCGGTCCTCAGCGGGTCCCGAGGTCGGCTCTAGCCGAGGTCGGTTAGAGGAGTCTCTGGTGGCATTGTTGTGTTGGGAGTAGAGAGAGCTGATCCGGATAATGGTAGAATGTTGGTATGCCCTTGTCGTCACCCATGCTGCCTACTTCCAGGTGCTCGCCACCATGGGGAGCTTGCTAAAGCGATTCGCTTGGGAGGAGCTTGCCGTGGCATCGTCGCCCCTCAGGTTGTCGATGCTCACCTTGCCATCCGATGGCAAGAGAAAAAGCAACAACAAATACGTGGGCTCCACTTATGGCAATAGTGGTGATAGCGGCAGTAGTGCCACTAGGTCATCCTCCTTGATGTCGCTAGAACATTGAAAAATTGTAATCATGGAGGGTTTATTGTGATTTTTGGGCAGAAAAATAGGACAATGTATCCCGATCCGATTAAATTATTTATGCAATTTTAAAATATGTTCAACTTTTAGTCTTGTTTCTCTAGTTCAGAACAATTGTTGAACTAAGCGAGGTGTTCCTTTTTAAAATTAGTGTAGTTATAGAGGTCGGAATTTGCAGACATTTGATCTCTCATAAAGATTGGATTATATTGAAAAATAAGACAATGTTGGACACAACATATGACCAGGCTCAAGGCTTTCTTGTTATATATATAAAAGAGAAGGCGCCTTCAACAACATATCCGCTAAGGGCCTGCTTTCATGTCAGAATTCATAATGCGAGAATTTTATTTGCCAGGTGGGACAGTTGTAGAGGTTTTGAGAATTGCTTGCTTTGATGTCGGAATTCATTTAGGACAAAAAGTACAAGCACTCGAAAGCTTTAGATCATAGAGGAGCAGAGTCCTGTAAAATCGACTCTACTTGAGCATCAATAAGAAAGTCACATACCAAAATAAGTATTGTAATTAAATCAACAGATGTCATTTCAAATAGCATGAACAGGATGAGAATTTTAGACATTTGTCCTTTTTGGTCGTTTTTCCATTCGAAAGCGGCTTTTTGGGTTTTCCAACCAAACACACAACAAACCACTTCTATATCTTCAAAACAGCTATTGGATCTTAATAGCCAAACGCTTTTATAGCAAAAATACTGTTTTGCCTCAAAACAGCATTTGACCTCAAAACGAAGCTTTTGCCAAAAACTGTTTTTCAGCCAAAAGCTACAGCATCCCCAAACAGACCCTAAGTGTCATTCAATCTTGGCTCAAATACAATAGCTCAATGAAGCTCAATAGTTAATTGCTAGTCTTGCAATTAATTCTGAGCTAAGATTGAAAAAAACCCACCTCAATCAAGCTTGGCTTGATAATGCTTGGAATTTGATGTTTGATATACACTATAAATAGTGGTATACATGCTGTTTATCTATATGTAATCAATGGTTGGAATCCAATGGCTAATGTTTGGGGTGCTTCTAATGCAAAGCAAGGTTTTGATCAATGGATTGATTAAATCGTCAGAATCAGTTTAAACTTAATTCAAACTTGGACTGAGAATGCAACATGATAGATTTTGACACAATTTAATGTCACTGAGTCGGTTGAAATAGGTTCTTGTTCAGGTTGGTTCAAAATTTGGCTAAGTCAAACAACAAATGAGCAAATCTTGTTAGCAAACTTCAGTTAAAAATTAGTTTCAAGCTAAGCTTGGTCAGACCACGCTTAGTGAAGCTCACTTAAATTACTCCCTGGTCCAAAATGCCTGTTTCCTGTTCCATGTTGGATTTGGAAGTTGCTGATTTCATATCCTATTAAGCCTGGCTGGATTTGTAAATCAAAACATGTTTGCCTCTATTTTTCAAATGTTTGGTGTCTTCTTTTTTTCATTCTTGATGCAGCAAGTGTTCAATTATATGCTTCTTCTCCAATTTAATTTATATTCCTTTAAGTTAGTCATTTTCAAATGCAACTTATACTTTTTGATGGATCTTTTTAGAGTGCTAAATTTTGGCATATAATAGTATTTTGACTTTCTATTAGCTAAAATCACTTTAATCTATTGATGGCATAGCTCCTTTTATTATTAATTATCAGAATGATCAATCAATTCTTTAGAGATACTTTGGTCAAACAAAAACATCTTGGTAGAAAGTTCAAAGTTCAAACTATAGGTTCATGTGAAGTTCAAAATTTGCAAGATTGCATTGAAGGTCTGAAAGCTGAAAATTTGTGCAACTATGATCTCCAACCCAAAACAAAATTATGAACAATGTAATTTAACTGACTCCCAGATGATTGGAGATGATATAAAATAGTTCAAAAATGCATAAAAACACATAAAAGAACTTCCAGCACTGATTTAGAGGCTGATGAGGGATGAAGTACTAGAATATGAAATGAAATGAATATGATAGGGTGGGCTTTAATTAGGGGCGGCAATTGGTTGGTCAAAGCAGGTTTGGGTCAAAAAACTCCCAACCAAAACAAGACCCATTTATAATTATCCATTTATTTTGCATAAACCTGGACCTTACCCACCAACCCATTAAATTTTCGCTTGTCAATTATATAAAACTAAAGAGCAAATTAAAACATAGTATGCAAACATCACAAACAAAAAAAGAACATATTTAACTTCCAATTTTTTTTATAAGGACGAAAATTTTTGAAATTTAGTATATATTATAATAAAAAACTAGTTAATGATGAGCTAAGTAAAATGTAATAATAAAAACAGAGAAGGCAATAAGAAGTTCCTTGTTTTGTGGGCTAGTGTATCTTCATGCAAGTGATTTTGCTGCCTTTGCTACACTTCAAAAATCTGATATATTTGTGATATATTTTGACCTGGTGCCCACCTGGTTTTGGAGCTAAACCTTAACCCACCTACTTATAATGGGTTGATTTCGAGTTGACCATTGCTTACTCGAACTTAAAAAAGGCCAGCCTGAACCCATTTTTTCGGATGAGTTCACGGGTTTGGCAGGTCGGGGTCAGGTTTTGCCACCTCTTCTTTTAGTAAGTTAGAAAACTTAGCAAAAGAAGAACAAGGGCCAAGCATGATGAGGAATCTGGCCTCCTATAAATCCTAAAGTCAAAGAACAAAACTAGATGTTCTCTTCTGGGCCCTATTCACTAATACAAGATGTATGGCTCTATTGCTGTAATCTGATCAAATGAACCATCAGAGGATGAAGATAGCTCCTTTGACCAAAATAAATTAATGATTACTCAGGACAGGTCAGGAGCACCACATACTGTAAAGTGGGTCAAGCTGGTTCGGTCGGGTTACAAATATTTTCAGTATATGGACAAATCTAACAGAATTAAACAAAGTTTTATGCGGAGCTCTAAAGTGAGCAATTGTTGCCTCTGAAACCACGAAACTTGAATCACTTGATGATGCTAAGGTAGGACGTGGACCAAGAATATATAATTAGGACACTGACCTTGCAAGTGTGACACCGCATGTCAACAACCATTATACAACTTCTGTATAATATTTATGTACACACACTTATAACAAAGTATAATCATACTATACGCTAGCACAACCATGTAACATGAATGAATGTGTCATCATTTATGTAAAATCTTCCGATAAATTCTCAGAGAAAAATAGGGAACTTATGAATAGAATGAAAGTAAATCATATTCAAATACAACTATAAAAAGGAAAGTGAATTTTTAGTTGCTGACGCACTATATATGTGCTATCATGCCCATAACAAAGTGCAATATATTTAGAACCAGATAACAGAAAGTGCACCAAAAGACCAAGTTTGTCTAACAAGACCAAAATGCCACATCTTTGACCAGTGTGGTAGATATCTGATTATATAAATGGTTAATACCTATGTAAATTTCTTTATCCATTTATTCTACAAGATGGTTGGTCAAACCAAGTAGCATATGGGCTTCAATAAACATGGGAATTCTGTTCTTTGAATATGAAATGGATACCAATTTTATGAGTCCCTTTTATATGATTTCATTAACTTATTCAGGTCAGGTTGGGAGCACAACATATTGTAGTGGGGGTCAAGCTGATTTTAGTCTGGTTATGAATATTTTCAGTATATGGACAAATATGACAGAATTACCTTGAAAGTTTATGTGGAGATCTAAAATGAGCAATTGTTGCCCCTGAAATCACGAAAGTTCAATGTGGACCAAGCAAATATAATTAGGAGTCAGACCCTGCAAGTGTGACACTACGTATTTACAACCAATATAAAACTTCTGTATAATATTTATATACACAAACTTATAAGAAAATGAAATCATACTATTGCACAACCATATAACATGAATGAATATGTATTGTCATTCATATAAAATCTTCCAAGAAACTCTATCTCAAAAAAAAGAGCTTATGGATACAATGAAAGCATATCGTTTTTAAATACAAATGTAAAGAAAGACATGAAAGTGAATTTTTAGTTGCCAACACACTATATATGTGCTATCATGCCCATAACAAGGTGCAATATATTACCTTCAAGAAAAAACAAGGTGCAATATATTTAGAACCAGATAACAGAAACTGCATCAACACACCAAGTTTGTCTAACAAGAACAAAATGCCACATTTTTAACCAGTGTGGTAGATATCTGATTATATAAATGGTTAAACACCTAAGTAAATTACTTTATCCATTCTTTTACAAGATCACTGGTCAAACCAAGTCGCTTCCAGGCTTCGATAAGCATGGGAATTCTGTTTTTTGAATATGAAATGGATAACAATGTTATGGGCCCCTTTTATGTGATCCTTCTTCAAGAAAACTTAAATTATTTAGCAATAAGCTAGTAGGTATGTTATATAATATGCATATCATATAATATCATGACTCTTATATTTTAATTGCAGATTTACTGCTTTTTCCCCATTTCATCCATATGTTGTTTTTGATACATCTTGTATTTTTCTTTCAGATTGTTCCTTATTTAAATTGGTTTAAGCTGAAATTGGTTGGATGCAAGGCAGCAAGGAAAGCTGAAGTTTATACACGACAAATTTAAAGAGGAGATCAATAAGCACCTCCTGGACTGCAGGAGCACCCTGGAAGAGTTTGGAGCATACCAAACAGAACTTAAAGGATGTGCAGACCAGCAGAGTAAGTGAGGTTTACACCTTGGTCAGATGTTATAACAAAAATAAGCTTAAGGGGAATGACCTGGGGTCTTCTCTCATCCTTCGATAGCCTGGATATGATCATGCATCATATCACGTCTTGGAATGATTAAGCTTTCTCAAATCAGTTGGGTGTTAATTTGTTTATTTCTCTTTTTCTTATTGGTATTCTTGTACTAAGTCATCCTCAAAACATCTTTTAAGTTCCCTATTTTGAATGTCAATAGAGCCACTGCTCAAGTGTTTGTGGTTTGCCTAACACCAATCACCCAGTAGAACTTGTGGTGCAGATGTCTAACTCGTACATGTACAAATTGTGTGCCCATCTCTACATTGGCTTCTGTAGTAGCATATGCAAATAATCATTGGACTAATCTTATGTTTTGTTTTATTTTATTCTATATTGGCGATGCCCGTAACTTGATTATGATTGCATTCCTTAATTTAAAAAAGGTTTTTGATGTAATGAAAATTTTTGAAGGCCTTTCCACTGCTATCTTTAACTTTGTTTTCATAGGTTACCTCTAGGATCCTTATTTTCATTATTTTCCCTTTTGAAATCAGAAATGGTAAATAATTATCAGAGAACAGATCAAAAAGATATTTCCAGGAGCTGTAAAATTGAGACCTTCCCGGTACCTTAACCTGCTCAATGAGTCACCTTTCAGCTAAATTATGAACTTATGTATTCTGAAAATAGTTTGCCAGGCTTTTGGGGAGATCTTACCTTGTGATTATATAAATATCTTTGTCCTTTATTGTTGTTAATAACCTTGTTGGTTTTGTCGGTTCTTGTATATGAGTAGAGGCGTCACACAGGAAGCTTCTCCTGCAAGTTGAAGAAGCAATGGAGGCTCAGCTAAATGATGCAGAAACAAGTATTTCCACAATTCATAAGGTGAGTTGTTTGTTAACTTGTAATTACTGAAAAGATTGCAGCAGTACACATTGGCATATAACATGAATATTGGTTGTTGAATGTTGTTCCTGTATCAAAATAGTTGACTTCATACTTGTACCCTGGTTTTTTGACTTTTGTCTAAAGCTGCAAGTGGATAGGTCCAAGTGCTTGTGGCTGTGTAAATTAAGGGCATCAATCTGTATGCACCTTGGACCATTAGTGGGAGAAAGAAACTAATCTTGCTTGTCATTATCATCGACCTGAGATTTATAGGACATGCATTGGCATTTTGCTCTAAATTTGATGCAGGAAGCAAGGAAAAGGATGAATTGCTTAAAGCATGTACTGAAGGAGTTGCTGGCAGAGGGCATGATTTTTTGATCAGGTTCATCATATGAAGGATGACGGCAATAGCCACAGGCAGGCTTCTGCTTAAATCACAGAAGTCCATGAGAATGTAAAGATATAAAGCTTTAGTGAATCCTCATTTTTATTCCACACTTGTAAATGAAAGGTCAAGATACTAAAGAAAAAGCTGACGGCTGTTGTTTCTGACTATTGAAGTAACAACTGTGCAAATGATCTCATTTTCTGGATGCTGTATATAGGACTAATGAGTGGAATACTGCAATGTCCTTACAGTCAATGTAATCCTTATAATGATGAGTGTTGTGGTTCAAATTTGGTCCGCGCTGAGGTCTGCTTAGCCGGAATGGGGTGGTCCCCTGTCTTGAGCAGGACAATCCATTCTGTCCCCTATCAATGAGAATTGCCTAACTGGATGAGATTCACATACCTACATACTTCACTGAAGATAAATTAAATTGGCTACCTGTTGCTTGTTTAAGAGTTCAATAAGGTTCAAGGAAGTTCATGTGCGTGCAACCAGTGTTTTATTTATGGTTGTGATAAGATTGATGTTTCGCAGCCTTTGAATTGTCCTCATCCAATTATGGATTTGGCTTCATGCAGGAGAATTCTGTTGTATAAT
This sequence comes from Phoenix dactylifera, assembly GCF_051530095.1. NCBI lineage: Eukaryota > Viridiplantae > Streptophyta > Magnoliopsida > Arecales > Arecaceae > Phoenix > Phoenix dactylifera. Next base: position 19,541,676 of record NC_143194.1, read on the forward strand.
TCGTAAGCAGTCTTTCTGATCTTATTGCTTTCAGCACCTTGTAGATTGAGAGTTGGCTGATTGTTAGGTATACAGAAATTATTGTATTCAAAAGCTAAAATTGCATAAAATTAGATATGATAATTTGATACCTATTTGCCTAAGGACGGTGCAACAGCTGAAAAGAAGAACGATCTGCTTCATTACTAGGGTATCTGGGCTAATCATGCTTATAGCTGCTGGAATCAAATTGTGGCCGCATCTCATGATCTCAACCATCTCATGGTAGATGGACAGAACAAAGCACTGCTTGATTAACTATCATCCATTGATTTCACTATCGACTTTCTTTTTTTTGGTTCCGATTTGTACCACTTGACATTCACTTCATTTTTCAGAATCCTACGAGGAGCCTTGGAAGAATCTTGTTTGTGACCATGGTTATTCTATTGATTACTGAAAACAGCACATGGGATGCAGACTGTTGCAGTAGATTATTGACACATCAACAATTTTTCCAGATCTGTAAAATATTCTTGAGTCTTTACAAATTTTTCATGAGTCGAATGTCCCTTAAAGCTAATTAAATTTTTGTGTTAGCTAGAAATTATCCAGTAATTTATGATTATGATTAATATATTTGCAAATTGTTTGTGTCTTATTCAAAGAGTACTTGTTGGTTACAAATTGGTGATATTGTTGTTGTTTGCTATATTTGCTTCTCTTGTTTGTCTCAAGCTTCACATGAACAAGTATAATATATATACTGCTTCAACATATGTATTTCTGTTTTTGTTTCTGAATACTTGAATTCTTTTCGGGTCTTTGCCTTCAGCTAAATTATTTTTGAATCTTGGACCAGCAATATTATGTTTGCAAAGGCTGCATGGTTGAGTTCTTGATTTATCAAGATGTTCTGCTACCAAAGACATGCGGTTCCTATTGTTTTTCTTTTCAACATGAATATAGCAAACAATCTACTAATGTAAAATATCTATCTATGTATGTATATATATGTATATGTAAAATATCTATGCAGGTAGGGAGGGAGGGGGAGAGAGAGAAATTAGGCTCCATTCGACTGGATCTCGGGAAAAATCCTGCTTTTCACTAGAAATCGACCTAACTCTTGCTGTTTGGGAGAAGGAAAAATATAAAAAAGTAATTAATGAGATGTGATGGGATGAGCTGCCCGCACGCGCGCCTGTCCCTCAAATCTTTTCGTTTCAAACCACAACTCTCCTCCTCTATCTCTCTCTCTCTCGCCCAACTCTTCGCCCACACCAAACCCTCCCTCCGCCGAAAGCTATGCCTCTCCACCATCATTAGAAGCTTAATTATAATTCAAGTTGGAACCTATCTTTTGTTCGAATTCAAGTAGTGATTGACTCAAGCTTGATACAATCTTGTTAGATGTCAACTTAATTTAAGGTTATCAAGCTAATTGAAATAAGTTTACAAAATAATAAATGAACCAAGTTTCATTTCAAACTTAGGCTAAATTAGACCCGGACTCAATCAACTCGCATCAGTCATATGTCTAGCATATGTGTTGACCAAGCCATGTTCCTATCAGGCAGTCCAAATGGCTTGATTATGCCGTTTGCAATTGTTTTTATGCTTCCCTATTCATTTCTACACCATATTTTCAATAAACGCACCATCATATTCACACAAACATATGAAACAAAAGAAAGATAAAAGATGCTGCAACGCGGAATGATAGCCATCCATAAAAAGAAAATGCTCAACCTTGAGGAAGTACTTCTCCCTAAGATACATTTCGTTTGAATAAATCAAAGCAGATGCATCATTTGAAGCCTCGGCTAATACATATTTGCAACCTGTACTTGTGTCATGTACTCAGTAGACAGCCGGTACTATATTGCTTCCTCATGGCTTAAAAGAAGGGCAATTGAGCGTCACCATTAGCGAACCTTGTCGAAAGGTACTAATCTTGTCATTTCATCCACACTCTGTCCCTTCCGTATATCCACAAGTTTCCCATGGATGTCAGTTAACACATAAAACAAACGTTACACGTACATGCATCCCATTCCACTTCCGTTTCCTAGAAGTAAAAGGATTAGTTTAAAGCAATGGAGTATGGCTTCACACATGATCACATCATCGGCCGACCTCCACTCCAGAATCCCAGAAGATAACCCTTGCAAGAAGACGCCAACACCAATTTAAATAAGGATAGGCTAGAAACGGCAGTGGAGCCATAACCATATCCTTGACTCCAAGCCTCACGACAGGTCATTAAAGGAAAGGCATGACATAGGCTTAACAAGCTCTTTTATATTCCGTGTAGCTGGCCTCTTTTGATGGCAACCTTTCCGACAAGGAAAGTCTTGATGATAGTCCCTTAGGGAGAATCTCTCATTTAAAAATGATACAGTTTATGCTCGACCCATGTACTCTGAGAAACATCCTTTTCTGAGAAGGGAAGTCCTGAAGTTGGTCCCTTGCTTAAACACAGAAGATTAGGGAGAATCTCTCATTTAAAAATGATATAGTTTATACTCTAACATAATCTACTATGAGAAACATCCAAGTACCAAACTCCATCCATCACATTGTTATTTGGGTCCCACCCAATGTGGTTCCCTGTCAGTGAGAAAGAGTGGGATTGGGTGTTTTTAGAAGTGGGTACAAAATTATCACTATCTGACAAGCGTGTGGTGGGAGTATCAGGCAGCATGAGCATGGCTTATTTTAAGTGCGAGCACCTCTCTTTTAATCCACTAATATAGTTCATCATTGTGGTAGAAAAGATTGATACAGTATACAGTTAGAGGAGAGTGAACTACAATATTAAGGTTAAAGATCTCATGGACCCTGCCAACCTAACAGCAAAATCTCAGAATCATCGTCTAAATCATGTGCCTGCAATAAGATGAGAAAACATGAGGCAAAGATCTGTAACAACAGACCCCTGAAAGCCCAACAAGTTAAACTTCATCAACTTGCATACCCAGAGATTAGAAGTTCCGAAGCATCATTAAACTAATAAAAGCAGCTGCTGATGCAGGCAGATAACACGCAGTTTTCACTTTCCATGTGGAAAAGAATCGCATGACGCTCCATCAATCCCAATACCAAAAGCAACAATTAATACTCCATCCATTAAAATAATAAGGTTAAATAACCTTTAAAAACAGCTTAACAAGACTCTGACATAGTATACAGGCAGCAAATAAATGAAAACGAGATGGAAAGAATGATTAGTTTAAACATGAACGAAAGCTTAACAGCAGGAGAAAGATGAATGCAATGGCCAATATCATTCCTAAGGTAGAGTAAGCAAATCTATACCAGGCCCCAAAAAAAAATATCAGAAATTCTAATTCGTCACATACGCAAGTGCACATAGTCGCTTCGAAACTCAAACCCCAATCGCTACAATGTTCGAAATTTTTATTTATCATTCCTAATATCCCTGTGCATTATTAGACCAGCAGCTAGGAAATTAGTTTCAAACTTAAAGCCGATAATTAAGACCAACAACAACAAAGAAGACAAACCTCATATCAAATATCCATTAAAGAAAAGGATGGGGGGCAAAAGCAAAAAAAAAAAAAAAAAAAAAAAAAAAACTGAAGGTCATCATTTCTCTCTCATATCTACCGTCTCCTCTCCTCTGCCATGCATCACTCGATTTTCTCCCAGTAGATCTAAAAACGGAATCTAACAAGACAGGTCAAAAAACCACCGAGTTTCACTGCTAATAACAACATTGTTCTGGAAGAAAAGATGACTAACAAGATTAAAAACAAGAACAGCAGCTGCAACATGATTCATGACTCTCCCTAGCTAGTTTCTCTTCAAAGACCGCTGCATCTCGTTGAGGTTCAAGAGGAAGGAGAACCGTTCACAGCTAAATTGTTGCCGCCCCTAGTGTCGCCGCCGCTGACAAGGCCATTCCCCTCGTCGCCGCCATCTCCGCCGCCGCCGCCGCCACTGCCGCTGCCTCCCATCTCACTTCTCCTCGATGAGGGGCTGCCAAGATATGCGTGCTTGTTGTTATGCATCCACACCCTGAATACTCCCCTCTCGACGCCGACTTGCCGGCAGAATTCCTCGACGACCGCCTCGTCCTTCTTCTGCATCCTCCACCCTAGCCGCGCCGACATCTCCTGCATCCTCTCCTTCTGCTCCCCGCTGAATTTCGTTCTGAACCTCTTCCTCGGCATCGCCCCCGCCGCCGCATACGGCGGCGCCAACGCCTGAAAGACCCCCGGAGACGCCGTTATGGGGGCGGCCATGGTTTGGGTGGACCCAGGCCCGTCACTGCCGGCTCCGGCGCCGCTGAGGGCGAGGAGCATGTGGGGAGCGGAGGAGTAGGGGGGCGGGGAACCGGAGCTCCGGAGGCGGCGGCGGAGGCGCCGCTCCCCGTCGTCGTCCTGCGACTCCTCCTCCTCGTCGTCGTCGTCGTCTGGGTCGGTGTCGTCGCGGCGGAGGCGGGCGTCGAGGGGGAGGCGGCGGTGGAAGTTGCGGTGGCAGCCGCAGGCGGCGCAGGTGAGGGAGGTGGGGACGGCTGGGTCGGCGGAGGGGGAAGGCATGAACTCGCAGCAGCCGTCAACGGCGTGCCCGCCTAGGCTGGCGGCGTGGTTCCGGAGGCACTCTCGGTACTGGTGGTGGCCGTCCGCCGCCGGCGCCGGGGGGCGGGGAAGTTGCTTCTTTAGAGTGCCGTTGGGGAAGGAAACGGGCTTTTGGGTGTCCAGGTCGAAGCTTTTCGTGACGGAATCCATAATTGTTTCTTAGAGAATTAGTAGAGAGGTAAAGAAAGGGTTCAGAGATTAGGAACGGTCGGAAGGTGGACGGCAACGAGGAAGAAAGGAGGAGAGAGAACAAATAAAATAGGGGAAACTAATCACCGGTCCAGTGTTGGACCAGAATAGTCCCTCTTGACCGATCTTTTAACTCTCGGTCCCAAGAGATTTTTGGATTTCTATATGGTAAGTCTACGTATCTTACTGGTGAAACTTAATACTTGAAATTCAACAGAACCCTTGTTTTGCACTGGGAATCTATCGCTCTGAGGTCTACTTGACGAAACTACCCTTTATTCATCCCTTGGGCTTTCCGGCTTTCTTTGCTCCTCTTCCGCTCGGGCGAGTCCTCTTCCTCTTCCTCTCATTATCTTCTTCCTCTGGACCCAGGAAGAAACCCTTCTTCGTCTTCCTCTTCCTCTCGACCAAGTATTTTTCTTCTCGCCTTCGGAAAAAATTCCTTCTTCTTCTTCCTCTCGAACGAGTCATGTTCGTGTCGACGAAGTCCTCTTCCTGTCGACCGAGTCCGCCCCGATAAGCATACCGAATCGCAGGTAAGGTTCCACTCGCCCAATGCTACTGGGTACCATAATGCTTGCTATAATCGAAGCTAAACCCTAATCTCTATTGCTTCCCGTATTTTTGTTCCGAAGAAATTTTTGTTTTCGGTTTTGAATGTTACGAAATGAAATATTGATTTCACCCAGGGAAGATTTGTTCTTATTTTTTGAGAACCATAATGCTGGCTATAGTCAAAACTAAATCGTAATCTCTCTTGCTTCCCACTTTTTTATTCCGAATAATTTTTTGATTTCGGTTTTGAATGCAATGGAATCGATTATTGATTTCGCCCAGGAAAGATTATTGGTAGGTGATATATTGGTATAGTTTCCTGCAAATACATCATATAAGGTTGCTGTTTTCTTTAATTTTACCCTGCAGTGATTCTTAATTTGATGTTTATTAATTGTTTCACAATGCATTCTTGAAAGATTTGTTTTATGGATAATGTGTTTCATTAATATTTTTGATACAGACATTTTATATGGCTCCAATTCAGAGTAGAGGCAAAGCATGTTCTGTTGGTCCGAATAATATGGTCAATGGAAGGTGCTACTTTAGCCACTATGTCCAATTTATTACCACCCTTGTGCAGTCTATGTCTCGGGAGCAGAATGATAGGGTGACCGCAGAATGATAGGGTGACGGCAACTCCTTTTGGACATATGCTAAGTTTGCCATATATCAAGCAAAGTAGGCCTGTCTTAGACACTTTGCTTTCTTTTTGGGATGATGTCAAGGAAGGTTTTTGGTTTGGTAAAGTTTTAGTGCCTTTTTTAGGAAGTGAGTTTGCACTCATCCTTGGTTTGAGTGCCATGGGCGATGAGGTAGAATTGTATAAGGAGGGGAGGGTTACTTCTGACCTTATCACCCGTTTTTTTTATGGTGATCACAAAAAGGCCGGTAGGGATGCAATAGAAAATAGATTACAATTACTAGTTGGAAAGAGAGGACGACAAGATGTAGAAGATTTTACCAAATTATGGGTTCTATACCTCTTTGTGACGATTCTGTTTCCAACTATATACTACAATGTTCCTAAGGCACTATATTCATATATTGATGATTTAATAGTTGGGGTCTTGCCGTTTTTGCTTTTGTTCGCCAGCAGATACCTAGTATATCCGAGAGTGTGAGGAGAAGGAACATCAGCGGGAATGAATCTGGTGGATATATGGATGGATGCACGGTGGCTCTGGTGGTAAGCATCTTTATATTTTTTTTAATTTCATTGTTAAGATATGTATTGTGTTGAAATTTGATGTTCGCATTGATTTTTGGCAGGCATGGGCTGTTGAGCATTCGAATACCCTTTTAGGCAGCCACCGACCACCGTCTATGTATCCACATCTGTTGCATTGGAGCAGCGCCAAATTTTCTTGCAAGGTGGATGTGATCGCCAAAGTTATGAAGAACTTCAAAAAAAATTTAGGTTTGAATATTAATTTGTAACATCACATTTATTTTTACATGATGCAAGATTTAAGTTTTTGCTTGCGACAGGTGATCGAGAAGCTAGAGCCTAGAGAGAAGGAGTTGCACCTTCTCTCGCGAGGAAGGCCACTATTAGAAGCTCCGAAAGAGATAAGTCAAGTAGTGCACATTTAGAAGTACTTGGCACAGATTTATTTCCATGTGGCACACACCTTTTATTTTGCGGCACATACTTATAACCACTTGGTACACATTTAATTCCTTTTATTGTGTTGTTTTAGTTTCCGTCATCCAGCCAAAGTGAAGGACCTACATTGGAAAGCTTATAGACCCGCTTAAAAGTGGCTGAGAGGTCTTTGTTTTTGATTGATAAGAGGGTGTCCAGAATTGAGAAGGTCCTCCGAGATAATGGTCTCTTGGTGGATGACGAAAATGTTCAGCATGATACAGATTTTACCGAAGTAAGCAAAGTTTGATGAATTATTAACTATGTCGTCGTGGGGATCATGGTTGTTATTATGAATTAAATACAACTCATTATTAGGTGAGTGAAGAGCATAATACAGTTGAAGCTAAGGACAAAGGTGTAGTGGAGAAAGATGAGATTCACAATAGTGCAGATGAGGTGGAGGTATGTAATTATTTGATTTTGATAAAATATTTTTTTATCATTATAATATATTGTTTATTACATGAAATGCATATTTTTATCAGGTTATTTGGCCCACTGATGTTGAGGGTGAGAAAGAAGGTGGACCCATTTCCACGAAATATGTTTCCTCCTTATGCTGGCGCGTGAAGTTCGGAGCACGTGAGCGAAAGGCAACAGAGAAAGCAAAGGCCATAGCACACTTTCCAAATACTTATAAAAGGGCAAAAAAGAAACAAAAAATAGACTCTCTAGGTGAAGGTAGGATGGCACTAGCAAATAAAAAGGAGGATTTGCCCACTCGGTCGAGTAAATTATTGGAGCCTATCACTACTGCACTTATGGAGCTCCGCAAGTCAATTCCACTCGACAAAGAAACATCACCCCCTATAGAGGTATACGAATTTGTTCAGTTCCTTAAATATTATGCATACATATGCAATTTGCTAAGTCCATATCATGTTCTTTGCTAAGTAAAATTGTCGTATTCTCATTTCATTTCACTTAGCTTTTAGAATAAACCACTAAATTTATTGATGTTGAAAGAGTGGAGACACCAAAGAGTAAACTGAAAGTGGCAAGGAAACATACCTATCACGGGAAGGGGGAAGGTGTACTCCCTATGTACCATGAAGAAGCTGTTGATTTCTTCCTTGAAGAAAATCACATGGAGTAAGTTACCTAAATTAAGTTTGCAATTTCACATTTATCATAATGTAAGTAGCTTAAACATTGGAATGAATTTTGTAGGCACACCATTTGGGAGGATGCAGATACTTTGAAACCATCATGCAATGGTGATGCTATAGTCTAGCTCCTACATGATGGGCCACTACGCAGTGATGTAGGTTAATTAAAGACATATACCTCACTTAATTTTATATCGACGGTTCTATTTTATGAAGTTCTTTTAATAAACACAGGTCATCAATGTTTACTTTCGTGTCTTGGAGCTTTTGCATCGAGAAAACACTGAGTGCATTGATAACCCATCTATATTCTTGTGCTATGAAATACAGGTTCTGAATCATCCTTAAATTTTTAAGATTGTATTAAAAATTATGTGTATTCTGACATAATAAATTTTGTAGACTGCCGTGAATCGATATCTATTGTGCGTTTGTGAGGTAACTGTTGATGTTACCAAAAGTATTTTACAGTCCTTGCAGCCTAGTATTCTCAAATGGTTAGGGGACATAGAACTCTGCGATCTCCAAAACTGTAGATATCTATTCATTCCAATGAATACAGGATGGTATTGGTATTTACTTGTTTTGGACTTGAAGCAGCAGTGTTTTCAATGCTACAATTCCATGTGGAGCTTCAATGTTGCAAATGATACTATTAAATTTGTGAGTGTCAGTTGAAAGATGTGTGATATTTTTATTTATACTCACATGTACATTAAAAATAATATATTCTGCACATCCATGTAGGCATCTTTTCTGCGATATTGGCTAAGCGACCGCGTGGGATACCATATCCCCGAAACTATCATTCATGAAATTCGAGAGTGTCCACAGCAGACGCCGGATAGTTTCGACTGCGGGGTATACGTGCTCATGTATGTAGAGGTACTGACATGGGGCACTTCGAGACCATTGCTAGAACAGTTCAAGGATCCCTCTTTATACAGGAGCTGGATTGCAGGCAATATTTTGTTGAATGACCACTGCAGTACAAATGATAGTTTCTGGATATGGTATGAGAAGACATGTACAAAGAGAGATTAGAGCAGGCAATGTATTGAGACATTATATTTTTTTACGTAATGTAACATTCATACAATTATGATGAATACATATGTATTATTCAGATGATTCACCAAATTGTCTTCTATGTCGTGCTCTAAATTGGTTGTAATGATTTATAAAATGCCAGGTCACATAAATTAACTGTGCCATGCTGTGCCGCTATCTTATGATTGTGTGCCATTGGCAGTACAGGACAAAAATCAGATAGTTTTGAAACTGTGCCTTGGTGTGCCATGGCTATGGTTGATTTATATATTGTAACTGTGTGCCATGATGTGCCATGTCACACCATGTATATAGATCAAATATTGTAGTTAGCCCTAAAAAGCTATCTCTGAACAATTCCAGTCAACAGAAGGTCTCTCCACATAAATCAGCCATCCAAAAAGGCATAGCATAAGCTAACATCAACAAATTAAGTTAAAAAAGGAACTTCATAGTATTCCACATTGATAAATTCTGAAATAATCCAAAAATTCAATTAGTTGACAATATCAACAATCAACTTCCTTTACTTCAGAAGGTCTTCCTTTACTACAACGTGACCACATCCTTCCCCATCTGCGACGACAATGGAAAAATTTACCAAATATAAGTAATGTGAACTTGCAGCATAAATACATTTCAGAAAGGCAAAGAAAAAGAAATATAAACATGAAAGGTTAGGAATACATACTCGACTGCACCATCGATAAGCATTTGGGGCATTACAATTGCACCATTTTTAGACCATCTCGAATCTGAAAGTACCAGATAAGTAAAGGAAAAAAAAATAGATTGCTTAAGTTTTAAGTGTGCATAGAAACCATATCTGAGTGCAGGGAACAGGTAATTATGTGCACAGAGCTAAAAACGGTATTTTTTTTTTCTTTTTCAGATTTCAATTATAAAAACATGGAGTATAATACCATGTATAATAAGAATACATGGTGTGCCATGGCGTGCCATGGGATTGAAACTGTATGCCATGGTGTGCCAAAGGTGTGCCAAGGATGTGCCAAGTGTTCCATACCTTCAATGTAAACTAGAGCACCATATTGTTTACACTATAACCTCATTACATGTCCTTCTGTTGTGCCCAAGCTTCCCGCATCGTCCATATCTCATATCACGTACTAACTCAACTTGAGAAGGTCTTCTCTTCTTTTTAGGCCTGCCAGGATGTGTCTGTCATAGGGGGTAGAATGTGAATCTCTTCAGATGCACTGTGCGGCTCCTCAATATCAGGAATTGGACTAATTGCTTCGTCATATGTTGCTCTATACAATTCAGTTTGGAACCAAATGTCAATGAATTGGTACAATGATCTGCCGGCCTTCTTGATACAAGCACAAGCATGCTTACATGGCATGCCGAAGATTCGCCACTCGCCACAAGAGCAGCTGCAATTCTGGAGGTCAACTTTGCATGAGTAGTTTGTATCCTTTACGTCATATATCATTATGTTGGATGTAAACACGGATTATCTCCGACCGTCTTCTGCATTTTTATGTAACACTTTCTCAGCATCTGTACATAGGTGGGTTTGAATGCTATATCCTTGATTATGCCGTTCATGCATCATCTGCATAATTTGAAGCCTGATATGGTCAACCATCTGAGGGACGGGCAGATGACGAGTCTCCAAGATCCAACCATTAAAATACTTAGCCACGTTAGATGTCGTAGTGCCCCAGCGTGGACCTGGAAAAATTGCATTTGCCCAATCCTCGGGGTTGGCATGTAGGAGAAAAGTGGAAGCACCAGGGGCTTCTGATGTAAGTTTTCCAATTAGCTTTTGAAAAACATTAAGCCTTGGAGTATACGCAACAGTATTTAGTAAATCAAGCAGCCTCTTTCTGTCAGCTGCATGATAATAGACAAGCACTTGCGATCACAATTAAATATCAGATATATCGGATGGTATATTACTTAGATACTTTCTACTTTAAATTATTTAGAATATTATGATGCAAACCTGATTCTTAAAGTTTTCTTTCACATGATGAATACAATATAAGTGGTAGCAACCAGAAAAGTACTTCGGCATCGATTTAATAATTTCCTGATGTCTATCTGTCATAAATGTCAACTTTTGACCACGGTACTCACTGCAACTATGAATAGCTTCTTTGAAAATCCGGCAAAATCTTTCCTAGTTTTCATCAGTTTCTGTATCTACCACACCATAAGTTATAGGAAACATATCATCATTGTCATCTTTGGCAGTGGCGCCAAGCAATACACCTCCATCCTTATGTTTTATAAATATCTCATCCATAAAAATTAAAGGTTGACATCCTTTTATGAAACCCAATAGTGAAGCATGAAAATAAATGAACAGACGTCTGAATCGACCTTCAATTATTTCGTACTCTGCAATACTGCCGGGGTTGGTTTGAACAATGGCGTCGCAATACCACCAAATTCAGTCATAAGATAGTGATCTATCACTATAAATCTCCTTCATAGCCAGCTCCTTACCATTCCAAGCCTGATGATACGGCAATTGAACACCATATTTCCGACGAATATCTTTTACAATGTCAGTCGGCTTATATAATGGCATATCTTGAAGTTTATCTTTAACAATGTTCGAAACTCAACGTTTTGAAGCCTTCGGATGCGACCGGACTTGCATCCCTCCTCCACATGTATGGTTACCGTTCATTTTTTTAATTGCAAACTTTTCACCATTACCAAGTCGAGAAGCATGGATATGCCATTCACATTCTTCATATGCACATTCCACAGTAACTCACTCACGATCGTTCTTCATGAACACAAAATCTCTACAATTTGCGATACAAAAGTTGTGAATGGTGTCACGAAGAGTTTCGACATTCTTGAACTCCTGACCAACGCCCTCTATACAGCTTTTCCAAGCATCCAAGGAATTTTTTTGACTTTCTTCCTCTTCAATTGCAGCTCTTGTTTCTTCAACAACTTGGACAAAATTAATTGAGCTACTCTTTGAAATATTTTTGGATCTCCAACTAATTTCAGCACCATGGGATGAGCCACTGTCCATACAAAACGATAAACATAATTTCAGCACACTTATTAATGTTCTTTTAGCTTCAAATGAACAAAATAAAATTTCAAATATGGAATAGCTCGTATTGATTACCATATCAGCAGCATCGATCAAGCTTAGAGAATGAGTAACAACCATCTCGATCACTGCCGCATTTAAGTTCACATGTATTTGATGCATGTTACGAACATCCTTATCGCTCATGAGCGTAACAAGCATTCTAGATTTGTTTAGAATATAAAACTTAATTTCTATCATTGTAGAAGATAAATGTCTCCACCTTTCCACTATTTTCTTGAAAATTTGATCAAGAATTGTGTCCTCACAAATGGAAATAATAACAGCTTCGCTACTGTAACAACAAATAGCCAAAAAAAAAACTACACAGAAGGATCCAAAAGGAGGATTTATACTGAAATGTACCGAGAAAGAGATCCAAAAACAAAGAAAAAAAAGATGATGTTTTCTTACTATTCGCCATAGGAATCGCAGCTATACGGGAGGAAATAGGTCACGGCAATTCTTGGAGCTCAGCTCGGTTATAACAAAGTCAGACGAAGAGTGCAGAATCAGAGGCACATTAGCAAAATATCTCTATTATAACAGACTTAGAGGGAGAGTGGAGCACAACAGAGCATTCATGAACTTCCAAAAAACACCTGACCTTAATTCCCCACACCCTAAGGCAAAATGGAAGAAGATGGTAGACTGGAGCAGAACAGGGCATTCATAAACAAAGAAAACATAATCTTAATTTCCCACACCCTATGGCAAAACGGAAGAAGATGGGAAACAGATGGGTAATCTGCTTATCAAAGAAGAGAAGACTCTAGTTCAAACAGATGGGCAATCTGCATATAATCTGTTTGCCGGATGAAGTTCAAACAGAAAATGGAGTTCTCTCTCGACTCCAGTTCCCGCGGCCAAATGTAGTAGCGGTTCAACTCTTCTAGAATCGCTCTGAATACTTTGATATAAACACCATGCCAACCATCTCGTCTACCAGTATATGTCCTCGTTGATGTCCCACATCTAACTAGCAGGCGTTTCCAACGGCAAATAGGTGTGGCAAACAGGTGTCCGTTGGAACCTCAAACAACAGAGGACTTCATTTTCCGCCTTCAAAAGTCTTCTCTGGTCTTCCAACGGTAACCTTCTCCCGCCTTCAAACCAAAACCCTTCCGTTGGCCCCCCGATAAGCATACCGTCCGTTGGAACCTCAAAGAACAGAGGACTATGCTTGTGGAGCTCCAAAGTCTTCTCTGGAATTCCAACGGTGAAGTTCTCCCGCTTTCAAACCGAATATGACTTCCGTTGGCCACGCGAACAGGGATTACGGAAACTCCAAACGACTCACTTTTCCCCGCCTTCAAACCGAAAATGCCTTCCGTTGGCCACGCGAACAGGGATTACGGAAACTCCAAACGTCTCAATTTCTGCCTTCAAAATACTAGCGTTGGCATGGATCGGGGCATATTCGGCACATTATCTTCAAAGATTAATCCTCCCAGGAACCGGGAATTATAGTTTGGAGAGCCGTTGGACCACAAAATTCATTTTCAGTCAACAGGGACGGTTTGTTATAGCCGAGTCATCCGGAGGGTGGGGAATTAATTACCCCAATAAAATAAGAGAGAGAGAGAGAGAGAGAGAGAGAGAGAGAGAGAGAGAGAGAGAGAGAGGCGAAGTTGAAGTGGGAAGGGAGTCCTTGGGTTGCCTCGGTGAGACTATAGCGGTGATGATAAGAAAAGAGCACGTAAGGGGATTAAAAAGCCCAAGAAAAAAAAAAAAAAAAAAGAGATATGGAAGAGAGAGAGAGAGAGAGAGAGAGAGAGAGATGGAGAAGCGTACAAGTGTCACGGACTCTAAGCATGCATTTATTTTTTGTTGAACAAGGAATTTACTATGGTTATTTATTTGTGTGTTGAACTTTTTGATGAGAATTTAAAGTGGCTGTAGTAAATGTCTTTCATTGTTGAGCAAAAGTTAGAGTAAATGCATTTCATAGTTATTTTTTTCCCTTGTTTTTTGTCTGGTTAGATTTCTGCCGTACAATGGGTGGAATTTTTGAAGGTATTCTTGTTGCAGTGAAATGCACCGAAAGAAAAGTAATGAAAAGTAAAATTACTTTTGTAAGAATGTTGAGAATTAATAGTAAACTTTCAAAAATTCTTACTTTTGAAAAAATAATTTATTTTGCATATTTTTATAATTATATATCTTAAAAATGATGATAATAAATATTAATAAATTATTTAGCACTTGGGTAGGATACTCAATTTCACATTTTAGCTTAATTTCATATTTTTTATTTTTTTGTTCTTGATCTGTAAAGCCTCGAGTCTACGAGTATTAAAGTGGTATGCAAGTTCGGCCGTGGTGGGTATTAGATAACAGATGTGAACTAGACTCTTCAAACTTTAAAAGATATTTTATGTAGTGTTTAGCGAAAATCAAAATATTCAAAACATTTTCTAACTTTATAAGTAAATATTTAAATTCATTTTTGTGTTTAATTTTGGTTTATGGAGAAGTTTTTAATTAATTTTTATTAAATGGGATAAGAGGAAGAAACATAGGCTTCCTCTATTTTTAAGGAAAGGCATTTAATTTATTTCGGAAAAAAATAGAAGAGAATGTTCTTGATTTCTCCAACCTACATTTCATATAGTGTCTCTTCTTGCCAGAGGAATTTCATGAATGGAGTTCTAATAAAAATAATAAATCTATATCAAAAAGAGAAAAAAAATATATTAATTGAGAATTCTCGGTGGCCATACTCTTCCATTTGAAAGTCCAAACACTACAAGAAACTTGGACATTAGCAACGCTTTTAAGCGTCGGTAGAAACCATCCCGACGCTTTACAAAGCGTCGCCTATGCTACAGTGGAAAAAACATTTTCCGACGCTTCCAAAAGCTTCGCTAATTACAATTTAGCGACGCTTTTAAGCTTCGCTTTTCCCGATGCTTTAAAGCGTCGCTCTTTACCGACGCTTTAAAGCGTCGCTAATTATCATAAGAAAATTTCCATTGACGATCTGCATCTTCTCCTCCATTCCATGGTGCTGATGGAACACAAAGAGAAATGCAAACAACCTCCCCGATCGATACCTTCATTCCATCCATGCAGAGTGGTTGGATTTGGCTATATAAACAGTTATTTCTTTTTCAGATCCACCGATGTGGGACTAAAATGAGGTGGTTTTTTGGCTTCCGACGACGCTTTTAACGATGCTTAAAAGTGTCGTTATTTAACAACGCTAAAAAGCGTCGTTAAAAGCGTCGTCATTAGCCGACGCTTTTAAAAAGCGTCGGCAAATGTTGACGGAGAAATTATTTTGCCGACGCTTGGAATAAGCGTCGGCAAATAAGAGTCGGAAATTTTCTTTTTTGGTGTAGTGAAACTCTAGGTTTAGGTCTAGACTAGTGCAAGTCAAGTTACCAACCTAGATAAATATAATACAGGCGAAACATCACCCTTTTGTTTTAAAAAAAAAGTGAAACCATCCATAGTCCTCTCCAAGAATTATTAAAATTTTAAAACTAATTTAGTTCGATTTGAACAAAAAGATCCCATAGTTTATAACACAACTTTTGGGCCAAATTTTTCTTATATTATATTTAGAGACAAAAAATGAAGAGACATATCTCTCCTTCTCAATGGATTCCTAAGTGATTGTCCTTCTTTATAAATAAATAAAGTGATCAGGGTTGAATTAACAAAGACAAACCTCACTTTCACAAAGATGCTATGGAAACTGTTTTTTACTTTAAATTATTCCACTGTTTCCTTTTTGGGTTGAAAATTTTCTCTCTTTCATTCTTACCTTCCCCTCTCTAGTTTACTAACATTTTACCTATATAGAATTTCAATCCACCACCAAAATCTCTTGGCTTGTATGACCCCTAATCAAATGTACTATCTTTTTATCAAAATGTCTGCATGAAAACCTCTATTAAAAGCCTCTCACCTTTTGATTTTTTATCTGTAAATCTAAATTTTTACAGTTTGATTCGATTTTTATTTTAATTTAACTAGTTGGCCATATTTGCCTCCCTCTCTCTGCTTAGATCTGCAACTATTGTTACACCATTCAAGAAGATTTTTCACATTCATGAGGATCCTATCCTTTCACCTATCTTGACATGAAATTGTGGAATATCGTGTAGCTTGTAGAGAATATGGGGGTCTTGCCTTTCCACGATACTAAGCTTTCCAGGGCTGCTAGGAGTTCAGGAATATCATGACAGATCTACAAACAGTAATATCAACAAGTTAGGGAGGGGGTTAAAAAAGAGAGAGAGAGAGAAAAGTCGAAAAACAGAAGAAAAAGACTTGTCCTTGAGCATGCGTGGTGTTAGCTAGGTATGGCATCCCCAAGATTTTGTTCATAAAGGAGCTTTACTTGGTGATGAAGGTCTATTTTGTTCTCTGACATGAATGATGGGTTCAAGTATCCTTTTGGCAATAGGGTCGATCCAGGTCGATCTGAACCCATGAGCCACAAATCTCATCCCTTTGCCCACAAACCTGCATAAATTGACATCAATTCTCCTCTTGTTCAAGGTACAGCTCAGTAATTCATTTATGATACCATAATGCCAAAGTAAAGGAGAGCAGGCTTTCTGGTCCTGTTACGGTTACTATTAGAAACACCATCACTACTCTTGATGGGGATGACAATTTACTCAGTTGCATCGAATATCCAACCTAACCTAATTCAAATTGGGCGAGTTTTTATAACAATTTAAGACCTCATCCAAAATAACTAGCTGAAAAATATTATTTGAATTTTTTGATTTTATATAAGTATCCAAGATCTATCCAGTGAAGAAACGATATGGGACTAAACACATGCGTGCACAGATCCTTACATACTCCTTCCGTTTAAGTTCGGACGTATCCGTCAGGCTAAAGGTTCAAATTCAATCAAATCTAATCAAAGCATTATGATCGGTCCGTTGTTAGCCCCAATAAATCTATATTGCAGTGTTTCCTATTCTAGATAGGTTATGGGTTAGGTTCGCTCTGATACCAATTGTAACAACTCAGGACCTCATTCAAAATGGTTAATCGGAAGAAATTATCTGCATTTCTTAATCCTGTATAAGCACTCAAGATTTATCTAGTAAATAATCGATATGAGTCTAAATACAGGCCCGCATGGGTCCTCACCGTTTTACCTGACTCACAATGGATCCGAAGCTGGTATAGATAATGATAAAAGCAGCTCTAAATCTGATTTGGATATATATATATACACACACACATATATTAAAAATAATAATTTTTGTAACTTTATTCGATCCACGGCGGGTATGGGTAATGGTACGAGACCTCGGAAGAATTTGGTCCGGGTGCATGATGCCTGCGGGCAGGATAAGGCTTCCAGACTGTTGTTAGGAAGTTCCTCCACAGCCTATTATGCCCAGCACCAAAATGTCACAATTAGGGCTCCTGCCCAGCCCAGTATGCATGCATGCAAGCGTCAACAAAAAATCCGTCGTTTGGTGAAATGTTTGCGCAATTAAGTTATAATTATTATGTACTGCAATTCATTAATGGATACGTCCATGTAGCGAGTGGCTTGCTGCCATAGAGTGATTGTTCTTGCAGGAAAAATAGGTCATCATGAATCTTCATTCCTTTCAGAAGTTTGGCAGTCTGACATCTTGTAAGATTAAATTCCATAGATTCATGTGTTGTTGCGTCAAAATTCTGTCTATCGGACATTCTTGTTAACTTCTGCGGAGCTGATTATTATCACAAGTTACTGTGATATATAGCTCCATAAACTGTTGTCAGGTATAGATTAGGAATCATACAGATTCTGCAGTTTTTTGAACAAAATATTAATACCTGTAGTTTCCTTAATTATAAGAATCAGTTATCAGACATGAGGAAACTTCTTGACCAGCTTTGCCACCCTTTTGTAAGTTCTATATAACATCTGTTTCAGGCTCAGATTTGTTCCGTTGCAAACCTTAAAATATCCAGTCCTGTTTTGTTTGATATCCAGAACTAGTTTCACCGTTCGTTCCTTCTTTCTCTTGGACGGCCGATCATGCGATAGGGTGTTCTCTTCTTTCAGAAATAGGGAGGAGTTTTCATCTTCATTGGAAGATGAAGTGAAAACCGAAAACAGAGGTTAAAAGCGATGATCTCTGTAGGAGATGAGGTATCAAAATACCAAAACAGAAAAATAATATAGGAGTATTACAGAATACCCAGAAGCAACTGGAGAAACACATTGATAAGAGAGAAATAAGACTGCTGTAATAACATCATTTGAGGCATAAACCTGATACCCTCGTTTATAAGCAAAGAGATACGACCACTTAGCTAGCATTCATGAGATAAAGATAGAGCTTGACAACCTCAAAATATCCTTATTTTTTCTCACCTGCTAATAAGGAAAAGCGTGTTGGGATAGCAGTGGAGGGCTCTTGCGTTGCTGCCTGATGATCGCTTCGACATCTGTGAAGCTATGATGAATCAAGAAGTTTAGAGTGCTTTGAGATCTATACAGAGCATGATCCAATGATCTACAAGAAAGAAGACCAATCATTTTTTTTTCTTTTGATGCCAAGGTACAACACACCCTGCTTCACAAGAAGCTTGACCTGTTCAAGAAATCATAACAGTCTGGGCACTCCAAAATATCATCCTTGAAAAATGGTTCCCTCAACCTAATCTGCAACAATTCCACAGCCGGAATGTCGAGAATTTCCAGGGCTTTTGAGGACTTTCTTTTCAATAACTCCCAAGTACAGACAGTACTAGTCTTTCAAGACTTGTTTTTGATAATTCCTCCTGGTCTATGGAACTGGTCTTAATACAAAAAGTAGGATTTTGAAGAGTCATTGTGCAAAAATGTGGAAAGCAATTCAGTCCATCCCTCCCCCCCCCCCCCCCCCCCACAACCCAACCACCAAGAAAAAAGGAGTAAAGGCATAAGCAAATATTTGTCATTACGAAATAGAATTTAAGGTAGCAGACTTTCTCACGTATAGCGAGCAGCAGAACAAAAAAAGTACAAATGTCAAGAATTACAGAAATCTCCCAAGCTTAGAGGATTCAGTTCAATAAAAGATTAAGCTCAAAAACAAGAATAATCAACTAATTCACCGACGAATTGCTCTCCAAGTTTGAACAAGACAAATATACCAGGCATAAGTTGCAGGATTCAACAACTAAATTCTTGACATCTATTACAAAAGTGAAAGAAAAAAACTTAGAGAAAGATGAAAAATTGCAATGGATCAGAGAATATATGTTCAAATACCATAAACATACAATAAGATCTCTGCTTTAAATCACAATTTTAAGACTATTGATGATGGTCAAGCTACATCACATGAATGCTGTTACTGCATCTCCAAATACCACCTTAATTGAACTTATCTATGAGTTCATTGATGCGCTCTTCACGATTGCCTGAATCACCACCGTCCTTGTGGGGTTTTTTCTTCAACTGCAAACGTCTCTCAGGAGCTTTAAGCTTGAATGGCCACAGGAATTTGGTCACCTCTTTAAAATGTGATCCCACCGTAGCAATCTCATGCACGATATCTTCAATACAGATGATGCCATACTTTCCAAGTGCCTGAATTACGCAGCAAAACAATTTGTAAGTATTTATTATTCCTAAATTAAAGCAGGAAACAGATGATGTGGGGCACATCATCTTCAATGGAGAACAGGCAGCTTTAACACATTCATCGCTACCAAGTTTACTCGAGGCATAAAACTTGAGTTTATATTTGTTTTCCCATTCAAAAAATGCAGGTCAGAATCAATGTTAACATCGTAGGTGCTCAGGTCAACTCAGACTTGTCAAGTCACATGTAGCTGCAATGAGAAAAATACAACTTGTCCAAACCCGTAGGAAGGTGGGACGACCCGCCAAATAAACATCCGATCAGGTGGTGACTGTTTTCCACACTGTCTTGAATTGTGGTGCATGAGAAGTATCCAAGAACGTTAAGGTAGAGAGAGGAAACGGCCAAGGTACAGCATGATGTTATTTCTGTGTTCTGAATGAGATGCAGTATAAGCCACTTAGACAAGGCCTATGACTAGGAAATCTTTCAGCATTTGAACTTTGACTTCGAGGAATTACAATGCTACCAGAAATTTCAATGCGAATCTTGTTCTTGTCCTTCCAAATAAAATTTCAAATATTTGTACAGTCAAAAATTAACAATGCAAAGCAATATGAAATGAATTATTGTTGTGATGGTTTCCGTTCCTAACCCATAGTCACAGTAAATTTACAGACCATGCATGAAAAAGTAAAACAGAAAATAAGTTATGTGGCAGGTGAAAGATTATACAGAATGCAGGAGACTGCACCTGCTCAATAACATTGTTATTTGTGAGAGGAACCCTCTGCTTATCTATCATTCCACAGCCCTTCTTGTAGATCAGCTCCCTCACACTCTTCAAGTTAGGATAGCTGCGATCACATAAAATTTTAAATGAACATAAGAGAAAACAAGAACTATGGTAAAATAATGAAGAACATATCAGATTTCTTACCCATAGGTGATAAATGGCTCTACACTGAGTAACATTTTCAAAGTCGCTTCACTGGCCTTCACAAATACACCACTTAAAAAATGTCTCAACCTCAACAAGTCCAAGATTTTTCGGGTTCTAGGATGCATGTCCCTTGAGCTGAATATTATCACAAAAAAGAGGGAGAAAACCGATTTAGCAGAGGCAAACATGTCAAAATCAGCTTTGAACAAGAGAATTTGCAAAATAAGAGGTATTATGACATCCCCAACTCACCCACGAATACGAATAACAAAAAGTAACTCAGATTTAAGACTGTCAGAAGCCAATTTCCGCAGCTTCAGCCTTTGTTTCATCCGAATGTGGTCCAATTCCTGGAAAATGAGTGAGAAAATCAGGAAAAAAAATTCCAAATTTAACTATTTACAAATTTCAGATGCCAAACATACAACCAAAAAAAGCTTTGCAGTGACAAGAAATGAACATGTCATCTAATTGATATGGCCTAGGTTTAGCAATGAGCTAAGTATCTATGATATTAAGGTTACAGGTGTTACGCAAAAAGAACTCAAATATTTTGTTTCCAATTTTCTTTATGGTGGTTGGACTTTTGTTACATAAACTGTACTTCTATATTTTTTTAAAAAATTATTCACAAAAAAATTTAGGTCATTATATATATATATATATATATATATATATATATATATATATATATATATATATATATATATATATATATATCAAAATGAAAATCAGGAACCAAAGAAGACTGAAGAATTACAAACAAAGGAAAATAATAAACAAACTTACAAAATGTTGATGAAAGTATGCAAGAATGGATAATAAGCAACAAGTAGAGAAATCTTAATAGGCCAAACCAAGCACCAGCAATATTGCAGCCATAAATAATGCAATATGCTTACTTTATCACGGTATTCCTTGACAAACTCCTCGGGCCTTTTGATCGCGAATTTCAAGTCCCTTTTGTTTCTTTTCTTTCGTGCTTCCAATTGCTCCCTCCTCTTGATAGCCCACTCTTCATTGTTTTTCCTCTTCTTTAGCACCGTCTCATGGACATAAGTGAGGGGCTGTGGCTCCTCCTCCGCCATGAAAATCTGATAACCTTCAAAGCAGCTTCACCAAATAATCCACTCACAGTTAATACTAACCTATAGCGCAAGAAATATCCAGGAAAAGAAGAGAGGATGATCGGATTCGTTAACCAAATAGAATACTTTCGTTACAAATCAAATCAAGTAAAAGATGCAAACTTTTACCGCTTTATAGATGAGTAAATTTGGGAAGAAACTCAAAAATTTACACACTATATCATCATATAGTTTGAAATCATTGACGAAATAAAATAAAAAAAAGTGATTTTGAGCGCAGATGACATAATTCCAGCTCTCAAAGTTTATAAGTTAGGGCAATAGCGATGAAGCCCCGTTCCAAAAGTAATATAAGTGAGCTATGATTCACAGAAGACGGGAAAAGAGGGGGAACGAGCGGGTGAGGACAAGAGTACCGGCAATCCGCAGAGGGAAGCAATGGCCGGCTCCGGTCTTCGACGGAGGGGCGACGGCCGGAGGGATTCGGCGGCTCGGCAGCCGGGGTAAGAGAGGGAGCGATGGAGGAGGGAAAGAGGGAAAGAGCCCGGGAACTCTAGGGTTTCTCTTCTTTTAATTAGGGTTTTCATCTGGTGATCTCCCGCTTCCGGCCGTTGGATCTTGGAATCGTTAGCCTTATATATTGCTCCATCTATTATATTTGGGATAAATAAGGCCTATTGACACGGTCTAACGTTCACGGCTGGGCCTGAAATTTTCAGCCGGCCCAGTTATGCTTACACGTGGTTTTGATTTGTAGGAGAAATGAAACTAATTAACTCACTATATCATGATAATTTTAATTAAATTTTGTGATTATGATATGAGATAATGCTTTTCTTTAACTAATTAGCAGTGTCTACTAGTTGAACTTGAACCAAATTTTATTTATAATACAAGGTTCTTACCTTTATGCTAGTATGAGGCACATGCAATAGGCGTAGCTAACAAGATTTTGTCCATGTATCATATGATCTTCCATCAACAAAAAGTCACTAAGCTTGAACTTACTAATGAAAAAGTAGAAATTGGTTTCAGGATAAAACAGAATCAAATGTTTTGTTGAATTTGGTAATTTACTATGGCAGCTCTTCAACAAGTGCTTGCATGAGCCTCAAACCAAGACACTTCCATCATCCCATCATAGCATCAAAACCGAGCTGCGGCTTGCATCCCTCTTTTGTTATTGATGGACATTGGAAAAAAGCATGCAGGGTCTAGACAGCCACAGTCCACCATTCATGCTTGCAAGCATGATTAGTGGCTTAATCAGTTACCTGAGTGGCCTGCCAACAATTAGTCTTACAAGGATGCATTAATTGTTCCAGATTTGCTTCTAATGTCCTCTGAGGGCCAGAGACCAGGGAGCAAAATGGCTCTCCCAACAACCCAACCTCCTTAGGTGCTTCCTTTTGATTGGAAGTTTGGAACACAACCCGTCTGGTCGATTGATAGAACCATTAGACAGACGGGAATGTAAATAGAAAACATATCCTGGGAAAGCCTCACGGCCTGGTAGTCAGCATAACAATAATGACATTTGTTGATATGCCACCGCCTATATTATTAATGCGTGCATTCCATTATCGCAAAAATATTGTTGGGGGTGAGGTCCAGCCCCTTGCTCGGCAAGTTTGTTTTGAGCCAAGACTGAAGATCTGAAAGACTGTATGAGTTGTAGGTGAATGCTTGAAGATCGTTTCAGGCTGTTTCAGAAAGTTGCACTGTGGAGTTGTCGACAACTGGGAGTTGGTTGTCGGCAACTGGACAGAACTTATCGACAAGTCAGCCAGACTTGTCGACAACTGTGAACAGAAGGCAGAAGGATAGAAAGATGTTTTTTGGCTATCTTGGCATCAGTTGTCGACAACTGAGATTGGGTTGTCGACAACTGTGCACGGTACCTATTCGTGGCAAATCAACGGTGGAGATCATCTGAGAGTCTGGGGACTATAAATAGGTCTCTTATGAGACCTAGGGATATAAGAGAGAAGAATTATCAAGGAAAGAGAGAAGCTAGGGCTTGTGGTTGTGCTCTAGGGTTTTCTTGCTAGGGCTTGTGGTTGTGCTTTAGGGTTTTCTTGCTAGGGCTTGTGATTGTGCTCTTGGGTTTTCTTCTCGGAGTCAAGCCAGCGTTTCTAGGGTGTAAGCGGCGGCTCTAAACGGGATTTGAATAGATCCTCCTGGGAAGTGTTCCAGATGGTGAATGTAGCCAAGTTTTGGTGAACCACGTAAAATCCTTGTGTTCTCTCTCTGGATTGTTTTTTTTTTGTTTCTTCCTTGTTTTGTTGTTTGTGTTTGCATCTCGTGATCCAAGTTTTTTTTATCTCCATCGATTCTGGGAGGAATCTATATTCTCAGCATGTTCGGTGGTTGATCCGAACTTAGGAAAGGAGAAGTGCACGATTCCCATCAAGTGGTATCAGAGCCTTTGGTTCAAGTGAGTGGAGAAATTATTTTTTTTTTGCTAGATCCAGATCTAGAGATGGACATGGGAAGCAACAACAAGGATACTGGAATGTTTTGTTTCACCAGCATGAACTCGTGGCCGATCTGGAAGGAGAAGATGGAGGACATACTCTACTGCATGGATTTGTATCAGCCTATCCTAAAAGATGCTGATATGAAAGATAACATGGATCCTAGACAGTGGAGGGTGTTGAATCGGAAAACGTGCGGGATGATCCGAAAATGGCTTGATGTAAGCATTTATCCCCATGTTTCTGGAATTACTTCGGCATTTGAGATGTGGCAAAAGCTACACGAAAGGTGCGAGCGGAAGTCCGTGGGAAACAAGACTCTATTGATCCGCAAACTTGTGAACCTGAAGTATAGAGATGGATCTTCAATGGCAGAACATTTGAATGCTTTTCAGAGTATTGTAAACCAGTTGGTAGTCATGAAAACAACTTTTGAGGAGGAAGTTCAGGCTAGCTTGTTGCTGAGTTCTCTCCCAAGTAGCTGGGATACCTTGGTGGTATCAATCAGCAACTTGACTCTAAAAGGTGGTTTGACAGTACCAGTAGTTCATAGTGTTTTGTTAAATGAAGAATCTCGCAAGATGGCCAACGGTGAAGGGCCTTCGCAAGTCTTGGTAAATGAGGACCGTGGAAGAAGTAATAGCAGGAAGCCCTGTGGCAGAGGGAAGTCTATTGCTCGGTCCAAGTCAAAAGGGAAGTCCAAGTATCAGTGCTGGTATTGTAAGCAAGAGGGCCACATGAAGAAGAACTGTTATCAATTTAAGAAGGACTTGAAGGAGGGAAAGGTGAAGCAGAAGGATGATGGCACATTGGCTGCCATTACTTCGGATGATGGCACATTGGCTGCCATTACTTCGGATGATGGCATTATTGTCTTTGTAGACTTAGGAGAATGCCTTCATACCTCAGGCAACAAAGTTGAATGGGTAGTTGACACCGCAGCATCGTATCATGTGACTCCTAGGAAGGATTTCTTCACAAGCTACAGAACTGGTGACTTTGGAAATGTCAGGATGGAAAATAGCAGTGTGGCGAAAATTCTTGGGATCGGTGATATATGTGTAAAGACAGAGGTTGGCTGCACCTTAGTTCTGAAGGATGTCAGACATGTCCCCGATCTTCGTCTGAACTTGATTTCAAGGTTGGCTCTTGACAAGGATGGCTATGTGAGTATGTTTGGACAGGGTGCATGGAAGCTGAGCAAAGGCTCTATGACAGTGGCTAGAGGCAAAGCATGTTGTACCTTGTACAAGACATATCTGGAGATAGATGCTCAAAGGGAGTCAGTAAATGCTCTTGAAGCTACTCCTGAATTATGGCACCAAAGACTTGGCCACATGAGCGAGAAAGGGATGAAATTACTCGGTCAGAAGAACCTTATTCCTTCAAATGCTGGATCGATGGCATTCCGCTCTTGTGAGGCGTGTTTAGCAGGAAAGCAATACAGAGTGTCCTTCACAGAACACTCAGAGAGGAAGAAAGAGCTCCTGGAGCTTGTCCATACCGATGTATGCGGGCCACTCCACGTTCCTACACTCGGTGGGCGCCGCTACTTCCTCACTTTCATCGATGATTCATCATGAAAGGTATGGGTTTATGTTTTGCTGAACAAGTCTGATGTATTTGAAGCTTTTAGCAAGTTCCATATGAAAGTAGAGCGTGGAACTGGGAAGAAACTCAAGTGTCTCCGTAGTGATAACGGAGGGGAATATGTTTCCCATGAGTTCGAAAGCTATTGTGCTCAGCGTGGTATCAAGCATGAGAAGACTGTTCCCCGCATCCCTCAGCACAATGGGTTGGTGGAGAGGATGAACCGCACATTGATGGATAAAGCTCGGGCGATGCTATTCAGGTCAAAGCTTTCAAAGACATTTTGGGGGGAGGCAATGTTAACTGCTTCCTATATAGTCAACCGGTCTCCCTTAGTTGCCTTGAAGGGGGATGTTCCAGAGAGTGTTTGGTTGAAGAAGGAGATTTCCTATACCCATCTGAGAGTTTTTGGATGCAAAGCATATGTGCATGTCCCAAAGGAGAATAGGTCAAAGCTCGATGATAGAGGCATACCGTGTATGTTTGTTGGTTATGGGGATGAGGAATTCGGCAAGCACTTGTACGACCCTAAAGCCAAGAAGATAGTGAGAAGTCGGGATGTAGTGTTCTTTGAAGACGAGACTATCGCCGACATCCAGGTGAATATGAAGCCAAATGATAATAGAAGTCCACAAGATGAAACTCCCATCTCTTCCCCACAGCTCTCAGAGGGGGGAGAGGGAGAGGCTCATGAAGAACCAGTGGTTGAGGATGCTGGTGGTAATAAAGCTCTGGTACGTGATGAATCTACCAGGCAGGAAGTAGAGCTCCCACCTTCGAAAGTGCCTCAACTCCGGAGGTCCACTAGAGTGCCTATACCATCAAGAAAGTATAGTTCAGAGGAATATACTTTGCTTACAGAAGAGGGGCAACCAGAGGACTTCAACGAAACTCTTTGTACTAAAGAGAAGATAAAGTGGTTGAAAGCTATAGAAGAGGAAATGGATTCCTTGAAGAAGAATGACACTTATGAGATTGTCGAAGCTCCAAGGGGAAAGAGAGTTTTGCACAACAAGTGGGTGTTCAAGCTCAAACGAGATAGTACCGATCAAGTAGCAAAGTACAAGGCGTGACTGGTGGTCAAAGGTTTTGAGCAGAAAGAAGGTATTGATTTCACTGAGATTTTTTCTCCTGTGGTGAAGATGACATCAATCCGGGTGGTATTGGCGATGGCAGCTTTGATGGACTTAGATTGAGCAACTCGATGTCAAGACTGCATTTCTTCATGAAGAGCTCGAGGAGGAGATCTATATGAAGCAACCAGAGGGCTTCGAGGTGAAAGGCAAAGAACATATGATTTGTAGTTTGAAGAAGAGCTTGTACGGTCTGAAGCAAGCTCCTCGACAGTGGTACAAAAAGTTTGATTCCTTTATGGTAAGTCAGGGATACACTCGTACAACTGCAGATCATTGTGTCTGTCGAAAGAGTTTTACCGGTGGGAGATTCATAGTTCTTCTACTCTATGTTGACGACATGTTGATCGTTGGCCAGGATGGAGATTTGATTAGGGCATTGAAAAGGGACTTCTTCAAAGCTTTTGACATGAAGGACTTGGGTTCAGCCCAGCACATTCTTGGCATGAATATCGAGAGAGATCGGAAGGGTCGAAGACTATGGTTGTCTCAGAATACTTATGTTGAGAAGGTACTTGAGAGATTTGGTATGAAGAATGCAAAACCGGTAAGTACTCCTCTGGTGGGTCATTTTAAACTTTGTTATAGTATGTCACCGGATTCAAAAAAAGACAAAAAAAGGATGGTGTCAATTCCTTATGCTTCAGCCGTGGGGAGCCTAATGTACGCCATGGTGTGCACTAAGCCGGACATTGCTCATGCTGTGGGTGTGGTGAGAAAATATATGGCAAACCCAGGCAAAGAACACTGGGAGGCGGTGAAGTGGATACTGCGATACTGGAGGGGAACTTCAGATTTCAGATTGTGCTTTGGCGGTGACAATCCAATCTTACAAGGATATACGGATGCAGACATGGCAAGTGATCTTGATAGGAAGCGGTCGACTTTTGGTTATATCTTCACTTTGTCAGGGGGAGCTGTATCATGGCAGTCGAAGTTGCAGAAGTGTGTGGCTCTTTCTACAACCGAGGCTGAGTATATTGCTGTGAATGAGGGCGGCAAGGAACTTCTCTGGTTGAAGAGGTTTCTTCTTGAATTGGGTATGAAGCAGGAGGCTTTTGTATTACATTGTGATGCTCAGAGTGCAATTGACTCGAGGACCAAGCATATAGCAATTAGGTATCATTGGATCCGAGAAGTGCTTGAAGAGGGGGAGATGGTTATCAAGAAAATTGACACAAGTAAAAATCCGCAGATATGGCTACTAAGATTGTGACTCGAGGGAAGCACGAGCTTTGTTCTAAGCTCGTGGGCATGACTTGAAGAAGATGTGCAGTGGTTCTCTTCTTCCCATGGGTCTGGAGGGGGAGATTGTTGGGGGAGAGGTCCAGCCCCATGCTCGGCAAGTTTGTTTTGAGCCAAGACTCAAGATCTGGAAGACTGTCTGAGTTACAGGTGAATGCTTGAAGATCGTTTCAGGTTGTTTCAGAAAGTTGCACTGTGGAGTTGTAGACAACGGGGAGTTGGTTGTTGACAACTGGACAGAACTTGTCGACAAGTCAGCCAGACTTGTCGACAACTGTGAACAGAAGACAGAAGGACAGAAAGGTGTTTTTTTGGTGATCTTGGCATCAGTTGTCGACAACGGAGATTGGGTTGTCGACAACTGTGCGCGGAATCCGTGCGGTCACGATTTTAAGTTACCTATTCGTGGCAAATCAACGGTGGAGATCACCTGAGAGTCTGGGGACTATAAATAGGTCTCTTATGAGACCTAGGGATATAAGAGAGAAGAATTATCAAGGAGAGAGAGAAGCTAGGGCTTGTGGTTGTGCTCTAGGGTTTTCTTGCTAGGGCTTGTGGTTGTGCTCTTGGATTTTCTTCTCGGAGTCAAGCCGGCATTTCTGGGGTGTAAGCGGCGGCTCTAAACGGGATTTGAATAGATCCTCCTGGGCAGTGTTCCAGATTGTGGATGTAGCCAAGTTTTGGTGAACCACGTAAAATCCTTGTGTTCTCTCTCTGGATTTTTTTTTTTGTTTCTTCCTTATTTTGTTGTTTGTGTTTGCATCTCATGATCCAAGTTTTTTTTAATCTCCATCGATTCTGGGAGGAATCTGTATTCTCAGTGTGTTCGGTGGTTGATCTGAACTCAGGAAAGGAGAAGTGCACGATTCCCGTCAAATATTCCCCCATAACACGCCCAGAATATGGGGCTAGAAATTGCAGAGCAGGATCCAAAGCAAGAGATAATTTTAGTAGCACCAGAGACAAACAGGGTTGTAGAAGAAATCATAGTGGAGGTACTTCGGTAATCAGGCAGAAAAGGTCTTAAGATACTCAGAAGCTAACTATGAAGCCTGATGGATTGCTCTCCCTCTCTTTCTCCGATATTTACTCTCTTTCCATCATTGAACTACAAACATCTGCTGCATGTGCTAGACACTATACAAATGCATTGTATGGCACTTTTTTTGTTGGAAAAAAGGTGGTTAAGAATAATCTTTCTAAACATGAATGATATAAGATTATAGCATGCATTGAAGTTAGTTTATAAACATAATATGTTATGTGAAGTTTTAAAATGCTTATTGGACCGCAAATGCTAACAAAAATAACCAGTGAAAATAGCGGTTGAATATAAAGGATTTTTTTATAAATTTTTCATCTCTAAATAGTTATAATGCACGTGCAATTGCGTATGGCTATTAATAAAGTTTTTTAAAATATAAGATAATTTTGAGTGCTTGGATATTTTTGAGCGTGCAGAAGTGTTTTTTCAAAAATACCAAGGGCAATGTGCTCTGCACTATTGGTCCCTAAGCACTCAAAAAGCTATAAACAACCTGTCTCTTTTGCAAGTTGAAGCTCTACTAGACATCTAAAATCATTCCTGTCTCTATAGCTATTAATGAATTTTACAGAACTTTCAAGCACCTCTAGAAATTGCTTTGATAAGTTTGCCCACAACCACGAAAGGAAAGCAACATAATTAGGAAGTGTGTTGGCGAGAGAGGAAGCAATGAAGGTATAGGATTCGTCATCAGAGACCATGATGCCAGACTGATAGTGGCTAGGGGCTGGCAAATCTTCGACAAATCTATAATCAGTGTTGAGCTTAGAGTTGCATGAAAGGGCATCACCTATGCGAGGTATATGCTGGGTGCGGACTGTATCCTCCTCGAGAGAGACTTGGCCACAATGATCGAGTATATCCGGGGTCGGGGTCGTACCGCTGGTTCTAGGCCGCTGCTCCTCGACATCTACAGGCTCTTAGATGAGTGTGGTTTCTATCGGGCCACATATGTCTACATGGAGACGAATAGTGCTGCTGACTAGGCGGCCTCCTTTGGGGCTCACCATTCTGAAGGCTTCACCTAAGAAGACCACATGTTTGTACCTTATCCTCTGTTCTATTTTCTTTTTTCTAATTTTGTTAGCTGCACTCACATCTGTCACGTGTGAGCCGCTGTTGTACTAAAAAAGCAGCATAACTAGCAGTAATAACCATAAAATCTATACGGAACCTTCCACTCTTGGTGGATTTGGAACGTAGATTTGATGCAAGTGGAAGGAAAAATGTATAGATCGAGGGGTGATCTGTCCATTTTCCTTTGCCGTGCTTCATGCATTCTTCCTTCCACTCACATCAAATCGACATTTGGAACGAAACATGGAATAGTTAGAAACGCACATACGAAGACAGAACTAAGGGTTTCAATAATATGCTCTCTCAGGGACTCTATATTGGATATCCAGCAAATGAAACATTATACCTGTGGATTCTTTGGAGAACAGAACTGCAGTTCCAGATGTCTTGGGATCTAGGCAAAACTTGAGCATTTGATGGAACATAAAAGGTGAGCAGGACTTCATATCCCACTCATAATCTCTTTGTTCTTCATATGAAATTTTAATTCAAGAAATGTGATATCTTGCAAAAACGTGTTTTCAGGAGAAAATTAGGCCGATGCCTCGTAGCTTTCATTCAGCAAAATGAAAGTAAACATCAAGAGGAAACTTGTTCATAACCTATGCTATATGAGAAACACTATGTGAATAATATTGTGCTCCCTCTTTTCGGTCGGCTTGATCCAGGTAACAACAATTTAAGAATTGCCTTCCATCCAAATATTTGCATGCTGATAGCTTTTTTTCCTTTAATTACTTCAACTCCCATGAGGGGCTGCTAAGTTTTCTTTTCTTTTTGCTTAATGATCTTCATCTAAGACTCTGCTTTCGTGAGGGGCATCCATCCATGGGCCAAGACAGAGGAGTAGACGGCTCGATGAGCCAACAAGTGCAGTCCATTGCCTTGTGGTGCTGAAAAAATCTTAAGCGATGGAAACATTCTCAAAAAACCTTGCTTGACAATCACAGCACGGCATGGTTAAACTAGCAACAAGACAACACTGCGGACGACAAAAAATTTGAAGGCAGATAAATGCGTGGACACAAAGTCCCACACGTCTCAATAAAATGCATCAGTTCATGCGATGCAGCGTATCATCAAATGTATAAATGCGAACCAGTTAGAAATGTAGAAAACGGTCGGCCAAATGAAACAAAATGCCAAAACGCGATCCTGAAATCTATTTGATCAGTTGGATTGCAAGATAGAGAGCAATGTGTCATGTGTCACATCCCCCTCCATACTCGCATCTGTTTAGGCAAAAGCCCCTAAAACACCACAATCTAGGTCAATGACTTTTTACATAGAATGACCATGCAAACAGAAAGAGCTGATGGCCCACAGATTGAGAAAGAGTTCTTTGTTAGCTGACAAGATCCATGCCACGCGCTTAGCAGGGAATGAATTTGGCGGTAGACTTTCATAGCTGCCATCCGCCAAGTTGTGGATATAGACATTTGACTCCATATCAGGATCAGTTGGTTCTTCCCAGATGAATCTCTTCCGTTTTGCTGCCTCAAGGTCCAGACATCTTGGCTCCCAATATTCATTCGGTCTTAAAGTGGAAACCTTCCTTCCCCTGTTCCTCCATGCAAAATGAGCAACAACTGGTTTTCTCCAACTCAAGATCATCCAGATATTCAGTTCAGAGAAGTTTAAAGAGCTGAAGCATGGAGACACAAAATAGACCCTCACAATTTCCCCTTCACCTTCGACAATGTTTTTCGAACCACCTATAAGGTTATGGTGATGTGAGAAGAACATCCAACTCTTTTCTAGCAGATCAAGAGTGACAAACCTCCCTTTCTTACAATCAATGCACAGAACCTGCATTCCGACTAAAGTCATAGCACTTATAGAAGTAAATCGCTCATGCTTCTTAAAGGCATACACCTTCCAAGCTTCATCTCCAGGGCAGATCATATGCATTGAGATCCAATGGTCTTCGTTGTTGATGTAGATGGCACGGCCGGACACACTAGATTTAGTGGTTGCTTATGAGATCAACAAACGATATTTATTTTCTAAATCTTTGAAATGCAAGAGCCACACAATTACTGATATCTGTTAATAGCAACCAGTATTATGTTTTAACAGGAGCTTTTACAATACCGCCATTAGAGCTGGATTCCATTATGGTACTTATCTACAATCATACTGATCAAATAAAAGGGATTCATGTAATAAGTACATGAAAATGATCAAGACGAGAGCTAACCTTCTGTATGAGGATGTGGGCATGAACAGCTTAATTATACATGATGACAAGATATGTGGATAAGTAATCAAAGCAGATTATATGTCATAATACGAGATTAAAATATGAGAATGCAACTCTTCATCTGTACAAGTTTTAAGTAATGCAGACAATCTAGAGATAATATTGAATATCGAGCAGTCAATGTTTGAATAGATTCCTACAAAATCTTACCGCCGGTTGAATTTCTTAGCGCTGGAGATTAAAAGTTAGCACCAAGAAATTCAACTAGGGATAGGATTTTGCAGGAATCCATTCAAACATTAACTGCTCAATATTCGATGTTATCTCTTGATTTTCTACATCACTTAAAATTTGTAGAGATAAAGAGTTGTAATCTTATATCTTAATCTAGTAGTATAACATATAATCCGCTTTAACAACTTATCAATATATCTTGTCATCATGCAGTATAAGCTGTTCATGCTCACATCCCCATACGGAAGGTTGACTCTCATCCAGTGACCATTTTTACGAATCATTACGCAAATTCCTCCTCTTGGATTAGTATGAATACAGATAAGCATTATAATGAAATCCAACTTTGATTGTGGTGTTGTGAAAGCTCCAGCTAAAACATAAAATTAACTGCTGTTACTGGCAATTATGTGATGCTTACATTTGAAAAGTTTAGCTAGATACCACTTCCTAATCTCATAAGCAACCTCTTTAGAAAGAACCTGACCATTCAGTTGTTGGATGTTCATCTGACAACTCCTCTTGTATATGGATTGAAAAATTCAACACCCTCGAAATTCGAATTCTGCAAAAATAATATGGAACCTTGATCAACTTCTGTGAGTCTCCCCTTTTCAAGTGCATTGGACTCTAATTTATATGCAGGTGGCGTACATGCAAGAGAGTTAGAGTTGCAATTTGACGACAATTGTATGTCGCATAAAAACATTGCTAATGATTGATAAGAAATATTATTGTCTCAAATTCTCACCATTGACATAAACAGAAAATATTACTACTTACTTCAAGGATAGCGGTGCTTCAGGTGGGAATATTGAGGAAATGCTTTGCAAGGGTAGATGAGTAAAAATCAAGGTGGGGACCTTCACAAGGGATGATGAGGTACTTCCCTTCTGCATGGATTATACAAATCAAAATTATACAAGATCAATGGTCAAACAGCTTGACAACTACACATGATCTAATAAGAACATTAAGAAAAGGAATCAACAATTGGAAAAGAATTTATCATTGTAAGACAGACTTCTGAGTTATAGCAATCATAATTCATGACCGATGACTGCATAATGATTTCAATTATATCAAACAGCAACTTTGATTAGTTACAAATCAATATAAATTATATCCTACTCTGTTTCGATTCATAACCAGATCATGATAAACTTTTTCTTTAAGAAAAAACTTTCGAAAAAATAGGTGTTGTAGCGAATATACATAAAATAGAAACATTTAAATTAATTTGTATTGGACAACTTTGATGTTACTTGAGGCCCAAGTAGCATCAGAAGTGTATGGGTATCCAAATTGGTGTTACAAACTATTCCTGCTATCTTTTTATATCATGCACAAGTTAATAAAAATTCAAGTGCTTTGGCTACCATATATGTATGGATCAAAACAAACCTTTTTTCTTATTTTCAAATAAACCATTCATCTTGCAACCATCTAAATAACATCTGGAACACTTAGCAAATCAAAATTCTGATATCTTGAAGTTCTCTTACCTATGCATTAATTGTACACAACATGGTTGATATTGGCATGGCTAGGGTTGTAAAGTCTACAATGGTTCATATGAAATGAGAATATACGTTGTCGATCACAATCTGTAGATCTTAAAACTCACATCCCAAAACTTAATTATATCTAATAGATCCAAATTAAAATAAACTAAATTATTTTGCCATGTGACAGAAGGAAGCTTATTTTCTGAAATCACAGAGATTAGAAGTAACGAAACAATTTGTTTAGTTCTAGCCATAATAAATGATGCAGATAATCATTAAAGATGTGGATCATGATTATTTGATCCTCCAAGATCCATCTTTGAGATAGTGATGATGATGCCCTTCTGCAAATGCTAGCTTGGATATCTTCAGAGACATGTAGGATACATGGACTTGAATAGAAGCCAACCACTTTTTCCCTTCAAAAGGTTATCAATAAATCTTGGAAATCTCAGGCTGAAGAATAGAGCAAGTACACAATCCCGTTCAGTAACCAAGCATGTACAGGTGGTGAAGACTAGAGAAAGTAACCTCAATCCATGAAAACCATATCATGTATGTAGTCACTTGAAAATGAATCATTTGAGTTTGTTCTTAACTTCTTAGGTAAGTCTATGTAGAAGGTGTCTGTATTTTCTGGGTTCCTGCTCGGTAGGAGGCTCTAGCAAAAGGTCTTTGAGAACTGGGCTCGTTTGGTTTGCGGAAAGCATTTTTTCTTCTAGAAATAAGATTCCTGGAAAGCAGATTTCTAGAAAAAGGATGCCTGAAAAAGTACTTTTGGCATGTTTGGTTGACCATGGAAAAGTGATAGATTTTCAAAGTACTTATGTTTGGTTGACCATCCA
The DNA here is from genome assembly GCF_051530095.1 of Phoenix dactylifera. NCBI lineage: Eukaryota > Viridiplantae > Streptophyta > Magnoliopsida > Arecales > Arecaceae > Phoenix > Phoenix dactylifera. Next base: position 19,576,839 of record NC_143194.1, read on the forward strand.
CTTTCCTAAAAAAGTTATGTGTAATTCCTATTATACTCTTAACAAAATTTAGGTCTTTAATGCCTCTTTAACGTTGAAGGGCCTTTTTGGAAAAAAAAATAAAAATGGAGTTATTCCTGGCTCATGAGAAAATAACTTTTTCATGTTTCTCATAGAAAAGACTTTTCCATGAAATGTAGAAATCATATTCCCATGGGAATACAACTTTTCCATTTCTCTCCTTTGAAAACTCCAACCAAACAAAAGGCATCTCATTACTTTTCCGTTGACCATACTTCCCCCCCTTCTTTTCCCGCGAACCAAACGAGCCCTAAGATGGATGCCATGAGCAGATACAAGATATATTCGTGAAAGGCAATTTGAAAGGAGATGCTTTCTTATTGCAGATGTTGAAACAGCTATTGGCTATCTTTTGTTTCCTCTATCTATTGTAACAGAAAATCAACTAGCGTCAATCAATTCAAACTGTTGAAAACTAGTATAATCATCATACTGAGACTTGCTAAGAGACAATATCACATATAATATAGCATACAGATAACAGGATATTGTCCAAAATGTTCTACATTCTGTTAGATATTCTATCAATCCATAATACTGATAAAACCCTATTATATTAAGTAATAGAATATATTCTTAGCCTATTAGAATTCATTAAGATTTTGGAAGCTTGAAGAGAACATGAAGATTCCTTCAGATTTAGATTTACGTGCTGGTGACTTTCATCGTATGCATAATGTTATGGAGAGCTAATTATCAAGTTTGACACCTCTAGAAGCCAAGAGTGTATATCCTTTTCAAGCAAGCTGTTTGGAACAGGACAATGATTGTTTTCAATGTGGAAAAATTAGCGTGACACCTCCTTACTGACAAGAACAGATAGCTAGCTCTGGTTATGAAGCAAATATCAGTAGGGATGTGGGAAGAAGGTTAGGGTGACTTTGGTTGTCTCTTGACTCAGATGGTTGCACATCATCCAGTTTAAAAGAATTCGGCAATTCATGAGGACTCAGCCTTTAAACCATTTCTTTTAAAGCCAGAGGTTTCTAACTGAAATTCAGCAAAATTCAGCCATGTTTAAAAAGGCTGGATTCTCCACATAATTCGGAGGAGATGATGAATGACTACAGCCACTCTGTTGTGAAAGAGCTAGTCGATATAAGAACATGACAAGGGATATAAGCAGATGAAGGAAGAAGTTTATGGAAAGAAGCCACAGTTGGCAATTTGCAAAGAAGAGGTGGAGAGCATATGAGCAGAAAGATTGCTAGAGTGGTCCTTTCTTTTTGTAAATAATAGTCGAACTGCCACCTTAGGAAATCCTAACTTAAATATTTGGAAAGCATCTCTCAAGTTTCAAATCTATAACCTCCTCTTGAGTTTAGGATGGGTGCAAACACAAGGGTTAGTCCCAGTTTGTCCTAGAGTCATCAAACTTAAGTGCCTTCACAAGCTCTCGAGCAGCTTTGATGCTCAAAGTAAAAACATAAGGTGATGTAACCAACATTGTCCTTTCTTCCAGTAGTCAAGGTTTGGTCACTTGAGCTTTTCTCAATTTATATCCTCCTTGCTTGCACAATGAAAGCAAAATCAATGGGAAGTAACTGGCATTATGGACCTACAAGAAGAACTAAATTTGCTAAACAAAGCCAGAATCAGACCTTGCTGGCGTTTTTGAACATTCTGGGAGTTGAATGCTAGAGTAAGAGGTGGTACTAGAGACTTGGACTACTCTTTTCTATAAAGGCTGAATTACAGTATGTTTGAGGTTAAGTGCAAGGTGATAGTGGAATAAACCAAGAGTTGGAAACTTGATTAAGGTGTACATTGATTGTTTTCATTTGCCTTCAAAAGTTCAATCTTGGATCATTATGCCCAAATGAATAGCACCGTTTTGGATGATTATGCCCATCAACTTCAAACAAAAACTCGATTTCACTCCTATCTCCACTTTACGTCATTCATTATACTATTTCGTCCTATTAATTTCGAAATCCTTGATTTCTGAGGCTTTTGTCTAGACTACAAGTTCAGCGTTTAACCTAGTTAAGTTCTCAATACTATTCATGCAGAAACAACTTATATGATACACCACATTACCTATATGTGAATATAGAAGCAAACAAACAGTAACTAAAATACATAGCAACTAAAGGATAGAAAGTTTCAAAAGTTTGTATTATTAATCTATATTAATCTGAGCCCGCCAGTTTACCCCCATAAGAAAGAAGGACAAGAATTGATATGTTGGTAAAGGGCTTCTAGCACAATATGGGGTTGCATAGTGCGATGTAGACATAGGTTAGGACATAACCTGATAAAAAGTGGCATTTGAACATATTCCATATCTATGAAGCACTTATTCACATGAATAAGAGGCAAGAACAAGACATGATATGGATACAAAAATACAACAAATCTTGAAAAAAATGCGATACAATACATCGAGGAGGCAACAATATTTATTTATTTATGTATGTATGTTAGCATCTACATAGTATATATTAACAAGTATTCATCAAACATAACAAGCTATTACAATAGCATAGTCATCAATCCATGCAGTAATATCCAACATCATATACTTTTATTTAACCATCCATCATCAAGTCAAAAAGATCATTATTCATCAGAGTATGCCGGCGGCATCAGAGAAGTATCTGAAGCCCTTTCGGGTTCTTAAACAAATAGGTTACTTGAAATAAGTACTCATAGATGTAGCCACATGTGAAATAGATTGTTATAATTAGTCTAATAAAACTTTTTGATATGCAAGGACATCCTTCTACCAAAAAAAAAAAAAACAAGAAGCCATTAAATTTTTCAAGGGATTGGTATACCTGCGGCGTATTGGAGGATGAGGAGGAGCCATATCCCACCTGATGCTGGATCCTCTTTTCCTTCATCATCTGGATCTCGAGTTGCCTGCCTCTCTCCTTTCTCCTCTGATCCTCCATTTTTAGGATCATCCGTTGAGTCTTTTCCTTCCTTCTATTCTTCTCCCCCAGCGGATCGACCAGCTGCATCATTGATTCAACAAGCAACGATAACACAGCCAGAATGGAAACAAAGCATCGCGCAGTTTACAAAGAAGGGGGATATACCTGGGAGATGGGTTATCACTCCTCGGAGGCTTCTTGCATTGCGGAGAACGGAGGAGGAAGAAGAAGGGGAAAGGGGAGGAAGACAAAAAAGGGGTCTTTGGGAGGAGGAAAAGGCCTCCGGACATGAATCCGATTTTGTTTTGCATTTGATAAGAGCGTGACGCCCGCTGTTCACAAGGATGGGGGTTGTATCTTTCGGGCGAAAGAAGGATTTACCTTCCTTCCCGCGCATCCACCGTTGGATTGCGAAGTTGGTAGCTTCCAGAAGAAACTTGGAGTGCTTTGAGTGTTGTGCCGGATCTCGATTCAACGGTCTATCTCGCGAGGGAAGATCAATGGTTCTTTTGCGCAAAAGATACAACCCGAAACTGTTTACCGTACAGAGTCCGTGACACAAGCAATAATTTGTCGCCACGTAGACATGGAATGTGTCGGTAAGAATGTTGTCGGACCGGCGAGGGGACCCAAATTTTGACATCTCAAAAATTTTATTAATATACTTGCAAAAACAAATATTGTTTTGATAAAATATTTTCAGTTGGCTATTTAGTAATTGTCTATCATCTATAGCTCCTAAGCATTGATCGCTAAATAATATTGATTTTATATTTCCGGACGATCATCGTGTGCTATTTTTTTTGGGTAAATCGAACAAATTAATCCAAATAAGTATAAGTATATCCGTAGGAATTAATAAACAAAATATTTAATAATAAATCAAAAAAGAATTATCGTAGAATTCCATAATGCAATTTTGATATATTTAGTCATATAAGATATCATCCAATTAGCTGCACTATTAACTAACCTATATATATATATATATAATGTTAAAAGAAAGAAATGTGTACAACAATCAACAGAAATCTTAGAGAAGAAGATGGAATTTGATTTCAGCATTAGATAGATTTGAGAGCCATCTAATAACAATCAAAGAATCGACCTCCAAGTAAATATTGGTTGCCCTTAATGTCTGAATAGTATAAGTTAACACTTCGATGTTGCATGCAATTTTGTTATTGGAACAGTTGTATCAAGAATAGAAGAAAGAATCTACACATTCCGGATGGATCGCGGCTGCTTCCAGATCTTCCTCTATCTGCATCCTTCTATATCATCACTGCTAGCTGCTTAAGTATGAAATAGATAATACATCTTTATTATACGTTTGATGCATTTTATTGTATATCCGCTATATATATATATTACACATCCAATAAGTATTTATTTAGAATGTCACATGTTGCACTTGGACATGACAATAAAATTATTCAAGGCCCCTATATGTGTATCAACTTGCAAAAGGAAAAAAAAAATCCAACTTTTTAAAAAAAATCCACAATCAAGTGAATTTTTCAATGCAAAATCCATCACTTACTAATATCCCTCTGCCTTCACCAATGTCATAGCTTTATGCCCGAGTCAAAGTTAGGGTTATGGGAAAGCTTAATCCACTTATCCTTGTTAAGTGTTGGTGATGTAGGCGTTCACAGGATAAATTTCTTGCTATGCATATGTTTTTCGAAGGAACCCACTCTCTGTGTCATTTACTCTTTTCTGATTCGGTCGGCCTTACCCATGCTCGACACATGTGAGCAGCCATTGTACCAAAAAAAAAAAAAAAAAGAAAAGAGAAAGGGACCAGGTAATTGATCCTATAGCTTTAGGTTTTGGAGTTTCTTGTTGACCTGATGTACCTGATGGAGCGGCATTTTCAGATGGCGGCCTCAGATTTTCTTAGATTTTGAAACATCTTGATGTCGTGTAAGTGCACTAGGAAAAAAACGAGCATGCCAATCTGACTTCGTTGTACCATTTATGTCCAATTCGATTAAATCCAGTTTGGATTAAGTGATATAAGAGAACATGAAAGAATTCCTCTACTTCACTATAATTTGCAGCAAAAAAAGAGGCAAAATCTACCACATATCAATCCTCCTCTCTCTTGAAATGAAACAATCTATATTGATTTCGTAACTTCTGATATCCAACATCATCCTCCACCACCTTCTAATACTAATCTTAAAAACAGAACCAGATGAGGAAAGAAAGAAAAGAAAAGGAACCTTAAATCAATAAAACCTTGTAGTTTCTCCACCAAAACATGGACACTTCCAGCTTCATGCTTCTTCCTCCATGGCAGCTCTGCAATACAGCAGGGAGACACTAGAAAATCAGCTCCTGTTGTGGATTGGATTGGACCCCCTTCGAACTCTTCTCTTGCTCATTTGGGTAGACTGGAATGACGAAGATCCCGAAGTTGATTTCTTCTTGGTGTTCAAGTTTGCGACGCCAATGTTCTTGAGGATGTGTGGCTTCTTTGCTGCTAGCCCATGCCCTGGACCCAGCCTGTGGACGAGGTCTGTTCTTCCAAGGCCATGGACCATCCTTGGTTCCATGGCCAAGAGACCAACACAAACTAGGAGAGCAAAGAGCCTGTAAGTGAGAAAAGCCATTGCTCCTTCGCTTGAAGACAGAGATGGTAGTAGGCTCTGATCATCTTCACTTCTGATGTCCTGTCTATGTAGATATATCCCTGTTTGGATTTTGGGTCTAAAAGCAATAAAGCTTGCCCAGGGGCCCAAAACACTCACACAAACTGAGATTCACTTCAATCATATGCCAGCAACCAAGGCACATCTAAGGCTGTTTTAGAAGGTTCTCACAGGAATGAATAAAGTAATTGGAAGCCAGTCCTTGGGAAGCTATAACCTTTCTTTTTGCTCTACTGTGATCTTCCTCTACTTTGAACTCCCCTCTGAAAGCACATCTACCCATGCAGCTAATAACAGCAGCACTTGGTTTTTCGTGCTAGAATAGGCTTCTTTGCGCTTTTGTTTGCTATCTTGCAGCCAAACTCCCTTTCCCTTAAAATTTTCCAAGCCTCCAGACTTGATTCAAAGTTTTAAAGAGAACCCACAATTAGCTTCCCTCATCTTCACCAATTTTAATCCTCCTCCTCTTTTAGTTTTCTCGTTTTCCTATGCGCACCATCTTCTCTTTTACTTGCTGCTTTTATATATCCATTGGCACATATAACCACTTGCAACCTGGAGGATTCCTAACAGCATAAGCTTTGCCACTTTATCAAAATCTAAGGGATGGGGTTTCATTCGAGATCAAGATTGTGGTGCACTGATCATAGTCCAAGCCAAGCAAAGCAACCGAGATCAAGATTTTGCTACAAACAGTCGGGCTATCCTTTGCCTTTGTGTTAAAGCAAAAGAGCGACAGTAGCCGTTGCTCTATAAAGTGGTTCTCGTAAACGACCTCCCTTGAAGGGGGTTGGCTTGCACACTAACTACTAGATAGTTTGAGTTTGAAGTAACCCAGCAAAGCAGCAATCTTATCAACTTAGATTTATGCATCTACTCAAATTTCGACAACTGTTGGCACAAGTTACTCTCTTAGAATAGTCAAGTAGTCTTTTGCAGTTCTGACGCGATCATGCATGCGATAATTACATAAAGAGATCTGGATTCCTTTGTACAAGGTTTGTACTCAAGATAGATTCTCTTATATTATGGTTTTCAAATAAGAGGTGCCCACAAGAATGTGATTGCTGTAAAGTAAGGGTAAGTAAAAGAAGGAAAGACAGAAGTTACTACCGAAAAAAAGGGAAATAAAGAAAGAAGAAACTAAAGAGTGACGAGGGAATTTTAACCGAGCCTTCTTTGGAGGCAAGATTCTTAAAGTGTGTGGCATTTTACTAATATTTCTCCAAAGCAGAGGGTTGGACTGGGTGCCTCCTGCTCCTTTGAGCAAGGGTTGCATTGCCTGAGGCCACTAGTTTAGCATTGTCGCACCAGAATTTAAGGAAAAGAAGCAATGACTAAAGGCTTGGTTAATCCAGCTAAACAAAGCATGGTTCATCCAGTTAAACTAGTCTTGAGTGGTTGCAGCATTTGAAGGGCAATTATGAAGCTCAAAGTGTGATAGTTCCTTCCCCTCTAAGCAATGGAAACCTCTGTGCTGCCACCAAAACAATACATGTGCATAAAGCAGTACATCGTATGCAAGCATGGATAGATCATGAGAAAAGCGAATTATGCTCAAAAACTGAACAGAAAAAGAATGAAATCACAAACATGTGGAACTTATCAGACTCTTGTTTTTATGGCAACTGCAATAAAGAATATCCATTGCTTTATCAGAAAGGGGGAGAAAATAAAATCCACCATTTCCCTGCTTTGCAATTAAACTAGCATTTAAAGGTTCTACCTGAACTAGGATCTTGTTTATATGAGGTACCATATAGGATGGTGAAACAAATGAGAGAAACATAAAATGTTTTTGCCATTACAGAGACTCGATTTCCTTTTGATGTTTAGCGTTTACACATGTTTCCCAGTTGCCAACTTTGAATTATTCAGCTACAACATTCAGTGGCATTAATCTATTGTCTAAGTTTCATGATACCTTCTAGAAGTAAGCTAATATAGAAGTCAGTAAGAACATTAGTCTCAAGTGCCTTAGCTGTCCCAGGCAATGCGTCCAAGTTGTACTAGCCCCTTCAAATCAAACATGAGATACGACTCCCCCTCGTCCAAAAGTTAATCCCACTCTGTTTGAGTGAAGCATTGATGGTCCTGAACTCAAAAATGCAGACCGGCAAACCACTATAATTTGTGGTTGACAATAGACTAGCTAATCTATAATGCATCTCTTGCTGCTGCGCCTAAAATATTCTGTACAATTAAGCAGAAATATTCCATCAAATTAGTCCAGTTAAATGGATATATGATGTTGTCATTAAGTTCTTTCAACAACAATGATACAATGTTGTCATTATGCGAGAGAGAAAACGGAAGGTATGGGACCATGCCAAACCACTTAAATGGAGGATCAAGATAGCAACCCAACCATGTCTAAATCAGATATTACACCCTTGACACAGATAAATAGAAGTATGCACAAAGCAGGCCTTACAGAACACTAATGCCATCTTCAAACAGTTATGCAGAACAATAGAGAATGGATCTCCATGCATACATATTGGAGCAAAACAGATAACAACAAAGAGGTAGTTATAATCCAGGTTAGAAAACAGAGCACCTGAAACTGAAAGAAAGGTGCTTAGAGTCTTGTTATTAGCCTGTCTAGTGTTTCATGTATTGTTCATTATTCAAAGGGAATAATTTGTTGGGTTGGTTGTTTGTTTGGATGTGGCTGGGCTTCATCCAACCTCTAGATTATCCCCCTCTTGTGAATTTGTCTTAAGAAGAAACAAACAAGAGGGTATATAGTCTTCTTTGTCGCATGTACTGATGCACATCAACAAAAATAAATTGAGGCATTAAAGTGTTTTTGTATCTAATAACTGAAATAGTAGGTATTACTTCATATTCATGTGAGGGTATAAGAGCCTATAGTTTGACTAGTCTCTCTCAGTAAACCACATTTCCCCTCAGCATTTTGTACATCTGTACATATCTGTACAGCTATTGTTATAAGTATTCGGCTCTCTCTTCGATTAGCCAAGTAGTCTTTTGCAGTTCTGTAGCAATTATGCAAGTGATTATTACATACAAAGATCTATGTTCCCTTTTTCTAAGGTCTGGGACTCAAGATAGATTCTCTTGTTTTAAGGTTTTAAAAATAAGAGGTGTCCACAGGATTGTGATTTTTTGTAAAAGAAGAGGAAGTATCAAAATAGTTATTTCAGACAAAAAAAGAGTAGTGACAGAATAAAAGGATAAATTAAAAGGAAATGAGGAAGTCTTAATGATGTGGCCCTCTTCCTGAAGACAAGATTCTTAAAGTGGAGCCATTTTGCTAGTATTTCTTTGTAGCAGAGGGTTATAGAGGGTGCCTCTTGCTCCTTAAGCAAGGCTTGCAGGGTCTGTCTTAGGCTGCTAGTTCAAAATTGAGGTCACAGAATTTTAGGAGTAATGACTAAAAGCTTGGTTAATTTGGCTAAGCTAGTCTTGCGAGGTTGCCCAAATGAATCATTCAAGCATTACAAGGAAAATCCAGAACTTCCCTGCTTACCTCTTGAACTAGTATTCATGGGTTCTCTTTAAATTTATTTAAAATATTGAAATTAACAGTAATATACATACTTGTAGGCAGATCTCTATGACTATCTTCTTTCTGGCCCTTTCAGAGAGTTTGTCTCCATTTGATGTTAGGGTTCACATATGTTCTCCCAGAAGCCTTGATTCAATCTTTCCAGTAATATGCTGATTAATTTAAGGCGCAACATTCGATGTCATTACAATTTTAATGTCTAGAATTTGTAAAACCTTCTCAAGTAAAGTTAATATCAAAGTCGTAGAAATATTGGTTTCAGGTGCTGTAGCTATACCCAGTGTTTGCAAGTTATAATTCTTCCCAGCCCCTTCAGATCATGTATGAGATATAACCATGCCCTTATTCCAGAACTAAGCCTAATATCTAGTGCTTATTTGTCGCTCATCCCTCAAAAGAAATGTTTGCACAAGATCTCATTATATACTGCTATTTATTTATATCAAATTGATAGATCTGCTAAGCTCCAATGCATCGTTTGCAGATACAGAAATAATATGGTGTAGAGTTAATTGAAATTATCTGATAAATTAGAACATGATGCGTCAATAATGCTTCCCAATAGTTATGATTCACCATTGCCAATATGTGATAAAATTAACGACACTTTTTTACAATGTCATATAACAAGACATTTCAATGGAATGAGCATCAACATGTAATAAACTCAAAACTTCAGGATTACAAATGGATATAAAGAAGGCTAGCTGATGTCAAACAATAATGACAGAAAACCCATGCTTTTTCTTGATTATTCATTACTTACAATAGACAAATCGAGATGTCTTTTGACACACCCTGGAAGCAAAGTCTTCGACTTTTTGATATCAAGATCCATCTGGCTTCAAAACCCAGATTTTATGCTTATTTTCTCTGAGAAGAGAATATACAGGTTATTTTTTCTCCGTTTTTTGGAATGTAGTAGATGCCCATTTAGCAACAAAATATCACAATGGTCATAACTGCTACGAGACATCTTTGATCAAAGGTACTGAGATGTAGTCCAGAATTCCAGATTGTTCCTCCTTCAATGCATTTAACTAAGCTTTGGAAGACAAAATGGTCTGGATTCTTTCAAGAGAATAATAGAGCTACCAAGGTACAGCTATATCCCCACTATCATCACCAAGGCTATGGAATTTGATTTCACTCATTAAACTGCTACCTTGTTAATCTCATGATATTTTCTTTCATTTGCCAGGAACAGCCCCATTGGACAAACAGCTATTTCCCCTCCAATTTGTGCATCTGTTTTCTTAAACTGTTCACCTACGCTGCTACAATCTTTCTCGTAAGAGCCATCACAACTTGATAGCCACAAAGTATCAGACGCCCAACCAGGATATTTTTAGAGCTCTACTGGACTGCAGATATGTCAAGTTTTGCTGCAAATCCAATGCTGCAGCTGGCTGCAAAAACTAGAACTGTGCCTCCATACTGGTAGCAGATTTGAACAAATTTCACCATATCCTTGCATAATAGGAATAAGAAATGTCTGCTCTCAATACTCCAAATACAACCTCCTAACTCACTATATTCTTCTTTCTCAAGTTAAGTTGGAGTCTAAGATTTTAGTAGTGAAAATATGTAGAACAAAAAGAGCTCGAATCCAACAGGAGACAATTCTTAGAATCATTCTGTTACTCCAGTTACTGAACTTATTCCTGGCGTTCTAAGGAATGCTTGAGCTCCAATCAGCCTTCTTGCTAGCAACACATCATCCCATCTTCCTGATTCAGCAAAAGTATTGGAAGATATGACATAATCTTCAGGATCATAAAACTTCTTCAGCTGTATCAGCCTATCAACTAAACTTGCTCCAAGAACAACTTCCCCATGGACTCTGCAAGCACCTATAAGCATCCTCCAAATAACTGCATTGGGTTCAATAGGCATGTTCTTTACAAAATCATCCGCCTCCTCCAGCAACCCTGCACGGGCGAACATATCAACCATGCAACCACAATGCTCGATCTCAGGCTTTAAACTATAATCTTGGCACATGATTCTATACATATTTATACCATCATCAACCAAACCAGTATGGTCACAGGCTGATAAAACTCCTATGAATGTGATGCTATTTGGTTCAGCCCTTGCATCACGCATCTGCTGAAAGACTTCCAGAGCTTCCCTTCCTCTACCACTGATGGCATATCCAACAATCACAGAAGTCCATGAGATAACATCTCTCTTTGGCATCATACTAAATATTCTCTCAGCTCTATCCATGCGCCCAAATTTTGCATACATGTCTATAAGAGCATTGCATAGCACAGTGCTCCCAGCAAGACCATTTTGCTGAATGTCAGAAAGAATCCGATCACCGTCGTCAAACGCCTTCAAGTTTTGGCAAGCTGAAATTACACCTAGCATTGTCACTTCATCCGGGATCAGCTTTTCCACTTGAATCCTCTCAAAGAGATTCACGGCTTCATTAGAAAGCCCATTTTCAACATAAGCCAAAATAATTGAATTCCAAGAGACAATATTTCTGGTGGGCATCTCATCAAAAATTTTTCGAGCAATCTCTATCTTCCGACATTTAGAGTACATGTTGATCAGAGCTGTTGCTACAGGAACGGGAATATTGTTCACTCTTCTTCTCAGATAGGCATGGATCCAATCCCCCATTTCAAGATTTTTGCTCTGAGCACAGGCAGAAATCAAGCTAACTAGAGTCACTCTGTCGCCCTCAACACCTTGGCTTCTCATTTCTTCGAACAAGGATATAGCTTTATCAGCATCATCGTTTTTCCTATAACCAGCAATCAAACTATTCCAAGAAACCAAATCTCTTTCAGGCATTGCATGAAACAGATCCTCAGCATCCTTGATGCACCCAAATGAGGCATACATATCAATAAGAGCATTACCCACTGAAATCATCGAACAACCAAAAGATTTGCAGCAAAAGGCATGAAGAGACCTCCCAATACTCAGGTTTCCATACTCAGCACATGCACCGATCAAAATCACCAAAGTAACATCATTAGGACTCAGTTCTTCACCAAGACAACCATCCAGCATCTTATTGAATAAGCTCAACCCCATCCAAAAAAAATTTCTTTTTAAGAGCCCCGAAAGCATGCAGTTGATCGTAACTATAGTTCGGCAGGAAATTCCATCAAACAGATTGCAAGCGCTGCCAATCGAGTTCGCAGAGCTCGAGTAGAAATGGATCAGGGTGTTCTGGACATTTAGGTTGGATTCCAGTCCACGTCTAAGAACTTGGCAATGAATAGACTTTCCTTCTCTTATCGCCATCAGCCTACCGCAAGCTTTTACGGCCGACGCAAAGGTGAAGAGGTCGAGAGTAAAGGATGGCATTTTGCCATTCACACTCCATTGCAAATTTCTAAGGAGATGAAGGGATCGGCGCGGGTTGCCTCCAGACGCATGGCGGCGAATCATGGCATGCCAAGTGGCGGCATCGGGCTGCTCGATGGAGTTGAACAGGAGGGCGGCATGATCAAGAAGAGATGGTTTGCAGGCGCAGAGGTGGAAGAGCTTGAGGAGGATGGATTGGTCGGCGATGAGGCCGGTGGTGACGAGGTGGGAGTGGAGTTGGAGGAGGAGGTGGGTGGATAAGAGGGAGGAGTTTTGGTGGAGAAGGTGGAGGAATGGGTGTCTCAGCTTGGTATGAATGGCTGCGTTCATGGACGGAAGGAATGCTGGTTTTCTTTGTTGCTTTGGAATGCATCCAGGCATCCAGCAGCTCGTCAAATTTTGTGTCCTTCGAGTCAGTGGACGGGAAGATTGACACCTAAGGAAAACAGTTTATTTAACGCTTCTCTTCCTCGCGTATTGGTGGAGATCAGCTAGACAAGGGTATGCCACCCTAAAAAAATTCAAGAAAAAATTCAAGATGAGAGGTGAGGACAAGTTTTTTTTTTGTTTTATTTTATTTTTATTTTCATCATGTTTATATATTTATATAAGTATAGCGTATTTTATAGCTATTATGACAGTTAAAAATTCCACTTCTTGTGAGTCCAAATTTGATAGATGCTGTGATAGCTAAGAATTCCTCTTCTGGTGAGTCTAAATTTAAATGAATTTAAAATTCAAATTTACAGCTGTTGGAGCAGTTACGAATTTTTTAGATTGAGCTTCTCCTTCACTTGCGCAGAAAGCTCGGACTCTTTTGGTGACTCCGTTCCAACACACCCCCACAATCGAATGGGATGTTCTTGCACATGAAGATTATCTCGAAGATACGTAAATCTCACTACCAATAGAGGTTTTGTGAGTAGATCGGCTATCTGATCTTTTGACGATAAAAATAACACTTTTAGTTATTTCTTCATCACCTATTCTCGCACGGTATGGAAACTAATTTCAATATGCTTCGTTCTGGCGTGGAAGATTAGATTATAGGAGAGGTAGGTAGCACCTATGTTGTTGCACCATAATATAAGAGTTTCCTGAAAGAGCAAATGAATATCATTAAGTATGGACTGCAACCATTGAAGCTCGGCAGCAGTGTTGGACAGGGATTTGTACCCTAATTCAGCGCTACTTCTCGTAACTGTTTGCTATTGTTTGCAGCTCCAACTTAGTAAGTTTGCACCATGGAAAATACAATAAGCACCAACACTTCTTCTGCCATCACAGTCCCCGGCCCAATTAGCGTCGGTGTAACCATGCAGAGTGTGACCCGAATGAGTGGATAAGTGGAGACCATAGAAAATTGTGTTTTTGAGATACATTAGTATTCTTTTAACAGCTTACTAGTGAGGTATCCGGGGTTGATGTATATATTTGCTGACTATGTGGACTGCGAATGTGATGTCTAGTCTGGTAAAGCCCAAATAGTGTAAGGCGCCAACAATACTTCGATAGAGATGGGGATCATCAAATTCTTGACCTTCAAATTTTGATAACTGACAGGAAGTAGACATCGAGGTGCTGCAAGGTTTAACTTTGTCCATCATGTACTTTATACTAAGATTTGTTGATTGGGTTGTTGCAGCCTTTAATATCAAAGCATGGAATTGAGTGTTCATGGAACTATTTGGTTCGGATACAAGACTGCATTTGGTTTGGTCAGGGCGGAGCAAGATCATTTTGAACTCATATTCTCCAACTATTACAATCAAATATTAGAAATAATTAGATATCTAAAAGGGAATTTTTTTGCATGCTAATCCTCATATGCTTGCATATATAATTCTATATTTCCACTTTAATCTATTTTATTTTAATGTATAGTTGGTCAGTGCTACTACACTTATGTTGGACTAATTTATTCCGAGAAACGGAAGCTGAAGAATTTCAGAAGGCTAAAATACTCAACCAACCGGACCCGATGTTCCAGGAGGTGAGTTGGGCAAGCTCATGGGTCCTTTACGTGGGTTTAAAAAGGTGCTTGGGATCATATAGATTGTTCCGGATTAGATATTAAAATTCGAAAATTCAGAAATTTTTTCTACATGCTTTCAGATAAAGATGCTCATATGCACTCTCTGATACATGTGGGTTGTGAGGTCCCTTGAAAATTCAATATCAATTTTCGCATAATGACTAACTTATGGCAGTTTTGAAGCAACAGGCTGTTTGTATATTTTTCATCCCTTGCTCAAAATTGTTCAATGTTTAAACTTTTAAGCTCAAGACTTCTTCAAACTTGTTCCACATTTATGTCAGTAGTTTATAATGCAATTAGGAAAAGCTAGATAGTAGTTCGAGTGACAATATACTTATTATCGCATCTTTTATTCAGAATAATTTGTCGTTGATATAATTTTGGAGAAGATGAGTCCATCCAGAGTGACCCAGATGTTATAAAATACTTTGTTCGAATCATATACAACTCTTTATGAAACTGTATCCCAAGAAGGAAAGTAGCTCTAGCAGCAAGTTTGTATAATAGCTCGTATATTATTTAAAGTTTGTAATTAAGGTAATATCTTTACAGATCATTTCTCATAAAGTGATGGAAAAACACGAATATTGACATATAAAACAACTTGGTTAGATCTGTCTGGTATGTCCCTGTACTTGTATATCGACAAACTTGTTGGGTCAAACCTAAGAGGATTGGAGGTGAAACCTATTCGAGCTGGCTGCTTGATCAAATAATGTCACCAGGCTTTATTTATGACGTATAGCAAGTAGGTTGAGCCTAAATGTAGAATTTTCTTCATTATTGAACTAGCCGGACCCCTTGACAATGGTTATGTTTGTCGAGCTCGGCAGACCTTGATCGGCCAAATGGCCATCTCCTATACCAGAAATATACAAGAATTTTAGAAGATAAATCTAATTCTCATTGATGAAAATTTCGTGCTATTTTATAAAACACGGGAGTTTGAGATGATGAATCCAATTCTTATTGATGAAAATATCTTACCCATCCTATAGAGATACGGAAGAACAAAACATTATCTCCTAAAAGTAAATAGCAGAAGATCATAATAACTTTTGCTTTTGAGCCTTGTTGTCATAGAACGTGCTTCTAGTAGTTAACGCAGCTGAAGTAGATATTGCAGCTTCTTTAGATTTCTCCATCTTATTAGTTTTCCATGCCTATCATGCAACTTCTATGCTCGCCTTTTCCTCTGAAGTCAAAATTTGAAAGTCTGAAGATATATTTACTTCTGTTTCATGTTGCAAGCTGCAAACAATGGTTTTATAATTGTTGAAAGGAGATGCTACCTACCTCAATGCCCTACGATGTTCTTACTAATTGTTCATTCTCTCTAATTTGCAGACTCAAGCTTTCTTCAGCATTGGCCAAGGCTAACACCCTCCTATCCCCAACTACTGTCAAGAGATGCCCGTAATTTTATCAGTCAATGTGTGAAGGTTAACCCAGAAGAACGGCCTTCTGCTGATCAACTATTAGAGCATCCATTTGTGGTGAAACCGCTGGCATCTTCTTCGGGATATGATTCCTCCACCCACGGTAATGATTGAAAGAATTAACTAAAAAGATAAAGCATTGCACTGCCCTTTCATCCTGGCGTCCCCCCAATGATATTGCCGACTTTAGGCTGTTAAATTTTTGCTTTTCAGATGACAATCTGAAGAGTAAAACAGATATTTGTAGGCTTTTGCGCAAATTGGCGTTCAGAAGGTTGGATCCTGCCCTGGTTTACAAGCAGATTCTTGGAAAGCAAGGAATACAATTTTCGGTTTTCATTGTGTTTAAGAGTTTCAACAGTAGTATGATTTTTTTTTTTTCTTTTTTTTCAGGGTGGTTTCGATGTTGTTTTGGTTCATATCCTTGCAAAGTCAGTCATGTATTTAGGTGCGGAAAAGAGAACTGGATACGCAACCAAATCTGGGTGAGATGAGTGCATGAATATGTAAATATGTAGATTTATTTAAGCATCATTTTCAAGGCTATGTTTGCTTGGTAAAATCTCAAGTATTCTGGTGCCGAGAAGATGGCAGCGCTTGGCTGTTTAGAAAGAAAAGACAAATGATGGTGGACCCCGCAGATCAAAGATACTGTTTGGCAGTCAGGATCTAATCTAGAGGCATCATAAAAACCAAAAAGGGCACAGTCAGATCATTCAGAACCAAGGCAATGGATGAGATATAGATTACCAGAGTCAAACTAGACCTGATCCAAATAAAGACAACGCATAAATTTTTCAAATACTTGCTAACGCAGCATGAATGTGACCAAAACGAGATCTATGTTTATTTATTTATTTTCCCCGAGAGAGATGAAAAGTAACAATGGCCAAATACTTGGGGTTCATCCGCCTCCAAAAGTCTTAAACTCCGACGTGGTCAAATTGAGAGGTGTGATCACTGGGATATTTCACAAGTCAATTGTATTAATTCAGCAGGATGGATCAAAGCTTTTAGGTGAAGAAGCTCAAGAACCTAACAATTGAGTATTATATTCAAAGACAGACTGGCGCTCACGGTAGAACTTGTTAGTGAATTCTAACCATGACCATGCAACATAGTTATGGTATGTTTCCGAATTATTTGACTTAAAAAAATCTCTTCAAGCTTTGTTGCTGCACTCTTAATTCTCAGCCAGATTATTTTATCGATACCCAAAACAGAGAGGGCGGAGGGTGGGGACAAATTGAACTCCCGCCGCTGTAAGGCCTTCAGTTTTCTTGAATGCTGCTGTGGAGCTTGTTAATGCCATTTCCTCAAATACGATCCTTTTTCTGTACATTCACTCTATGAACTCAACTCGATGACCGAGCAAAAGTATAGGAGCTAAAGGAAAGAATGCATTCAACAAATATATTGCAATCACAGTCATCCATCAAATGCACCTGCTAATAAACTGTGGCCTTCAAATATTCAGCTTCAAAAATGTTTTATCATCTTTTCAATGGTTTGTACCAGCTAAAATTCCACATTTAATATTGCTTGCATTTTTGTCAACGCATTCCTCTAACAACATTCAAGGGTTCTAAGCAGTATCTGTCCGCAATAGCCACATAAAACCAGGAAAGTGCTGAAGCAGAAAGTGATTGAAGTCATTCTCTCATCCATAAGAAACATCTACCACGTCAAGTATTTTGGCCTGAAGATGGGGATCAAAAGCAGCGCATTAATTGGATCGCAATGGATCACTGCAAACTGACAGCCATTTGCACCCTTCCTTTTTGAATTGTAATAGACCGGTAAAATTAAACCAGACTATCGTAGATCCACACGTCTCTACTTTGTCAAATTTTTCCTTTTTCGGTTCTTTTTAAAGAAATAATAGCACCACCTTTAAAATTAGTCGAGTCAGAAACTTATCACCCCTTTCTTTTTCTTTTCTTTTTTTTGGTAGAAAAATAGGAAGGAGGGAGGGGCAGAACCCCACCCGCATAGCAGCTTCCACTGGGCCCCTCTTCTACCAAAGAATGTTCGATGCGGGTCGCAAGTTTCCGCGTGCCCTCCCCAACCACGTATAAGTACGTCACCCCAGCGCCACCTCAGTACCGATAGAAAAAAAGCATATCCACACAAAACCATCCAGATATGAGGCATGCGGTCCCCTAATTTAATCGACGCCCGCGCGTTTCAAATCCGGACAACTCAGGTGGAGTCCAAGCCCTTTACCACCAAGCTACCACCTTGGTGGCAACTTATCACCCCTTTCACTGCTACCTGAGTCACTCTATAAAGAGCTTACCGTCTTCTGGGGAGTACATAAGGTAGCTACCGACCATAAAATCAGTATCTGATATAAAAAAAATTAAAAAATAACAAAACGAGGAAAAAAAAAACTGAAGCTAGAATATTATCGTAGTAACTAAGCCACTATCTGCAAATAGTCTAACCTTGTATTTGAGATTTTTCTAATGACAGACAGCTGCTAATTAATTTCCAACATCTTGACTTGGGATACGTTTGTGCTGTGCAGTGTACTCACTCCAAAAAACTATTTCAGAGGTTCAAGTAAATGCTGAACCCTACACAAATGCACACGAGATGCAGAGCGACAAAAAAGTCCCGAAATTTCTTTTGGGAAGATTATCATATAGCACTGCAAATCCACAAAATACATTTACCTGGCGAGCAGTCTCCTACCAAAAGAATCTCAGCTATTGGATCCAATCTTTGGCTACCTCTTGTATGTTTTATCAAACTCATCTCCCCTATGACCCATTTTATCACTATGCACTGCTTGATACTAGATGTGATCATTGAAAAGATTTCCTGCATATTTCAAAAGAAATGACATATGCAAGAAACATGTTTTTCTTTACACATGGTTTTGAGACTTGGAGGCGGGTGATTGCGATTTCCCTGTCATGCAGGTGGTAACAGATGTTGCCAATTTTTTTTAAAAAAATCCTGCATATTTCTGCATATAGAAGAAACAGAAATTTTTTCTACATGTTTAAGACTCTAGGATGCAGGTGATTGTAATTTCCATGTCATGCCACTACAACTAATACAAATTGATGTAGGTACTTGCAACAAAAAAATACAAAAACTCCAAACCAAACTTGCAGTAACTCTAAACTGCAGTGCAGAATTCAAAAATCCATCAAACATTTCTTACCAGATACAACTTGTGCCGGTGGTCGTCTGAGCATCAAATCACCAAAATTTAATGGCTGCACTAACTAGTGCCGAGCATGATATATAAACCTCATGTAGCACTGTAAGAAATCCAAAGGGTAAAAAAGGACTAATTTAAGAAGTCCTAAAAGTAGAAGCATGCTAAATCCAGTGAATGGAAGGCTCAGTTAGACACTCAAACACCAAAAAGAAAAAGCACCGTGTAAATACAGTCACAAAGCCAATTAAATCAGAAAGAAAAGGACCACAGTCCTCGCCTTATCATCCAACAACATGGAAGGCCAGAGAGGGGGTGGAGGGGGGGCAATCAATGTTTAAACTATGCTAGAGCCCAGACCCAACTACAGAAAGAATTTTTTGCACTTGAGTTTATATCATTAGATGCTATTTTATTTTAGTGACTTTTGAAAAATTACTGCAAATTGGTCAATAACATGGCATAGAGAACAACTTACAAAAGTTCCTCTTTCCTGTCATTAAGAAAGATCATACTGATTTCTTTGGTTCATCATCTTGCAGTTGAGGCTTAGCATCTTTCCCTTCCATGACTTGTTTTATCCCTTCTTGATAACCTTCTATAAAGCTCTTAAGTGCATCCCTGTACGCAGAGGCACGTGTCATATACACACGCTGCAGTGCAGGCCTTAGGGTCTCCATTCCGCCTCTTGCTGCAACCGCAAGATCCTCCAACGTTGAGGGTTCTCTTTCTTTAGATGCAGCCTTCTCCTCATGAGGTTTGCTATCATCCCCTGAATCCTTTTTATAGTCGTTCGGTCTGAGGTCAGGCCCTATATCCCGCACCCAACTAGCTGCATAAAGCCTAGATGCTTCCTTCAAAACATACCACCGCTCTATCCATGTCAGTTTCTGTCGTTTTTTGATATGCGGGGGATCAGGCAAAGAAGAAGGGAAAGCAATTTCCTTCAGATCGTAGCGAATATAATCATACACTTTCCTACATACCACTTTTAGCTTCATACTACTCTGCAAGCCTTCTTAAATCAAACCAAAGTGTCCAAACAACATGAACCTACATCAACCCAAAAGCAACGGTTCACAAGATTGTACTTTTCTCCTCCCTATCTTCAATTTAAAAGGTCAGGTAGTGATAATCTTTAAGTAAAGAAACAATAGAATAAAGCTAGAGGAAGTAGGACCTAGAGCCAAAGTTGTAAACATGGCCAATGACAGTTTATGAACAACCATGTAAATAAAAGAAGAACAAGAAAACAAAATGAACCAATTCAATTCAAATTATCTTGTAAAAATTGCCGGCATCACTATCTGGCGCTATTGGTCCATAGAAAGATCCTCAGTCCCAAAAACAATAGACAGAATGTACGAAGAGGTTTCTTCCTTTTGTCAAAAATCAAAAGGGCTTTCCCTCGTTCCTCTAGAAGAGTTCCCAGAGGTTCTATCCTTCTCATTACAGATCTCACTAAAAAAGCAAATGGGCTCAAGTTTGAATATTTTATGTTTTCACCAAATAGATACTTCTATAGTAGCAAAAGATACTCTAAAGATTCAATCTGGATCCACAGAAGAACTTAAAATATAGATTCATAATTATTTCTCAGCAAAATCTAAAGCTGCTTGTCAAACAACCACAAAAAATCTAGAACCCTCGAACATCTTTTACTGGTTAGGAGTCCAGTGCCACAACCACAAAAATCTCAACATTCACATAGATTATATCAACCATCACATAATCCATAAAATAACAAAAATAAAAAAGACTAAAACCTAAAAACATCGATCCAACCAACCATCCAGCACCTAAACCGCTAAACTCTAAAATTTGGGTATCCAGTAGCTACTGAAAATCTGATGTAATAACGGACATGAACTAAAGATTCTTCCAAAGTAAACAACAAAACAATACCCAAAGAAAGAGAAGCAAAGAAACCCAAAATCTAGACCAGAGGAATTCAATATCCGGAACAGATCCTAAAAACATCAATCAGCCACCCATTTTTGCATCTAGATAGCAAAATCCAGGAACAACCCATCATTTAGCAGCTACAAATCTGATGTATGAATCGCCATAAAACTCAAAATCCTTTGGAAAAATAGCTTCATCAGAGAGCAAAACGAACCAACTGCAAATCAAATTGGAGACCAAAAAGAGATCGAATATGGGAGAGAAAGATTACCAAAAAGAGCACTGACGATTGTCAAAATAAAGCGAGCCCCGAAGGATTGCTTCTTACCTCTATTTTTTGGGATGAAGACAGATGAGTCTTCTCGTTTTCTTTTTTTTTTTCCTTTTCAACGTCCACACTCCAGCTTCGAATTCACGAAATCACACCGACATCAAGGACATGCCCTAACGTCGTTAGCAAGGGGTGGCAATTTCAAACCCAAAACTGACCCAACATCAATCAGGGTAAGGGGGAAGGGTTCCGGTCAGCTAATCCCAACCTACTACTCAGTTCAGGTGTGCCACTCAACACATCATATCCATGTAGTACGCAACTTTTTTGATATTTATATTCATATATTTGAAAAAAATTATATAATATATAAGTTATTGGACCGTTGATCCAAAACAAATGGTTCAAAGCAAGGTCCGCCGTACTAGTACCGATCGGCGTACCGGTGGCGATCCGGACCGGTACGTACAGGTCCCATACCGATCCCGTACCGGTCTGTACCGATCCGTACCGGTCTCATACCGTTTCTCCAACGATAAGCTACCGGTACTGGATTTCACGCTGATCCAGTACCGGTCCCAGGCCGGATAGATACGTACCGGCCGTATCGGTACTTACCGGCCGGTACGGCAGACCATGGTTCAAACTATATTAAAAAAAAGAAGAATTGTACCTACTTTGGAGGACTTAAGAAGGATCATCTCCACCCTATGGTCGTTCAAAGCTACCCATATTATAAATGAGGCAAATAGGGTTGCGGATTGGATAGCTTCATATGTGGCTAGCCACTTGGATGTTTTTGTTTGGGATTCAGTTCAATCAGCCCCCTCCAGTTGCAAGATATTTTATATGCCGTTACCGCTGAAAATTGGTCCAACCAAGGCACCAAGTTGGCTGAGTTATTAGAGTGCTTGGAAGATCAATTGTTCCGATCGCAAAGGTCAGCTAAAGATTGTGATGTGTCTCCGAGGCGGTGATGTGGTGGCCGCTATGCTCGGATGGCGATGCCTCCAATGTTAGTCGCTCTCGAGATGGAGTTTGGAAGAGATCATGCTCGAACCTTCGCTCAA
Organism: Phoenix dactylifera; assembly: GCF_051530095.1. Taxonomy (NCBI): domain Eukaryota; kingdom Viridiplantae; phylum Streptophyta; class Magnoliopsida; order Arecales; family Arecaceae; genus Phoenix; species Phoenix dactylifera. The sequence goes on from NC_143194.1 coordinate 19,599,198, forward strand.
ATGCCTAATCCAACTTAAAATAACAAAGACAAGAAAGTTCTCTTGCCGGAAAGTATTCGGCAGGGGACCCTACATCACTTAAGTCAAATGGACTCTCAAGGAATAGTAGAATTGCGAGAGCGACCAAGTGGCAGCAAAAGGGCATAAGAAGGCTTGAGAGCACTTACCTAGAGGATCCCCGAGAGTGGTTTATGTAGGCAAAGGCCAGCATCCGTCGCCAAGAAATTCGGACGTGGGGATTGGACATTTTTGGTAACCGATTGCATGTCTTGAAGGTCATAATGCCTGCGTATCACACTCGTTCGTCATGCAGTTATGAAAATTGTTCACGATTGTGGCCGAGGTGTCACCAGCAAAGGGGAAGTTTGAAATTGAAAGGACTTTCCACATACCCTAGAGTCAGCCACATGACGGGCATTGATTGGTTGGTCGAAGGCTATGTGAAATAAAGAATAGAAGGAATAAAGATATAATAGAAAAAATAGGTGGGAAGAAAGAAGCATATGTGAAATGCTCAACCCCGGGGGAACATTTAGACCATCCTCCTCATTTTGTAGATAAATTCTTACGGAGACTTTGTAAAAACAACTCTATAATTGACCAAAGCACTTCCATACTTCTTCCTTGTGAAAGTAATAAGAAAAGAAAGAAAAATACTTCTACACATTCTGAAAATAGCAAGAGGCATCTCTAGGGTACCCCACATAAAAGCCACCAGAATCTCTTCAATTCATAAAAAAGATGCCAGTTCAAGATAAGATTCAGAAACCACCAATAACATTAAGCCTAGAATTAAGTATGAAAATTCCTAGCAAATTAAAATTCCCAACCTTCTCCAAGAAGACCTGAACATAAGACTTCTAAGACTCACTTAAATGGCATATTAGCTCAAAAAATAAAACCAAGAAATAAAATAACTAAACTAAACCAAATTTGAATACAATCTACATCAAGTAGTGACTTGAATCTATAAACTATATAGCTTATGTCAGGTCAACGACTTCATTTATTAGCTTCATCCTTTGTAAACATTTTATACGCTTCATCTATTGGTGTATACAACTATGATTTGTAAAAAGTATAACAACAGAAAACTTTCTTAAAACATTTGCAGACATGCATGCATGAGAATATATATATATATATATATATATATATATATATATATATATATATATATATATATATATATATATATGCATATATGCATATCTAATACACGTATTGTCGTCCATGGACTCCCTTACCGAACATTTAAGAAACACAGAAACAATCCAAAATGGCATCCCAAAAGTAATGACTTAAGAAACTCATCCACCACCAAGCTTAAAACCACGTAAAGACGGCGGCGGCCTAATGCATTTGAGGGCCTAAGGCGAACTCATTAAGAGAGGCCTTTTTTTTTAATGATAAATTTTTTTTAATAAGTGTAAAATACTTTTAAAATTTATTTAAACATAATTCGCCTAGCTTTTTGAGATGCAAAATTACTAATCAAACTTTTGTACTCAAGATTCATTAAAATATTATTTTCATTAAAATACTATTTTCACTACTATGTGACAAAAAAAATTTAAATAGCCTACAATAATCCAAATTGATCACAAGAATGGTCGTCGGAATTTAAAATCTGATGAGTAAAATATGTTTAATGACATGCCTCTGCAGGTATCTGACAGGGAGAGGACCAGAGATTGGCAACCATCTGCCTATGAGAGTTTTGGCCGTCGTGCAGCAAGATCAGTGCTGGAAAAGAATACTGTAATCTGATGACCATCAATTTATGTTAGAGATGAACAATGGAGGCAAAAGAAGCCCGTAATCTGATGACCTGATCATGTCCTGTATATTGTTTTCCACCCCAATCCAATTATATAGCTCAAGAGTTACTATCTGAATTACTGCATCTGATGGGTGATATATAACTTCCCAAGTGTAAGAATTTCCTGTTTGATCTAAGCAACACCTACAAAACAATTGAACTTTGTTACATCCAGAATCTTCAGTCCCCATTCTCTGAACTAGTTTTCCAGACTTTGTAGCTTCCTTATGGTGTACATATTTAAACCATCTCTGTCAAAATTTTGTTTTCTTCAAAAAAAACACACACTAACCACTGGCACTACTGGACATTTATCTGATATATATTAAACCCTATCTATGATCAACAACAAGAGTAGCATTAACAAATATCAAATCAATAGATGCATGCAACTCGAAAAATATTAGTCTCCGGGATTGATGCCACTGTGTGTTGAGACATCAGTCTAATGACAAATCTGAAGTATGTGCAAGGGAGTGATTTCTTATATGTTTATAATAAGAGAAATTCCTAGAAGATTAGTTCCGTGTATTGTGATCACAAGAACATTTTAATAGAAGAGAAAAGAAGGGTCTGCTATTATTTACTTTGTTATCATTAGCACTTCACGGCTGGATGGGGGGATGACTTGATGACAAAAACAGTATATATTGCTCCAATTCTACTCAGCAGTCACCTTTTATCCTTAATAGCTGAACAACTTTCTTACAAAATAATCCTATTTAAATGTAAGCAAATAAAACCCACAAAGCAATCCTTTCCTGATAATAATTGCTTTAATTACATAATACTATTTTATTTATAAAAAACTCTAAACAATTGGTCTTTCGCATACACTCACTTTCATATCCTTAATTCTTATGCAACAGAAAATATGATCAAATCAAATGATTCATACAACTTAATCATGCATCAAAAAGGCCTATTTTTATAAACTTATAGACCAATATGGCATCTATCAACTAGCTAATAGCTTTGAATTTTCATCCTTCCAACAACCAAAATCCATGGGCAGCAAAATAAATAATCAACTTCTGACAACCAGTGATTGCCAGGAATTTTAAGCACTTCAAGGGGTGCTAAAAGCCCCAGAACAGCACTAAAAGCTAGACAATTTATCCTTCCATACTTTGTTATGCAGTTGCTGTATTCCTAGGGAAAAATAAAGAAATCATAATTTGGCCACATATTTTGGACACATAAAGAAGAAAAATTAACTCGAGGTCAATTGAGCAAGATACTCGCATTCCAACATAAACGACTAGCTTTGATCTACCTTTGACTACAATGTTTTCCTTTAAATTAAGATGGTATAATTATGTAGTCGAAAGTATACTGCCCTATAGACATTCAAGCCTATTTTGCATTTTGCTAAATCAATGAACCAAGACTTTGTATATAATGCGCAAAAATAGAGAGAAAGGGTTTTTTCCCTAAGGAAGAAAAAATAGAAGCAGAGAAATTAAGCATACAGAGAAGCGCGAGGGAAAGGGAGGCGGAGAAGGGAGAACCCTGACCTTCCGAGGACCTGAGCGAGGGTCTTGATGTAGCCGTCGATGATCTCGTCCCGGGTGAGACTGGGATCGGGGGGCTCGATGACGATGAGCCAGTGCTCGAAGTCGCACCCGTCGAGAAGGATGGTCTCCTTGGGCGGCCGGTTTCTCCAGTTCGGCGAAGGATCGTTAAGAGACGACGTCGTAGGCCGGGTCGAGAAGCACCGGACCGCGCCGCCGCGGTCGCCGTCGACGGGGAGGCGGAAGTAGTCGGCAAGGGGGAGGAGAGGGCGGAGGCGGAGGTCCGGAGGAGAGGGGAAGAGGGACAGGCAAAGAAGAGAGCTCGGGAGGCGAAAAATCCGGAGGAGAGGAGAGGGGAGAGGGACACTGAGGGAAGAGAGCTCGGGAGGCCTAGAACTCATGCATCATCGGAGAGGACTCCAGAGTCCAGAGTCCAAAGTCCACACACTGGGGAGGCTGTTTTTATTCCACTGCACTGGAGATTTTTTTTGCTAAAAACACTGCACTGGAGATTGACAAGTCGATGCTTTGCAGATAGGTTTGTGGGTTGGATTGCAGAAAGAGATTAGGGTGAGGAGGAGGGAATCATCATTTGATCCAAAATGGCGGCACGCTGACATCAAACTACCATTAGCCCCAATCTAGTTCGTGAAGGGCTACATGTCTAAGTGGAGGTCCTTTGAATCAAAGTTCAGCTGGGATGCTAACCATTATTCTTTGCGGTTGTTTTTATTTTTTAGTGACGAGTTAGTAAAAAATGTTCAAGTAGAATTAGGCTTTAGTAGCTAACTGTTAGTTTTTTAAAATTTAAAAAAAAAAAAAAATCTGTTCTTCGCTTTTACTCTACAATGTCAACGTGTTATGTTTGCACACATATACAAAGTCATGTATGGTCATATGTTTCCCTAAAGATCATAAAATTGTAGAGCTTCGGGCTGCCTAGGAGGGTATATCATATGCGAGGCGAGTGCTCGGTGTCGAGCGGATGCACATCGAAGGGGACTCATCTATGGTGATCGAGTGGATATGGGGTGCGGACAGATATAGAGATGGTCATCTACTTATTCGTAAGACATACAGGCTGGTTGTGCACATGTTTTTTGGAAAACAAACAGGGCAGCAGATTGGGTCACCTCCTATATTGCACGGCATTCCGGAGAGTTCCTATGGACGTCCACAATAGAGCTCCCGCTCTCATTATACTTTTTACTTGCTTCTGACTTGGCAGGATATACTAACGTTAGAGCAATATGAATTGCCGTTTTCACCACAAAAACAAAACCATAAAATTAATGATATTTTTTAGCTCTCCATGCTTCGTAGAAGAATATGAGAATTGCTCTCTCTCTCTCTCTCCCTCTCTCTCTCCCTCTGTGGAGAGAGAGAGGGAGAGAGAGAGAGAGAGAGAGATGCGAACATCATGCATTTATGTTTACAACACACGTTATTCCGTCTCTTGGGCCATTACACATAGTTTATCAGTAGCAGTAGAACGGCATTGATTTGTAATAGGAGCCTGCAAATCAATATATAATGTAAATATCATAACGAGAAGCATATACAAGAGTAGAACTACAACTGCAAAATGGGATAAACCTAACTCAAGCTGGTCATGCTAAACAAAGGGTCATCCTTAAGCTCATCCTGTTATTTTAAGGGGCAGATCATGTATGTACAATAAGATTTATGAGGCATAGTGCTTTATGAACTCTAGAACCATTAATATGAATGCTAAAAGGATGGAAGAGGGTGGAGTATGCATTGGGGCTTGCCCAATGGTCACATTCCTCTACGTAGCAACAAGAGGTTCCAAGTTTGATTCCTGGGTGGTGCATCCTCAAAAATATAGACTTGGATGATTATAATATGAGAGAGTCTGCACTCCTTTTTTCTCAGAACCAAAATAAAAAGAAAGAAAGAAAGAAAGAAAAGGGTGAGGAATGGTTGGGCAGTACTTAACTGAAATCAGCAATGAAAGAGTAAGTTCAGGTGGAAGGAAGGGATGGAGGAGAAGAAATTGAATATGATGCAAGAGGAGTAAAGATTATCAATGAAAATTGAGAAGAGGAGGACATTTATTTTTTTCTCTTTTGCTTAGTGCTACTTAAAAATAAAACAGAGGAATATGCATATATTTGTCCCTCATGATAAATTATGTTACATCTTTAGCCATGTTGTTCCTTGCATTCCAGGCATGTGTGTAGAAATCACATATTGCGGAGTCTCAAGGAAGACCCTTTGTAAGTTAATATTCTTACAACAATTTGTCATCCAAAGAATTACTAGATGAAGCGATGAATATCTAATTCATTTTCAAAATATGATAAATCTTTAGGCTGCACTGCTGCATTAGATTTTGGTTGTAATGTTTTGAGCCATAGTATTGCAATGGTACTTTATGTTGGGGGGAATAAGATTTTTTCCCAAATGACATAAATGCCCCAAAGAAGCCGTACAACTTCCGACCCCGGACGACCGAAGTCGGCGTCCGACCTCGGAACGCTCGACCTCAAGACAACCAACCTCGAGACCTCCGACCTAAGGAAAACTCTGATGTTCGAGGTCTACTCTTGTCAACCACCTACCACGGCCGTGCACTTCTGAGGTCCGGCCGAGGACCATACCCTGGCGCCCCTCTGACATTTATTGCGTATGGCCGCTGTAGCCCTCCGGCTTACTCCACAATAAATGCGGATCTCCGGCTTACTCCACAATAAATGCGGATCTCCGGCTTACTCCACAATAAATGCGGATCTCCGGCTTACTCCACCATAAATGCGCATGGCTCCTGTCATCTACGGACTCTCAGCTCTCCACGGCAAATCAGCCCAGCAGAGTCTAGTCAACTATGATAAGTCTCCGATCTCGGCCATACCTCCGACACCAATGCAATAATTCGTCTGACAGCGTGCTAGTTCGGGATATACGACGCCCTCACCGCCGACATCAGAGCAATGATTCGCCTGACCATGCGCCGACCTGAACAACATGCCGAGCCGTACTACGGCCTCGCCCTGTTACATCGCAGGTAAACCGACCCCCGCCTATAAAAGGGAGCCTTGGCCTCTCAGGAGGGGGTTGGAAGATTGATACACTCTACAGACATTATTTATCTCCCTTTCTACACTATTTGCCCTCTCCCTGACTTGAGCGTCGGAGGGCCGGCGCCGGAAAATCCGGCCACCGGTTCGTGTGCAGGCACCCGGACGGAGGACGCCGCCAACTGACGGATCGCCGCTTCGCCACGAGGACCTACCGCCCCTTCTCTCCGACCGCCCCAGACGGAGGACGCCGCTCGCCGACGGACCGCCGCCCCGCCGTGAGAACTCACCGCCGCTCCCTCTCCTCGACCGAAGACTGCCCCCGAGTCCAATTTCCAGCAACAGTTGGCGCTAGAGGAAGGGATCCCCCGAGTCCAATTTCCAGCACCAGACTCCCTCGACCTCGGGAAGCGTCGCAGGTCGGTAGAGCGTGCCCAGACCTGCCGACCCGACGAGAGATCCCCCGACTAAGGTCGGGATGCCCCGAGGGTCGACCGTAGAGAACCAGACTCCCTCGACCTCGGGAAGCGTCGCAGGTCGGTAGAGCGTGCCCAGACCCGCCGACCCGACGAGAGATCCCCCGACTAAGGTCGGAATGCCCCGAGGGTCGACCGTAGAGAACCAGACTCCCTCGACCTCGGGAAGCGTCGCAGGTCGGTAGAGCGCGCCCAGACCCGCCGACCTGACAAACGATCCCCCGACTAAGGTCGGGATGCCCCGAGGGTCGACCGTAGAGAACCAGACTCCCTCGACCTCGGGAAGCGTCGCAAGTCGGTAGAGCGTGCCCAGACCCGCCGACCTGACGAACGATCCTCCGACTAAGGTCGGGATGCCCCGAGGGTCGACCGTAGAGAACCAGACTCCCTCGACCTCGGGAAGCGTCGCAGGTCGGTAGAGCGTGCCCAGACCCGCCGACCTGACGAACGATCCCCCGACTAAGGTCGGGATGCCCCGAGGGTCGACCGTAGAGAACCAGACTCCCTCGACCTCGGGAAGCGTCGCAGGTCGGTAGAGCGTGCCCAGACCCGCCGACTTGACGAACGATCCCCCGACTAAGGTCGGGATGCCCCGAGGGTCGAACGTAGAGAACCACTCCCTCGACCTCGGGAAGCGTCGCAGGTCGGTAGAGCGTGCCCAGACCCGCCGACCTGACGAACGATCCCCCGACTAAGGTCGGGATGCCCCGAGGGTCGAACGTAGAGAACCAGACTCCCTCGACCTCGGAAAGCGTCGCAGGTCGGTAGAGCGTGCCCAGACCCGCCGACCCGACGAGAGATCCCTCGACTAAGGTCGGGATGCCACGAGGGTCGACCGTAGAGAACCAGACTCCCTCGACCTCGGAAGGCACCACAGGTCAGCAAAGCGTCCACGGACTCGCCGACCTGACGCAAGATCCCTCGACCAAGGTTGAGGCGCCCGAGGTCCTACCATGGGGTCTGAAACTCCCTCGACCTCGCAGAGAGCTACAATTCAATAAAGCCTCGCCAAATCCTCTCAACCTCGGTGGGCGCTGTTGGGTCCGTGAGAAACCCGAGCCCCCCTTTAAGTCAAAATGACTCTGGAGGTCGACGAGAAAAGGAGGCAACCTACTCCACCATGCGAAGCATGACTCGGAGAATGCAAGAGGTACATCCAACTGGACGCCCTCCTTGTTAAATTTTATCTACATATTGCTGAGCGGAATCTCAACATGGGAGTCTTATCTCGCCCCAAAGTCGGGCCTCTCCAATGGGTCGGCTTAAGATCGACCCCCTAACTACATTATGCAGGCTCCGTTCGTCAAGTCTCCGCAATCTGTACGAAGGCTTCATAAATTAGGGCCCAACTCGGCTCTTCTGCGTAAGCCCCGACGTCCAGCTGAGAAAATGGTCCCGGCCACGAGTGTACCAGCCAAACACGGGTGCCAAAACAGCCTGTGGAAATCCCAGCCTTGCTTACCGAAATCTCGGCAGAGTCCGAGAACAATAACTACGAAAACCTTCGGCAATAACTTGCTTATTAGCCCGCGCCCCCTATGAGAGGTTCGGAGTTAAGTTCGGAAACCCGACTAAACTCCCCGAATAGCGGCACGCACAGACCTAGTCTGGTCTTACTTGAAGGGCTAAGGCCCGACCTCGATGCCTTGGGATTTCCCTGAAGGCTAAACGTGATGACTTCCACGATTCTCAGATCCGAGCTGTAGGACTTAGAGAAATTTTCTAAAAAACCTAAGACTCGGAGCTCCTTTTGGTCGGAATGACTGGAACCCGAGGAGGCTAAGACATAGCTCGGAAAAAAGGAGCAACCTCGTTAAGCAACCCGAAAACTAAAATGTGAAGTTAGAGGTCGTCGAGGCAGTTAGCTAAGGCTCTAGCCTCGTTCGCAACAAAAAAGAAAGGCAAGCACATAATGATGAAAGTGTTTTTCATTAACAAAGGGCCGGAAGGCCAATTACAAAATTGGAAGTCGGCCACTCAAGGGCCGACCCCGGATACAACGAAAAAGAAAAGAAAAATACGCTAAGTCCTAAGCGGCGGGAGCAACATCCGGGGGGTCGTCCGGCACATTGATAACCTCATGATCTTCATCCGGAACAGGCTCGGGGTCGGGGGCAGGAGCTTCGGGCGCCGGCTCCGGGACGGCGTCCACCTCGGCCGCTGGAGCCGCCTCCACGACACCGACCGCCTCGGCCACCCCCGTCGAAGGCTCGGCGGGGTCTTGTTCATATATTCCCGCCTCGGATGTCAGGATGGCGGGAAGGGCTTCCACGTCGGACCCCCAGCCCAGGTCCTCCCTCGGACGGACCGTCGAGAGGTCGTACTGAGGGCAGTACCGGCGCATCTGAGCCCGGAAGTTCTCGAAACCTCGGAGGAACCCGTCCACTGTCTCCTCCTCCAACATGTCGCGGAACTCTTGCGACTCCTTGAAGAGCTCCACGGCATGTTCGGCTCGCTCGAGTGCCCTCCTCTCCCGGGCCTCAAGTTGCTCGATTCGGAGGCGGGAGACCCCGTCCTCATGCCTGAGGGCCGCGACCTCGGCCTGGGCCTCCCCTAAGCGCGACTCCGTGCCGCGCAAGGCCGACCTAGTTAGGGCGTGGGCGGCCTTCTCCTCCCCGAGCCCCTCCGCCATAGCGAGGCGCTCAGCCTCGGTGGCCGCCCACCGAGCCTCGGCCGCGGCCAACGCCGCCTCCAGCTCGGCGACTCTTTTCTTGGCCGGCTCCAGCTGTTGGCCGAGCTGTCGGACTTCTTCCCGACACCCGTGGGCGATGAACGCCAAGGTGTCGAGCTCGAGAATATGCTGAAAAGAAAGAAACGAGGGTATTGTGAGTTGAAAAGCACACAAGTACGCTAGTAACTCAAGGAGATTAAGAAGGAAGCTTACCTGGGCGGTGTTGCAGTAAGCGCTGCCAACGACCTCCTCCAGCGAAACATTCCGGAACACGGCCCGGTCCGCTGGAAGTACCGCACGCCGCAACATGGAGCGCGCGACCTCGGCATCCTGAAAGGCCGAGCTCCCCTCGGGAATAGGGGAGTCCGGCTCGACCGACTCTTCTCGGAAAGCCCGGGAAGAGCTCGGCACGACCGGGCCCGAGGTCCCGGAGCCGCTCGCTTCGGGGCCTCGAGCAAGCCCGGGTTCTGGCTGCTGCGGGGCCATGGACGACTCCCCCCGCTGGGCAAGGGGGGCAGGGCAAGGAGGGGCCGACGGGCCCGCATCACTAACGACCCGCTCCCGCCTCGGGTCGGCTGCAGGGGCCCCCGCCTCGAGGCCACTCGTGCCGGCTGAACTGGAGGCGCCGTCCGACCTCGCCCTCTTCCGGGGCTGGGGCCTAGCTCCCCCGGCCTCGGCCTCTCGCCTCCTCAGGCGAGAGAAAAGTGATGTGTTGCTGGTCGGCATGCGGGGAATGTCTGAAATCAAAATTTCACTGAGTGTTAGACCAGTGGCAGTAAAAACAAAAGATAAGGAAAGGAAGTAATATAACTACCCTTACCCTCGGGGCGCGCTGAGCTCAGACCCACGCTCGCCAGGGCTTCCTTCCGTAGGAGCTCGGTCAGGTCGTTGCCCCTCCCGAGGGCTCGCACGGAGTCCAGGGTCCTCAGCTCCCTCCTCGAGGGCTCGGAGAGCTTATTGAGGGTCTTCAACCGAGGATCCCCCCACCTCGGGTCGAACCCCCAAGGCGCCTCGGACGCCAGGAAGAAAAACTTCCCCTTCCACTCATGAATCGAGGAAGGGGCACCCTGGAAGAGTGACATACCGCCCCGAAAGGCGAAGTATAGCCACCCTGCGTCCGCCGGGTTCTTCTTTAACAGAAAACACCGGCGGAAGAGGCCTACCGAGATCGGGATCCCGTGCCCGAGGCACAGGGACAAGAACCCGATTATGGTCCTCCACGAGTTCGGAGCCAACTGCGCCGGGACGAGCTGGTACTCGGCCAGCAGCTGGCTCACGAACTCGTGGGCGGGAAAACGCAGGCCAGCCCAAAGTGTCTCGCGGTAGACCGCGATCCGACCTGGGGGCGGCTGCGTCACCCTGTCCTCCGGCCCCGCAGTTTCAAGACGAAACCCGGGCTGGAAGAAGAACCGGGAGCGGATCAGCTCCAACTCCTCCCCCGACAGGCTCGATCCCACTTCCTCAGGACCCAAACCCATTCCGACAGAAGAACGAAATAAAAGTTAAAGACAGCGAATGGAAACTGGGGAGGAGAAGAAGAGAGGAACTCTAGCAATCACGGGGTAGGAACCTACTGGACATCGCCGGAAATCGCTCCGGGCACCGACGGCAAGGTTCGGTTGAGAAAGGAAGCAAGGGAGAAAGGCAACGAAAATAAGAAGCAGCCAAACATGACCTTTAGGGCAACCTCGAGGGGTTTATATAGACCCCCCTGACGGCCCAGATCGATGGGGTCGGTTCCCACCCCCCGATCGGGTTGCGCCACGTGTCGACCTCGGAAGCCGAGGCACCGTATTCACTCCGGATTAATAAATCGGGTACGAAATCGAAGCGTTGTCCCATCGGATCTCGGGGCCTCATCATGGGTCCGCAAAATCAAATCGTCTTGAGGAACGAGCGGACGCTGCCCCGCTCCCCTCATTTAATAAGATCTGGGACACGTGGAGCCTCGATGTGGCCTCCACCTCTCCGGAATTATGATCCACTAACACGAAATCGGAAGCGTCCGACCTTGGGTCACGCCGCGTGTCCGTTTTAAACCCCGTAACGGCACACCCATTAATGAGCGAGAAGCCTCGATTACGGGATCGAGGCACCGCCTCGACGAGCTCGAGGACCCCCATCATTAATCCGCCGTAAAGCGATCCTGGCGATTCAAGAGACGCCACCTCCGCTTCAAGAAGCGTAATGATACGAGCTTCATCATAGGCTCACTGAATAAAGCAGGCTCGGGACGCCAAAGGGCGCAGGTTTCACCATGAAAGCTCCGAGAAGCGCAAGGGGGCGGACGAGACTCGCCCCCCGACCTTAGTGACAGACTTTACTTCCCACGTCCGAGCCCACAAGTCGCTCGAACTCGGAAGTCGGGGGGTAGTGTTGGGGGAAATAAGATTTTTTCCCAAATGACATAAATGCCCCAAAGAAGCCGTACAACTTCCGACCCCGGACGACCGAAGTCGGCGTCCGACCTCGGAACGCTCGACCTCAAGACAACCAACCTCGAGACCTCCGACCTAAGGAAAACTCTGATGTTCGAGGTCTACTCTTGTCAACCACCTACCACGGCCGTGCACTTCTGAGGTCCGGCCGAGGACCATACCCTGGCGCCCCTCTGACATTTATTGCGTATGGCCGCTGTAGCCCTCCGGCTTACTCCACAATAAATGCGGATCTCCGGCTTACTCCACAATAAATGCGGATCTCCGGCTTACTCCACAATAAATGCGGATCTCCGGCTTACTCCACAATAAATGCGGATCTCCGGCTTACTCCACAATAAATGCGGATCTCCGGCTTACTCCACAATAAATGCAGATCTCCGGCTTACTCCACCATAAATGCGCATGGCTCCTGTCATCTACGGACTCTCAGCTCTCCACGGCAAATCAGCCCAGCAGAGTCTAGTCAACTATGATAAGTCTCCGATCTCGGCCATACCTCCGACACCAATGCAATAATTCGTCTGACAGCGTGCTAGTTCGGGTTATACGACGCCCTCACCGCCGACATCAGAGCAATGATTCGCCTGACCATGCGCCGACCTGAACAACATGCCGAGCCGTACTACGGCCTCGCCCTGTTACATCGCAGGTAAACCGACCCCCGCCTATAAAAGGGAGCCTTGGCCTCTCAGGAGGGGTTTGGAAGATTTATACACTCTACAGACATTATTTATCTCCCTTTCTACACTATTTGCCCCCTTCCTGACTTGAGCGTCGGAGGGCCGGCGCCGGAAAACCCGGCCACCGGTTCGTGTGCAGGCACCCGGACGGAGGACGCCGCCAACTGACGGATCGCCGCTTCGCCACGAGGACCTGCCGCTCCTTCTCTCCGACCGCCCCAGACGGAGGACGCCGCTCGCCGACGGACCGCCGCCCCGCCGTGAGAACTCACCGCCGCTCCCTCTCCTCGACCGAAGACTGCCCCCGGGTCCAATTTCCAGCAACACTTTACAATCAGAAAAGAACAAGCAACACTAACTAAGGGATTTCTCACTTCTAAGAAAATTCCCCAGGGTGTGCAATTATAGAGGCATAACTGATACTTAAATCAAACCATTCAATATTTCTAAAAATTTCATGTACTAAAAAAAGATGTGATGGTTGCTTCTCATCTTTTCACTTTGTCCTTGATATGATCATATGAGAACAGACATCAGCAGTGATTTTGTTGTTCCTTTCTGGCTACTGAATCAGTGTATGGCATCAGCACCCTGTATAAAATTATTAGCTTAATTTTCTTCTTTACCACATTATTAGCAATGCCAATACCTAAATACTTTTTTGTCTTGAGTTTTATACAGAAGCATAGTTTTATGCATGATGGTCTATTATTTATGTTTATTTTCTAAGGATGCCAGGATATTGTGTGCAGCAAGGCTGATGCCAACAACTCAGGCATTGACCCCAGTAGGCTCTCCCATGATCTGGAATATGACACCTTCAGGTCCAATACCTCCACCAGCTCATTCTCCTGACTATCATTAACTGAAGTTTCCATAATTTTACCTGTCTTAGATATACATCTTGGAATATCATTATATCATCTGTTTAAAGGCTCTCCCACTGGCCATCCCATGCTGAAACATCACCAGAGGTTACCTGATGCTGTTCTGCCAACTTCAGCCGTGCCATCAAAAAACCAAGGTCTGAGATATTAAGGTCATTGACCTAGTTTTTCAGGCATCTCAGCAGTTCCTTGCATTCCATATCAGGAATGAGCATATGTTTACGAAATGTTGTTACAATCATTTTGCAGTTATGCATGTTTTGAAAATTTTGATAGGTTGTGATGAAATCTCCTGTTCTGAGCCACTCACTTCAACCCCAATTGGTTCTCCCTGTGGGGGTGTATACCTGATGCGAGTCAAGGTTGACCTTGGAGTGGCACCGTAGCAATTATTTTCAAGGATTGAGGAGCTAGAAGTCGGGGTTGCAGCAGGCACATTTCTGAAACAAAGTCAAGTAGAAAAATGGGCGACTACCACCCACTGTTGGGACATCCGGGCTATAGTCTGTGGTGGGATGGCCTTGTAGACGAAGCATGTGTATAGAGAGGCCAACAGGACAGCGGATTAGGTGGCCTCTCATGTGTTGGAATGGACTCACCAGAAGAGTCCGAGTCTTCTGCGCAAGTGAAGGAGAAGCCCAATCCCATAAATTCTTAGCTGCCACAACAGCTGTAAATTTGAATTTCAAATTCATTCAAATTTGGTCTCACCAGAAGAGGAATTCTTAGCTGTCACAATAGCTATCAAATTTGGACTCACCAAAAGAGAAATTCTTAGCTGTCATAACAGCTGTAAATTTGAATTTCAAATACGCTATATTTATATAAATTTGTAAACATGATGAATGTAAAAAAAATAAATAAGAGAAAATGAAAAATTCTATCCCTCAACTCTCATCTTGAATTTTTTTTATGGTATCAAAGCTCTAAGACAAACGTTACTCAATATGTCTTCTTCTCAATCTTCTACCTCCAATAACACAACAATCCCTCTTCCCATTTTCAATCTACTCCCAATACCTCCAAACTAACCCGCAACAGCTACCCCATATGGAGAGCACAAATGCTGCCATACCTCAAAGGACAACAAGTGTTCGGGTACATTGATGGCACTACAAAAAAACCTCCTACTAGGCTCACTACACTTGACAGCTCTACCTCTCCAAATCCCGATTATGATGTATGGGATAAACAAAACAATCTTATTCTTAGTGCAATCAACTCGCTCAAGTTGTCCACTATACAACTTTCAAAGTTGTGTAGTACGCCTTTGAAACTGCGTTTGCTGCTCAATTCAGAGCCAAAGCCATCCAAGTGCCGTCTAAACTCGCAACAGCTCGAAAAGGTAACATGTCAGCCACTGATTATTTCATGCATATCAAGAGACTCACCGATGAACTTGCCATAGCTAGTCAACCGATGATGTGTGATGACATCATAACCTACATATATACTTGCGGGTCTTAGCCCTGAGTACTACTCCATAATTGTAATGATCAACTCCAGCCAGAACTTAGTACAACTAAAAGAGGTATACTCCCTACTCCTCACTAGTGAGGTTCGCATCATCCACAACAACCAGCCCCCATCCTTACCAGGAGGTTATGCCAACGTTGCAACAAGACAACAAAACAACAGCTCGAGCCAAGGCCATAGCAATTCCAATAATTATCGAGAACGGCAGCATGAGCAATATAATGCTGGCAGAGGTAATGGTCGAGGAAACAATACCATCTCAAACCGCAATTTCTATGGTAACAATAACTCTTCACTTTGGTGCCAATTATGTGAAAAGCCCGGACACACAGTCCACAAGTGCTTCCATCATTTTGATATCACCTATCTCCACCCACTTCAACGAAAGAAACCACAAGCCATGGTCGCTTCCAATCAGCAAAACTCTGAGAATGATTGGCATCCCAACGCTGGAGCTACTCATTATCTGACTTCCAATCTTAATAACCTCAATATTCGCAGTGATGAGTACAATGGATCTGATCAAATTCAAGTTGGCAATGACACAGATTTGAACATTTCACACTTTGGTACCGCTGAACTATCTACTTCCTCAAGTTCTTGTTGTCCCTCAAATTTAAAAAAACCTTCTTTTTATTCACAAGTTTGCTCATGACAATCACGTTTACTTTAAATTTCATGACAAGTTTTTTCTGATAAAGGATTACTCGGGGAGCATCCAACATAAAGGCCATCTACAAGATGGTTTATATTGTTTTTCGAAGCTCTTTCAATAGCAATCTCTTTCAACCTTAGTTGGTGTTCGAGTCTCCATAACTAATTGGCATCGTAGGTTGGGACATGCATCCTTTTCCACTGTTGATCATGTTATCTCAGCAAATAAACTCCCAGTTGGTACGAATAAGAGGCAACATGTTTGCCCTGAGTGTCAGATGACTGAAAGCCATAATTTACCTTTTCATCCTTCTGCTTTCCAAGCTTCAAAACCTTTAGAATTACTATATTATGATGTCTGGGGACCAAGTTCGATCATTTCAAGTTATGGATCACCAAATTTATTTAACTCTTTCCAATTAAACAAAAACTAGATGTTGAATCAATTTTTCTTCAATTCCAAAAATATGTAGAACTCCACTTTGACACTAAGATAAAGGCTATAGAAATTGATTGGGGAAACGAATATCGTCGCTTTAATCAATTTTTTAAAACATGTGGGATTCATCATCGATTAGCATATCCTTACACACATGAACAAATAGGCTCTATTGAAAGGCATCATAGGCAAATCGTTAAAATGGGTTTAGCTTTGTTAGCTCACTCCAATCTTCCATAATCATACTAGAAAGATGCATTTTTAACATCTACCTATATTATCAATCGATTGCCCATAAAAATTCTCCAACAAAAATTGCCTTTCGAAATGGTCTATAACAAGAAACCTGACTATCAATTCATGTGTGTCTTTGGATGTGCCTATTGGCCAAATTTGAGAGCATCCAACAAACATAAAATTGATTTTCGCTCAAAAACATGTGTCTTTATTGGCTATAGTCTCTACCACCAAGGCTACAAGTACCTCGATTTGTCCACTGGGAAAATTTTTGTGTCCAGATACGTAGTCTTCAATCAAAACATATCTCCTTCTGCCTTCCACACTCTAGATAAGAGTCCATCAAATTCTGATGTTAGACCTTTGCCCTCCACGATCAATATAACCTTTAGTTTTCCGAGTTTATCAACTAACCATGTAGGTATCATTCAGTCTTCTCCAGTACCATGCCACTTAAATCTAATCAAATCTCTGACACTCAACATGGGAATATAGAAACAAAAGTTGATGGAACTCTAGCAAAGGATATCGACCCAGCTCAGATGTTGCTGTTGCACAGACCGCCAGCACACTATTCTGCTGCCACAATAACCAACTCATCACATGACCACACAATCTTAGACAAACTCTCTTAAATCGAAATAACCATTTGTTGGCATGATAAAATATCCATTGCCAAAAGCACTTTTTGCAGAATCATTGCCTAAACTTACAGAACCCACATTATACACAGAAGCTTCCAAACCTGCGTATTGGAGGGAGGCTATGAATCAAGAATTTGACGCCTTGATGCGCAATGGTACTTGAACCTTGCTAGCACCTCCAATAGATGCCAACTTGGTTGGCTGCAAGTGGGTATACCGAATTAAGAAGAAAGCTGATGGCGCAATAGAACAGTTCAAAGCTCGCCTAGTAGCAAAAGGTTACCACCAGCAACAAGAAGTCAATTTCACTGACACCTTCAGCCTAGTTGTCAAATCGGTAAATATCAGGCTTATTTTGTCCATTGTAGTGTCCAAAAACTGGTGCTTTCATCAAATCGATATCCTAAATGCTTTTCTACACAGTGTGTTGCAAGAAGACATATGAGCCAACCACCTGGCTTCACACATCCAGACTTTTCTTACTATGTCTGCAAGCTTCATAAAAGCTTGTATGGACTACGTCAAGCTCCTCGAGCCTGATTCTCATGCTTGACAGATAAGCTGCAGAGTTATGGCTTCATTGGCTCCAAAGCGGATAGTTTTTTGTATACATTGCATCGAGGTCAGTTTCATATCTACTTCCTCATTTATGTTGATGACATAATTATTACCGGGTCCGATGCTCATGAAGTCACCAAAATCATCAAACTGCTCGGCCAAGATTTTCCTGTCAAAGACCTCTGCAACTTTAGTTTTTTTCTTGGAGTGGAAGCCTTATGAACCCCCTTTGGTCTCTTTCTCACTCAACGAAAGTATATCATTGATATTTTACAAAAGGTTTCTTTGAACAAAGTTAAACTTGCAGCACCCCGATGTCTACTTTCTGTTAGTTATCAAAATTTGAAGATCAAGAATTTGATGATCCCCATCTCTATTGAAGTATTGTTGGCGCCTTACACTATTTGGGCTTTACTATACCAAACATCGCATTCGTAATCCACAGAGTCAGTAAATATATGCATCAACCCTGGGTACCTCGCTAGCAAGTTGTTAAAAGAATACTAAAGTATCTCAAAAACACAATTTCCTATGGTCTCCACTTATCGTCTCATTCGCGTCACACTCTACATGGTTACACCAATGCTGATGGGGCTGAGGACTGTGATGACAGAAGAAGTGTTGGTGCTTATTGTGTTTTTTATGGTGCAAACCTAGTTAGTTGGAGCTGCAAAAAATAGCAAATACTTACGAGAAGTAGCACTGAATCAGAATATAAATCTTTGTCTAACGCCGCTACCAAGCTTTAATGGTTGCAGTCCATATTAATGATCTTCATTTGCCTTTATAGGAAACTTCTGCATTGTGATGTGACAACATAGGTGCTACCTACCTCTTCTCCAATACAATCTTCCACACCTGAACAAAGCATATTGAAATTAGTTTTCATACCATGCGAGAACAGGTGATGAAGAAACAACTGAGAGTGTCATTTTTATCATCAAAGATCAGATATATGATCTACTCACAAAACCACTATCAGTAGTGAAGTTCATGCATCTCCGAGACAATCTTCATGTGCAAGAACTATCCATTCGATTGCAGGGGCATGTTGGAACAAACTCACCAATAGAGTCCAAGTCTTCTGCGCAAGTGAAAGAGAAGCTCAATCCAAAAAATTTGTAGCTGTCACAACAGCTGTAAATTTGAATGTCAAATTCATTCAAATTTGAATTTCAAATTCATTCAAATTTGGACTCATCAGAAGAGGAATTCTTAGCCGTCGCAATAGCTATCAAATTTGGACTCACCAGAAGAGAAATTCTTAGCTGTTATAACAACTGTAAATTTAAATTTCAAATTTATTCGAATTTAAATTTCAAATACACTATACTTATATAAATCTGTAAACATGATGAATGTAAAAACATTAAGAGAAAACGAAAAATTCTTTTCCTCAACTCTCATCTTGAATTTCTTTACCACGTGGCCAACTACTCTGGGGATACTCTTTGTAGGGAAAACCCTCCCTCACTTGGTGAGATCACAAATTAAACCAAATGTAACCAACTAAGTGTAAGTTTATCAATACATCAAATACATAGAAGGCATACACAAGAGACACAAAATTTACCGTGGTTCGGTATATAGCCTACATCCACGGGTCATGCTCCGATCAAATTTCTACTATAATAAACATATTACAATGGTTTCTATTCGAGTATTAATATAATCACTTGAGCCAACACAACCCAAAAGAGAGGAGAAATACAAGATTACCTCATGAGCTTGAACAGGCCAACTCCAACACCAAATCTTTCAAACAACTTGTTGGAAGAAACCTCAACACCCTTCAAAACACAAGCTTCAATAAGTATCAATGGACATAGGAGTAGGACACACAAGCTCTCCCCAAACTCTAGCCGCCTTTTCTGACCAAGAGCTCTGATTTTTGTGCTTATGTTTTTATTTAGAAAAAACAACATCTAGGCTTTAAAGTTTGGGCTTAAAATGACTTAAGAGTCCTCATAGGCTTGGACCAAAAGGAAAAGGCCCAAACCACATAACACCCTTTAGGTTGGGGAGAGTGGGTTACCTGGTACGCTTCGGGATCTATTATTTTTCGATTTTTTTGCTGTATCAATATCCGTAATGTATAATACATTCGTTTTAGTATTAAAAAAAAGAAGAAGAAGAAAAAAAAAGAGTGAGAATAATGGGTGCTGGGGCAGTATTCGGGACCCAGAAATGGCAACAGTTACTATTGACTTGGTGCCACCAGGAGAGAAGTTTGATAGGTTGATTGCATTGCTGACTTATGACAGATTTTGGCAGAAGAAAGTTTAGATAAACACATCCATTTTTGGTGATTATGATTTATGATGTGATATATGTTCATTATCCTGGTAATACCATGTCTCTTTTTCCTCATATGCATCATGTTGCATGTATCTATTTCTTTAACAGTGTGCAAACATCAACATAGGACTTCCTTCTTCTCCACTCCCCATATCACAAGGATTCTTTGGCCCGAGTGTTCTGGAAGTCAACAATGTCCTTTCATGGCGGATGTACACCATGGCAAGATGCAGAAGATGAATGCAAAAACCATTGCTTTAATTTCATTATCGTCATTCATACTTGTCTTGGTATGCTTTGGGTTAGTCTGCATTATTTGGAAATGGAAGAAACTTGGAAGACCTCCCCACTGCTATTGGACCTGCAATTCCTTCCCTCAACTCATGTCAGGGTTTATTTGAATTTAAGTGGTATTGAGCTTATTGGTATTATATTATGGATGCTTGTTGAATTAATTAGTGAGAGTAAGTTTTGTCTAATTCTTCTAGAGCTCAAACCTTTCGGATCATCGATACTCCACTCTTTCGGTTTTCCATAGACGGGGCCTAGGCTATGCCATATAATATTGGCTTAGTTATTCTAAGGTTTGTGCCCATGGTTTGATTTATTTGTTAATTTATAAAACCATTATTTGAGCCCTTTAACTGAAACACTTCCAAGTTTTTAAAGTAACTTAAAACCATGAGCTTACCGCTATATATTGTTATTAATTTCAAATATGAAATTATGCATTAAGAAGATCTTGGATTATCATGTTAATCACAATCATAATGTGGATTATAAAACTATAAAGACGTACCTATATCTATTGCCAAAATCTGCCCTTGCTTTTAGAGAGAAGGATCATCCTAACAACGTTCCTCAAGAGTGTCTCAGAATGGTTAGAGGCACAAATTATGTTGTAGGTATGAACCCTAGAGTCTCTCATTTCTTTTATGGGTCTCCCACTATCAAGAAAACCCAAAGAATCTTCTAATAGATTTTCTACCAGGAAGAAAACCAAAAGACTTTTACCAGCAAGAAAACCAAAAAACTCTTTTTAATAGGTCTTCTACTCATAAATACAATTGGACTAGTAATAACCCATAATCATTTAATTGGGTATTATAGGGTGTGTGGGATATTTTAATAGAATATTAATTTAATAATATTCTTACATAAAATACATGTGATGAATGTAAAGTTAAATAACTGAGCCAGCCAATATTTGGGCTATTCCTTAACTTGAAATAAACCAATCTATACTATATACAATATTGCCAATATATTTCTGTTTTCATGCCATCTTGACCCTTGGATTTAGTTGAAACCATTCTATCCATTGGGATTTCAAATTAGTTTTCATTGAACTCTTGCTTCCATCTCTTCTTATATTGTTTAGATCAAAGTTGAAATTAAGAAGTTTCTGTAAGAAACTCTTTTCTCAAGCCAACTCTACTTGTTATCCTCATGCAAAATGAAATCCAAGTGGACTCTCCCAAGTCCCAACTTTGTCAAATAAATACCAACTCCCACAAACCTCCCTGTTCAAGAACTTCCCCCGACTCCTAATATCCCAATCCACTCATTGTGATCCTGGAATCCGGTGCTTATGATGTTTGGACCAATTATGTCAAAAAGTGGTAGTAGAACTTTATTTGTGGTCAACGACCAAAGGCTGTGGTGGTAGGTGGGCTAGGCTTGGTTGTATAAAAACATTATTTGTGTTTCTAAGTCCAATGTAATCTGTTAAGCTTTCAAATTTACACTTGACAATTATATGTTAAATGCTCAGGGGAAGCATATGTGTGATGTTTGTTGTCATAATGCTTCAAGCTAAGTTGATTTGGTATTTACTCATTCAAAAAGTCTCACAAAGACATGATTCTTAAGTAATACCTTAAGGAGTTGAATACAATACATGCATAAAACTCTTTACAATGCTTGCTGAATCAAATTTTTTCTTTACAAACGAATAAGAACATGATGAATGCGGCGACCACAGCTAACTAAAAGAAGCCCTATCACTAAACTCTATTTTGAAAAAAATAAAATATAAAAAAGAGCCAATGTATAGGTTAACCAATTACTTAGTTGTACGGTTATTCATTCCTAATGTAGCTTACGGAGGCCTAATGTAGTTTCATTCTAAATATTTTCCAAATAACGAGTTACTATACTATTGATTTATTTATATGATAACACTTGCTATTAAATCTTCGTTTAAAATCATTCTAGATGATATTATTCTAATAGCAAGGACAAATCCAAAATATGTTTGCATTATCTTTTAATATAATATTGCATGTCAAATTAAAAATTTACAATCCCTTCTTCTTTTTTTTTGGCATCAAGCAATGATATAAATCAAAAATTATTCTTCAGCGAAATCTGAAGTAATAAATTTTATTGTAATGATTCTCGCGCACCTGTCATTTACTACTTTGCATAGCCAACGTGTATATGCAGGTGCATATTTCGTTAGTATTAGCAAACAACTAAATAAGAGCTTAAGCGGCTGCTAGATATCATAAAAAATACCTTCTTCTTTTTTTTGTGTAGAATCATGCTAAACTCTTATTTGCTAATATTAATTATAAAGATCTATCATATCACTATTTATAAGTCAAACCAGATAAATCAATATATATTCCAGAAAGATTAATTCTTTCTGTAAATTACAGATGGACTTTATCTAATTTGATTTGTAAACAGGGATAAAATAATATTGGTAAAATATTGGATGTGTAAAAAAGAAACTCCTAAAAATTATCAAGGACATTAGTATTGCCTATATCTGATTCAGGTGCCTTTGCTGGATGGTTACAATCATAATAAATATGCTACAATTCTAGTATTCTAGACCACACGTTTCTCTATCAATTTTGCTTATTCATGAGAAGAAATAGAAAAATGCATTAAACTTGTAGTCTATGCGCCTTCACATCAAAAATTGTGGAACCAAGCCGTACCGGCTGTATCAAATTGATTTTTCAATAAAAAACGGTTTCGACCTCCTAGAGAGAGAATCTGATTGTATGTGTCCGGAATCGATCGAGATTGGCTGAAATTAGTTTCGTCTGGTTCAAATCAGTGCTAAACTATATTGATCTCTAATCGGTATGGTCCAGTACTAATCCGACAAACCTTGCTTCACAGCGTGATGTTTCATCAGTCAATCCCATTCTTGTTTGTCCGACGGGTCACCAACACCAAATCCAAAAGCTGGCCCAATTTGGATCCCACAGTCTCGGTTTACTCACAGCACCCATTAATGCATCGCTACCTAAATTCCCATTTCCTCAGTGGATCCCAACCGCCCAGCTGTCTACCATTTGGGAGTGCGAGCGCCACTCATGGCATTCACGACCTTTTTGCTCCTGCATCCTCCAATAAATCAGCCGGACAGCTCCGTACACTCCACCTCACTCTACACGTGCCGCACGAAACCCACATATGCTACGCGTCACACATTTGTTTGTCTGTCATGCTGTCTGCTACACTAGATGAAACAGCTGATCAACCTGCCGACAAATACGATTGCCAGTCCCCCAATCCCACAATGACAGCGAATGTTCTGGTCAAGAAAACTCACACTGAGTTGTTAGTAAACCACATGCGTCGATTTCCTAAAAAGGGTAATTTAGTGGCTTACGTGTCAGACAGGCACTGGAGAACTACAACTTTATCCTGTTTCAAAATGACCACTTGATCCCCTAATGGACGGCAGCCTAGATCATTTATTGGCGAGGAACAAAGATCGCGGATCCAAGTAAGTGGCACTGTTTCCGTGGTATCGGCGAGCCCGATCGCTGTCTCGTATACAACAGCATTCAGTGTTTTCGTCGACGTTCTGTATTGCCTTCTCGTGTGGCCCCACTAGTTAGAATTGTTCTTGTTCCGCCACGTCATTACAAAGAGTCGAATAATGTACGGGATACAGCAGACGATCGGCGCCCATTGCTCGTTAACTCTCGCTCCAAAGCGGTGAGGGGACTCGGATTATTGTATACACAGGGATCTTTCTGGCGGTATGGGCACCGAAGACGGTGGAAAACGATATCTCTTAGGCGCGCGCATAGACGTTTATATGCGGACACAAGATCTGCCGTCCACGTTCAAAGAAGAAGCCATCTCATCTAACGCATCATGCCCGTTGAAACGCGACACGAACGCATGACGCCACAAATGAACGGGCGGGACGGGAAGAATTTATGTTCGCATAGAACATTACATGCGTACAAAGTAAAGGTCACACCGTCCCCGCCGCGGCGAGACGCGTCGAATAATTCAAAAGAGGAAAGAGTCTCGCTGTCGAGGGGAAGCCGATATTAAATCCAAACGACGACGATAGCGAGGAAGATGATAGGAGATCAAATCTTGATTACCCCGCCCAAAATCTAGGGTGTTTTCTCTTCGAGATGGAGGAGAGGAGATTTTGGTAGAGCTCTCGGTGGATCTCAGATCCGTTTCTTGAGCTGCTTTCGGGATCGGTACGAGTTTTTCGCTGCTGCATCTCTAAATTCTTATTTGCTTCTCTTGCCGAGATTTTTTAAATTTTTTCGACAATTTTCAGCTAGGATTTGCTAGTTTCTTTAATTACAAGTCTGGAGCTTTTTTATTTCCCTGGAATCTGGGACGTTTTTAGAGGAAATTATATTATTTGCGCATGGATCGTGGTTTTTTCTTGAGCTAGGAAACTGGAGAGTGGAAAGTTAGTAGATTTTTGTGTTTTTTATTCTTGTCTTGGGGTTTCTTAAATTTGATGGAAGCCTTATTATTCGGATCTTGAAGTGGCTTGTTCGTTGAAGTTGTGTTGAGACTAAGGTGGGGTTTCAAAAGATGATACTTTTTATGTTTTTGACTAATTTTCTTGGGCTGGAGAATGATGGGCTTGCTAACTAAGTTTACTTAATCTAGAAATTTTACTGTAAAAGGAGCGCTTTTTAGATTTATCTTGTTGATGAGCTCGCGCTTGCTTTCCTTTTTTCTTACATCAATTATGCAGGGAGTTTGTTTGATTAATGAAGTTATATTTGGTAGTGTTTCTTTACTTGATAGGATATCCTAACTACTCTAAAATTTATGAGAGTAGTTTGAGTTCCAGTTCTTGATCGCTCTCACGAATTGTTTCTTTCTCTATCCCGATCTTGAATCGTTTTTATTGTTTAAATGTCATTTCTTGCGTGATGAAAATAATTTCCACTCTTTGTTTAACTTTTTTGTTGAAATCAGTAGATGCTTGGGTGTACTTTACTCCCCCTTCTTTTTTTCCTTGTTTATGTTTTTTTTTTTTTTTTTTTTTTTTGGGGGGGGGGGGGGGGGGGGGGGTGATTAAAACCTCATATTTTGATTTTTAAGTGCAATTTGGGTTGTATGCTAAAGCTGCATGAGAACTCTTTCAGGTACACCATGGCTTTGAAGGGGAATGCAGCTGATGGCAGGACTCGGAGCTCCATGTCTATAATTATAGTGGTCGGTCTGTGTTGCTTCTTCTATGTCTTGGGTGTTTGGCAGAGGAGCGGTTTTGGGAAGGGGGATAGGATAGCAGCTCAGATAACTGAGCAGACTGAATGCGCTATCTCACCCAATCTTAATTTTGAGACCCATCATAGTGGAGGAGGCGTTCCTAATGATGATGATTCAGAAGTAAAAACTTTTGAGCCATGTAATGACCGTTATACTGATTACACTCCTTGTCAGGATCAAAGGCGTGCAATGACTTTTCCTAGAGATAACATGATTTATAGAGAGAGACATTGCCCCCCTGAACAGGAAAAGCTTTACTGTCTTATACCGGCACCCAAGGGATATGTGGCTCCATTTCCATGGCCTAAGAGCCGTGACTATGTTCCCTATGCCAATGTACCTTACAAGAGTCTGACAGTTGAGAAGGCTGTTCAGAACTGGGTGCAATATGAGGGCAATGTTTTTAGGTTCCCTGGTGGAGGAACACAGTTTCCTCAAGGGGCAGATAAATATATTGACCAACTTGCATCTGTTATTCCAATTGCGAATGGGACGGTCAGAACTGCATTGGACACTGGTTGTGGGGTATGTGAAATATTAATTTAGAATCTGAACTCATCTCCAACCCCTTTTTGGTTATGCTTATGTTATATGAAATGATGTTCATGGTGATTCAGAACTATCATTTTTTTTTTTCTCTTTTTGTGATTATTTTGTTTCCATTGATTACTTTTAGGTGGCAAGCTGGGGTGCTTATCTATTGAAGAGGAATGTCTTAGCCATGTCGTTTGCACCAAGGGACTCGCATGAGGCACAGGTACAGTTTGCACTGGAAAGAGGCGTGCCTGCAGTTATTGGTGTTCTTGGATCTATAAAGCTCCCCTACCCAGCTAGAGCCTTTGATATGGCTCACTGTTCAAGATGCTTGATCCCATGGGGATCAAATGGTAAGGAGTATTTTCTAATTGGATACTTCTCATTTTTTTAGTTAGTATATAAGAGTTCCATATTTTTAACAAATGTGCATAGATTCTGGCATTTATTGTTCAAGTAATGCTGGTATTCTCTTTTTCAGATGGAATGTACATGGTGGAGGTGGATCGGGTTCTTCGCCCTGGTGGTTACTGGGTGCTTTCTGGCCCTCCAATTAACTGGAAGAGTAACTACAAAGCATGGCAACGAACAAAGGAGGATCTTGAGGAGGAACAAAGAAAGATTGAAGAAATTGCTGAACTTCTGTGTTGGGAAAAAATTTCAGAGAAGGGTGAAATTGCCATATGGCAAAAGAGAATAAATGCTGATTCCTGTCCTGGGAGGCAAGATGAGTCCCATGTAAATATGTGTGAATCAACAAATGCAGATGATGTCTGGTATGGTTCTATGCTTGTTTGACCTATTATTGGTTCCTGAATATATACAAAATGAGCATTTTTTTATTTCAGAGAAAGCAATTTTTATTATAGTGAAAATCACCTGTTCCTGAATATATATATGCTACAAGCACGAAAATTGGCGGGCGATGTTCATTATTCATTTGCTCTCTTCCTTTTCCCTTGTATCACTTTCAGTGTGAGTTAACTTTTCAAGAACATGTACACCCTCTTGCTTGCTTGGTTCATACATATGTAACATTGTTTGTAAACTTTAGTGTTAAAACTAAGCTGCAAAGAAAATGCCTAGCTAACAGATTTCATGTTCCCGTGCTGTGAGTCAGCCATATTGGTTCTTTGTTTTCCTGAGTGCAAGCTAGTATGATGTTTTATCTGTAATCTGTGACCAAGAATGAATGTTCAATAACTCACTGGCATTTTCTGTGTGTGATAATTGAGCTGGCAATTTCTGGATTATAATTAAGCTTGCTTCAATGTCCCGGAGATTTTAAATAGTGGATCAGCTGCCCATGTTTTTCTTGCTGTGTTGGTTATAGTTTTTCCTTTTTAGCTTCCCTTTCTTTCACTGTTCAAAAACTTCTCACTCGTTTTAGTGATTTAGGTACAAGAAGATGGAGGCTTGCATAAATCGTTATCCTGAGGTTAACAGTCCTGAAGAGGTTGCTGGAGGTGAACTGAGGCCATTCCCAGACAGGCTAAATTCTATCCCCCCTAGAATTTCGAGTGGTTCTGTGCCTGGCTTCTCTGCGGAGTCATATCAAAAAGACAATAAATTGTGGCAAAAGCATGTCAAAGCTTATAAGAAAGTCAATAAGTTACTTAACACTGGAAGGTATCGCAATATTATGGACATGAATGCAGGTTTGGGTAGTTTTGCTGCAGCAATTGAGTCTCCAAAATTATGGGTTATGAATGTTGTGCCTACTATTGCGG
This sequence comes from Phoenix dactylifera, assembly GCF_051530095.1. Taxonomy (NCBI): domain Eukaryota; kingdom Viridiplantae; phylum Streptophyta; class Magnoliopsida; order Arecales; family Arecaceae; genus Phoenix; species Phoenix dactylifera. The sequence continues at coordinate 19,626,808 of NC_143194.1, forward strand.
AGCTGTCCACTTTGGGTGTCATATATGAAAGAGGGTTAATAGGCATATATCATGACTGGTATGCACTTGTCTTCTTGTGGAGATCTTTCTGCACTCTTTTCACTATTTAAACTCTGCAGGGAGATAATTGTTTTGGTGTTTATTTTTCTTATTCAACTTGTTTGCACTAAAGCTAGCTGTCTACACTTGTCTGTCATCTAATCATTTTTTTTGAACTTGCTCAAGTTAGAAAAACTTTTTCCATTATTTCCAGGTTTCAGAACTAAAGCAAGACCTATTATTCTTTCATCTTCCTTTATACTGTTTTGGTGTAATGTTAACATATGCAACTTGATTGCCCTTGCATCTCCACAATTTACTATGAAATAAAAATTGGCATAAGGTCATTTTCACAGATAAAGAACTAAAATAGAAAGGACCTCATTAGTTTAAAGTTTAAACTGCTAGCTGAATATTAGTTGGGAAGTTGCATATTTGGGAGATTAGGACCCTTTTTGCGTGTTAAACAGTAAAAACATTTTCTGCAGCATAATTTTGGTCTTTCCTCCTATTGTCCCTTTGCTGACTCTTGCCTTTAATCTCTTCTTGGAGTATATTAATTCTTCCTATTGGAAAGGTACATTAGCATCAAGATTCGCCGTATCGGTATCGGACCCCGTACCACACTAGCATAGTATCAGTACGATACCGGTACCGATACTAAACTAGTACGGTACGGTATGTCTGGTACGGTACGACATACCATGGTTAGCATTCTGATATTCAGCATCTCCTGGTGTTGAAAATAAATCTCACCTATCTGTTTAATTTCTATCTTCTCCATGTATGTGACTTTTCATCCGGTTCGAAGTTTCTTTTGTTTTTATGATATGAAATCTAAAGTGTGTGGCCGCCTCAAGAGGCTTGCAAATGAGAGCTTACTAGTGACCATCGTGCATCTATATTGTAGCTTGAGATGCTTTCATGCTGAAAAGTGTGCATGTTAAATCTGCTGCTTCACCATCCAGTTTCCTCTAAACCTGAACTATTGAAATTATACATTCTTGATCTTTCTTTCTTTTGTTGTCAATATATTTTGTGAGATTGCACCAGGTACTTATTTTTCTTCATTTGTGCTATTTCCCATTTTCATATGCTTTTTTGCTTCTTTCTTGGTTTAGGTGTGAAGCCTTTTCGACTTACCCAAGGACATATGATCTTATACATGCCAGTGGTGTTTTCAGCTTGTACCAGAACAAGTAAGTTGATGTGGGGAGTTAGGGCTCCTTACATAATTTAATTGCATGAATAATATATTGAAAAAAAAAGGGATGAATACTGTTTGGCTTGGATGGAAATGAATTTCTGAATAACATTTATAGATCCTGTTAGTTGCTGGATTAACTACCAGATCTTACTTAATTTTTTTGCTTCATGCAATCAAAACAGGTGTAAAATGGAAGACATTCTCTTAGAGATGGACCGTATTTTGCGCCCAGAAGGTGCTATTATATTTCGCGATGATGTTGATGTCTTGATAAAGGTGAAGAGGATGGTCAGTGGCATGAGATGGAGCACAAAGATGGCAGATCATGAGGATGGCCCTCTTGTGTCTGAGAAGATATTGTTTGCCGTAAAGCAGTATTGGGTTGGTGGAAGCAAAAATAAAACACGCGAGCAGTAAAGAAGCGCCCTTCCTAGAACTCGGCAGTGTTTTCCACACACTTGCTACTACGAAACAAGCTTGAGTTGCGGCAAAGCTATCGACTTGGCGTGTTTTTTTCTCATCTCTAAAAACATTACGGGTTCGGATAAGCATTCTTGGGTTAAGAGTTATTGTAACCATGATTTGTTGCCAAGTAGCCATAGCTTTTCATATTTATAATTGTTGTTTCATCACCATGATGTTTTTTTTATCAAAAAAATAGAGTTGTTCCCCCAGTTAGTGGAATTTGATATTGTTAAACGCGTACGATCCAATCTTCGTTGTTCACAGCTTCAAATATCTGTCATCTTGACTCCAATAGGTTCCCCTCCATATATATGCATCTCTACGGTCGGATACTGCAGTAAAAAGATTAAAAGATGGAGCTTGCCTCCGGTTGGAAGTACTTTGAAGTTTGAACTCCTTGTTCCAAGCGGAAACTATTTGAGGTTGTTCTCCAGCGAGTAAATTCATTTCAGTAAGGTTAGAGAGATCCAATGTTATTGCAATCCAACTGAGCAGTCCTTGTGTACTGATCCTGGGGGCTTGCTTTACCATTTGGTACAGTTCAATAAGAAATTGCTGATCAGCAGGTTATGGGTTCCAGAATTTGACTGGAGCCGTTCGACCTTAATGCTTGAGAAGGCCAATGGTGTTGGGGGAAAAGGATTCAAAAGATGTCTATTTTGGTTCTGGATTAGGTCTAATCTGGGTGCACAAGATTGGCTTGAAAGCAACCAAGCATGGATTTTTGAGTCAGTTAAAGGTACATTTCAGAGCATTTGGGTGGAGGCCCCGGCTTGGATTTCACCAGGAGTCAGGAGCTCTTTTCACAGGAAGTGGATGGGGAACTCTACAGATTGGGTTTCACCGGTTGTTTTTGGAGGTTACAAACTTGATCTGGTCCATCTCGACAGTTGAACGACAGGCATGAAAGGGGTAGAGTTACAACTGAAATTTCCATTCATGGTTATATAAGCAAGAGCAAATCATCGTTACAAACATCAAATTCCTCTTGTGCATTTTATTTAATATGATATCACATAATCAGTCGTTGGAAAAAAATAGAACTACACTTAATGCAAATCTCAGGAATGATTATATGTCTGTAGACAATTGTTGAATTGCAGAAATGTACAAACTTTTGCTTTTCTTGGCTCACCAAACTTCATTTGGCTTCGACTTATTTTTTCTCGAACAAATAAAAGAAACCTGGTAATCTACAAAATTGCTATATAGATAAGACTCCTATTTAGATACTTCCATTTCCACTATTTTGGGGCAATCAATTTTCATGATAATGAATGTATTGAAACGGAGCGCCACTGAGTGAGAGCTTCAACCTTAATAATTGTATCTGTTAAGATGCATCCCTCCTGCAATAACAGGTCAGCATCTCTCTGAATACAATCAGTGGAAGTCAGGTTGGCCAGTTGATGTCAGGCATCGGTGCCACATTCTACTGTTAGGATCAACACACCTCGAAGATGTGATGACTTCTGGAATGGGAAGGTAGACATAATGGGTGTTGCATATGCCCGTTGTAATGCCACTGAACCCCGCAAACGCACCGTGTACCTACACAGAATAAGATATCATTGCAAATTAGTCAAGCTCAAAAGACAACCATTTGAACATACATGTAAATGTTTCTTAGAAAAACTATGCACCTAAATGGAAGCAATGTAGCTCTTATCATATGCATATGCATTAATAAGTGACATACTTTAACATTGATCTAACATTATTTTGTAATTAAGTAGTTGCACACTTGAGTTAAAAGAACAATCAAAAGTCTACATAATAAGGTCAAATTTGTTATACATCTGAATTTGATACTATGGAAACAACTGCTAAAATATAGCTAAGCATACTTTTTTATGACCAAAAAGATGTTTAGGAGTTTAATGATGTGAAGCCTTCTAATGGCTTTGAGCATAATATAAGAGATAGCTAATGCTGAAAGCAGTTCCATAATTCGTTGAAAATCAGAAGGGAAAAAATGGTACAATCTATTATTTGAGTAATGGATGGTACTACATGAGATATAGAATCTGACATCGTGGAAACAACTGCTTAAATATAGCTAGCATACTTTCTTGGACTTTTCTTTCGGAGTTTGAATGATGTGAAACTTTTAATGACTGAGCATTCTGATGCTTCAGGTAGTTCCAAAATTTGTTTAAAATCAAAAATGTGAAACAAATGTTACGACATACATACATGCATGCAAGCATATATGAGATATAGAAATTGGCGTTGTGGAAACAATGCTTAAATATAGCTACATACTTTCCTAGGACAGAAATTTGTTTAGGAGTTCAAATGATGTGAAACTTTTTAAGGTTGCATCCTGATGCTTCAAATAGTTCCAAAATTAGTTTGAAATCAAAAATCGGAAACAAACAATACAATATACAGCATGCATGCATGCATATGGATGGATGGATGTGTGTGTATGAGTGCTAAATAATACAATGTATGAGATATACATCAAGTGAGAAAGCATTCTGTGACTGCTTATGGCACAGTCCATTGCTGGGACATAAAAATTTCCCAGAGCTGTCAGGGATGAGAGTTGTTCCAGAAACAAGAGTCAGAGTAAAATTGAATTCAAGCTTTTCTTAACAACGTCAACCAAAAAGCAACTGTTAACATGTACACACAGACGTGCGCACATGGCAGAAGCTATACATTAGGGCCCATTGCTTGGCAAAAAAAAAGCTGTTTGCAACTTTAGGCTGGACTGTGGAACCCAGTTCATGCAAAAAAAAAGGAAGCAACCAGCAAAAGAAATTATTATAGTATAATTTCAGAGATGTAGGCAAATTGGCTGGCAACAGATGACAAATAATCTCAATAAATTATTATACAGATGATCAGATACAACAGATTAAGCATACGTTCCAGGCCAAAAACTAGACAGAAAAAAGTTAAAGAAATAAAAGAGAAAAAATCTGTCTTCCGTAAATCACAAATCAGACAAAAGAACTACCAAATTGCAGGTTCCAATCTTGTATTGATAATGTTGCCTAAAATTAAGCGAAGATACTTAGATGGATCTAAATCATGCTTCACTTCTGAGAGCAGCAGTGCTATATCATAGAGGTGCATGAACTGAGATTCTTACAGCATTCTGGCCAAGCACAGTGCAAAGGATTGCATCGGATGCATTGGCACGGCATGCTCTGATCATATAAGTCGGATCAATGTATTTCACATCTGCTGGAACGCCTATTTCCTTGAAATGCCTTTTAATCTGTAGGTATAGGTGAATGTCAAGTGTAACCAACACATTGCTGCTAACATGCAGGCAATTTTTTTTAAGAAATATTGTAGCGTATGAAGTAATTACAGCTGGAAAAATGTGCATGGAAAGAAAACATCAGTGCCACAGTTTGAGAAGAAACACATTACTAATGTGATCAGAGGAAAACATCTCTATCACAAGGAACATGCAGTATGGAATTTGTTGATAAAAATGTGGCAAGAATTCACTGCAGCATTAAACTAGAGGAGTTTTCATAACCTAAGTCAGCAGCCATGTGGCGTGTTTGACAAATCTGGAGAGTAGGGAATTTTGATGAGAAAAATGTTGCAAGAATAAACTGCAGCATTAAACTAATGGTGTTTTCATAAGAAGCTATCTCAGTAGCCATGTGACGTGTTTGACAAATCTGTGAGAGTAGCGAGCCTTCCACCGGCACTCCAGTTGTAGATAACAAAGAATCCCTTGTTTTCTGCAAATATTATAGTCTATGACTTTCAAATATGCAGACCTCTTGAAATTTAGTTATTTATTAGTTTATTTATCTATTTCATCTACAAAATATTTTGTCAATGGATGGCTGCAAGATATTCTTGCTCCTAATCAAACATTTATAAGAAAGGACAATCATTAACTGATGTTGGCTGCAATTCCCCTTTAAAGAGTGTACGAGATCTGATCTATGTGTAACCCAATTTAAACCCAGTCCATGACCAAATTCGGACCCATGTGTCGGGTATGGATCTAAACTGAGATCAAAACCTTGGTAGGGTTAGCATGATCTTGCCTGATGTGGCATGGATGGACCTAATTAGAAATGGCAAAAGTTAATTAACAAATCCGGTGTAGTCTCATAAACCAAGAGCCAAGCTAGAATCCTTATCCAATCTATCAAGTTAATGATTTGATTCTGGCTTAAATCTTGGAACCAGCGAACTGCAGAAGTCCAGGTTAGTTCTTGGTACATTAGAACCAAGCCTGATAATTACCCATTTGCAGCCCAATGTCTAGTCCATGTTTTTCACATCTAATTTTTGAATGTTAATCTGTCATACATCGATCAAATTAAGTTTTAGTATAAGGTAGTGCAGCCACAGTTGATTAGCAGTCATAATGGACAAGATGTTCAGGAAATAGCTTTTTTATTTTATATTTCATTCTGCATCCATCTAGTCTCTTTAGTAAACATTTTGACTCTCTAAATAGCAATTACATTTAGTTTACTTCTCCTAATTATGTTCTTCGACTCTTAGAGATACTGCAAAATTGGTGTATCATTTTACCAGAAAGATTTAAGAAACAGAGAGATACTAGTGAGACACAAACCTGCTGTTGAATGTGGACGCCAATATCACTAAGCACCACATTTCCTGATGCATCTGTTGCATTTGATTTTTCCAACAATTCCTGAAAGACATTGAGAGAAATACTTAATACAACTGACTTGAGGAAATTATACGGAAACTTGTCTGGCCACTTTGTCAGTAGATCATAGAAAGCCTCAGTAAACTATGATATAAATCAAATCATAATACTCAACTATGATTCTGAATAAACAAACTTCTTCATGCAGACATTACAATGAATTCAGGACTCTGGCATTTCAAGACTGAATTAAGCAGAACTATGTGTTAGACTCAGAGAAATGAATATATACATTTTAACTAATCTGTCCACCGGAACGTCATGATAACAAATTAGTCTTCTATGGAGGATTGCTATAAGCTCGAGATCTCTCAAGCCTTTCCCAGGATATTAATGAGGTGAGGATTTGTGTTGATTCTATTCCTGCTTATGTGCTTATTTGCTATTCCTCTGGTTCCTATTACACGGTGTCCTGGGCTCAAGATGACCCCACACAGAAATTCACTAAGCAGTCTTGGGCTCCATCAATCAGTGAAGGGGAAGCCAGAAGCTAAAACCTGTTCGGGGCTCCCCACCATCACCTAGTCTGGATCCGGTGGTTCATACCCTCCAGTAGCAGAGACACAAGATGCATGGTGCACATGTGCACACATACAGACGCACGGGCACGGGCACCTGGATAACTAGGGTCAAATTTTTCTTGTAACATAACCAGTGTTTGACGTAACACGAGATTATATTCTAACTTGTCTTGTTATATTCTGCAGAACCTAGGATTCTAAAGTTTGATTTAATTCTGAAAGCTGAGCATACATAGATTTTCTCTTACCAATTTGAACTTGTAACACTTTTCATAAATCCTAGAAACATGGTCATATTCCTATAATCCCAGGGCTGAACAATCATTACAGGATTCATTAAAATTGTATACAAAGAAAATAATAGTAAAATCTAATCGTAAAAAAATGTTCTGATTTTTTTCCTTAAACATGCAGTTACCTGTCCTGCTCCTTCAGCAATGCAAATGACAGCATTCCCTTTAGTTTTTAGCAAATGCTCAAGGTGCTGCAAGACTCCATTTGGTCCCTCCAAAGTGAAAGGTACCTTCAATTGGATATTATTTCATCAGAAACTGTTAATATTACTAAAAAGGAAATAAACATGAATTCTGCATACCTCAGGAATTAAACAGACATCTATCTGACCGCTAGAAAGTGATGCATGCATAGCTATGAACCCACTGCTTCTTCCCATCAATTTCACCAGTCCAACGCCATGGTATGCACTGTGTGCCTAAGAAGAAAAGAGATCAACTCGAAAGATAAGATTAAAAGGATAACATGATATGGAGAATAAATTCCTCTAATTGCTTGGTTGAGCAATCTAGACAGCTGCAGCAGAGCTACCAGAGATCTACAAAGAAATTGATTACCTCAATATATGCAGAATTGATTGCTCGTTGAGCTTCTTCTACAGCAGTATCAAAACCAAATGTCTTGTCCATTAGTAATATATCATTGTCAATGGTTTTTGGCACACCAATGACTGACACTTTCATTTTTCTCTTGCGACACTGCATTCAGCAAGGGTACAGCTAAGCTTGCATGTCAAAGTAAATTATACTGCAACTAGTATAGTGGTTGTGACAGGAAATGACATGATAACCTGACAGTTTATAGCTTTAAATGGCTAGAAATATAGAATGCAATTCGATCGGATCTTTAGTAAAAGATGCAGGCAACGATACCTCATTATGTATTGCATTTGCCCCTGCATGTGTGCCATTTCCTCCGAGTACAAAAAGCATATTGATTCCCCTGGCCTGAAATGGTCGAACATCATAACATAGTCTTCCATCATGATTATGGAAGCATAAAATGTGGAAATCAATTGATGAAAACAAAGAACCTAGTGATCACCGATCAACTGGTGTGGAACTCATTATACCTGAATGCTATCTATAATGTCACTAATGTTACCCCCTCCACGAGAGACTCCCAACAAACTTCCACCATGAAGATTAATGTTTTGAACCACTTGACGTGAAAGCTAGGAGAAAAAACAACAGTTTTAGAACACATAAAAATAGGGACATGATAATACAAACACTCACCTGTGGATCTTGGACTTAATGGAAATTGTTCTCACCGGTATTTCTAGTAAACCCTCATCAAAAAATCCACGGTAACCAAAGGGGATTCCAATGATCTTTGTAACACCATATTTTTCAAGGGTGAACACTATCTGCAAGCACAATAAAATAATGTAATTCTGCTCACTTGAATGATATATACAAGGAAGCTGATATGCTGAAAGGCTCATTATAGCTTTGCGATTGCCTAATTTTTGTTATGTAGAAATCTGAAGGTGTAGCACATTCACAGTTTTAAATTCAATGACCCACCCAATTTTCTAACAATCATGGACATTCATGCCATATGCTCACTTTCTAAAATATATTATTAGGGATCATATCAACAGACATCAGAGCATAAAAGGTCTTTTAAAGTAAAAAAATTGTAGAAAGTATTCATGACTATACAGATGAAGAAAATTAAACATGGAATGATGTCTAAAGAGGCAACAAACCTGTCTAATGACATCGTTGAGACCAGGACACAGCCCTCCACAAGTAACAATTCCAGCTTTTACTTCCTCAGGTTCATAGTATATTTGCTTACGTGGCCCAGCACGGTGAACCCTAGAGTAAGATAAGAACTACAATCAAGAGAGGGAGAGAGATTGATAGATAGAGAGAGAGAGGAAGCTAAGCAGAAAATGATCTTGAAACTACAATATAATATACCATAAGTTTTTTTTTTTCATAGTTCAACAATATTTCTAGAAGGATTGTTTCAATAATCTAAAAGTGAAACTGTAAAATCTGGAGGTTCTCAAAATTTAAGTGCAAAAGGATTAACAAATCCCTGGGAAGGGCAATTACAAAGGAAAAAGATACAGCTAGAAATTTCCATACTTAATTAAGGAAGACAATATCATGCTACTGGCCAATATTTCAGAACTAAAAATAATAAGAGACTACTACTAGCAGTGGTAAGAAGAAGAAGAAGACGAAGAAGAATACCATTGCTCCACCCAGCTGCAGTCAGGATCTATGCACTCAGCTCCAGCAGAGTGTGGTGAAGAAAACTTTATGACCTGAAAGTTGTTGTGCAATTCCTTGGCGAGTAAGATAATAACTACGTATAAATTTATAGTAACAAAGGTTCAAGAACTGAGATAATCAATTCTAGGCACTCTTAACTATTATAAAAAAAGGGTACTTCCCTCATTCATATCTCATGTGGCAACCAATTACTAATACATAAATATGAGGCTAGGAAGATCCAAAACTATGGAAAGTAGGTGCAATCAGAAGCTCTTTTTTTTTTTTTTTTGCTAAAGACGGGTTTTCATACAATACGTGTACAAATACACACAATAAAGTCAAAAAATACTAACTCATGGAGAGCCAGTGGCAGCTCCCTCTCCCCCACCCCAAGGGTATATCCTGAATGATGAGCCACGAAAGCAGCCTTAAATATGCAAAGAATTATTGCATGCATATTGTTTACCAGAATGGTGCCAACTATCATCAACTTTTTGTAAGAATAGCATACATCTTTCTTAATCCTTCACTCTGGCTTGTAGTTAATCATATAAACTCAATATTGCTCTTATTTGTAAGAATAGCATACATCTTTCTTAATCCTTCACTCTGGCTTGTAGTTAATCATATAAACTCAATATTGCTCTTACATTTCATCTTGATAATGTACAATTTTAAAATTTAAATAGAGCCCATAAAGCTTCCCTTAGAAGAACAGGTCCCAAGAAGGTATGTCTTATGTTTACTGAGTGTTTGGTCAAAATGATACTTCTTGACCACTTTCAACAACTTGATCATGGTGGGGGGTTGGTGGGGGAGGATCAGTCAAGAAAATGGAAAAAAAAAAATTACAAGACAATGTTTTGATTCTTAAATGAGTTATAGTTTTTGCCATCTCTCTTTCTCAAAAAAAAAAAAATCCCATAATTTTGCATTTCATCGTATAAATTAGAAAAATTGAGATTACTGAAAAAAATAAATGCCATAACTCCATAATAGAATATTCTTTAAGGAGATAAAAAGCCTTATGCCTTATATTTATGTTCCTTTCTCTCTTTTCTCTCTTTTCTCTCTTTTTTTTTGAAAAGAAAAATAAGAAGACCACTTCAACTCATTGTGTGGAGAATGAAATTTAAGCAGGAAAAGTCTAACATAGGCTAAACCCCCAAACAAAGGCGAACTGCAAATAAAGTCAGGATCTATGTGAAAATCTTCTCATCCTGTCAGTATACACTGCCTTTGCTTCTGGCCAAATCAAGACTTAATTGAAGCTTCTGCATACTTAGGGACATCAAGTGTTGACAAAGATTTCTACATAAAGATCCTCTAGATATACTACTTCCACAGTTTCCAGGAACAGGGTAAGCAAATATTCTCCCGACCAAGAGAGACATTAATTAGTCACAACCCTTCTGCTTCTCCTAATGTCTCAGCTTCAGTGAAGAAGCCTAACCTTCTATTCTAAGAAACACTGCATACCTTATATCTTCAATATCCACTCATACTTGAGTGGAATTGCGAAGAGGCAAATTGCCATCACTAAAAGAAGAACGTAGCTACCCTACATGTTCAAGATGCTTTTTTTCCTTTCTCTTCAATTAGCCTCTAAGAGTTATGTTGATTTGATAACAATGCATACTAATCCAAACATTTGACTTGACAAGAGGAAAAAGCTAGAGGCAGGGACATATGAAACATAACTTTAACTAAATCTTATTATTTTACTAGTTGAAAAAAGGCCATTAGCAGTTAGGGCCCTAGCAATCTGGGATCCTGGGAGGGATGGACAGGGAATAGATTTAGCCTTTGCACTTGTCAGTCCAGGCCATTTACCATTGCAATGCAAACCACCCCCCCCCCCCCCCCCCCCCCTTCCTCAATCTTATTTTATTGATATTGCATAAAATAAAATATGAGCTGTGCTTGGCTCGAGAGCCAAAAAAAAAGTCAAGTTAGCTGGGTTATGTTGGAAGAAGAAATGAAGTTAAATTATTCCATCTTTCCAATGGAGAAATTATTCTTGGATTAAGTGGGTGTAAGTGGATCAGAGTAAAAAGTAAAGCATTAATTGCACATCAAATTTTCAGAAATGCCTATATTACCCTTGAGAAAAAGCAATTTAACCTAGATACACAGTGGCCATTCAGCTGAATGAGGTGGAAGAAATGGATTACAGAGCTTCTATTCCAACTTAACCCTGAACCAGGTGAAGCCTCAAAGATATCTTTGCTAAAGCCTTTCGAAATACAAGTTTCTCATCCAAACTCCCAAATTACCTTGAACATATAAGAAATATGACATTTCACAAGGTTATTCTAATAATATATATCCCTGGCTAATTTGTAAAGAAAGAAAAGCCTAATTTTAACAACATTATGGACATTAAAATGCATTGTTGGAAAAGTCCAACTTGCCACCAATCTCTGAAAGCCGCAACTGAAGAATTTAATAAGTGTTTAAAAGTCATATCATCTAACTTGCCGATGCAAATCCAACACAGTTTCTTCAAGCTAGATGCTAGTTTCCAGGTAACACAAACTACAAGACAGTCTTCATATCTGTTTTTGGTCAGCCATATCATTATTAGTGCTGCTTCAATCCAAAATAATTAGATCGTCATCAGTTCTCTGAATTTACAAAGCCTCCAAATTACCCAGGAATGACAATATTCCTCTTAACCATTTATCGCTGAAAATTGTTTTACAAACTAAATTCAGAAAATGATTAGATCTAAGCAAAACATTGAATCCGAAAACTAATGCAGCTCATGAAATTGCTTCAAAGGTAATAAAATGTGCTGCTTCCTTTATTTAATTGAATTAGATAGGTATCCATTTTAGCTATTTATGGAAATATGAAACATTTTAATACAGAGTGAAATGGCAGCACAACAAAGTAAATCTCAGTAGTTCTGCAACATTTCATTCTGCCTTCAATTTATGAAAACAAATTCCACGACATCAAAATATGTTGGATATTATGATTACAGAAGACTGCAATAATATTGCCATGCCATCACTAGAATACCACATATGAGTCGTGGTTTATATAGCTATATTCAATAGTCAATATCAATGTTTTCTTTAATCATAAGCCTAGTTGTACAGTGATGAATATCTGAATAAAACATTTTGACAGAGAAGAACAAGGGTTATTTGTTAAGCCTAAAGTTTGAGGTACAGGAGCATCACCTGGTAATATTAGAAATTTGGACATATGCATGCAAAAAGTCTCTTTAACATTTCTTGTCAATTCCACGTGTAACAGAAATTTATAGAAACCTTTTGAAATAGAGCTCCATAATTATATTTCAGCAAGATGAAAGTTTTTGCAAAAATGATTAAAACTAGTAATGAGCTCTGATCTTATGAATCTGTCCCATCCAAACAACAAAGCAGCATAGATCATGCAAAAAGTGTGACAGGAGATGGGAAAAGTAATCTAAATATTTATGGATGAGAGTAGACCTTAAGAAGTGCTCTGTCATCATCATTCACATAGCCATTCCACACATCCTTTGGTGCACCATTGCCATCATCCAGGGGACTTCTGTCAAAGTCGGTAGTAACAAATCATGTCATTCTATTTCACAAGAAAAAAGGTATTTCAAACAACATACTTCTACAGAACTACAGCATAAAGCAGCAGATATGAAAGGTGTAATATGCACTTGGAGGAAGATTAATAATTCCAATTGATGATAAGATGAATATATAAATGTGAAATATAGTATTATATGTTTGCTCAGAAAAAAAAGGCTAAGATTAAGTAGGGTAAGATCACCTGCTTTTGAGAGAGAATGTAGTTGGTCTTGGCTGCACATCAAGAATATCCCTCAAATGCGGCAAATTAAACCTTTTGTTAAAATCCTCCTGGAAGTGCATTTTCCAATCTGGATCCTTAAAATCTACCTCTGGCTTAAAAATAACAGCTCTAACATCCTTAATCCGGTATCCGGTTGGGATCCTTCTCTGGAATCTTCTAAGTTTTGAATGATTAGAACTGAACAAGGGGTGATCCCCTCGCAATTGTAAGCCATATTGGCCCAAACTGATTAAACAAACACCATTAATTGATGAAGCAAAAGCCATTCTTAGAATGTCAGAACAATTAAGTAATTTGATGAAGCAAACCAAAAACTGAGTAACCTGCTGGACAAAAAATAACAAACATAGGGTCAACTTAGCCAGTATGCATAGCTTACACCATATATATCTTAGGAATGGGGAGAAAAAACAGAGGGAAAAATGAAATGGAAAATTCTGACATTCTAGTCATAACATTCAAAAAGTTATTTACTAGCCATTAACAGTTAGTTCTTTGAATCCTATCTCCAAACAATATATTCAATATAACAAAAGTTTCTTTAAGATCCGAACTCAAAATTTATATCCATGCTTTCAATATGATTTTCACTTCCCATTCTTATCAACCCTTTGAACTAAATTCCAACATTACACCTAAAAGGCCCATCTCAATCCTTTCTAGCACATTTTGTATCAGTCCACATAATCCAAGTTTCAAGCATCAAATTGTCCTCCAAAAGAACTTAACACAAAGCCTTCTAACAAACTAGAAGAGATTCATATGCACTTCATAGTTTATATATCTATGTATGTAAATCTGTATATTTCTGCATGAATGGACCATCAGTCCACTGATCGCTAAAAATTAAGAACTCTTATGCTTGGAAAAAGCTGTTCCTGTCACAAAGTTTCATACAAGTGCCAAGAACTAGCTTGAAAAGATGTCAGCATGATAGCTCTGTAATATGAACTGCGATGAAATGTCATGAATTATCTGGGGAGGAAATCCCATGAATGGTCCATGGATCTCCAATTTGTGAAATAAAAGACCAAATATAAAGAGTTCAAGCAGCATTCTGATTTAACCATGGCTCTCCATCTTGTTTCTTTGTTAGTAGTATCATCATTTCAACACATAACGATGTAATCTCTAAGCTTATGTCGTATGAACTCAACTCTATCTCCATGTTTCCCCCTTTTTCACTGGCATACTTTCTACAACCACTCTTGCATCATGCATGTTTAACTTCTCCAGTGCCATCACTATTAGGGTTTAGCAATACTTTGACAATTTGGATTCATGAACCATCATAGACATATTTGTAGAAACTTTATAAGAACTTCCTTCTTCATTCCATCCATCCTCCCCTTCATTTGACAGAATACTAAATCTCTATCAGATAAAAACATAATCAACAACAGACAATGGCTTGTTACAAAAAAAGCATTAGAAATATAAGTTTTACACTCCAAAATTTAGAGAGAATTCTACATAAGAAAAGCATGATAGTTGAATCTATAGTTCTTAGGGCTCCACATGATCAATGTTACATCGAAGCCCAGGAAAGACAAAATCCTCAAGAAACCATATTTTTGAGAAACATAGGTATCAAAATTGTAAATATCTCAATCCATTACATAACCAATGGAAAAAAACTATCAAATTATATATTAAACCGCTCCTGTTGATATTGTTATGAATCTAGAAAAACACATCCACAGGTCCAAGCTCTATATATTAACATGATCAGATCCAAGTTCAACAAAGATCATGTCTTTTCTCCCTACAGATCCACGAAACGATGACTCCTCCCTCTACCCACCAAATTACATCAAAAAAATCCCACGAAAAAAGGGGGACAATCGTTGAAACTTGGAGAAAACCAAGAATTACCTCTGACTAGCCGAAGAATCTGAGAAACCAATCCTTGAGAGAAAGAGAGAGAGATAGGAAGCCTCTTGGATGCGGAATCCCTCCGCCCCTCTCCTTCTCGGCCTCGAAATCCAAAACCCGGCCTTTGGAACGAGGAGGGAAGAAAAAGAAGAGGAGAAATCAAAACAGGCGTCGCTTTTGGTTGTTCGATGTTTCGGTCAGCGAGCAACGAGAGAGGAATTATAAACTAGAATACTCCGCCGGTTACAGTCACCGCCTCCTCGTCTCGCGACCAATCGATTTCATCGGAGCGAAGAAAGCGAGGATCTCCGATTCATATTCCGAATCTTGCGATAAAGACACTCCCTCTCGGACGCGTCCGTCTCTGCATGGATACACCCATATTAGGAATGGAGATTAAAGGGGGAACGTATTTATGGAAAAAGGAGGGTGTATGTTTATCGGTATCTAAAAAGTAGGGTGTGTTTAGAGTACCCTTTTAACCTGGATTCGTCTTCCTCCGCGGGTGGGTCTTCCGGCCTCCTCGGAAGCCGCTGGGAACCGCTGGTTTGGTATGCACGTGTTTCATTTTGTAAGGGTGTCGTCACCTTGTTTGGGTCACCTTCCCTTCTTGGACATTGTTGTCCGATGTCCCAGCTAGTTGCCAGAACCGTCGATAAGGTTGAGGAGCAAACGAGATCGGTGTTTCCAATGGTGACAGCAGCTGCTACATTACTTTAGCCCACTGGTATCGTGATGTTTATTGAGACTTATAACCAAATTGGTGATGTGTCACTATTGGTTCCCTTTCGTGGCTCTTTCAAGCACCTCATGTGCGTATAGGTTAGGGAGGCAAACGAGTGCGCTCATTGGTCAACCAAACAAGAAATTGTTGATTGGAATTGATTGGAATAACAAGGAATGGAAGGTATTTCCTGAGAAAATAAATTGATTGATCGAGTGCCGGTGTGTCAGATCGAGCTAATGGAAGGCGAATTCGGTTGAGTCAAGAGACAGGATTCGATCATGCTTGGGTAAGTGAATTTTCCTAATTTCTAGCAAGATGAGAATTGCAACATGTGCTAAAGTGCAAAGAAGGTAATAACTCAAGGGTAAAGTGGAACAAATCAACGAGATTGCTTTCATCAAGATATTTGAGTACAAGGCATGAGAGGAGAAAAATTAATCATAGCAAGAGAGAGATAGAGAGAGAGAGAAATAAGCTATTTTTGTTGCTCCAATCATGACCAATCCTATTACTCGAACACTATATAAAAGGAGTAGGTTAATTTCTTTATCTATATGCAAGACTCAGGCCACTTTTGCAATGATAGAAAGATATTTACCACCAACTTTGCGAGCCACTCGAACTCCAAGCATGGAAAGATCAACCTCCACTATATAAATTTCTCGCCCTTCACGAGCGAGCAAGTTGAACCTCCAATATATGAGAAAATTAACATCTATGCCAAAGTTCATACATGGGCGTAGTGAAACTTCACTCTTTTGGACATAATTGAAACTGCATCCATAGATGGTTTATAGAAGATCATTTACCACCAAGAAAGACTTTGAATACTAGAATCCTAAAAGGGGTTTGCTAAATCAAGTATTCTATAAGATTATAAGATAGAAAGCGACCAGCCTGGTAGTAGAAATGGGTGATGGATGCATTAAAGTCATCAAATGAATCTATCTTATTCCTTTTATCATGCAAATTAGCAGCCACCCATATGTGGCCTCTTGTATGAATAATAAGTGGCCAAATATGAACCTTTTAAGTGTAATAGGAGAAATAACTAACCAACTCTTGTTTGGCCAAATATTTTTGACCATTTACTATAATTGGTCAACAGCCAATTAATTTTTTTGGGAGTAAACAGATGGATGGGTTTTCTTTAAAAAAGTTGGCTATGACTAGTTGTATAGTTTTATCTATTTGTATATAAAAATTAGCAAACTTGCATGTGCAAATGCACGTATATAAAGAAAAACATAATATACAAATAAGAAAATTTCTATTTTAAAATAATATTGATGATGATTTAAATTATGAAAAATTATCTAAATTATATTATTCCATGATCCTTCAGCATACATAATTTTAGATCCTTCATAAGATTGGGAAAAAGGGAGAGTTATTGGACAGAAGTTTGAATTAGATGAGGATGTAGATGGCTGGGATTTGTTCCATAGGATTTAGAGATAAGTTTGAGTTAGATAAGGATTTAGAAGGTTGGAATTTGTTTCATTAGATTCAAAGGTCTAAATTAATTTCTACCAAAAAAGGGGTCCATATCAATATGGAATTACATGATTGAGATTTGTTTCATTAGATTGAAAGGTCAAGAGTGCTTCTAAATAGAAATTACATACTTAGCAACTACAAGGAGATCCTTCGAAACGGAGATTGTTTAAATTTTTCATGGCATCAAGAATAGAGAGAAAGTTTTGGGAAGAAATTTAAGTTAGGTGTGGATCTAAATGGCTAGGATTTATTTATCTAGACTTAGATGGTTGGTATTAATATATTATATTCAAAGATCTAGACTGCTTCTAGATAGAAATTATTGGCATTTTTATGTAGTATAGATGAGATTTTGATATTAAAAATATTCTCTCTTGCTCCCATCTACTAATTTTTATGCCTAAATACCACTTCTATAATCTTTTGAAAAATGCATCACATGCTCCATCCTCCTATTTCTCAATAACCTCTTTCTTAAAAACTATCAATCAAATTAAACTGTCTTTTCTCTAATTTGACTTGCAAACATATTAGATTCTATCACTCACTCCCTTTCTCCTCTCAAAAGTGTATTTGGGCATATTTGGTTAGTTTAAAAAACAAATTCATATTCTTTTTTAGTAAAAAGGAAAACAAAAAACTATCAGACAGGCTTTTGCAAAGTCAAATATTATCTTATCCAACATAAAACTCGTAGAATGTTAGAAAAATTTTAAGTACATATTTGGCTTTAATTTGTCACCACAGTAAAAAAAGAAAAATAGGCTGCTAGTGAGAAGAGTGTAATGGCAGAAAAGAAGAAAGTTTCGTGACTAAAAATTTGCAAAATTATACAACCCT